>NC_138088.1:11411066-12060788 GCF_964212035.1 Myotis nattereri
ATCCCACTTCTAGGAATATATTCTAAGAAACTCGAAGCACCAATCAGACAAAATATATGCACCCCTATGTTCATAGCAGCACAATTTACAATAGCTCAGACCTGAAAACATCCCAAGTGTCCATCAGTAGGTGAGTGGATAAAAAGCTGTGGTACATTTACACGATGGAATATGATGCAGCAGAAAAAAAGAAGGATCTCTTACCCTTTGAGACAGCATGGAGGGACCTGGAGAGTATTGTGTTAAGCAAAATCAGCCAGTCAGATAAAGACAAGTATCACATGATCTCACTCAGATATGGAATCTAATGAAAAAAATAAACTGAAGAACAAAACAGATCCAGACACAGAAGCATGGAACAGACTGTGGAATCTCAGAGGGAAGGTGAGGGTGGGTGGATGGGTGGGTAGAGATCAACCAAAGAACTTGCATGCATGTATGCATAACCCATGGACACAGACAATAGGGTGGTGAAGGTCTGGGGTGAGGGATAGGGGATGGGGGCAGGCTAGAAGGGGTCAGTAGAGAAAAAAGGGGGACATATGTAATACTTTCAACAATAAAGAGGAAAAAAATGTAAATCAAGAATTTTAAAGAGACAAATAGATTTTTCTGTATATAAGGCAAAATACTCACAATCCGCACACTGACATGTTACATGTGCTTGCGTAAAGAGTGCTCATGTAAAAAGTGCTCTCAAATCTTGGTAAACCATGTATGCTTGAGCAGCCTAGCTCAGAGATGCGTAATATAATATTGTGGCTTAATATAAAACTGTATTTTTAATTTATCTGCAGGATTTTATACAACCTTATAAGAATAAATGTACCTTGCAGCAACAATATCTTCCCAAGGAATAATGTCCAGATTGAAACTGAAGTTGTTTTCATGTATACGTTTGTTTCTAAAAATGCTCATGTAAAGATCTATATAACCAATCATGTCCCTTGTGGATATTCAAGATTAATTATTTTGTTTCTGTTACATATGATAGTGAACAAAAAGTAGATTTTAAGCACTTATGTGTTTAATTTCATACTGCTTTGTATAAAGTCCTTACCTCTTCATCCTCAGCAGAGAAGGAAACAGGTAATTGATCAAGCAGAGGAATAAAAGCCTGCTCTCACCCTGAAGGGTCCAGTACTAAAAGAATCTAACAGGCAAGCATGTGACGTCTCACATTTGCTTCCACAAAATGTGTAGGAATAAATGAAGAAGGATGTGTAGATGAGGCAGCATGTGAGAGAAAAGGCCCACGGGTTTTATGAAATTTTAATTTTTATAAGAAGCAACAGTATGCAAGGTGCTATGAACCTGCACAATGAAGATATAACTGTCATGAATCTTTATGCACTGAATACTATTATGTCAAAATAGATTTTTAAAAATTATAAGTACAAAAAACAAACTGACGTGAGAAACATAATAGAGTTCCCTTAGCTATCACCTGTCAAGTAGAATAAAAATAAAGAATAAAGTGTGTATAAAAATCCTTATAAAATGTACAAATAGCACTGTTGACAAAATGAATTATTATAGACCTAAAATGTCTTAGACTACATTCTTGATTTTTTAAACTGTTAAAATATTTAAGAAGGCTCAATTATCGTCAATAACAAACTTTAGAATGCACATTAGCATTCCATTTTATAATTCCAACAGTTTGCTTATTCATACCCTATTGTTAACATTTTACCTTGTTTATAATTGTTGATAATTGTTGATGACATTACCACTTTTTACTTCCAGACTTTGCACACCTTTTCTCTTTTGGGGTAATACCCCTCAATGCACCTCCTGGTAGCTACTAGCCAGACATTCCCCAGATTGCACTTTAAGCTAAATATTCTCATTGTGCTTATGGGTCATTATGTTATATTTTATGGATCTGTTCACTCTTACATCTGTTCCATTTTAACTATGTATTATAATTTTCTTATTAAAAGAATCTATAACTGAGAGTCAAACTATAGATTTTTGTATACCACAGCCTCAATTCAGATGAATGATAACATTTACTAAAAATATTTAAATCACTAGCATTTATTGAATATTCAGTTGACTTACTGCTTCAATTATTCTTCTCTATTTTATGTTCTTTTTTGCTCAAATAGTCTTATATACAGAATCCACCAGGCAATTTATGTATACCAGGCATACAGTTGTCTGGGACACTAACTAGAATTGTTTAAATATTTTATTAATCTGAATTTTTCTTTACTATATATTCCCTTTCATGCCATCATGTAGCAAGACCATATCTAGTGTAAGTATTTGAACTCTGAACATTAAATTACTGAAATTATGTATCTATTTTAAAGTTGGTGTTCCCAAATTTGTCTATAACTTTGGACATATTATACAGAAAGAGATTATTATAAAGAGAAAAAAACTCATGCTACCAAATGAGTATATGTGTGTGGAGGGAGGTACCTGAGCAACATGACTACCTACTGACGGGCAAGCTGGACCCAGCGAGCTGGACCTGGGCAACAGGAGGCTCCTCACCCTCCCTGTGCTTGGGATGTGCACTCCTCCCACGCTTCTGGCTTTGGGAGCAACTTCAAGGACATAGCCAGGAGGGAGTTGGGTGGCGCTGAGACCATCTGGATGGTAGACGTGTTGCCCAATTAAAGCCTCTGTATGAACTTCCAGGTTTCTGGCTGACCCATGTGGAGATCTACCCATCCTGTGGATGCCTACGACCAGCCTCACAGGTAAGTTCCCTTGCTTATTGAAGTTGCCACTTGCTAATCTGGAGTGACTGGCTTCTTTCTTTGGTATCTCTTTGCTCTCTGTGTCCTGGGGCCAGTTTCAAATTTCACCTGGGAAGTTCACAAGGTTTCATGCCAATCATTGGTGAGTTACCATGGGAACGAAGACAAGGGTCTTGGGAAAGAGGCATCTTCGGGGAAAATCCCAGGTGGCCCACTGACTTCTATTTGGGGAGGGCGGTGTAGATGTTAGGTGCTTGCAGACAAACATGTGAGTATGAATATTCGCCCCAAATGCCAGCTGGTCCACTGTGCTTGTGTGAGGAGCAGGGGAGCACATACCGAGGCAGAGAAGGGAGAGCTGTGGCTCCCACAGGGGCTGGCCTCAGCTATGGACAGTTTACCTATGTCCAAGTAGACGCTGACGCTCAAGTTAGGAAACTGGAAGAAGAGCTGAGATTTAAAAAGAACATCCAGTTGTCTACTACTCTGCTAGCATCAGGGCTCGCAGCCAAGATGGGAGAACAGGACGGTGAGTGAAGACCTTAAAGTGTCATTTTGCAAAGCTGGGGGGACACAGCTGCCCCAGTTTAAGTTCTGGGAGCTGATGGCAAAGCTTGATTGGAATGCTAAAGGGTGGATTCCCTGGGGCAGTGAGCCAAGTAAGAGAAGGATGTTGTGGTGATTGACAATGAAATAAATACACAAAGCACCCCAAATCATCTAACCCCTAAAACAAAACAAAACAAAACAAAACAAAACAAAACAAAACAGAAAAGCAAAAACAACTCCAGCCAGTGGAACAGCCCCAGTCCAGGAAGCATTCATGAGGAAAGAATAAATGCCCACTGAGCTTATGGATATAGCTGTCAACCTCCAACAAAAGGCCAGGGAAGTATCCAGGCATTGTTAGTGCAGCTATGGGATGGGGGAGGGGTGGTATGGCATTTCTCTGACTGGGGAGGAGGAAGAGAAAATGAGCAACATTGACATACACCCTGCCCTCAGGCAGCGTCTGCGTGGCACTCAGGGTTCGAGGAGCTCACTCTCCTACAAATGGGATTATTCTAACCTGCAAGGAAGCTTGGTCCAATGAAGGGGATTTCCCAGGCACATGGGACCCTGGAAATCCATAGAGGAGGTACACCAAAGTCTTAGGGATTGTGAGTGAGACAGCTCTCTATGTCCCTGTCTTTGAAGGCCCTACTTGGGCCATGTTTGCTGCAGAATGAAAGCCCAGATACTCCAGTCCGTTCCGCCACACCTGGTATGGGATGCTGATATCCAAGCTGGGCCCAGTCCTGGGAGAACACGTTGGACAGTCCATTGCTAACATGGAGACAACTAATGAATCCCAAGAACAGGTACAGGCTGTGGGAAAGACCCAAGAGCTCAAGATGCAACAGGCTATCCCAGTGGTTGTCAAACTGCAGCTCGCAAGCCACATGCGGCTCTTTGGCCCCTTGAGTGTGGCTCTTCCACAAAATACCACATGCGGGCACGTACGTATAGTGCGAAGTTGACTTAAAACTTTAAGTAAAGTTTATTAAATTATTTTTAGGGAACATTGTGGAGTGAAAGAAGATGTAGTGTCGAGGATTGAGAAAGGTATGTTGAGATGGTTTGGACATATAGAGAGGATGAACGAAAGGAGACAGACGAAACAAGTATACAAGATGAGTGTGGATGGGAGAGTTGGAAGGGGTCGACCTCAGCGAACGTACCTCAATCAGATTGAGGACGTTTTTAGCAGAGGCCAGCTTAGGAGCACCCTAATTAAGTTAATAACAATGTACCTACCTATATAGTTTAAGTTTAAAAAATTTGGCTCTCAAAAGAAATTTCAATCGTTGTACTGTTGATATTTGGCTCTGTTGACTAATGAGTTTGCCAACCACTGGGCTATCCCATCTGATTGTAAAAAGTTTTGGTAAAAGTAACCTGGAAGCAAATGTGGTGTAACCTCTTGGTTTCTGGGATCCCCATCTGAGCAGATAGACTTACAATCCAACGCTGTATTGGTCAGCCTGTGGAAAGTCTTAAAACCTAAACAAAGATTCAGACCTGCCTTTACTAGCCCTAGCTCCCCACCTCCAGCTGCAGCCTCAGGGGGACAGTCCTGTTGGTGTGGTGCCTCCCACGTCCTCGGTATAGGATGAAGGCCAAGATCACCACCAGGTGAGGGCCCGGGGGCATGTTAAACTCGCTATTTATTGGTCTTCCAGGAATAAACAAAGGTGATGGCGCTGGTTGATAACTGGAGCCAAATGAACTCTAACATATAACAGCGCCCAGAAGTTTCCGGGCCCCTCCGCACCATTAGTGGTTACAAAGTGCATTCGATAGTCGTGGATCCTGCATACAAGTCATTTATCAGATATAAAGTTTGCGGATATTTTCTTCCAGCAGGTGGTTTGTCTTTTTAATTTTTTAAGGTTTTTTTAGAAGCACAAACTTTTAATTTTGATAAATCCAATTTCCTAACCTGTAATTTTATAGGTTGGGTTTTCCCATTGCACTGAGCACTCTTTACCCAATCCAAGGTCATTAAGACTTTCTCCTTTTTCCTATCTTTTCATATTTTATGTCTTATATTTCAATCTATGACTCCATTTTAAATTACTTTTTGTGTGTCGTGTAAAGAAAGGATCTAGATCAGTGGTTCTCAACCTTGGCTGCACATTAGAATCACCTGGGAATCTTTTTAAAATCCTGATTTCTGGGCCTCATCCTCTGGAAATTCTGTTACTTTGTTATGGGGTGGGGCCACAACATTACTAACAAAGAAACAGAATTTCCAGAGGATGAGGCTCAGAAATCAGGATTTTAAAAAGATTCCCAGGTGATTCTAACGTGCAGCCAAGGTTCAGAACCACTGGTCTAGATGGATTTGTTTTGCTTGTGGATACCCACTTGCCCCAGAATTATTTGTTGAGGTGACTATCCTTTCCCTACTTAATTGTCAAAACCATAAATATAAGGATTTTTCTTGACTCTCATTTTTACTTCATTGTTTTCTATGTCCATTTTTTATGCTATCACATTACTTTGATATTTTGGCTTCAGAATATGTTTTTAGATCAGGTATTCTAAGTCCTTCGGTTTTGAAATTGCTTTGACTATTTTAGGTTCTTAAGGTTTCCAAATAAATGTTATGATCAGCATGTCAAATTCTACCAAAAAAAATAAATAAATATATGCTTTCTGGTATTTTAAGCATTAAACAGACTCCCAATTCCAGTTAGCAGGAGTCCAGATTTACCCTCCTGCATAAATAATCAGAACAGGTATATGGCAATATGTTGGCCATCAGGCCATTTAGAACAGTAATCCCTGAGGTGAGCCCTTGATTGCCCTGAATTACTGCCTGGAGGAAGTTCCCACACTGCCGCCTGGGAGGAGGTAGCCAGCGAGTGCCCAGTGGACTTCTGCAGTGGAGGAGATGGAGCTGGGAGTCTGAGGAGCCAAGAAAACTTGTCTTGGAAAGACAGAGCCCTGGGAAGAAATGGCTTCACAGAAAGCACACCTCAGAGATCTGTAGAAAATCCTCCTTCAGTTTTCAGTTGAGTATCACTAATCAGCTTTTGAAAATGAAGAAGTTAAACGTATTTTCAATTGACATCTAAATCCGTAAGCTGCCTTTGTTACTTCTATTGAGTACAAAAGCAAGAACCAGTGGCAATACTTAAATAAAAATATTAATTAAGAATTAAAAATGCATAATAATAAAAGCAGAATCTTTATTTTTATGACTTCATAAAATTTAGAAGATAGAAGGAAAAGGGAAATTGTATAAATTTAGAAAGCATTCCACAAAATCTAGACGACTAAAAATACAAATAATCAGAGATAAGAAAATCATTTGTTGTCACATTTTCCACCATGAAAATTAACTACTTATTAACCTTTGATGAATCCAGCTCTCCAAGGAATTTTTGGGACTGCATAACTCTGCAGTGAAATTAACAGTCAGTGCTATATTAGATAACTAAAGATTATAAAGTGATTTCAATAGTCTGTGCGTACTCTTCTCATTTTTTGGCTTCAGTAAAAGTGATACATTTATGTATCTTTGAAAATAAATGAGCAGCAATGCAAAACCAATTTTAAAACATTAAATTTTGTCCTAGCATTGCCTTATAAATACACAATGCCATTATCAGGATGTCATAAATATTTTCATATATTAACTCATTATCCCTCCAACTGTGTCTGCAATCCTGAATATTTAATGCCCTGACATTACTTAAAAGTTAATATGGGCAGAGTAAAAATAGAAATGCTGGCATATACTACAAAAGCCCCATATTTTACAGCCACTTGGATACTAAAGAAAATCTTGTAAAATGAATTCTAATTCATCCATGATTCCCATTTTGCAATTTAAATAAATGCAAACATAAGGAGGGGAAAAATTAACTTGTATTCCTACCATACTCTACACAACAAAATAGTATTTTAATTGATCAAAATTTCAATCCTGAAAGCTGAAATATGAAAAATTTAGAAATAAACATAGTTGAATTTGCTTATACTTTTAGAGTAGTTATGGATTTCTAAGAATTACATTAAAACTATAATAAAATTTTAAGTATTTAAAAATTGAAAAAATACCATATAGAATAAAAACGTAAGTGGCAAACTAGGAAAACATAACTATAATACCCATGAAGGTCAATGTGTGAAACAATTTACTAAATAACTCATAAATCAATTTTAAACTTAAACCCCCATTAACATAGCAGGAAAAATATGTGGGTTAAGGAAAGACAGTTCACAAAAAAAGGAATAAAAATTGCCTAAAATCAAATGCTTTAAATGTTCCAATTTTTTTTGTTGTTGAAGTACATAATACAAAACAATTAAGAACCCGAATGTCAACTTTGACAACTGAACGCTGTCATGGGTCTGGAGAAAGAGGCAGTCTAAGAAATCATATGAGTGTGTTAATAGGTAATCTGGACATGCACGTGTTTAAAATACTCTTTTTTCATCATTACTTCTTGCATTTTATTCTTTCTTTAATTCTTTCGCCCTAAAGTACATCCTCATGTGTCCTTTCAGCAAAATTCTTTTAGTGGTAAACTCAGCCTTTGTTTAAAAATATTTTCATTTTATCCTGAAACTCAAGTGGTCATTTGATTAAAAATTTTAGGTAAATATTCTAAGTTGAAAGTTATTTCCTTAGCAGTTTGATAACTAAACTCTGTGGCTTCTTTCTTTTTTACAACATTTTATTATGAAATTTTACCAACACAGCAAATTTGAAAGGATTGTACAATATGTATACTCACATCCACCATTTATATTCTACATATTACATATCTTTCCATTCATATCTTATTTTTTATGCATTTCAAAGTATGTTACACACATCAGTACACTTCCTCCTATTTACACAGGCATATTAGTACCTAAAATTCAGTATTTATTTTCAGAATTTTCTTTTGATACAAAATCCAATGCAATTCTCGAGTGTACAATCAATGAGTTTTGACAAATAACACACACCTGTGGAACCCAAATCACTCTTTGGCCTCTATTCCTGATATGAAGCCTCTGTTATTGAAGTTTTATCTCTGGTTGACCTTTTAATTCCCTCTTTAACCTTGGTGTTTAGCCACTTCACTGAAATATTGCAAGAAATAGACTTATAAAGAATTCCTTTATTTACTAACCTTCAGTTTTGAAAAATTCTGTCATTTCTCTCTTTAAATATTACTCTCTTTTTTTCCTTCTGAAACTCACATTAGATATATTTTCTCTTTTAAGTGTTTTAACTCTTGATGATTCTTAGTATCATTATATATCCAACCCCAAACTCACACTACCGATGAATATACAATTGACAACTTAAATCTTCCTCTAAATGTTTAATAAGCATCTCAATTTTAAAAATACAGCACTAAGTGTATGGTATCCCCCTGCACCCTGCTTTTGCTCCAATAATCAACAAGTTTTGACAAATAACACACACATGTGGAACCCAAATCACGCTTTGGCCTTTATTCCTGATATGAAGCCTCTCTTATTGGAGTTTTATCTCTATCTCAATAAAAGACAAATCTGTTCTCTCAGATACCCAAGTCAAAACCCTTAGAATCATCCTTGACTCCTCTACTCAACAAAGTCATAAGCAAATCTGGTCAGCTGTTATTTCAAATCTATATATATAAAAGCCCAGCAACCAGAATGGAGGAACAACCAGAACAACCAGAATGACTGGTGGCTATGAGGCGCACTGTGGCAGCCAACCAGCCTGATGGAGGCCCCGATCGGGGCCCAACACCCTGATCGGGGGTGGGGGCGGCCAGCCAACCTCCCCTGGCCCCTCCCTCTCACTGGCCCCCACCCATGTACTGGGCCTCTAATGTATCCATAATCGTATTTATCCTGACCACCTCCACCACTTCATCTCCTTCCTACATTATAACTTCAATGATTTCATAGCTGATTTCCTGTTTCTATCATTGCCTTTTGTAGTCTACTAGAGACCTGGTGCACAAAATTCATGCACTCGGTGGGAGAGGGGTCCCTCAGTACGGCCTGCGTCCTCTCACAGTCCGGGAGCCCTAGAGCATCCTTAGTGCTGCCATGGAGGTGGGAGAGGCTCCTGCCACTGCTGCTGTGCTCGCCAGCTGTGAGCCCGACTTCTGGCTGCTCCCTCTGTGGGAGTGCACTGACCACCAGGGGGCAGCTCCTGCATTGAGCGTCTGCCCCCTGATGGTCAGTGTGCATCACAGCGACCGGTCGTTCCGCCATTCAGTCGATTTGCGTATGCCTTTTATTATATAGGATTCTCAATATTTTAAAAAGCCATATAAAATTACAGCCCGGTTCCGAAGCCGTTAATGTTTTCCTACCTCTCTATACAGAATAAAAATCAGTCCATCAGTTGGGCCCCAGCACCCGTGTGTTACTTGCCCCCTTTTCCTACCTGACTTCTGTCCTACAATCTTACCAGTAGCCACTCTGCCTCAGCCACACTGACCTTCTTACTGATCTTGAGCATGTCATGCATGCTCCTACTTCAGGGCCTTGCAGAACCTTTCCCTACACATCTCTTCCCTTGGAGTCCATACGGACATTTGGTTTATTTGCTCACTTCCTTAGTTCTCTGCTTAAATGTTACCATTTTAAAGAAGCCCTTCTTCATTTCCATATTTTAAAAAAAGTAACCTCAAATTCATACTGAGACTCCTCCCTCTTACCAGCTCCCTCCTTCTCCCCACTACTATGTCCTCATAGTTCTTGTCACCACTATAGCAGTGAATTTGATATATATCAACTCAGCTAGGCCATGATGCCCTGATATTTGGTCAAACATTATTCTGGATGGATGTTTCTGTGAGGGTGTTTTGGATGAGATTAACATTGGAACTAGTGGACTTAGAGTAAAGCCAACTGGCCTCCATACTGTGGGTGGACCCCATCCCATTGGGTAAGGCCTAAGCAGGAAAGAAAGACTGACCCCTGCTGAGCAGACAGCCTTTGCCCCTTACCAGCAACCTCAGCTCCTCCCTGGTCTCCAGTCTGCAGCCGGCCAACCCTGCAGATTTTGGACTTGCTCAACTCCCTAATTGTGTGAGCCAATTACTTAAACCAAACCATGTGTATACATACATGTATGCATCTACATACAGATTCTATTTTTCTGTTTCCCTGACTAATACAACCATTCAAAGCACACAGCATTTCTTGTTTATTGTGTCTCCCCGCCACCTCAGCACTAGATTATAAACCTCACCAGGGCAGGGAGTTTATTTTGTTCACTGCTGTACCTCACTGCTTACACTAGTTATTGTCCATCTCTCAGTACTGCCTTCTGGATCATTTCTCTGATCTACCTTTCATTTAACTAAGACTCCCTTCAGGTATTCCTAACCTGATATTTTACTCACTAATTTATTTTTTTAATTCTAGCTATTTTTTTAATTTATTGGGGTGACATTGGTGAACAAATTAATGTAGGTTTCAGCTGTACAATTCTATAATGCATCATCTGTATATCATATTGTGTGTTCATCACCGCAAGTCAAGTCTCCTTCCATTACCATTTACCCCCTTTACCCTCTCCTACCTCCTCTAACACCCTTTCCCTCTGGTAATCGCCATACTATTGTCTGTGTCATTGAGTTTTCTTTTTCTTAATCTTTCAACTTTCTCCCCTCTGACATCTGTCAGTCCTATTTTTTAAGACTAATTTTAGAAGTTCTAATTGGATATTTTACAAAATTACTTTTTTCCATGGAGGGGGAGGGGAGTATTGTTTTTTTATATTTCAAATCCTTCTATGTTTTTAACCAATTATTTTTCTAATCCCTATGTTGTATTTATTATTAGAAATTAATGGTAGTCTCTTTGTTTTGTCTACTAGTTATTATTCAGTGGATTATTTCTTTGGGTTTTCTAAATGTATTTTAAATATCAGTTAATCTTTAGTGGATCACTTTTTTAAATTTAGAAATCTGATAGGAATACTTTTCTCCTAAATTAATTTTCACTGATTCTATCAGTACAACACTGGTGTTACTATTTCAATTTAAAATTCTGGACTATGTCAATAGTATAAATTTTTATCATACTCTTGCATAAGGTCAGAGTTTGACTTTCCTCATGGTTTGTCTTAACAGTGAAATTTTATTTTCTTCTCCTTTGTGCCAGTGAATAGATTTAGACCATTTTCTTTGAGGATGTAATTTTTTTAAGTTTCCAGCTTATCACAGATGATCTCTGATCTGTTTCTTTGCTTTCTAAGAGCTAAAACTTGTTCACATTTATTGGCATTATACTTAAATCCCCTAATTATTATGACCACACCATTAACTGCCCCCATTCCACCACCTAAACAGCCAAATTTTGAGGATTTACTTGTGTCCCTATGGCTTACAGGTTTTTCTTAGTTTCTGGAATTCATGCATATTTCTTTCTTTCCTATAAGAGATCAAATAATTGGCACTTTACACAGGATCAAAGATAATTAGAGTGAAGATATTTTCAAGTTATATCATTCTGCCACCTTGTTAAATCTGGGTATCTTGCTTCCATTTTTGAAAAGTTGCATCACTGCTTTTTACTTGTGATGTAGTCTGTCACTGTATTTTCTTGTTATTTTAGTCATCTTAGAATAGCTTTCTGCTTACTCTTCAGTGTGATTTGTTGATTCTCATGCTCATAACTTACACATAGGATTTATTTCTATCTTATTTTATGCTTTGTATTTACCATATATTCTCTTTGATGCTTCCTTTTTTAAAATATATTTTTATTGATTTCAGAGAGGAAGAGAGAGGGAAAGAGAGACAGAAACATCAATGATAAGAGAGAATCTTTGATCGGCTGCCTCCTGCACACCTCACACTGGGGATTGAGCCTGCAACCCAACATGTGCTCTGACTGGGAATTGAACCGTCGTCTCATGGTTCTTGGGTTGACACTCAACCACTGAGCCATGCCGGCTGGGCTGATGCTTCCTTTTTAAATTTTTTCTTTCTTTTCCTGACTTAGAAATTGTATTGTTAAACCTTTCCAGCTTGTGGCTCTGTCTTGCAGACACTATCTTCTCTCAGATTTTAGGGTAAGTATCAGTCTGAGTCCAACTTAAATTTCTAGTTTGAGAATTCCTGCAGCATCAGGTAAGATGCATAGATTCAGCTCTGGGCTTTGATGTCAATGGAATTTTTTATGTCCAGTACAAAAAGGGCATTTTTGTCTCTGAAAAGGCTCTTTTGCACAGGTTTTCTTTTTCCCCTTTCCCTGAAAGTACATTCTCCAAGCTTCCTGCCTTTACAGAGGAGTCAGTCCCAAATTCCCATAATCTAAAGGCCCAAGTCCTGACTTCTGTCCCTGTATGGAAATTAAAGCTGAATTCGCTAGGACTGAGGATTTGATAATCATCTGCAAGGTCAACACCGGCTCAATTTACTGGCTGAATGCTCTGATTTCCGGTTCCTTCTTTGTTTCTCTGCAAATGAGACTTCCCTTTTTTCCTTTTGAGGTGAGCTATGCATTGTATTTAAACCTTCAGTTTATAATTGGAAAGGTGATTTCTAGATTTGCTTTGTCAGCCTGTTGCCAAAACAAGAGAACCTTTGCATAAAAACTTAAAACTTGTAAAAACTACCATTTGTTTACCAAAAGTGTATAACATGCTAATAAAGATAATATGTACACATGCTTTAAAATAAGTAGAAAATATCAATGCTTCCATAGGAAAAATGGCCAACGTATATGCAAATGTATGCACAAAAGTTAACATGGCTAAAGATAAATTTTAAAAATATATAGTTAAGCAGTGTTGCAAAATGCAAATTAAAACAGACTTTTGTTTTTCAATTCACATTAACGAAAGTTAATACACTGATAATTATCAATATTGGCATAAGTCATATACCAGCAGTTTATGTTTCAAATAAAAAATATATCCCTTTGTTCTAATAATTCAACTTATAATATTCTCTCCAAAAGCTTTAATCCAGATATTGATACACTTATATTCACTATGTAATCTACATTTAAAAATAAAATGAAAATCCAAAACTAGGAATTATATACGTCTACTCTCTCAATGATGGGACTCGGAGGGGTATGTTCTTCCTCATTCCAAAGACTCTGCTTTATAAATAAGAAGAGTTTTATTTTTATAATAAAAAACTTGACAAATATATCAACATTATACACATATGCTGATTATATTATTTGTGATATTGATACTTTTTACTGTAATCTTAATATGGGAATATTAAACAGCTGGAGTTAGGACTGGGTTTTGAAAAAAATGAAAAAAAGAAAACAAAGAGGAACATTTTCATTGAGTTAGTGAAGGTTATTACTTGACTGTTTGCCTTTCTCCTTTTGATCTTTTAGTGTGGGTCCGGAAATATAAAAGGGCTGGGTGGGAACTTTACTGTTTTGCAATCAAGATTTGATCTCATTTTGAGTAACATTATTTGAGCATAAAAGTAATGATTTTCTTTTAAACATAGGCTTTTCAAAGATGTTCTCTTGCTTTGGTGTGATTTTATTACATCTAAGGGCTATGTTTCTCCTCTGCTCCAAGAGAAACAAAATTTCCATTTTATGAAGTCAGTGGGGAGCCAGACTCAATTTATATAAATTAACTTCATAGAGAAGTTTTCGTAAGACTAACTATTGGCAAGTACGGAAGTTACACTCTGGTAATCAAAGCCTCACTTGCAGAAACAAATTAACCTTCTAATATTAAAAAACTTAAAGAAAGGAAAGAAGATAGAAAGAAGAAAGAGGAGAGAGAGAGAGAAAGCGAGAGAGAGAGAGAGAGAGAGAGAGAGAAGGAGAAGGAGGGAGAGAAGGAGGGAGAGAAGGAGGGAGGGAGGGAGGAAGGGAGGGAGGAAGGAAGGAAGGAAGGAAGGAAGGAAGGAAGGAAGGAAGGAAGGAAGGAAGGAAGGGAAGGAAGGAACCTGCAAAAATTATTAATTATATTTTCCCTGGGGGTGGGGGTGGGACAAGTATCCTTTTGAGATTGAGCACAGTTTTAACAGTTTAGGAAGATGGACTCAAAATCAGCATGCAAGATTACCCTCTGGGAGTCCAAAATAATTTTATTTGCATTTATTTATTATCATATCTCTTATGTTTAAGTATTTTTAAGATACTTAAAATGTAGATAATACATTAGTACAGTACCACACGTACTAACATGAGAATAAACATACATATGTTGAGGGTGCTTGCTCAAAATCATTTTTACTGATGTGGAGTCATGATCTAAATGTTTGAATACCACTCCAAGACTTGCAGAACAAAAAATAATTGGGAAAAGGCAATTTTATATCAACAACAGTGAGTTCAAATAACTACATCAAAATATTGCCATTTTACATATAGAAATTATATTACCTAAGAAAAATATTCTGCATTAGTTGAGTAATTACATTTAATGACTTCTATTTTATTGACTGTTTTTATGTTTTGTTCAATAGAACTATGGAAGAATATTAAAAGTAATCTTGTAAACAGAAATCTTAATGATTAACTATCATAGTGGCAAATTATTTCCCCATATTTGGTGACCTATAGCCTTTCTGAAATTTTAAAGAAGAGTTTTTTTTTTTTTTTTTTTTGCCTTGGATACAAGAATTTAAGAAGAAAAACTAGGTAACATCTTGCTTTTAAACCTGGTAAAATAATTTTCCTGCATTATTTATTTATTTTATAACAAATTACAGATTATTTATTCCATGCTTCATTGATTCTAGGGCATATATTTCTTTTAAAAATTTAATATATTGAAGTTGTAGTGCCCATTCCAATAATGGCATCTTAAGGTTGTTTTTAGCAGGTGGCCATTATGATGTAGTTGCAATTCTTTGGCATGAGCAAACATGAAAAGTGGTAACATCAAAACTTGCAGAATGGGTATCAGCATCTTGGTGGAGAACTCTGGAGACAAGAGTAGAATGTTCTTTATAGAAATGTTGCCTCGCCCTGGCCGGTTTGCTCAGTGAATAGAGCATCAGCCTGCAGACTGAAGAGTCCCAGGTTCAATTCTGGTCATGGGCAGATGCCTGGGTTCTAGGTTCAATCCCCAGTGGGGGCATGCAGGAGAGAGCCAATCAATGATTGTCTCTCATCATTGATGTTTTATCTCTCTCTCCCTCTCCCTTCTTCTCTGAAATCAATAAAAATATATTAAAAAAAGACACTATCAACAGAGTAAAAAGGCAACCTACAGAATGAGAGAAAATATATGCAAATCATATATTTGATAAGGGATTAGTATCCAAAATATATTGAGAACTCGTAAAATTCAACAACAAAAAAACAAACAGCCCAATAATGGGCAAAGACCTTGAAGAGACATTTCTCCAAAGAAGATATAAGATTAGTCACTAAGTACATGAGGCTCAACATCACTAACTATTAGGGAAAAAACAAACAAAACAAAACAGAAAATGCCCGGCAGGCATGGTTCAGTGGTTGAGCGTCGACCTATGAACCAGGAGATCATGTTCGATTCCTGATCAGAGCACATGCCCGGGTTGCAGACTTGATCCCAAGTGTGGGGTGTGCAGGAAGCAGCGATCAATGATTCTCTGTCATTATTGATGTTTCTATCTCTCCCTCTGACTTCCTCTCTGAAATCAATAAAAATATATTTATAACAAACAAACAAAAAAAAAACGTTGCCTCCCCAATGGTTTGATGACTCAAACCATGTTTGAATAAACATGGACTTGATGACCCTGAGGGGAAGGTACCTGAGGAAGAGCAGACTCGGGGGGTGAAGGAGCTTCAGGAAACTTTAACCCGTTTATTTCACCTTTACTTTCTTGTGTTTGCAGACCCAAGAGGGATACATGATAAAAGTCTACTTAAATAAGTATGAAATAAGATAAGTTATTTAAATAAGTATAAAATAAAAATTCTAAGTGATAAAAATAGTGTCTCTTCATTGGTAACATATTTTCCTAATAATACATAAAATAATGGCTGTGCAATAAATAGTACCTTAGATCCTTGAAATAGAGATATACCCTATAACACATTTGCTCTAGGTAATAAGAGATAAGCAGTCATGGCATTTGGTCTTCATTTTTTTTTAATTTTATTGATTTTTTTACAGAGAGGAAGAGAGAGGGATAGAGAGTTAGAAACATCGATGAGAGAGAAACATCGATCAGCTGCCTCCTACACACCTCCTCCTGTGGATGTGCCCACAACCAAGGTACATGCCCTTGGCCGGAATCGAACCTGGGACCTTTCAGTCCGCAGGCCGACGCTCTATCCACTGAGCCAAACCGGCCAGGGCTGGTCTTCACTTTTTTTATTTTCTTCTGTTCTTTTCAGCTTCAGTTAATGTATGTTCATGTAAACCTCCTCAGGATGTTCTCTATCTAAATTCGTAGGCTGCCTTTGTTACTTCTCTATCTCTTTCTCTCTTCCTCTCTCTTTTTCATTCTGGGAAGTAAAATAAGCAGAATAGTGTAAGCTATGAGACTCCCATTAAGAGACAGAAATAAATCATTTCAAAATCAGGCGAGATATACACTTACATAATGAAAACAATAGCAAAAGAACACCACAAAGTATTTTGAAAGTGACAATAAACTATGTCCTACGTGGTAATCTAAGATGCAACATAAAAGACATGTCTACTGGTAGAGAGCTATTGTTTCAGATCCTAAGGGCATAAGAATTAAATACCTTGTAGCTTCTGTGAATAACAAACTGCAAATTTTGCTGTGCAAGTTTCCATCATGATTTGAGGAAATTAGTTCCAACGATTTCCAGCTCCCAACATTAATGTACTCGAGGCACAGTATCACACACAGTTCCAAAGCACTGAGGACATCCCTCAAACCATCAGCCATCTCTCCACCCGGACACCACCACCATCTCCATCATCCCTGCACTCAAAGTCTTGAGATCCAGTAACCCTGGTGCCCCTGTAACACATCTGGGGCTTATACTCTGGGGCTGGGCTGGGAATACTGTGCTCTGAGCCTACTAAGCTTGAGACTCTTCATGGCCACCATCAAACAAATTCACCGCTCTGAAGCACAGCCAAGATGCTGGGCATGGTTCTCTGCTACGCATATTCTTCCCAGGCTGGGGAAGAAAACTCTTCTCTCTCCTTCCTTTCAGGTTATTCTCTGTTACCCCAAGCCTCTGGGACACTTACAGTCTCTCTCCAAGTAGTTTTGGCTTTCACAAAAGGCTAGAAAATCCTTAGATATATAGGCCCTGAATTATAAAAGGGCCCCACTAGCTGCTTAAAAGGAAAGGAATGCTGGGAAGATGTAGGGATGACACACACAATTACAAATTATTTTGAGGCATCCACACCAGAAGTTCATAGTTTCAGCCAGAAAAAAGCCTGGGTAATTTTTAATTAATTGCAACAATAGCCAAGAAAAGTGCAGGCCAGTAGTATTTATCATGCATGAAATATACCTTTTCACAGATTATACATCTGCTCAAGCCACAGAATGTTTCAAAGGACCAATATGTTTATCATTAAAAATGTTAAATTATTGCCCTAACCGGTTTGGCTCAGTGGAGAGTGTCGGCCTGCGGACTGAAAGGTCCCAGGTTCGATTCTGATTGAGGGCATGTACCTTGGTTGGGGGCACATCCCCAGTAGGAGGTGTGTAGGAGGCAGCTGATCGATGTTTCTAACTCTCTATCCCTTTCCCTTCCTCTCTGTAAAAAAATCAATAATATATGTATTTTTTAAAAAAACCTTTAAAAAGTGCTAAATCACATTTTCAGTGAACATTTCTAATCAGGAAGTACTTTGTCATGCATTGTCTGAACGAGAAGAATCCTGTCATTTTAAGGCCTGGAAGTTGGTCTGCACTTTGCATCACTTTAGCTCTACAATCCTGGCGTGAAACCACCGAGGGGAAATGGTGCAGTGTGAGGAGGCCGTACAGTGCCTGTTTATGAGTTTGTTTATTCTGCAGAAATTTTACTGCTGCTCAAACTGACTGCTTCTTTAGTGCCTTAAATCACACAGCATAATCTGTGGACTCGAGATCAAGACAATAAACTTCGCTGAATTTACAGGCTCAGGAGAACAGCATCCAACAGGGCCTTTTATTATGACCCTATCCTGACAATGTTTTTCTGACTTTCATTGCTTCGGGAACTCACAGGAGAGATGCCAAGCAGCACGCTGTTTTCAGTGTGGGCTCCCCCATGTCAATCACACCAAAATGGAAGAAAATAGCTCTGACAGGAAAAGACAATAGAGGGGTCTCTATGGTGGGTGCAGAAAATAGCTCTGCTACCTGCTAACTGACACATTTAGGAAAAGGAAATGTAGAGCCATTTAACCATAACTGAGCTTTCTCACAGGCGCTCGCCCATCAGAATTATCACTCGTCCCTGGGGTGCTGATGGATCGCACGCACAGCTGGGTTCTATAACGATGCAGTACCCAGTATGGAGGAGGCAGAAGAGGGTGATGTAGGCAGGTTTTATGTGTTTGTGAAGGAAAACTTATAAATTCTCACTTCCCATACTGAATTACTAATTAATCCTATATATATATGTATGTATGTATGTATATATATACATACATACACACACATATATATATGTAAGTTCAATCACTATTGTATGAATGTGATATAAATTATACATCATACAATAGAAGCAAAAAGAATAAAACATATTCAATAAAAATAATAAATGCAAAGATATTTCTAATAATTTTCCTGGCTTTGGATGCTGGGAAATCTGAGTTTGATGTCAACTGATGCTGTTTCCAATCTGTGTGAATCTGGGCAGTATGTAAGCTCTCCTAGACGCATGCTGTTAACATTAGTACATGTGAGCCCAAAGGGATGGTGGATACCATGACGATGGTGATGATGTTGATGATGATGATGATGTAGATGACATCTAGGTTATCAATGACTTTCGGGGACCAGAGAAACCTTGGCAGGACCAGTCTAAACAGTCATAACCACC
Organism: Myotis nattereri; assembly: GCF_964212035.1. NCBI lineage: Eukaryota > Metazoa > Chordata > Mammalia > Chiroptera > Vespertilionidae > Myotis > Myotis nattereri. Next base: position 11,430,239 of record NC_138088.1, read on the forward strand.
CAAAGATGTTTTTTCCCTTCTCAGCTTGAATAACTCCATTGAGAAGGAACTCATCTCCCAATTCTCTTGTGTTTGGTAAATTGTACAGGTTGGGATACAGAGTAATCACTTTGTTTTCTTCTTCAGATGCATTTGTTCCAATAAATGCTAAACTTGAGGCTTGTGGGGGAAAGTCAGGAGGTTGCTTCAGGTTCTTTAACCCCTTGAAATAAAGTGAATACAGGAAGAAGAAAATGCTTTAGTAGAACGCCACAGCGATTTGCATAGAGCTGACATCTTTAGGTTGAGTGTTTCAATCCATGAGCACGGTATGTCTCTCTGTGTATTTAGATCTTTTTTTAATTTTTTTAATCAGCATTTTGTAGTTTATGGCATAGAGGTCCTATACATACTTGGTTAGATTTTTCACCTCACTTGTGGTGGTTTTGTTTCTTGGGAGATTTTTGGTCATTGGTGTATTGTATTTTAATTTGGATTTCTACATGTTTGTTGCTGGAATACAGATGTAGAGTTGATGTTTGTATGTTGATCTTGCATCTGAAGACTTTACTGAACAACCTATTAGTTCTAGGAGTGTTTTGTGATGCAGTATTCTGGATTCGTGCCATCTGCAAATAGAGGTAGTTTTATTGTTTTCTTTCCATGCTATAAAAGAATATAGCACTTGTTTTATTTTCTTGTTTTATTGTACTGGCTATAACTTCCAAAACTATGCTGAATAGCAGCGGTAGGAGCAGATATTCTTGCCTGTTTTTTTCCTAATATGAAAGGGAAGGTATTCAGTCTTTTACTATGAACTGTGAAGTCAGCTATAAGGATTTTTGGTAGATACATTACCAAGTTCACTATGTTCACCTCTATTCAGTTTGCTGAGCTTTTTTTCTTTAATGAATACATGTTGAATTTTGTTAAGTACCCTTTATTATAAATTGAGAATATCATGTTATTTTTCTTCTTTGGCCTGTTAATGTGGTGAATGTCATTGATTGGTTTTTAAATATTTAAACAACCTTGTATCATAATGATACAGTTCACTTGGTCATGGTGTATAATTCTTTTATAAAAATTGCTACGCTACATTTCTAATATTTTTATAAGAAAGTTTGCATCACCCTGGCCAGTTTGGTTCAGTGGATAGAGTGTTTGCCTATGGACGGGAGGGTCCTGGGCTTGATTCTGGTCAAGAGCACATACCTCAGTTGCAGGCTCAATCCCCAGCCCTTGTTGGGGCACATAGGGGCGGCAACCAAACGCTGTGGCTCTCACATCAATGTTTCTCTCTTTCTGTCTCTCCCCCTCCCTTCCACTGTTTGTAAAAATCGATGGAAAAATATCCTCGGATGAGGATTAACAAACAACAACAACAAAAAGTTTGCATCATTTTTCATGCAGTTTTGGTCTGCAGTTCCATGGATATTGGTCTGCAGGGTTTTTTTTTAATATGGTCTTAACTGGTTTGGCATATTATTCTGGTGTCATAAAATAAATTTGCACCCTGGCTGTTGTGGCTCAGTTGGTTGGAGCACAGTCCCATACACCAGAAGGTGGCAGGTTCGATTCCAAGGCAAGGCACATACCCAGTTGGTTCAATCCAGATTGGGGTGCACAAAAGATCAGTGTTTCTTGCACACATCTCTCTCTCTCCCCACCCCTCTTTGCCCACTTCCTTCTCAAAAAAAATTTTTTTAAATAAAATAAATTAGGGGATATTCATTCTCTTTCTGGAAAATATGGTGTAGAATTGGTGTTCATTTTTTTTTTAAATATTTGGTAAACTTTCCTAGTGAAAATGTCTGAGCCTGTATATTTATTTTGGGGAGTTTTCTGATTATGGATTTAATTTTCATAATAGTTATAGGGCCATTCAAATAACCTATTCATATAGGGTGAGTTATAGTAGTTGGAACTTGGCAAAGACTTGCTTCATTTCCTTACTATCATTTCCTTGTCTTCACAGTGGCATTCCCTATTTCATTCTTGATATTGGTATTTTGTGTCATTGCTTTCAGTTTTTGCTAATCGTTTCATTTTCATTCAGTCTAAATGACTGTCAATGACCACTCATATGAAAATCCACATGTAACTTAAGTTGGCCCTCCAAAAACATGGGCTCCAACCATGGATCAAAAATATGCTTTTATTTGTGATTGGTTGGATCTCTGATGCAAAACCTGGGAATATGAAAGGCCAACTGTGTATTTATTGAAAAAATAATCTGTATATAAGTAGACCTGGGTAGTTCAAATCTGTGTTGTTCAAGGGTCATCTGTAGTTTGTTTTTTTTTATATCACTACATGGGATCCCATTGAATACATCACATTAACTACTGTTGCTGGATACCTGAGTAATTTTTTAACAAATGAAGCCTATTTTATTATTTCAAGTATTAATGATAAAAAAATTTCAGCACAGCTATTGCATTTAAAAAAGTGAAACGACATAGTATTATGTTTTTAGTTCAGTAAACAGATGAAGCTGGTGTCTTTGAGTGACATAACAATTGAGCACTGTACAGTACATCTCATGAAGACCTGCAAATTAAAGAACTATTGGTGAGTAATTTTAACTTGGAACTATTATAATAATACTGCTATGAAAAAAAAAATAATACTGCTATGAACATTCTTGTGGATACATCTTATTGTACAAGTATACACATTTCTATTGGAAATGGAATTGTTGAATGATAGAGTATGTATACCTTAAACAAAACGGAAAATTACCACTTTTCCAAAGTGGTTGCTAAAATTTACATTTCTAGTAGATGTACATGAGAGTTCCCATAGCTCCATATCCTTGCCAACACTTAGTATTTTCATTATTTTCCATTTAGCCAGGTCGGTAGGGTATGGTTGTATCTCATTATGGGTTTAGTTTGTATTTCTCTGATTAACCAGTGAGGATGAACATCTTTTTCATGTCCTATTTTGTGAAATGACCAGTGAAATTCTTTGCTCATTTTTCTGCTGAATGGTCTGTTTTTCTGTTACCAAAAGGAGGGGAGTTAGTCAGATCATGCCGAATTTGTGGTGAATATGGGCTTTTTGAGTGGTAGACCATTGGATGTATGGGGCTAGAACTCAGAAACAAGATCTGGGCTGCTGGAACCAAGCTATGGAATTTAGTCTGCAACACTGGTAGGTTTTTATAAACCCCAGAGAACAGGGTGATTTGTCAATCCAGCTACATATCATGTGGAGTGCTAACACCAGCTCTCTGGCCCAGCTCTCCATGGGCTATGCTAGGGACTCATCTATAATAATAGAAGCATAATATGCTAATTAGACCAGACAACCTAACGACCTTCTGTGCTGGGGTCCAGCTTCAGTGGGCCAGGGGTTCCCAAAGGTGTGGACGGAGTCGGCGAAGAATGTTTTACATGGAGACAGCGTTCAGAACTCTCTAGCTCTCTTTAGTCTCCGTGGATCTTCCTGTGCCTGGCTGAGGCCACAGAGAAAGATCTCGAAGCAAACTGAGCCTTTATTTTATAGTCAGAGGTAAACAGGCAGTGGTTACCAAAGTTACACTGTTCTTGTGAGTTTCACTTATTTACACGTTCTTTTGAGTTTCACTTGTTTTTGTTCTTGTTGCACTTCCCTCAGCCCATTAGCTTCCCAGGTAAGATCTAGGGAGTGTTATAAGGTCAAGCCTAATTATGCTTAAGAGGACTGTGCCCTCTAAGCTGGGACTTGTTTGTGACTTTGCCAACAGGTCAGTCCGAGGTTTAACCCTATAGCGGCTCCCCACACTTCCGGACGAAGCCAGGGCTGTGAGGGCTGAGGCAATCCGCTGTGGCTGTGAGGGCTGAGCCCCTTGCACTAATTTCGTGCATCGGGCCTCTAGTTTAAACATAATGACAAAGTAATCTCCATGAACTTGGGACAATTATCAGTATAAATCAGAGACTTTAAATAAGCCAAAGTTCCATCAAAATGTACTGCTCCATCAGGACCACCCTTGGCCTGAAGGCAGACAGTCAAGTAATGACCTGTAAAATGATCTATATATATAAAAGCCTAATATGCAAAGTGTCCCCTCGGGAGTTCAACCGGGAGACCGGGAGTTTCAATCACTCCCTATGATGTGCGCTGACCAGTGGAGGGGGGGGGGGGTGGTTGCACGGAATTAAGGAAGGCCCTGGCCAGCAGCCAGAAGGCTCTGATTGGCTTTGATCATCGGCCAGGCCTAGGGACCCTACCAGTGCACAAATTTTGTGCACTGGGCCTCTAGTATTTTTAAAATATTAAAAAACAACATTAAATGTGATTTACAATGAAATTGCTGATATCAGGAAAAGAATTAAGAAATTGCTGATATCAGAAACTGGACTTTGTGATTTCATGTTGCTAAAAACATTTTAAAAAAAGATGTTAATAAGCTACAAATATACTCTTTTACTTAGCTTTTGGCATTAGAATGCATCCCAATTATTAGCAAATAGGCTCTTATTACATGTCAGAAAGGTCTTCCTAGATGTCAAAAAAAATGAAATTAAGTATTTCCCTTGGCCATAAGAAAGTAATTCAGTCTCCCATATTCCCAAATAAAGAAAATAAGGACATTCCAGTCATTCTAAATTCACAGTGCTTTAACCAGTTTGTTTCTTAGAGCTGAAAATTTTTCCATGTGATAGGACAAAAGATTATGGGATGTATTCTCTCTCCCTCTCTCGCTTGCTTTCTCTTTCTCTCGCTTTTTCTCTCACTATATAAAATGAATGTGAAATACATAAATTCTCATCATTAATCTAATTATGGTGACATCTTCTCTGCTTCACTATCAAATAGTTGAAAAATCTAGAGATTTAATATCTACTGAATTAAAAGATATATTTTCATTAGCATGCTGACACTATTTTTAAATACTTCCTTTATAAACTTTCAATACTTCTAACTGATTTAGGGAAATAACATGGTATAAGAAAATGCATTGTAATTCATGGGAAACATACTTGTTGGAGTCAAAAGGCTTGGATTTGAGTTTCAGTTTTGAAATTTGAGTTTAAAAATCTCCATGATTTTTAAACTGAATGGTATTAAATAACACATGTAAACATAGAACCTCCATTTCCAAATCATATAATTAAGAAAAAATTTTCTGCTGTGAAAAGATGCTATGAATATAAACTATTGTTTCTGAAAATGCTTTGTCAAGTAAAATATTATACATATATGTCCAAGCCGGTTTTGCTCAGTGGATAAAGCATCAGTCTGTGGAATGAAGGGTCCTGGGTTCAATTCCCATCAAGGGCACAGGCCCAGGTTGCAGGCTCGATGCCCAGTAGGGGTCATGCAGGAGGCAGCCTTTCAATTATTCTCTCTCACCGTTGATGTTTCTATCTCTCTCTTCCTTCCTCTCTGAAATCAATAAAAATGTATTTTAAAAAAACATTATACAAATATGGTAGTTTTTCTCTCCTTATCGATATAGACCATTCATTTGCTAGCTTTTCAATACCTCTTTATACTTGAAAGTCCCTCTAAGACAATGCTTAAATATAACCACCTCTGTTTGGCCTTCTCCAGAACCTAAAGGGAAAGTTAAATTACCACCTTCTCCATGTTTCCCTGGCATATTAAATTATCCCTATTTATTATAACTCTTAGTTCATTGCAACAGCAGTAAAATTAGTCATCATAATAGTAATGTAGCAGTCGCAATATTAGTAGTAAGAGTATCATTGTAATAGTAATTGCTATTTACTAAGTGCATCTAAGGCACCAAGTACACATTTTAGCTTCACAACAACTTGGTAAGGATAGTGTGTTTCTATTTAAGGAAATACGTTTTGGAAAGATCAACAAACATCCGAGGCCCACGGCTCTTAACCTCATGTATCAGTTAGCTACCTCAGTACAGCAACTCACCACATCGGGAAAGCTTAAACAACCGTTTTTATTAGCTTACGATTCCATTGCTTAGAAAGTTTGCCTGGGAGCTGGGAGATTCTTCTGAAGCCAGGCGGTTTCCTAAACCCGTGGTAAACTTCAGCTAGCCGGGGCAGGACGACATCTACTCAGAAAAGCAGACTGACTGTAGTTGGGCCACCTTGGCTTTTCTCCACGGCTGCCATCCTCCGGGTGTCCAGGTGCGGGCAGAGGACTAGAAAGAGCAAGGAAAACAGGATCCACACAGAAGGATGCAAGATTCCTGACACATAGACTTAGAACCAGCACCCTCTCTTTTCTATCACATTCTAGCACTGAAGCAAGTCACAAGTTCAGTCCAAAGCCAGACTGGGCGGAACTAGATAGTCATATGACAAAAAGCATGGACACAGAGACTTTTTTTTTTTAAATATATTTTATTGATTTTTCACAGAGAGGAAGAGAGAGAGACAGAGAGTTAGAAACATCGATGAGAGAGAAACATCGATCAGCTGCCTCCTGCACATCCCCCACTGGGGTAGTGCCCACAACCCAGGTACATGCCCTTGACCGGAATCGAACCCGGGACCCTTCAGTCCACAAGCCGATGCTCTATCCACTGAGCCAAACCGGCTTCGGCACAGAGACTTTAATTAGGACCATCAATGCAATTAACCCGCCACAGCCTACGTCACGCTGCTTCCTAAGGTCTTGGTTTTGAGTCCTATTTTGAGTCCTATTCACTTCAGGAGCAAGGACCGCATTATAGGATCCGAGCACTGAACTCCTTGCCTGGGTATTTATTTAATGGTTTAACTTCTGTGTGTAAATGGGAAACTTGATTCCACTTACAAGGATAAATGAAGAAAATATTTATAGATCTATTAATTTGATTAACTTTTACTGAGCTGCTACTATAGGCTAAGCAAATCTTTCTAAAGATAACTTCTACATGTATGCAGAATTACCGTGGTATTTATTGAAGCCCAGAAACACATTTCTAAGCTTAGAGTTTGCACATCTGCTTAAAGGCAGGAAAAAATCTTCTTGGGTGTTGTTAAAATCCTCACACACACCTATTAAATTCTGAGACATTTGAAGAAGCTTTGTCTCAATATATTAGGCATCAGTCATGAAACCATGAGAAAGTATTACTGAAAAGATTTGCTTTTTATAATATTTTGTTTGCCATCTCATATCCCAAATCAACTAGCCCATATAGAAAAACTCCAAATAACATAATTAAATAATAATCAGTCTATAAATTTACTTTATAAGAAATTCTTTATAATCTCTAGGGCTAATTTTGGAATTCAAAGATTTAATACTCAATGAGAGGAGTCTTACTGTGACAAACGCTGAAGTAATATTTTCATAATTAAAATAATCATTGGGTAGTACATAAATTTTAAACCCATTTAGTGAGGACCCACTATGTATAGAACGTAGTTGGGTTTATATTGTACTGGATGATGGGTATTAATTGCAATTGAATGATTCCATATTCTATTGAGAATAATAGACTAGACATAACCAAATTTTAGTAAATTATCAGGAAATACCACATTTGCTCAGGATATTTTTATAAGAAATAATTCATTTTAAAAACATTTTCTCCCTAATATTTATACCTCTGCTTTTTTTGTTTGTAAAATGTAAATATGGCAACAGGCATGGACAGGAACATTGCAAAAGACAATTTAATCAACTTTGTGAAAACAAATTGTACTCCAAAATACCGTGGCAAGTACTCAAGCAGCATGCAGCAAGCGTTCACTGTCACAGCTGAAACACTTTGTAAAATATCCTGTGGTTGGAAAGACTACAATAGAATAAAAGTCTTAAGCATAATTTTTTTTGCCTTCTGTTCACTCGTCATTTACACTTTTACAATGAAGCCCTCCATCTCTCTGCCGCCTGTATCATTTTGCTTCTAACATCACCCTCTTACCTTTGCTCTGAAGACTCTCTCTACCCTCATTAAATGAAAGATAAGATGATTATTAACTTCAGGGCTTGTAATAGACTTTGCCTCTTTCATTTCATTATCATTCATTAGCAGCACCTCCTCCTCCCCCACGTTCTTACTGCTCCTTGTGTCGTGTTGCCTTTGGTGCGCTCTCTCTGCTTTTTCCCTGGTTTTTAACGGCAGAAGTGGCATTTAGTGACCTACCCTGGTATTGACATTCAGTTACAGCCTCCATTAAAGACAGACTAATTAGAGTGGGGCATGTATTGGCCCAGAATTAGTGAAAGGAAGTGCAAGAATCAAAGCAGGGCATTGCTTGTCTGAGGCTCTGAAGTACAAGTTCAGCATCACATTTTGGAAGTCTAGGTTATGATTATTGACCTAATTATGCATTAGCAGTACTTTTGTATCTGAAATCAGTGACTAGATCCATTTTTTAATCCTCACACGAGGGTATGTTTTTAGAGAGGGGGGAGGGAGAGGGAGAGGGAGAGGGAGAGGGAGAGGGAGAGGGAGAGAGAGAGAGAGAGAGAGAGAGAGAGAGAGAGAGAGAGAAACATTGATGTAAGAGGGAAACATTGATAGGTTGCCTCTTGTACACACCCTGACTGGAATTGAACCCACAATTTAGGTATGTGCCCTGACAGGGAATCGAACCTGTAACCTTTTGGTTTACAGAACAATGCTACAACTAAATAACCCACCTGACCAGGGCCATGACTAGATTCATTTTAATCAGCACTGTCTATCTGTGTGTGTGCATGTATGTATATATGTTGGAGTTTGTTTGATTTCTCCTTTTATTTCTTTTTTAAGATTAAAAAAGTATTTTAAAGGATATTCTGGTTCTTCATTGCCACGCTTCCTTCTTCTTAAACACTTTTAAAATGTATTTTTCTTGATTTCAGAGAGGGAGAGATAGAAACATCAACGATGAGGATGGGCTGCCTCCTGCATGCCCCCTACTAAGGGTTGAGCCCACAACTCAGGCATGTGCCCTGACTGGGAATCAAACTGTGACCTCCTGGTTCATAGGTCGATGCTCAACCACTGAGCCACACCAGCCAGGCAAGTTATTTTAAATTGATTTTTAGAGAGAGGAAGGCAGAGTGTGAGAGGGAAACATCCATTGGCAGCTTCCTACACGCCCTCTACAGGGGATCCAGCCTGCAGCCTGGGCATGTGCCTCACCAGGAATGGAACCGGCAGCCTTCCAGTGCACTGGACAATGCCCCACGCCACACCTGCCAGGCTTGTTTGAATTTTTCTTTGAAAAAAAGTTGTATGTGAGTGAACAACATGAACATGAGAAGAATTCATTAGTAGAAAGCACCAACAATGCTAAAATCAAGGGAACATTAGATTGCAGACTACTTTGATTCAATTCCTCCAATTTTTTAAAAACACTAAAGCAGCGGTTCTCAACCTGTGGGTCGCGACCCCTTTGGGGGTTGAACAACCCTTTCACAGGGGTCGCCTAAGACCATCGGAAAACACATATATAATTACATATTGTTTTTGTGATTAATCACTATGCTTTCATTATGTTCAATTTGTAGCAATGAAATTGGGGGTCACCACAACATGAGGAACTGTATTACAGGGTCGCGGCATTAGGAAGGTTGAGAACCACTGCTAAAGACTCTTTAACTTACAAGTCTTTCTAAGAATGGAAATGCTTGACAAAGGTCTTTCCTGCCACTCCCCTTCACAATCACCACCTATTCTATCTCCTCCTAGACCTTATCTTTGAATCAGTTCATAGAACCTGCCTCGCAATGCCTGGAATGTCCATTAGATGTTCTGATTCACTAGGTCTGGAGTGTGGCCAGGGATTTTGCTTTGTGAGCAAGGTCCTAGGTGATGCTGCTGCTGCTACTGCCGGTCTGCAACGCATATTTTGAGCAGCAAGATGCTAGAAGCTTTGTTCAAACAAATCGGCATAGTCAAGTCTATCCCTTCCCTTCTATTTCCCCTGGTCTTACTGTAAAGAGGCATCATACTTCCAAATGAAGTACAAGAATGTCACCACCACTCCCCAACCCTTAGGCTGAGGTTTCTAACATTTCAAGTTTTCATAAATGAGAGGGGAGCTTCAGAACTTAAAAATAAGGGGAGAGCAGAGGGGAAAATGGAACTTACCTTTATAATGTTATTCCGTTCCTAAAAAGAAAAAAGAGCCTTATAGAAAATTAGAAAATAAATTGCATCCACGTGTCTTAAATAGTAATAATGACCTCTATAACATACATAAAATCAGTTCCACCTATCTTTTTCTCAAGATGACTTACTGTGATGTTGATAATGTTTTTAAATTAATGTGCCGGTGATGGTGCTACTAAGGAAGACAGCAAGGTGGAATGTTTTTAGGAAAAAAAGATCTAGAACTCTCTTTCCCCTGGAATGAATGGATCTACAAGCTCTTTGGGAGACCACTGCTCTTCGCCCTCTGAATGGAAGGCAAAGCCACTCATTTTTAATTCTCCTGTGCATCTCTTTACCAATTATATCAAATCAATCCATGTTGAATTAGGAATTGCTAAGACTTTGCTTATGCATTTTCATAAAATGCAATCTTTGAGTGCCAGGCCATAAGTAATTGATTTTCACAGACAACTTTGCTTCCTATGGTATGTTCTATAACAGGCAGCCTGGGAGGCAAAACGTTCTGTGAAATGATACAACTATGGGTAGGTGCTCTGTGCCCTGCTGTCTGTGGTGTGAGTATTGCCTTTTACTGCTAAACACTTAAAGTTCCCAGGAGTGAGGAGAAATGTTTGCTGTTTTCAGTTGGTCATTATTTTTTCAAATATTAGTTTCTGCCCCATTCTTTCCTTTCCTTTCTTCCTGAACCAAACTTACATGTATGATAGAACATCTGATATTAACTCACAAGTACCCTCTCCCCATTTTCTAGCTGCTGTTGCTCTGTTTCTGTCCTCCAGAAAGACTCTTGGGGTTCCAGCTATCCCATGTGCCACCAACTGTGGACAACTTTCAAGCTGAAAGTTATAAAAATGGGGGACCACCCTGTGAAGTTTTTCTTTCCAAGTGTGTAGCCCCTCCAGAAACTTTCAGCTTTTGTTCATTTTCAACTGCCTTCAGGCTGTTGAACCAAATGCTAAAGGGACAGGTGGCTAAAAGTAAGAATGTTGATGTATATTGAGGTTCATAGCCACTTTAGAAAAAATCTTATAAGAAAATGATCAACTCAGTGAAACTGTCTCAAACTGAATTAGTTATAAGAAGCAACTTCATATGATTTAGTATCCAAACCAGGTTATATTTGTGAATGAAAGGAAACACTATTAATAATGAATTGAGAAAATGGGAATAATTTGTCATTATCTAGTACACACTGATATATATGGTCACTAACTCTGAAGAAACATTCTTAAAAGGAGATAAAATTGTAGTATCAATCCCTTTCCTAACATTTCTCCCTAATATTTTGTCAGAAATGGAAGGCAGTCCAGTAATAAAGATCAGATTAGGATGACTCTTCTGACCCAACCTATTTCATATATCTTCATTATGAAATTAAGAAAAGACAAATAGGCAATGTAGAGAACAATAATTGTATTTTAATTTATCTTTATTGTTGGAAGTATTACAGATGTCCCCTCTTTTTTCTCAAGGACCCCATCCACCCACACTTGCCCCTCCCAGGCTTTAACAATACTATTGTCTGGGTCCATGGGCTATGCATATATGCATATAAATTCCCCAGATAATCTCTCCCCATCCACCTTCACCTTCCTTCTAAAACCTGTCAGTCTTTTCTATGCTTCTATGTCTCTGGATCTATTTTGTTCATCACTTTATTTTGTTCATTAGATTCCACATGTGAATGAAATCTTGTGATACTTATCTTTCTCTGACTGGCTTATTTCACTTAGCACAATACTCTCCAGATCACTCCATGCTGTCTCAAAGGGTAAGAGATTCTTATTTTTTAAGCTGCATAGTATTCCATGGTGTACATGTACCACAGCGTTCTTATCCATTCATCTACTGATGGGCACTTGCACTGTTTCCAGGTCTTACCTATTGTAAATTATGCTACTGTGAACATATGGGTGCATATAGTCTGTCTTATTGGTGCTTAGGGTTTTTTAGGATATATTCCTAGAAGTGGAATCACTGGGTCAAATGGCAGTTCCATATTTAAATTTTTTAGGAAACTCCATACTACTTTCCATAATGGCTGCATAAAACTTGATTTAAACGTATGAATTGCATGGTCAGCTTTCTAACAACCAACTGGGGAAAGAGTCCCAATCATTTCAAACAAAATATCACTAGGGAGACCCCAAGTAGATACATTTTCTTGTATTAATATTTGAATTATCACACTAGGAAAATTCTCACATAGAGCAGATATTCAGCATCATTACTGAATTTAATAAAATAATGGGCCATGTATCTGAAGGCATTTACTCACACACCTTACCTCTCTTCTAACCTACACACTTGATGAATAAGCCCATGTCAAAAGCAGGTTTAACTTCCCCCAAAATGATTGCAATTTGTACTATTGAGTTCCAGTGGGAGAAATAAAGGGTTTGCCATCATCCAAGCATGATTTCCTTCAGTCAGCTCCTCAAAAGATAACCTTCAAGTCTCTCAGGAAAAAACAGCCCTAAAAGACCTGCAACATGACTGGAAAATTTACACCTGGGTTTAATGTTTTAGCTCTTAGCTCAGGAGATTAGGATTTCAAATCTCAGGTATCCCTGTAGACATATAAATAATACTTTATTTGTATTAGTGAAGCAAAGGAGGAAAAAGGTGAACTCTAAATTGACTCCGTTTAATGGGCTGCCACCTAAAAACAGTGAATGAAAAGGTAAACTCCCACAAGTCAGTACTGAGTGAATGAAGAGCAGCAGCTGGTAAAAGATAACAAGCAATTTTCATGAGATTTACAGTAAGCTAGTGAACTACAACATGGCAGAGGCTGAACGTAAAATGAGATGAGGCTGTACATCAATGAAGATTTTGTTCTCAGCAGCTATGAACTTTCAGATGATTAACAAGACAAGAGGGTAGATTCCAGGGAATACTCTAGGGCAGACCATGTTATCAACAAGCAGAAGATAGGAAGAGGGGAGAAAGTTCACTGTCAATGTGTACTAGGAAAATACTGATCTGATTACAAACCCGCATGGCATGACCTGAGCCAGTGCTCTGTCTCATTCGCAGTTTTGCACCCACCCCTTTCACTCCTCCTGCCCAGACTACAGAATCAAGTCTGACCAAGGCCAGGACTCAGCCTCCTACTCTTCTGCACTATTCCTCTGGCCTGGCCTGGCCAACAGTGCCTATAGCATGCCCCGCTGTACACACATAAAACCTTGGCCAGACCCCAGCTGTCCATGCTGCCAGCTTCCTGGATGCCACTTTCCTGGCTGTCAAGTCAGATCTCTGTCTTGGTTTTTTCCTCAGGACACTCTACTCTCCTGAATGAAAACTCCCTAATACGCAACATGAGCTGTTTTCAGATAATAGATAATGGGCTTCGCCTGCCAAGAAGACTTCCTCCCAGCACATCTTACTAGGCCTATCTCCCCTTTGCTCATCTGACTCCTATGAAGGGGTTCTAGTTCCATAGTTTAGCTCCTCCCTTTCCTCCATTCTGCCGCAGTTTCCCCAGCAATCAGGACATAAAGCAATGTGCCAATTCTGGCCCAGACCTGGATCAAAGAGCCTGTGTGCCTGTTACTGCAAGCATTCTAGGTCATCTTCAGGTACTCTCTCTCTCAGACCATGGCTTCCTACATTGTGTTCAGGGCCACCAGATCAGTAACCCATATACAGAAAGACTGGCCGATCAATGGCATAGGCCAAACAAGCTGGGTGACCAGTAATAAGAAAAACTATTCTGTTCCTCCCAAGTAAAGGAAATATGCTATGGTTTCTCACACAAACTTCTCTCTGCCCCATGGAGCTCTGCCCAGCCTGTGCTCCTGACCTTCTGAGTTCCAAAGTGACCCACTTGTACCCTCTGAAGTCCCATCCACCTTCAAGCACCATCACACTCTGAAAGGGGAACAAATTTAACTCATCCCTAGATCCCTCAATCCTTCCCCGTGCAGGGCTAATGCACCCAGAAAAGTCATCCTGACGCATGGAGGTGGGGGCAGCTATTCTTTCACACCTTGGAATGGGGAAACAAAGAGCTATTCAGATCTTTTCTCAATACCGGCTGTTTTAAAGATGCTCAGAGGACAATAGAAGGGATTTGCCCAGTCAGTAAAGATCCAGAGATACCTCCACCTGTGCCTGCCTTTGCATCCCCGCAGGTACCTTCTTTCACTATTTGGGGCCTCTGAATCGGCCTCTTCCACAGCCCGGCATTTCTAAATGTGTGATCTCTGGACCACCTCCATCAGAATCAGCTGAAGGACCATCAAAATGCAGAGTCCCAGGCCCCACCCACTCAGCCAGACTGGACTTTACTTAAATGTGTTGCTAACCACACCTCCAGGGGATTCTGAGCCCACACAATGCTCAGAGGCACTTCCCAGACCCTTCAGGAGGAACCTCGGCTGAGTACCGGGAAGCAGGGGGTTACCAACTGGTCATTTCAGTCAGAGGCGAGGCTGAACTGCTGCAGGTTTTGGACCCTGCAGAGCCTAATAGGAAACAGTATGTCTCCCACAGAAGTTTAAGAAACACGCTATATATCACTCCGGGGTCCTACCTGGACTGCAAATGGGATCAGGTGCTGAGATCCAGATCCAGGTAGATCCAGATCTTAGCTCGGGTGTCTGTATAGTGAGGGGAGAGCCTCACAGAGGCTGCGCAGGGATTCCTGGGCAGGCGGAGTACTCCCGGGAGTGAACCGAATGCTCTTTATGGAGACACCCTATGCCCTTGGAGGGGCATGTACACACCTTCCAGGATCAGCCAGTAGACATGTCCGGCCAGTCAAACATCTGATACTGAGTGTGAAGCGACTTCCCCAATGCTTGATCCATGTCTTATTCAGAAACAACCAGGGCCTCCAAGAGCAATCATGTCGAGGTCCTTTGAGACATTTCAGGGAACCAGACCTCTCAGATTTGCTGGAGGAAGTCTCCGGCATTGGCTTTACTCCGCTTACTGTGTCTATGCAGACTCTAGGCAGATGCCGATGGGCATGTCTTTTGCACTAGAGTCGAAAGGCCCCAGGTTTAACTGGAAACATTGGGGTTCGTCCTGGAGGGACAGCTTTCATATAATTTTAGGTAACTCGGGGAGACAGGAGCATTTGCTATGTGGTGTGGTCAACCAAGAGATTGCTGCCAGGGTACCACCTAAAAGCCAGGAGCCCAGCCTTTTTGCCGACAAAGCTGGGGAGAGGGGTCAGACTACAGGAATGGTTAAGGGACTAGGATGGTAAAGACAGCCAATCCGCCTCTCCAAAGGAGCGGGCCAGTCAAGAAGAAGTGTGCAGAACTTATTCTGCTATCAAAGTTGGCGGGGAAAAGCTACGTGATTAAAAAATGTCTCTGGACGAAAGCAGCCCATGGAGCGAGATCTGCATGTCACAAAAGCTGGAAAAGATGGACAACAGGGTGAGAACTATCTGAGGTGGGTAGTCACCTGTAGAAGGCATTTCCTAGGCCTCGAAAGCACAAAATTGTCATTTTATCCAGAGGAGTAGAATGGGTGGCATTTCATGCATGCATTTGGTTATAAAGAGCAGAAGGCCTAAAAAACAGTCCAAGGATTTTGAAAATTGAAAGAAAGCTTTCTCTCCATCTATATGGCAATAATGGAAGAACATTCCTGCAGCCAGATGTATAGTGAGGTTTAGGGGTGGAGTGGCGGCAGAGACACTGAGGTGGGATACAAGAGAAAACTGGAGGAGAGAAGACAGATTTCAGTCATACCGAAAGTACAGGGTGGGACAGAACTAATGTCCACGTGTGTGTGCATCTTAGAATAAAGCATCAAAGGGATCCACAAATATCAGAATACATACACATAACATGTATGTAACATGTATGTATGATATAATATGTATGTATAATCCCTGCTCTCACTGTACCAATTAAACCAATCCAAAAGTAATGAATTTGATACTTGCTTTCTAAAGCTTATTAATATTACAACATTATTTTTTTTAGGAATTACTAAATAGTCATAATTTAAAGATTCTAATTGAAATCAGGGCTCAGCAGCCTCTGTTCCATGGGCCAAGTCTGGCTCACCATCCCTACTCCGATTACACTTCCTTTGGACACGGCCACGCCCAATTGTTTCTACATTGCCTTATGGCCGCTTTTGTGAAACGGCAGCAGTTGAAGAGTGGCAGGCACTGTATGGCCTGCAAAACCTAACAAATTTGCTCTCCGCCCCTTTACATGAAACGTGTGCCTGTCCCTTAGGTGAGTCGTGATCACAGACACATCCACAACCACACCAACGGCTCAGGCTCCTTCCCTCGCCTCCGCCAGGTTTCAGTGATTCCTTCCGCTGCAGACCACCTGACGTGCCCTTGTCTCTCTCTACGCCTGGCTACACAGGGGGGGAAATTACACCAATTTCTGAAAAAACATAAGGCATTTGCTTTGTAAAGATTTTAAGGTGAATACTGAGAGAAAATAAATAGGAAATACCAAATTAATATAAAGGGAAAATTACAAAGTTTATGACAGCCTGTATCTTCTTCAAATAACATAGTTGGGTCTGTAGTAATATGAAATGTCAATAGAATATTCTGGATTGTATAGCTCTGAGAACATGGATTGTGAACTGTCTTTGCTCATGACTAAAATATTTAAAAGAATAGAAAAATAATGAAATGGTCAACAGCCCACAATTGAGTGAAAGATCCCACTCACATGTGAGAAATTTTGAGATAGTTTTCCTAGATAAGAGACAAGTGGAACCGTAGCTACAGCAAAAACTAAAAAAACAACTCACTTTGGGGGAAAAATAAAATAAAATAATATGTCACAGAGAATAAATAGATACCATCGAACGTGGAAGAAATATAATTTGTGATGTAGAAGATCACAGAAAACTGAGTCACTTCCCTGGCACCTATAATAATAAAAGCATAATATGCTCATTGGACCGGATGGCTGAACAGCAGAATGACATTCTGGACGACCATCCAGACGGCCATCTGGATGACCATCCAGGACCACACTACGACACCCACTGGTTCCAGGCCAGCCAAGGTGGGTGCAACGTGATTGGTCAGGGGCCGGCCATTGCCCCATGATTGCCCCGCAGAGGGAGGCCCAGGCCACTAGCCGGCAGGCTGCGGCAGGTGGGCAGAGCCTCCCTCTGTGAGAGAAGCCCAGGTCCCAGGTGCCACGGGGAAGCCAGTGTCAGCAGCCGGGGGAAGGAAGGCCTACTCTTGCACGAATTTCATGCATTGGGCTTCTAGTATCCTTATATTGCTGAGACTCAAGAATACTGATAAATAGAGCTGATGGCTGTGAACATCCCCCAAATGACTCTGGCACCTGTACCACAGACACGAGGATGAAATGTAACTTGTTCTTTGAAATAAAGAGAGTAGAGAAAAGATTCTGTGTGATAAGAAGGAGAAGTAGTGCCAGGAACATACAATGTGTCTGGAATGGAGGCAGGGCAAAATAAAATCTGTGCATAGAAAATTGGACCCGTAGCAGCAACTTCAATAAACATACAGAATAAACTGCACCAAGGTAATGATCCCCTACAGGGCCTGCATCTAGTCCCAACTCATTCCTCACTCCACTGAGAATGCTGAATCAGAACCAGAGAGGGGAAGCAGGACACAGCTAGTTGGTGATAGAGGGGGAAATAACACAATTTCTTAAAGAAAGAAAAAAATATATATATTTTTGTTCACTGTACAAAAAACAGCAAAATGGGCTCAACGGAATAAATGAAAAATTAATCAATAAATCAGCAGATTCAAGAAAAGGAATTGAGAAGCAAGTAGAAGAAGGGAATTAAATGTACTTTTTAATGTGAAGTATTTTAAATGAAATAACACAGCTAAAACCGTCATTAAGAAAAGAAAAGAGCGTGCTTGGCACAGCAGAACACATCAGTTCATAGGTCTACAGCACACACTTGAGAAAGGCTTCCACAACGAGGGCTGACATTTAATGCCATGCTCACCCGGTGGAAGCCCTGAGGTCACAGGTGCCTTCAAGGTAGAGGGGGATTTTTCTCGCAGACCTGTGGGTCAGGCCCGCCCGGCCCGGCTGGAGGAGAGCAGGAGGGCAAGCGAGGTGTGTGCTGGCCTTGGAGATCGGGGCGGGGGTGGAGGGTGCGGGCAGGAAAGCACGTTTCTGCTCTCTGCCATCAGAGAGAAGGCCGACCGGCCTCTGTGCATCCAGGACATGCCCTGCTCATGATTTGACCTGCAGCCTATACTGACGGTCAATATGCCCTAAATATCCTGAGTTTTTTCAATAAGTTATGAGAATTCAATAATTAGAGATACTTTTCTGCCATGGATTTTGGCCTTTAAATCACTTAAATAGCCACACTAGCTGACAAGCATACCTCCACAAATAGATATCTGGACAGTCCCCTCCTGTCTCCCCTACAGGTCTGGCTAAGGGAGGACTAAAAAGGGGGTTGTGGGGTAGAGAGGGGAGGGGCTGAGGATTAAAAGTACTTGTTTTTTATATTCAAGAAAGAAAAAGACCAAAGATGGGAAACATGAACAAGTAGTAACCACTGCTAAGATAATTTCTGAAGAGTACACATGCTCTGAAATCTAGCAACCAGCCATAGCCTCACTCTAATAACTAGTCTGTGAAAGTTAGCCAGTCAGAGACACGGCCACACTTCTCAACAGCAGCCAATCACCAAGTCCTTCTCTCCAGCTGCCATAGTCCTGAAAGTCAGCCAGTCAGCAACAGCCTGGATCCAGTGACCACACTAACACAGGTGGGCAACCCATCAATCCCTAAATGCTCCTGCTTCTGAACATCCGCCAGTCCCTCCGCACAGGGCTTCCCAAATCTCATTAAAGATCTGCTCTGGTTTTGTTTTAAAAGGTCGTGCTTACCAAGTACAGCTCTTGCTTGTAGATGATAGGGAAGTTCACCTTTTTTTTCTATCAGCTACTGAATTTCTTGTTTGTTCACAAAGTCTCAATCCTTTGACCATCAACCCCTGTTCACTGTTAGATATAAATTTGGATTTTTGAGTGGCAGACATACTGAAGAAGTGAGATTAGCAATCTTTTCCATTGGAAGTGGTTACTAGTATCTATTTTTGTGTGTATATTTGAACCTCCAAATGCCAAAACACAAGTGTAAATTTTGTGATAAATTTTCTGAACCATGGATATTTCTTAAATAAGGAAAATGCCCTTCAGTGGCTCTTTGAACAGTATGCAACTGTTATTAAATACGGAAATTTGGGAAGTCAGATATAAGCCAGCATGTAGTAACAGCATAAGAGATGTATGATTTCCTCAACTACTTCCAAAGGAAATGATAAAATAATGAATTTTTTGGTTAAAAGAAATTCAGATGAAGAAGAGAAACAGCAGAAATTGTAATGGTTACCCATGCTGATATTATGATTAGTCTTTCAGATCAAATGACTATTTAAACATATTGCTACCATACATATTTTGGGATTCCAAAACTGCAAGTAAATTTTCAAGTGCCAGGACAAAAATCTACTGAAATAATAAGAAATATGAAATAGATCCATTTATTATTATAGAAATGTTCTAAATGTCTCGCCTTTTTAAGACATAGCCATGATAGCAAGTAATCACAATGCAAAAAAATATTTCTATTGCTTATGCCAGATTTTGAATGAGCTAAAGAAAGAATTGATGAAAAATGTATCCATTTAATTTCAAGGTTTGTCTTACTATGCATGACATTGCTTATAAACAGGAAAAGAAATTCTTATTTGAAGAGAATAATTATTACAGCATTTGCCATGACTATCTTTTCAAATGGATTTTACCTCTTAAAGAATTTAACAACTTTACATGGATGTCACTAAATATTCTTCCAGCATGAGAACAAATGGACTCACTATACATAGTATTGAAGACTAAGGGATAAAAATTGACAATGACACTACTTTTATTCATGAAAATATTTTTTAAAACAATTGATCAAGTGGTACTGTGTACTCCTGAAGAAAGGAAAAAGAATTTATGCCAAAAAAGATGGCATTATATACTTATAAAACACCTAACTAGAAGAACTTACTCCAGGTGGTAAACTTTATGACTGTAACTGTTTAGTGGTTGACTCATGAGATGAATTTTGAGTGTATTTTCTTATTAATGAATGTTGAATGAAC
This sequence comes from Myotis nattereri, assembly GCF_964212035.1. Taxonomy (NCBI): domain Eukaryota; kingdom Metazoa; phylum Chordata; class Mammalia; order Chiroptera; family Vespertilionidae; genus Myotis; species Myotis nattereri. The sequence continues at coordinate 11,450,355 of NC_138088.1, forward strand.
AAAAGAATAAAGTAAATTGTGTGGGACCACTATAGAAGGTATGTCACCGTGTCAATTGAACACAGACTATAATTGCAAGGAATTTTATCAAAAAATCTATAAAAGAAATAACTATTAAAGAGAGTTAGAATATCAAGGAAATATACCAGTAAGTTAAAAAATGCTATATAATTTATATGTTTATAATTTATTTGAGATAAACAAAGAATAATTTTTAATTTAAATATGCCCATGTAGTGTTTTTATTTTATCCCAATGTGCAAATGCATAAGCCATCAGAAAGTATTCAAATTTAACTGCCATCTTTTTTTATTATTATTTGCTGAATATGGTAACCCTAGTCAGAGAGCGAGACTTGCCTCATTTTTTCAGGGTTGAGAGAGTTGCTTCTGTGCTGTTTTCAGAAATATGCCCGTTTGACTATGGGACACAGCTCCCTCCTTCAAAAGTCGATGCTCCTCCATTTAGTCATAGGCCCCCAAAACGGAAAAGGCCAATTTTTCCTGAGAGGAGCTAACTGCTCCCAGTAGCCGCAGGGCAGGAAAAGAAAAAAAACCCATACTAGGCGAGACAGCTTACCCCACCCTCAGGAGCCCTGCATGCCACAACCTGCATTTAGAGCATTTCAGAGGAAACAAAAGCAGAGGCCAAAATCAGATAAAGACATCCCAATGAAAGGAAAGTACAGACTAATAAATATTATGAATATAGTCACAAAAGTCATCAATAAGATACAATAAAACAAACTCAGCACATTTAAACAGAAGAAGTATGCAACCATGAAAAAGTGAGATTTATTCAAGAATGCAAGGCTGGTTTAACATTCTAAGATCAATTATTGTAATGTAATATCAGTAGAATTTAGGATAAAAACACATAATTATCTCATATATACAGAAAAAAAATCATTTGTCAAATTTCAGCACACTTTCATGATGAAAAACACTCAGAAAACGAGGAGCAGAAGAGAATGTTCTTATCCTGATGAAGAGCACCCGGGAACATCCCACAGTTAGAATGATGGTAAAAAACTCAGCGCTTCCCCCCAAGAGCACTTTTATATAATGCTAGAGGCCCGATGCATGAAATTGGTGCAAGAGTCGGCCTTCCTTTCCCGGGCTGCAGGCATCAGCTTCCCTCTGGCAGCCGGGACCCGGGCTTCCCTCCCAGCCGCAGCTTCATCCAGAATGTCATCCAGAAAGACATCTGAAGGACACCCAGTCTAACTAGCATATTATGCTTTTGTTATTATAGATTGTACTTAATGTTCTAACCAAGGCAGTTAGGCAGAAAAGAATGAAATATGAAATGTCATACAGATTGGAAAAAAAGTAAAATCTCCATTTTCAGATGACATGATCTTGAATATAAAAATTTTTAAGGAATCAACTGAAAGACTAGTGGAACTATAATACAAGACCATCAAGGCTGCAGAATACAAGATCAATATATTACAATAAATTGTATTTTTATACACTACAAATAACTGAAATTCTGAAAATGAAATTTTTTTTTAAAAAGTGCATTGATAATGGCATAAAAAAGAATAAATACTTATGAATAAATTTATTTAAAAGTACAAAACTTATACTCTGAAAACTACAAAATATTAAGAGAAATTTTTAAAGATCTACATAAGTGAAAGACAACTGAATTTTTAATATTAAAAAACAATATTGTAAAGATGACAATATTCCTTAAGTTGATCTATAGAGTCAACAAAATTGCTATCAAAATTTCAGATGATACCATTACATAAATTGACAAGCTTATCCTAACATTCATATGGAAATGCAAGGGACTCACAATAGCCACAACAATCTTGAGGGGAAAAAAAGTTGGAATACGCATACTTCCTAATATAAAAACTTACTAGAAAGCCACAGTAATCAAGATATAAGAAATGACATATAGACCAACCTAAATTTGAGAATCCAGAGGGAATAAATCACATTTAAGGTCAATTGATTTTCAACAAGTGTGCCAAAACAACTCAATGGGCAAACAATACTTTTTGTAAAAAAATAAAAATAAAATAAAATAAAAATGCTGGAACCACAGGATATCCACATGTACAAGAACAAATTTTGACCCCTGCCTCATACCATATACAAAAATTAACTCAAAATGAGTGCTGCACCTAAATACAAGAGTTATAACTATAAAACTAATAGGAGAAAAATAGGTGTAAATTTTCCTGAATGGATCTGACAAAGGATATAGGGTTTCTTTGGGGACTATTGAAAATGTTCTTAAATTTATTGTGGCTTCATGTTGACCAATGTCACCCCAATCAATTTAATAAATAAATAAAATTTATTGTGAAGATGATTGCACAATTCTGTGGATATGCTAAAATACGTCTTAATTGTACGCTTTACATAAATACATTGTACAGTATTGTATTATGTCTTTTTAAAACTATTGCAAAAAATTAATAGTATAACAGACACTGCCTTGAGAGGAAAACATCTGGATGTTCCCCTCAACACTGAATCTGGTCCCTGGAAGAGATGGTTTCTCTAAAGTGACTGTTACCAGAGTTCAGCCTGTTTAGCTTCAAACTATGCATATTCTCTGGAAGGGAGGCAGCCCTGGGCTCCTGGTCCTGGTCTAGACTAGTTAAGCCTCCTCTGAAAGAGCAGGGGCCCTGCCCCTCAACTGCAGGGCTCTGTTCTCTTCTCTAAGCCTCCTGACTATAATCATGATGCCCACCTTCCTCCTGCTGACTGGAAGGGATGATTGTGGTGGATTGGGGACTGCCTCTGTCAAAACCCATAGAACTAGGTATATAATACAAAGAATGAACCTCAATGTAAGCCATGGACTATTGTTCATTATAACAAATACACCACACTAATGATGTTAATAATAAAGAAAACTAATGGAGGATGGGGTGTGTCTATTGGAATTTTATGTACTATCTCCTCAATTATTCTGTAAATATAAAACTGTACTAAAAAAAATAGTCTTTTAATTATTTTTTAAACTACCTGACAAGTCATCTTAAAGGTGAGCCAGCCTCAAATGAAAGTGCAGAAAAGTCAATGAAATAAGAGAACATGGTCAAGAGAAAGACATAGACCTTCTCAAAATGTCATCTGTCAAGGCTTTCAACAGGAGCAAGAACATTTTGAAACAAATGACAAGATGAACCACTAGGATGAAGAGCTAGAGATGTACAGAAAGCAAAAGTTCTTGAAGAAAATCTGGAACGAACCTTTCCTTCATCTCAGAGCCAGATTCTGTCCCTGGATTGAAACTCGACCATTCGTTGAGAGTTCAGGAGGCTGAATCAAACTTCATTGTCTCGATACAGAATGTGCAGACCTGAAAAGAAGAATAGGAGAAATAGAAATGGAACAGGAGCTTCTAGAATCTAGAAGCAGATTCTCATGAATCTGATGGCCCAGACTGAGCATGTGTCAGGGAGCATTTGCTTCCCAACCCCAGAACATGAGGTGCGACTTTCTCTGAGACAAGAGGACCTAACTCCCTCCCATATACCTTCCTTGCCTGCCGGACTTTCTTCCTCTTCCCCTCCACTCCCAAGTCCAGTGTTTCCAGTGAACCCAAATGGGGAGTTCATAGCAAGATGTCCATTCCTGCCCCTTCTTTTAGGATACCTGGGTGAACTCCCCCACAACCGGGCTTCCCACCTTGCTCTTGTTTTATTCTCTCTCCTTGTATTTTTACCTCTGTACTTTCTTTTTCTTTCCAAGTCTTTCTAAGTATTTATCTATTCATTCACTTATTGATTTAAACAATAATGTTTATTATAACCCACTAGGTACAGGTTATATATATGCAAGGTGCAGGGAGTTGCTATGAGCTGCAATTCTATCAAAACTCCTCTCTGTCCTCTGTCCTACCTGGCCAGGCCTTTGGGTCCAGACGCAGGCCTCGAGGATGGATGATCCTTGGGCAGAACCTCTGCTCCTGTTATAGACCAGATGGGCTCCTCTGCCTTAACTGTCTGCAGGATTTGCAGAGTGAGATCAGGAGATTGATAGAGGATTGACCTCAGGATAACCCAGCTTCCCCAGAAAGAAGCTCCCCTCTCCCCCCGCCCAAATCCATAATCAGGGCCAAGGAGATGAAGGAAACTCTTGTCTGCCAAACAGATGATGATCCAGATGGTCTCATAGTTTTGGGTTTGGGTCATGAATCACCGCCTTCCTTTCACACCCTACTCACTAGATCCACTCAGAATGAGACAGATCCCTGAGCTCAGAGCCAAGCTCTGACCCCAGAACCAAAACCAAAGACTTCAAAATATGAGACCTGAGCCCAGGACCCCAAAACAGAGGACAAAAACTGAGCCAGTCCATAGGACAGGAGACAGCCAGGAACCCAAAGACTGGAAGACCCAGTGTAGATAATCTCAGGTCCCTGGGGCTGATCTGGGATGCAGACAAATCCCAGAACAGATCTAGGAAAGTGGAAACAATAATAAAACTATCTAAAAATCCAAGCCTGCAGCCCAGATCAGCCCCAGACACAAACTTCAGAAAACCTTCAAATGGATGCAGGAGATGCACATATTATTGTAGATTTTTCAGAGTTATACAGGCTGAGTTCTCTGTCACCTGGGGAATGATGATGCTCTGAGCAGTGGCATTATGTACCTCCAAAGATATACCTCCCAACTATTCAGCATGAATGTGGTGGAGACTTCTTATATCACTGAGGGAGACAAAGAAAAATCAAATGCCAGAAGAAAAATGAAACAGAGGTAATCATAGAAGTTTGAAGAAAAACTATGACCCAAGAATTCAGTAGGCAACTATAATACATTGCTATACTCTGGTTACTTTTACGACAACAAGAATACATTTTTATGTATAACACAGAACATAAATATTCTACTAGTATTCCTTTAAAAAGTTATTCAGAGAGATAAATCAAAATAGAAGTAGAAGACCTCTCAAGAAGTGAGCGTTCTTGGCATAAAAGAATTAGAGTGCCTATAGAAAGAAGGGAAACATAAATTTAAGGGCAAAAGTAGCTATAACTATGAGTAAAAAACGAATGCTTTTGCCAAAATAATTTGTGGGCAGAAGGAACAAAGATGGACTGTTACAAAAAGCATATAAATTTAATATTAATAAGTCAGGCCTAAAAATCACCTAATCGGTGAGAGGAAATTAAGATGAATTTAGAAGAAAAAAATTGAAACACAGGAACCAATGAAAAAATGGGCCAAAAATAAAAGGAAGGAAAAGAGGAAAAATATATAGTACATAGAAACAAAGGGAAAGAAATAATATCTAGGATTAAAATAGGATAATAAGCCCAGTAATTTGGTCTCCTTCCACAACCAATTTTAAATGTTCCAACAATAGGAATGTGGAAATTTCTGGAAATCAGAGGGCCCCCTTGGACATTTATTTAAATATTTAAGAAGTAAGCAAACATGGAAAGATATTCCAAAAATATTTCAACAAAATTATAGGTTATCAAATTGAATAAGGACAAATATTGCACCAACACATAAGATGTACTAGGTGCTGTTCGGAGTGATTTACATTTCTAATTCACTTAATCTTCCCAACAACCCCATGAAGTGTTATTTTTCATCCTCATGGCACCGGTGAGGAAACTGGGGCATAAGAGAATTAAGTTACTTGCCTGAGGTCACACAATTACAAATGCCAGAACAAGTGTTTAGACTCTAACACTTTGGTTCCTGGTCCAGCTGGTGCCATTTTTTCTTGTTTTCACAGTAGATTTTTAAAAGATTTTTACTGAAGTATATATAATATGCACACAGAAAGTACACATACGTTATGCATGCAGTTAATGAATTTTCACAGTGAGCTCACCTGTTTAACCAGCACCATGAAAGCTGCCCATAACCTCCTTAACACTCCCCTAACTTCTAACATCAGACATTAGTTGTGTCTACTTTTGTCTTTTACATAAATGGAATCATTCAGGTTATACGTTTTTATGTATTTCGTCTTTTGCTCAGTTTCGTCTTTGCGAGATGCATGCGTATTTTTGTGTATGGTGCGGATCACTCGTTTGCAGTGCTGTATGTATTCCAGCCTGTGATTACCAAAACGTACTTTTCCATCCTACTGTTGAAAGTATCTTACTTGGATAGTTTCTACTTTAGGGTTCTTACAAGTAGTGCTGTTGTTAATACTCTAGTATGGGCAGTTCTAGAATGCCTATTTTGAAAACAATGCTCGAACATGACTGATAGAGAACAATTTGAATGCGTTTTTTTATAATGCATAATGTAAACTTTATGTTTGCTCATGTACAATTTTGTCCAACAGAAAACACAAAACTGCATCCAGCTAAAGTGAGTAATGCAGGAATACATAGAACACACATTTGGCCTGGCAGTTTAGTTCAATGATTGAGTGTCTATCTATGAATCAGAAGGTCACAGTTCCATTCCCGGTCAGGGCACATGCCAGGGTTGCAGGCTCGATTCCCAGTAGGGGGCGTGCAGGAGGCAGCTGATAGATGATTCTCATCATTATTTCTCTCTCTCCCTCTCCCTTCCTCTCTTTAAAGTCAATAAAAACATATTTTTAAAAAAAATACATTTACACACACCTCAAACACCTACCAGCTTCGTTAGTTCATCATGTGCATGTTTCTACAAGGTTGTGTTTTACTGTTCTGTTATTTGTGAACTTTCTATATTTAAAAAACAACAACAACATACAAACACATTCAAGATCCCAAACATGACTAAGCACTGTGGTTCAAAAGTGCCAAGCAGGGTATACAAAAGCAAAGATTAAATATTGAGGAGAACTAGAAAAAGCTTACGATCAATAGTCATAAGGGAATCCACATTCGGATCATCAGAACCAACATCATGAAAATAAAAGTATTGTTCAGAAAGACTAGAACAATTTTAAATTCTGTTAAGTCTATAAGAACAAGGCCTGAATAATGAAAAAAAAACAACAAAAAAAAAAAACAGAAAGATTGTTGACCCTGTGAACTGAAAACCACACAGTTAAAACAATCAGGAATAATATTTCTCACAATTGAAGGGAAAATAGCATCTATATGCAAAGACCTTCCACAGAAACTTCCAGATCCTGCTGAAGTGGCTCCTTTTACAGCTAGTAGTACCTGCCTTGGTGGTTTCAGACATGCTGCAACTCCCAAGGTCAGAGTGCAAATGCGACTTCCCAGGAGTGGCACAGAAGGCAGCTAACTGACAATGAGGGCTGTACATTGGACCTTTTCTGGGGTTTTTTGGTTGTTTTTGTTTTTTGTTGTTGTTGTTTTTATAAAACAGGTATCTAATATGAACATATAACTCAAAGGACCTATACCTCAAAGACAGAAAAGCATGGCCCAGGACGTGTAGCTGTGAAAGATCACACATGTTGACAACTTGCCTATCGTTGGTTGAAGGGAAGCTCCCAAGCAGGTATGTCCCTAAACTCTGTGACCTTATTTGAAAAGAACTTTGGCAGATGTGATTAAGTGCAGGATCTAGATGAGAGCATTCTGAACTATGTGGGTGGGCCCTCAGCCCAATGACAAGTATCTTTTCAAAACACAGAGGAGGAGGAGGAGACAGATAGAAGAGAAGGCCAATGTGAAGATGGATGCAGAGATGGCAGTGATGTGGCCATAAACCAAGAAATACCTAGAATTACCAGAGCTAGAAGGGACAAGCAAGGATTCTCCCCTCTAGCCCTTTGGAGGAAGTGTGGCCCTGCAGACACCTCAGTTTTATATTCTGATTATCTGACTATACCCACATCAAAAAGGGATCTGGCATCCTGTTTCTAGATAGAGAATTTAGTTTCACGGAAGCAATATCAAATGGGAAGCAAAGGAAAGAGGTGAGTTTGCTAAGGAGACCACTCTAGTCCATTTTAAATCCACATTACACCCTCCCTACTATAGAGAACCAAACTCAAAGTCTCCTAAAGACAAGGAAAAAATATGAAAATATCTCTTTTAGATAAAAGCAATGGTTAGTACATCGTAGTCCACGTAATGCAGATAGAATGAATTGGTCCTCTGTCAGGCTACACGCATTGTTGCAGACACTCTGAGCATGACACCAGAAGGGAACGGTGGCCGTGTGATGAGGGGGAGCCATGCAGCTCTGCCAGAAGCTGCAGAAGGATCTGGTGGAGCAGGCACACCTTCTGAACATGACTGGCTGGGCAATGGATAATTAATCGCATCAGGATCTTTGTTTCGTTTGTTTAATTTATAAAATATTTTCAACCATCATTGAACATGATGCTCTCATATGAGTTTATAACGTTAGCGACTAACATTTGTAAGAGATGACAAAATTGCCAAAAGATTTGCATATTTGTTTTTAATTTGATTCTCAGCTTTGCAGATAAGCAAACAAAGGCTCAGAAAAAAACCATATTGAAATAGACTAATTTCATATGGCTAGGAATTTTCAAAGCTGAAATTAAACCCAGAATGTCATTTTTGAAAACTAAAACTTCTAAGAATGCTACTCCCCAGAAATAATAAGTGTTTACATGTTGGCATTTAGCTTTCCAGAACTGTACATGTCTGTGTACATGAATAGCAGCATGATCAATATTTACTGTTGTAGCATGCTATTTCCACTTAGGAGTATATCGAGAGTGGTTCTCCATACCAATAAATATTTTCTTTTTTACATTTACTATGGCAGTGTTTTTATCATTATAAACATAACAAAGGACTCAAGATTCAAGCAGTTTAAAGAATCTCACATCCGATTTCTATCAAAAATAATTACACGTTCTCATATATAGCATCTTACATCCTTTCTTTTATTTCTTTCTCATGGAATTTATTGGTGTGACATCAGTTAATTAAATCCTATAGGGTTTAGGTATACAATTCTATAATACATCATCTGTATATTGTGTTGTGTTCACCACCCCAAGACAAATCTCCTTACATGACCATTTATCCCTCCTTTATGTTTTTCTACCTCCCCCACCACCCTTTCCCTCTGGTAATCACCATATTGTTGTCTGTGCAAATGAGTTTTTGTGGGTTTGTGGGGGCTTTTTGCTTAATCCCTTCACCTTTTCACCCAGCCCCCCAACACACCTCCCCTCAGATAGCTGTCAGTCTGTTCTCTGTATCTATGAGTCTGTTTCTATTTTGTTTGTTAGTTTCTTTTGTTCGTTAGATTCCACATATTAGTGAAATCAATTTCTCTTTGAAGACAAGAGAAAGACATTCTTTCTTTTTCATATAAATGCAAACTTAGGATATATATGGCTCTGCATTTCTCTTTATTCATTTAATAATGTATTATTGAAAACTTGCACTCACTACAAACATAGAATATGTCATTGGATGGGTATACCATAATTAATTTAACTGACATTCTACTAATAAAAATTAATGTTTCAGTGATTTTTTCACTATTAAAATAATGCTGCAATAAATACTAGCAGTAGCAGAAATAGTGGTATTTCTAATGTTGTTGTTATTATTATTACTAGAGGTCCGGTGCACGAAATTCATGCACTGGGGGAGGGAGGGTGTCCTCAGCCTGGCCTGCGCCCTCTCCCAGTCTAGGACCCCTCCCTTCTTACCACCTGCCTGCTCGCTGCTCCTTACCGCTTGGCTCGCTGTTCCATACTGCTTGGCTCACTGCTCCTTAGCACTGCCGCAGAGGCAGTAGAGGATCCTGCCACTGCCACTGCACTCACCACCTGTGAGCCCGGCTTCTGGCTGAGTGGCACTCTACCTGTAGGAGCGCACTGACCCCCAGGGGGCAGCTCCTGCATTGAGTGCCTGCCCTCTGATGGTCAGTGGGTGTCATAGCAACTGGTCGTTCCACCAGTCATTCTGCCATTCAGTCGATTTGTAGATTAGGCTTTTATTATATAGGACTAGAGGCCCAGTGCACAAAATTCGTGCACTCAGGAGGGGGGTCTCTCAGCCTGGCCTGTGCCCTCTCACAATCTGGGAGCCCTACAATTGATTGCCCCAAAAAGGTAGGCCCTGCCCACCTAGCCAGGGCTCCGTGATGGATTGCCCCCACAGAGGGAGGCCCCACCCACCCACCACAGCCCATGGGTTGGTGGCCTGGGCCTCCCTTTTGGGGGTGATCATGGAGTCCCTAGACTGATCAATTGCCCCACCAGCCAGTGGCCTGGGTTTCCCTCTGCAGGGCGATCATGGGGCAATGGTCGGGTCCCCAACCAATCACATCACACCCGCCTTGGCTGGCCTGGTGCCAGTGGGTATCATAGCGTGGTTGTCCAGAAAGTCGTCTCGATGGTCGTTCTGCTGTTCGGTAGTTCAATCGGTTTGCATATTATGCTTTTATTATTATCGATTATTATTATGTACCAGACACTGTCCTAAGTAATTTACATATAAAAACTCATTTTATACACATGCCAACTTTATGAGGTAGTCACTATTATTATCTTACTTTTATAAATGAGAAAACTGAGGTACATAGAAGTTAAATAAATTGCCCAAATTACACAGATGGTAAATATGTGTATATTTCCACGTGTTAATAAATAAATAGGAAAATTTTCATGATATCAAAAAGAATATGCATTATGTTGTTATTGATATTGTCAAATTGCCCTTTAAGTGAGGCTATATCAATTACATACTCCCTTCAACAGTGTATGAAATTTCCAAAATCCTTCTATTTACCAGTGGTGGGCATTGTGAAACTTTGTGGTAATTTAATAGGTGAACAAATCAAATTACTGTTTCTGTTCAGCAATTAAATTGCTTTAATTCTAATAAAATTTAGGTGACTTCATTTAATTATTAGATATTTATAATATTTTCCTATGACCTATCTGTACTATAAATGTGTGTTTTTTATATTGGGTTATCAGTATGTAAGATTCCCTGATATGCCAAAGAAAATAATTCTATGACTAATATATTTGCAAATATTTTCCCAGCATTGCTTTTTAAAGTTGTTCACAAAGTTTTTATAGATGCATTTTTGAGAAACTGAGTTTAATTTTTATGTAGATTTCACAGTCTAAAAAAACATATTATATTGTTTTCCTTATTTCCTTTCTTTATGTCTATTTTTATGTATACCAATCTTCATATCTACTCTCTTTGTGTCTTTCTGTCCTTCCCTCCTACTTATTTCTTTCCTATTTATTTATTTATTTTCTATTTATTTTCTATTTTGATCTCTGATACAGATTGTTGAGTTAAACACATTCCTTAGATTAAAGCCCTTGGTTATTGAATTTTATTGTATTTTCCCTCATCCTTTCCCCCACTACTCTTTCCTCTCTTATAGAATCCTGCTCAAAGATGTTTGAGGTATGTCATTGGAGGGAAATTTGGCCACTTACATTTATTTATCTATCTAATTTTAATCTCTCTCTCTTTGTAATCCTTACCTAAGGATATTTTTCCATTGATTTTAAGAGAGAATGGAAGGGAGAGAGGAGGGGAAGAATCTAGAGAGAGAGAAAAACATCGGTATGAGAGATATATCCATTGGTTGCCTCCTACATACACTCTGACACTAACTAGGGAATGGAGCCTGCAACTGAGGTAAATGCCCTTGACCAGGAATCTAAACTGTGACCCTTTGGTCTGCGGGCTGACTCTAACCACGGAGCCAAAATGGCCAGGGCTGTAATCTCTCTTTAAATATACATATGCTATGCATATGCATACACATCATATTTTTATTTTGAATATTTTAATTTCCATAAATAACATCATGCTATATATATTTCTCTATTTATTAATAATTTCACACAACACTGTGTTTTAAACTCAGGCCATGTGACTTCCTGTCCCAGTACCGCAGTTAGTTATTCATTACCCTGGATGTAGGCACCTCTGTTGCCCATCTCAAACTATGTCATGATAAAGTCTTGCCCTTGTCTGACTACCGACATGAGTGAGGAGGACGCTGACTTGTATGCAGTACTCCTACTTCACTTCTCGAGGTGTTGTCAGAGTGCCCTTCAGAAACAAGGCACCATTTCACACTTTGAACAGAAGTAACGTTTTCTTTCCTCCACGTCTTGGCTGACACCAAGAATTAGCTAACACTACAATCTTTGACAATCTTGGGTAGAAAATGAGATCTACTTCTTTAAAATTGCATTTCTTTAATTATAAGAAGCATTGAACACCTCTTCAATTTTAGCCATTCAAATTTTCCTTCTTTTTAGTATCTAATACTTAAATCAGTTGGCAGTTGATGGTGAAAAGACTAGCGACAAGTTGAATAGTTTCTAAAACCCTACCGTAGAGTAAACTACTAAATCCTAGTTACAGTTTCTCCACCGTATGATTAACTCACCACTTAGTGTCTGTCGTCCTCGCTGAGGGTGACTTCCCAGGGAGGGCTGTCAGTCAGACAGACTCACCAGCCCAGCTGAATAGGTAGTTCACACTGCCCTGCATTCTAATCCATCAGTCTGTAACTCTGATGGCATAAAGTCTATGCCAAACACACAATTGATAATTAATATTATTCTTGTTCCTAGTACCTAAAATTAAATAAAACTCCTCTAATTCCTCCCTCTATCCCCAATAAAAACGCTTTAGTAGTACGACAGTAAAATGCCCTACAATGAACATTTGCAACTTTGCCTAGAAATTGGTGCTCAGCAGGACAGAGAAATGGGATTTGTGAGGCTGCGGATTTAAACGCTACAAAACAAGTGCTCCTAAGGTCAATGAGCAGCAAATGGTTCAAAATTTTGGAAAGTAATATGAAAATGCAAGTGAATATTTCTTTGACCCGGCAATTACACTCCTGATTTGCTACAGAAAGCAATTCAAAAGAAGAGAACTATGTCTCCCCTGAAGATATTCACTGCGGGGGGCGTTACAGTTACAAAGGAAACAGTTAATCTGATAACAGTTAAAACTACAATGCATCTGGGCAAAGCCTGAATTTGGAATCTTTTATTTTCATTTTTAAATGTATTTTAGTATTTTTGTATTTTAATGGTAAATAAGGCCTCTGAAAATGTAATAAAAAAAAGACATGTTTACTTCTTAAGATTTAATAAGCTACGTGCCATTAAACAGGTCTAAAGGGATAAACGGGCGTGGCTTGAGCAGGGTGGAGAGGAAGGATGAGAGTGGTAGAGATCAGAGCCTCTAACAGAATCTGCAAATTCAGATTTTTAGGAGCGCGATTTTGGGTTTATATATTAAGTGGGTCTTCAAGAGCAACTGATCTAAAACGAAATGTGTGCTAAGTATTGATTATTAAGAATCAGCACAGTGTGAAGAAACGCTATCTGAACCCATAGTTGTAGGACGCATATTAAAATATCCACCCAGCTTTACTCTCGGAGCATCCGAACAAGGTATTTGCTTGTTGAGCCCCATTTTCTCTGATATTGCTGAGCTGTGATCAGGGGAAGCTTTTCAGTGGAGAAGGCTGAGATTTCTCTTTTAGCATATATGACTCCTGTTCATCTCCTTTGAATGAATTTTCCGTTTGTGTGAGGATATATCCCTGCCCTTCCATCATTTGAATGATGAAAGATGATTCATCAACCCTATTCAGACTTTATTATTAGAATAGTGCACTTGCCAAATCCTTTTAAAGAGGAATCCCTGAATGTTAACTAAAAATGCTCAGAGCCCTGCCGGTGTGGCCCAGTGGTTGAGCATTGACCTATGAACCAGGAGGTCATATTTTGATTCCCAGTCAGGATACATGCAGTGGGCTCCATCCCAGTGGGGGGTGTGAAGGAGTCAGCCAACCAATGATCTCTCTCATTGATGTTTCTATCTCTCTCTCCTTCTCCCTTCTTCTCTGAAATAAAAAATATATTTTAAATGCTCATAGATTCATATATTTCAAGTATATTTTTTCCTTGAAGGGGATTACATAACTGTCAAACTATGAAGATGGAAAAGTTATAATCCATATGCTCATGACTCTTAAACTCTAATCCCCAAATTAAAACCTCTATTTCTGGGATGCAACTCATATAAATCAACTTTCCAATTGGCACTTCTATTTGGGTGTCTTAAAGACCGCTCAACCTAATTGTATTCTATACTGAACACCTCACTTACTCTTCAAAATCTCTATCCCACTGACTGAAACCACTATCTACTCAGCTTTCCACACCAAGATCATCCTTGGTTTCTCCTCCCTCATCTCCCACAATCAAATAGTCAACAAATTCTATTGATTATGTCGCTTATGTTTCAGCTAAAATCCATCCATTTCTCAACACCCCTTATCACAGGAATTATCACACTTTGTCATCATTGAATTTTATATATGAGTCTGATTTCACCTCTTAAAAGTAAGTTCGTCTTTTTCCTAGTAACTTAGCCCAGAGTTGGGAGCATATTAAGCACTGCACAGATACTTTTAGATTACTAAAAAGTTAAAATGAGAAAATAAGCACAAACAAACATGCATAAAAGATCAAGTTCTGTTAAAAGGTAAAATGTTCTCAAAAAGATGAAATAGAAATAAACATAGTTTCCCTTTATTCTATTTTAACTTCTAAATGAAGTGTATGTTTTGCTCCTTCTTTGTGCTAAAGGCTGTGGTGTATATACTTGCAAAAATTATTTACTTTCTTGTAACAACTTTTAGGTTGTAGATTCTTTATACATAAAGTACTAAAGATTAAAAAAGATTACATACTTATAAATAATAATATTCTAATATTATCATACTTGTTTTTCACTAAACCCTTGGGAAATAAGCAGGGGTTTTAAAAATATCGTTTTTAGATAAGGAATAAAGATTTAGAAGAAGTGGAACTTAAATCCAGTTTTTCCTGATTTTCATTTAAAGCTATGTACACTATATTATGAAATGTATTTTAAAAAGTGTCAATGGGCTGGCTACTTCTAACCAAATCTCCCTAGAAAATCATGGAAAGAGAATATCACTTGTTTAATTTTATTGTTTTAATATATTTTTATTGATTTCAGGGAGGAAGGGAGAGGGAGAGGGAGATAGAATCATCAATGATGAGAGAGAATCATTGATCAGCTGCCTCCTGCATGCCCCCCGCCCCCCACTGGGGATTGAGTCTGCAACCCAGGCATGTGCCCTGACCGGGAATCAAACTGTGAACTTCTGGTTCTTAGTTAGGTCAACGCTAAACCACTGAGCCACGCCGGCTGGGCCCACTTGTTTCATTTTAAAGAAGATCTGTGTGTCTTAACCACAACTTAATTTTCTAAGCAAATGACACCTGTAGATGCTTTACCTAAAGATATTTGATATAAAATATCCTTTGAATTTGCCTTATTGTTTTTAAATTGTGAGTAGATTTGACTTCTTAGTTTTTGAGTGATGAGTTAAAATAACAACTTAAATAGCCATCCTATATAATAAAAGGCTAATAGGCAAATTGTCCCCTCAGGAGTTTGACCGACCAGGAGTTCGACTGCTTGCTATGACATGTGCTGACAACCAAGGGGCAGCCCAGCATGAAGGCAGTCAGGGGAAGGAAGGCCCCAATCAGCCCTGATCTCTGGCCAGGCCTAGGGACCCTACCCATGCATGACTTTCGCGCCCCGGGCCTCTAGTATGTGAATATTTGCATTACTCCACCTTGCACAAAATCAAAGAATCTTACTTTGGGGTCGGGGGAAGTGCTAGACAAAATGAAGGGTTTTATAACCACAACACAAAGGTATCTGGATTGGTGTACGTCTATCCTCCACTGGGAACTCCTCCTATTAGCCTCAGTTTAATCAGCTGGAAATCTGGTGAAAGACTCCTGAGTAAAGCCCAGAATCCACTGATCCTGACTGTGAGTAAGAAGCAGGTCAGCAATGCTGGCCTCCATTCCCATGGGCTTGTGTAGCAAAGTGATTCAGCCCACAGCTTTGGAGACTGTCATCGTTGGTGTCCTAACTTCATAATGAACTATTTTAGTCTCCTTGAACAAGTTACACAGTGGATTAAACCTGTTTTATATTTTACGTATTTTCTATGATTTTTTAAAAATTCTGTATATCATACAGCTGGCAAAGTGCATGGCACATAAGTTATTGAAAAATTTACTAGTAGTTCTTAAGAGCAGAGTTACAGACTGTCAAAGGTAGAAGAGGCCTTAGTAAGTATTTATAAGTGAGTAAATTGATTACCAGAACGTGGAGGTAGTTTTCCCAAAGTCACAGAGACAGGTTCCAATACAACAGTGGGTCTCAAACTTTGGAGTACCTCAGAATGATCTGGAGGACCAATCTATCCACTGTTGTTGGGCCCCACTCCCATCCTTTCTATAGATATCACTCAAGACCACAGATCTTTGCATTTCTACCAGGTTCTGAGAGGATGCCAATGCTGTTAGTCCACGTACTGCGATGAGAATCACTGCAGTGGCGATCGGTGCAGGCTAGTGTGCTGACCCCTGCACATCCCTGTGACATTCAAGGTACATTGATGTCCATCACCAGGCAGCCTAGGGTGTGTGTTTCATGAGCCATAGTTGAAAAAGTAAATTTAATACATAAACTAGTTTTATTTCATAGTAGCACATTATAATCATCAGCTTACATATTAATAATTAAATCTAAATGTCTTCCCTCAGGCCAAAGTGTGACTTCAGGACCAGTCCATCTAACACCACTGCCTATGCTTTTACTCCATCTCAAAACTGGATTCTTTCCAATATTCCATACAGGGGAAAGAAAAAAAAATAAATAAAAACCTATTCCTAAAAAGGAGGAAAGGCAATACAATGGAATAAAGATAGTATTTTCAACAAATGGTGCTGGAACAACTAGACATCCACATACCCCCCCCCCCCCCCCCCCGCCGCCCACAAAAAAAGAAAGAATCTAGACACAGACTTTACACTCTATAAAAATTAAGTCAAAGAGAATCATAGATCAGAATTTTAAAAGGAAAATTATAAAACTACTAAAAGATAATATGGGGAGAAAATCTAGATGACCTTGAATATGGTAATAACTTTTTAGTACAACAACAAAGGCACAATTAATGACAGAAATAATCTATAAGCTGTACTTCAGAAAAATTAAAAAAAAATTTTTCTCTAGGAAAGGCTCTCTCATTCAGGAGAATGAAAAGACAAGCCACAAGACTGTTATTCAAGGCACACAAAGAACTCTTAAAACTCAATAATAAGAAAACAAACAGCCCTATATTTTAAATGGGCCAACACCTTAACAAACACTTCACCAAAGATATGCAAATGGAAATAGGCACTTTAAAAGATGCCTTTGTCTCAAAGAAGTGAAAAGTAAAACAACAATTACACCTATTAGAATGGCTAAAACCTGGAACACTCTCAGTACCAAATGATGGGGAGAGTGGGGAGCAATAGGAACTCTCATTTACTGCTACTGGGAATGCAAAATGGTGCGGCCACTTAGGAAGATATTTTGGCGGCTTCCAATAAAACTGAACATACTCTTATCAATTGGTCCAACAATTGTGCTCCTTGGTGTGTGCCCCAAAGGAATTTATGTCCACACACACACACACACACAAAAATAAAATAAAATAAAATAAAATAAACCTGCGCATGGATGTTTACAGAAACTTTACTCATAACTCAAACTTTGGAAGCAACCAATGTGTCCTTCAGTAGGTGGCAAACAAGCTGTGTTGCATCCAGCTAATGCAATGTTATTCAGTGATAAACAGAAATGAGCTATCAAACCGTGAAAAAACACAGGGAAAACGTAAATGCAAAAAAGTGGAAAAAGCCAATGATGCCAACTATATGACATTCTGGAAAGGGCAAACCTATGGAGACAGTAAAAGATCAGTGGTTGCCAGGGATTAGAATTAGGAGGCAGGGAAGGACAGATAGGCAAAGCACAGGATATTTTTTAGGGCAGTGAAAATACCCTGTATGGATCCGAATACATTCATTATACATTTGCCAAAACTCATAGAATGTACACCACCAAAGTGAACCTAATTGTAAACCTACGAATTTGGGGTGATTATAATGTATTCATGGAGGTTCATCAATTATAACACAGGTACCAGTTTGATGGAGGATATTGATAATGGGGGGAAGCTATGCATGTGTGGAGACAGGGAGTATATGGAAATTTTTTGTGTCTTCATCTTCATTTTGCGGTGAACCTGAAACTGCTTTAAAAGGTAAAGTCTTTAAAATAGATTAAAAAGAAAAAAAAAGACAGACGCTCTATTGGAGAGATGTAGCCTCAAGTGAATGACTGTCAGTAGTCACCAGAGGCTGGAAGAGACAAAGGTCAGATTCTCCCCTGGACCTGCCATAGGAACTGCTGGCCCACTAACACCTGGATTTCAGCACAGTGATAGGATTTCAGATGCCCTGCTTCCAGAACTGCGAGAGAACAAATTTCTGTTGTTTTAAGGGAGAAAAAAACCCACCTCACTCCTCATTAGTGTTAATAAGCATCAAATTAGTGGTAGGGTGAGAGGTGATGACGACATGCTAAAATGACAACTACCCTGGGAAGCAGATAATACAGTGGAGAGACAGGTGTGCACTCAATGTTAACCAACACACTGCATCAGCTCAAGGCATGCAGCCCACTAAGTGTGGGGCATGTGCGGCCGGTGGGACAAAAGTCGGGTGAGACTTGGGTGGGGCTGGGAGGAGAACAGCATAGTTTAAGGCAGTCCGCCAACACAGTGGCCTCTGAGATAGGCCTTAGCTCCTACCTTTGATGCTGTTGCCTTGGGCAAGGCACATTGTCTTCCTGGAACTTCGTTTTCTCTTCAGTAAATGTGCAATTATAAAAGTACCTGCATATATATATATATATATATATATATATATATATATATATATATATATATTCACACACAGCCTTTTCTCCTGTGTATCTTATCTCCTTTATTTTTTATCATACAACTACCACACTTGGAATACTTCAGGCACCAGAGGTGTGGGTTTGTCCCCCATACCATGCAAGTGTCCTACAACTCAATTCTGATACTATCGACCTGGAGATAATATAAGATTTCACAGGTTAAGGGCTCAGTCCCATGAAACTATCCATCACATCACAGGCCAATTGCAAGTAGTAGGTCCCTGGTTACCACAACTTCTGTCTGCTTGGCAACAAATCAAAGGTTTCCATAACTGTAGGGAGCAGCTATAGGGTTAAGCCTGGGACTGACCTGTTGGCAAAGCCACAAACAAGTCTCAGCTTAGAGGGCACAGCCCTCTTAGCATAATTAGGCTTGACCTTATGACTCTCCCTGGATCTTACCTGGATAGCTAATGGGCTGAGGGAGATATAGCAAGTGCTGCCAAAACAAGTGAAACTCACAAGAACACTGTAACTATGGTGACCACTACTTTGTTTACCTCTGGCTATAAAATAAAGGCTCAGCTTGCTGTCTGGGTCTCTCTCTGTGGTCTTAGCCAGGCACAGGAGATCCACCTAGACCAGTGGTTCTCAACCTTCTGGCCCTTTAAATATAGTTCTTCATGTTGTGACCCAACCATAAAATTATTTTTGTTGCTACTTCATAACTGTAATGTTGCTACTGTTATGAATCATAATGTAAATACCTGATATGCAGGATGGTCTTAGGCGACCCCTGTGAAAGGGTTGTTCGACCCCCAAAGGGATCGCAACCCACAGGTTAAGAACCACTGACCTAGACCCAGCTTATTCTCTCTGTCTTTTCTACATCCTTCGCTGCACCCCCTCAGGCTCACCGAACCCTTAGCTGAGCTGGCATGGCACACATAACCTCCTCCCCATTGATTTTATTTTATTTTTTGTTAGAACAGCTCACAGAACTTAGAGAAATACTTACATTTATCAGCTTATTCTAAAAATGATAAAGCACATGAATAGCCAGATGAAGAGATGCACCCGTAACGGTCTGCGAGGGTCCTGAGTAGGATCTTCTGGGCCCACGCAGCTGGGGTGTGTCACCATGTCAACATGTGCTTGTGTTCACCAACCTGGAGTTCCTTGAATCGCACACTATTGACATTTTTATGGAGGCTTCCTCATGTAGGCATGCCCAATTATTAACTCCATCTCCAGTCCCTCTCCCCTCTCTAGAGAATGATGGTGGGGCTGAAAAAGCTTCTAATAATGACTTTGTCTTCCTGATGACCAGCCCCAATACAGGAGCTCAACCAGAGTTAACTATTTAGAACAAAAAAAAAACAATCCTATCACCTGAGAAATTCTAAGGGATTTAGGAGCCCTGTGTTAGGAATCAGGTGCAAAGACAAAATACAGTCAGGCACCACTTTAAGCACCGGGATACATTCTGAGAAATGTGTCATTAGGTGATTTCTTCACTCTCTGACCGTCTTAGAGAGCACTTACACGAAGTGTACGATGGTACGGCCCTCTGCACACCTAGGCTCTACGGTATAGTGTATGGCTCCTGGGCTACAAACCGGTACAGCATGTTATTGTACTGAATGCTGTAGGCAATTACAGCACAATGGTAAGTATTTATGTATCTAAACATTTCTAAACATAGAAAAAACATGGTATAAAAGATTTAAAAAAATGGTATGCCTGTATAGGGCACTTGTCGTGAATGGAGCTGCAAGTTGCTCTGGGTGAGTCAGTGAGTGAGGGTGAGTGACTGTGAAGGCCGAGGACATGGCTATACACTACTGTAGACTTTATAAACACCGTGCACTTAGGCTACATCAATTTCTAAAAAATATTTTCTGCCCTAGCCAGTTTGGCTCAGTGAATAGAGCATCGGCCTGTGGACTAACGGGTCCCAGGTTTGATTCTGGCCAAAGGCATATGCCAGGGTTGCAGGCTGGATCCTCAGTCAGGGGCATGCAGGAGGAAGTTGATCAATGATTCTTTCTCATCATTGATGTTTCTATCTTTCTCCTCCCTCTCTCTCATCTCTGAAATCAATAAAAATACATTTTTAAAAACATATTTTCTTTCTTTAATAATAAATTAACATTAGCTTACTGTAATGTTTTTACTTGATAAACTTTTTCACCATTTCCACTCTTATAACAACACAGCTTAAAACACATATAGTACAGCTGTACAAAAATATTTTCTTTCTTTATATCCTACTAGAGGCCCAGTGCACAAATTCATGCATAGGTGGGGTCCTTCTTGGTGGCCTGTGGGAATCTGGCCGAAACCTGAAGTCCAATGCCGCCTGCAGCTCCTGCCTGCCACTCCCGTTCATCCCAGCCCCATTGCACCTGCCGAGGGCTCGCACCCAATCAGTCCCAATCGGGAGAGGCTTGTGCCGCTGCAGCAACGCTTGCCAGCCATGATCCCTGCATCTAGTGTCCTCCTGAGGGAAGTGGCCTGCAGGATCAGGCCGAAACCGGCTCTCTGACTTCCCCCATCCCTCAGGGGTCCCAGATTGTGAGAGGGCACAGGCCAGACCAAGGGACCCAACTGGTGCAAGATCAGGGCCAGAGAGGAACCAAGGGAGGGACTGAGGGAGGGCTCCAGGGTGTGTCTGGCACCATCTCACCTAGTCCCTATGAAGGCCAATTGGGGCCAGCCAGCCAGGGAGGGACCATGGGAGGGACTAAGGGAGGGCTCCAGGGCGTGTCCTGCCCATCTCACTCAGTCCTAATCGGCCAGACCCCAGCAGCAAGCTAATCTACTGGTTGGAGTGTCTGCCCCCTGGTGGTCAGTGTACATCGTAGCAACTGGTCAACCGGTCAAGTGTATGCCCCCTGGTGGTCAGTGCATGTCATAGCAAGCAGTTGAGCAGCTTTAGCATATCATTAGCATATTAAGCTTTGATTGGTTAAACAGTTGACCGGTCACCAGATGACCAGACACAGCATATTAGGTTTTTATTATATAGGATTCTATAAGCTTTTTGCTTTCAATTTTTTTTTTCACTTTTTAAATTAATTTGTTAAAAACTGAGACACATTCACATTAGCCTAGGTTTACACAGATTCAATATCAACATCACTGTCTTCCACTCCATATCTCATCCCACTGGAAGGTCTTCAGGGGAAATAAGGTGCCTGGAGCTCTCATCTCCTGTGCTGACAATGCCTTCTTTTGGAACACCCTCTGAAGGACCTAACTGGGGCTCTTCTTGAGGAGGTATCACTTTTTTCAGTAATATGCCCATGATGGTTTGCTTGGTTTCTTTTTTTCATCAATAGACTTGCTGATAAGCAGATAATGCACCATGAACCTTCTTCTCCATTAATAAAAGCCTCCCAGTGTTGGGGTTCATGTTGTCAAACATTTTAAGGAACTTGTTGTGGTGAGCAAACATCTTGTAACTTGATAGGTGTTGGATATACAACATTATGAATGTACTAAATGCCATGAAAATGTATACATTAAGAAGGCTAATATTACGTTATATGAATTTTATCTCAATAAATTCTTTCCTGTTTCAGTTCTAACAACTCCTCATTAGTTACTTCCTCAGGGACCACCTCTAGGAACTCCTCAATGTCATCCCATCCAGCTTAAAAGTGGTTTGCCATATCAACAACAGCCTTCTTGATTTTTGCAACTTACACATTCTTGACAAATCCTTTGTGGTTATGGACAAGATTTTGAGTGTTTTCTTCCAGATTTCATTCATACAGTTCTTGATGACATCACCCAAGCCCAAGCAAAGCTCTGGACATTATCATAGATGTTGCTATATTCCAGAATTGCATTATTGTTTTTCAATGTCTTCCTGGGCAAAGGTCCTCCTCAGGTAGTAGGCCTTCAAAGCTGCTATACTTGAGCCACTGGTTCGATCAAAGAGGTAGTATTTGGAGGGAAAACCACCCCTTTGATATTGGGATGAAGATCACCAATAAAGGAAGGTCTAGACATTATCAACAATGAGCCAAATCTTGAAAGGAATGTTATTCTCCAAATGGTACTTCTTCATTTCATTGGCACAGCAATTTAGGAGGCTCTTGCAAAAGAAGCTGGGTGACCCATGACTTGTATTGCCCCTGCAGCTCACTGGCAGTAAGTGCCTATGTATCTGCTTGAAGACGCTGAGGTTCTCACTATGCCACATCACAAAGGGTTTCCACTTGTAGCCTGCAACATTGCCCAGAGCAAAAATGTTATTTTGACTTTAAAGCCTAGAACAAGGGTGGGCAAACTTTTTGACTCAAGGGCCACAATGGGTTCTTAAACTGGACCGGAGGGCCGGAACAAAAGCATGGATGGAGTGTTTGTGTGAACTAATATAAATTCAAAGTAAACATCATTACATAAAAGGGTACGGTCTTTTTTTTTTTTTTTAGTTTTATTCATTTCAAACGGGCCGGATCCGGCCCGCGGGCTGTAGTTTGCCCATGGCTGGCCTAGAAACCTGGCATTGATTTGGCCTTCTTATGAACCAAGGCCTTTTAGGCATCCATTTCCACAATAGGGAGTTTTCATCCATATTGAATATCTGCTATGGTAAGTAATTTTCCTCCATAATTAGCTTATCTGGAGTTTCCAAGCATTCTCAACTTCCATCACATCAGCAGAATCATCACTCACTTTCACATTATGTAATGACTAGTGACCCGGTACACGGATTCATGCACATTGAAAGAAAATTAATTAGAAGAAATATTTTAATATCACTATTCGCCATTTTTCTATAATAGAAGTGTCAGAAATGAAAGAAAATTAGTAAAATGCATATTAAAATAATGTAAAAATTGATTAATCAATAAACAATAACAACATGATATAACATCATTTAAAATAGGATTGAACGTGTCCCAGACGGAGAGATGAAATCCATAATACTGCATTTGTGTGACTTGCGTCCTTACATTTCGTTTAGTATTATTGTCGATTACAGTGTCCTCTCTGAGTCTTAATGCAACATCCGTTCTCCAGCCTTTTTCACCATGTGGAAAAAGAATAGGATATGTCATTGCATCTAATGTAGGAAACAGGATATTGATTTGTTTCATGTTAGTGGCATTTGGATTATTGGGATCTGGTTTAAAATGAATGATGTGGGCTTCTTTCAGATTCAGAATGTCAACAAAAACAACCAAATTCACAATCAACAATGACAGATCGAAACACATGCATACGATTGGCGCCAGCGAGAGCTTTATATGTATCATGCATGTGCGAGTCAACGTTTATTTTTAAATTGCCAGTGCACGTCATGTACCAGTCGGTTGGTTGGTCGGACAGATGGATGGTCAGTCACTTAGACTTTTATATATACAGATTAGTGATTCTTGAAGTGTTTAAACCACCCAGAGCTAGCAGTAAATTCAATGATTTAGATGGGTTTAGACATTTCTTTCAACATTGTAAACTTTTTGTTTTGATCAGAATCATCATAGTGTTGAGAGGGATATGCTCCTATAGCTGGTCTGCAGTACAGGTCATTAGAAATTTCTTTATATCTGATATAATTTTTGAATTGTTGTTATCCTGCTGCCTTCAATGAAGTAGATCCATGAACAGCTTCCATCACTTTGTTCTTGTTCTTAAAGATCAGAGCTATGGTGGAATGGAACATGTCTGTCTGGGGAACAATCACTATTGCTGATTTTTCACCTTCATAGTTCCTTTCCAATTTAGTTTTCAGGTCAATCACTCAACACAGTCTCTTACTGGCAACATTAGCAGTGGATTTTGTGCATGTAGGGCTATGATGAACAAAACAACATAAACTAAGTCAAGCACAGGAGAAAATGATCCATCAATAGACACAGTAAACACAAGATGCATGAGGTTGTCGTGGCATAAAATGACATACTGTTTTACAGCAAACTTATTTTATAATTAGAAAGAGTACACTCTAAAATCGTGATAAAAACTATAGTATAGTAAATACATAAACCAGTAACAGTTGTTTATTATCACTATCAAATATTATGTGCTAAACATAATTGTAGGTGCTGTACTTTTATATGACTGGCAGTACAGTAGGTTTGTTTACACCAGCATCACCACAAACACCTGAGTTAACCTATTGCCTTATGTCATTACAATGGCTACATTGTCATTATGCAACAGGAATTGTTCAGCTCCATTTTAATCTTAGGGGACCACCATCAGATATGCTGTTCATAGCTGACCAAAATGTTGTTATGCACTATATGAGTGCCTTAGAACAAAAGGTGATCCTAGTGTTCGTATCTTCTCAGAGTTGACAAGGGTTTGGGGTGATCTGTTCCAGAAACTGGAAACAAAGACCAATATATATTTTTTCCATGATCTCACACTGCCTCACAAGGCAAGTACCAGTTTGAAAACTCTATAAAGATCAGGTATAGATTTAGGGATGTGTTTTTTTCACTTTTTTTTTTTTGGCCTTAACAGTGGTTGATCAGAACCTGTCAAAGTATAAACCATGTTGTAGGCATATTATAAGCATTTATATATTACATCAATGATGACTGATATAAAAACGAAATGAAGTAATGATGCAAAACACTTAAAAGAGAGTCTAGTTCTTAATAAGACCATTAATGGATGCTAATATTATTTTTATTGAAGAATGGAAATTAGTATTAAAGGATGAAAAACTTCATGAATTAAGACTCAAAGACCTGAAATTATATTAACACAATTGTTTCTGGACTTGTCTCTTTCTTTGAAAGATTATTTGCTTAATTTATCAGTACTAACAAAATCCTTACTCCTATGTTTAAAACTTACATGCACAATTTACCTTGCATAAATATGCTGTTACTAAGAAATAACCAATGTTTTCATTGTTATTTGTTTCTTTGTTCACTTGAGAAATTATCTCACTGAGCGACTCCTACACTGTTTTTGTGTGCTTTCACAGAAAAAAAATTATTACCATTGATTTAGGAGTAAAGTTAAAAGTTTAATTACTTCCTACACCTATTTTTTTTAAATCTCAAGGGTTGTTTGGTTTGGTGTAGGTAAGTGTTTTTAGATTTGCTATTTGTTTTTCATTTGCTAGTTAAAGCTTTTAAAATCTAGCACTAATTCCAGAATATGCATAATTCTTATTACAGAGCAAAGGACTTCTTAGATAATTGACGTTGTAGAGACAAAAGCAACAAATTGCACAGGTGTGAATTTTTCATTTTGCTAAAGACCTCCATGTAATATTCAATGTGCTCTATCATGTTACTTGATTTTGTAGGAAATCACCTTATCTTTTAATGGGTAAATGCCAAAAGAAGCCCTTTATCAGTTTGTCCTAAGGCTTTGGATATATTCCTGGAAATAAGTAGAAAGCCGATTAAGCTGAAGCTCATAAAGAAAGTCAGAATTTAGGTTTCCAATGAGCCCTTTATTCTGTGATTTCTCCACTGCCATAGAATTCATTTTAGCCACAGCCAGAAACCTGAGGTCTCACTGCAAAATAAGTCTTGTGAGTCAGTAACAAATCTTTGTTTACTCTAAAGTATACATTATTCATACATTTTTCTTTCTCATTCATTTTATTTCTATTTAGTAACAAAATCTGTCTCGTGTAGTTTAGAACAGGACCCTAAGCATCTTTCTGTGATTTTGTGAGAAACAGATGTGACCAAAACAATTTTCATGAAATACCTGTTCCTTTGCATGATCATGATTGCAACCCGGAATTGAAGACTGTCTGTAGAAATGACTTATGATCAAAGCATTTGAGATTCCGGAGACTGATGCTAATCCCACCAGGACAAACTCTCCACACAAACTCCATGGAAAGGAGCTCCTGTGGCTGGCTGAAAGAAAAGTTCTAGAAGGGGGTCTTTGACTGTTATTCATCCATCCATCCTTTCAGCTACTCATTCGTTCACTCACTCACTTATGCAATTTTTCATTCATTTGTTCATTTATTCAAGAAGAATTGGCTTCTGTTTAAAAAACACAGATATTTTTTCGCCCATTACACTTTTTCTGACGATATTTGAAACTTAGAATGGTTCTTTTATTTATTCAAACATAAACATTGCCATTATTTTATATTTGTGCCAGTTACTCAGCACGATAACTCTTTCAACACACCCACTCTTCTAATCTTTGCTCAATAAAGCTGGGACTGAAATCCTAAAAACCACTTTCTTGCTTTGCCAGCTCTCTCCGTTAGGCTCTGCCAGTAGAGGGCAGTAGAGGGAGACAGCAAGGCTGGAGGAGGGGGAGATCTGCTCCTTCTGATTGGCTTTAGGGCTGCCTTCTGTGTGAATGAACAACACTTCAGGCTTGCTTCTTTACCTTGGAAACAATAGTGGCTGCAGCTCCACTCAGTTTGCAGGTTTTTCATCACCATGAAACCAGCCTCATCACTCCTGGACTGCAGAGACACCAGCACCAACTGCAGAGGTCTGAGTTTCAGCTCTGTGGGGATCCCCCTCGGAGTTACTAAATTTTAATAATCCAGACTTCTTTCCCCCGGCCCTAGGATTAAGAGTTGTTTTTCATGATTGCTAACACTGACACTTTAAAGTTGGCTTTTCACCCTTTCAATTTCCTAGTAAACACCATTGTACTTACAGTCATGCATCACTGAACAATGGGGATATGTTCTGCTAAATGCATCATTGGGCACTTTGATCCTTGTGTGCCAACACTATATTGTGCACTTACAAAAATGTAGATGCTATAGCTTACTTCTCTCATCGCAGGTGCTATATTTTTATATTGTACACCTGGCAGCACAGATTTGTTTATACCAGCTTCATCACAAATATGTGAGTAATGCATTGCGCTATGATTTACAACAGCTATGACATCACTAGGTGATAGTAAATAAATAAATATGTTTTTATTTATTTTAGAGAGAGAGCAAGGGAGGAGGAGGAGGAGGAGGAGAGAGAGAGAGAGAGAGAGAGAGAGAGAGAGAGAGAGAGAGAGAGAGAGAGAAACATCAATCAATTGCTTCCCATATGACCTCAAACTGGGGATTGAGCTCACAACCTAGGTATGTGTCCTGACTAGGAACCCTCAACCTTTTGGTGCATGGGATGATGCTCCAATGAACTGAGACACCCAGCCAGGGCTCCATTATATCCTTATGGGACCACCTTATATATGCAGTCCATTATTGACCAAAATGTCATTATTTGATACATGACTGTAGTTAACAGTTCTTTATATTAAATTAGCTGTGTTCAAATAACTGGTACACTCCCTGTCTCTAGACTGTACCCAAAACTGACACAAGAAACAATGAGATAGATTCTTATTTAAGAAAAATATATCTGGGCCATAAGATTTTGGCTACACAAATATTAAAATAATACATAGCCAAATAAATTCATACAAATCTGATGCATTTCAAGAGATGTGAGAAGTTGGAAAATCAACTTTCTGAGAGGGCCATGAAATCATATTGAAAATTTCTAAATTCATGTTGCATTGTAACTCCAAATTGCATGACAACACTGAGTTGAGCCTAGATTGACCTACCTGGCACTTCAGAACCTGAGATGGGAGACGTTACCAGAGGAGTAACTTAGAGACCAAGGGAGTAAGAAGAACGAAGAACATGCAGATTATGTATCTTATGTTGTAAGTACAACATGCCTTATTTAATCAATTATAAAAGTAATTTATATTCATAGCAGAAAGTCTAGAAAACAAAGAACAGAATCAAAATCTCCACAAGTTTACTACTGTGCAATTGAAATTAACTTTTTAATGTTTAGTTTTTTACATCATTACTAGAACCCTGGTACACAAAATTCGTGCACAGGGGGTGGGGGGGATAGGAGTCCCTCAGCCTGGCCTGCACGCTCTCGCAATCCAGACCCTTCAGGGGATGTCTGACTGACAGTTTAGGCCTGATCCCTGCAGTCAGTCAGACATTCCTCTTGCAAACTGTCAGTCAGACATTCCTCTCGCAATCCAGGACCACTGACTCCTAACCGCTCACCTGCCTGCCTGCCTGCCTGCCTGCCTGCCTGATCACCCCTAACCACCTCTGCCTCGGCCCCCAATACCATGGCTTCATCAGGAAGTTTGTCTGGAAGGACGTCCGGAAGGTCATTCGGCTGTCTGGCCTAATTAGCATATTATGCTTTTATTATTATAGATAGTTTCCTTACTGCTTTGCAAGTTTTTTTTTTGCTTAATATGACATGATCATTTTACAATAATAAGTAATTTTAGTGTGTTGATATTTTGAATGTTATTAATATACTTTCTCTCTTACCTCATTCATCTTCTTGCAGGAAGCTGAACATATGTTTCAGAAGAAGTTAAAAAAAAAAAAGAACAAAGCAATAGATAAGAAAACTAGGATTTTACAGTAAGAAAATTAGCTGGCAAGGAAAGTGCTGTTGAGATAGGATTTTCAAACATTGTCTTCTGTCATTTCAAAGTGGGGCAATTATGCCTGAAGGACGCCCACTTCTAGAGCCCTGCCAGGGATTGTCAGAGAAAGACTCACACATGACAGTAAATTCAGAAGGCTTCCTTCTTGATAATAGGACACTACATAGGAGATGTAATAGTGCTGCCCGTGGAAAGAGGGTTCTCCCATGAGTCATAAGAAAAGCATTCCGAGGACCCACCCATAGAAGGATGAGGTGTAGGGGGAAGATTTATTTGAGGAAAAATCGAGGACTGCCCACAAGTGTCCTACGTCTCACCCAGGACAGGGTGGCCTAGCTCCCTCTCGCTGCAGAAGTCCTGGGCTTGGTGAGCGCAAGTGCCCACCGCGTGGGTCAGGATCCCGAAACGTAATGCCATCACCCTGGGCTCCTATAGTCTGCACCCGGCTGTGCTCCTGCCCTGCCGCCCCCAGGCCCCCGCCTGGGCCGAGCCTGGAGCCACGCACCACCTGCTGCTGAGAGAGCGTGTGAACAAGCAAACCATCAGCTCGCGCTACCAAGATGGGCCTTCGTTAAGATTTGACTGTTACCTGGGCTTGGGAGAGAGCAGGCTTTCTTTCAAACTAACTTTTCTCTTTCACAGCCCTTCGTGGGCTTCACAGGCTTGTGCTGGGTCCCCCCATTACCAATCCAGTTTTTTCCCCACGGTTTCCAGGCTACACTCCACTCCTTTATGTCGCTAACTGCGCATGCCTCGACATTTTGCTGTCATCTGGTCTCTATTGCCCATGTGCTTCCCTCTCCCTGCGCTATCTTGGCTTCTACCACACATGTGCCTAACAAAGGACTTTGCCTGCTATTTTAATTCTTCCCTCAGTAACCCTGAGAATGACCAGTAGCCTTCTTCCTGCCTGCCTGGGGAGGTGGAGGGCGAGGGGGGGGGGGGGGCGTCCCCTGGGGGAGGATACGGCTGTGCACCGGGAGCCTGTGAATGCTGAGGTGCCCTGGTATCAGGCCTAGTGAATCAGGCTTAGCATCCGATTCCGTTGATTCCATTTGCTCCCTGCCTTAACTAACTAGCTACCTATGCTAGCAATAGGGAAGGAGAAAGGCAGGACAGAAAGGGGGGTTGAGACAAGCAGGTGCATGCTCTGGTTTTACTTTAGCCTTGCCATGACCTGGCACCAGAGAGATCTGGCTTTTTCTGGGCCATCCTTAGTTGCTATGTGATACAGAGAGGATCCCAAAATATTGCAAGTTCTGCCATGGAGCCTGTTGAAGGTGTGTCAGAAAGAGAACAAGAGGGGTTTCTGACCATGACTACAAATCAGTTACTCTGAACTAACCTGAAGCAGAGACACAGCCAGGCCTTGAGGAGTCTCACCCTGCGGGGAGAGACAAGGCGGGGTAAGTGGTGCAAAGTCAAACAGAGAACTGCCAGGCCCGAAAGAAATGAGAAAGGTAAGAATATGAGTTAGAAACGCCAAAATGTTCTGTCCTGAATGCCAGCAGGGCTATAGAATCGGGGCAGAAGGAACACTGTCCCCAAGACCAGCATACATTAAATGTCACCACAAAGATGAGATGACTTTACCCCCTTCAGTATCACTTTTCCTAATCAACCATTCTGGTGTTCTTTCAAACACGTCATATTTTAGAGGGGCAAGCTAGAGAGGGGTAAAATTAAGAGAAATTGAGCTTTTTAATAAACGAGTAGTTGAATATTACCCAGAGTAATCATTTAAGTTATCAGGCTGGATGAGGCTTAAAACTAGACTACACATAGGTCATTCTTCCCAGCAGCCTGTGGGTGGGGAATTGAGAGACAAGGCTGTATAAATTAAAGATAAAAATTAGGTATTGCCCCGGCCAGCTGGCTCCGTTGGTTGGAGTGTCTCCTGTACACCAAAAAGTTGTGGGTTCAATGCCTGGTTATGGAACACACGTAAGATTATAGGTTCAACCCACTGATGTTTCTCTCTCTCTAAAATCAATAAAACATATCACAGGGTAAGTATAAAAAATAATACTAATAATAATTTTAAAAATAAAAATTAAGTACATTTTTCTCCACATCAGTCATAGTTTGAGCTTAGTTTTGCAATTTCACTATATGATTATTTCTAACGTAATTTTTAAAGGTATTTCATAAGATATAATACTTACCTATTGCTGCCATAACAAATTTACCACAAATTTAGAGATTAAAAAACACTCGTTCACTATCACACAGTTTCTCTGGGCCTCAAAAGGCTGAAATCAAAATATTGGCAGGGGCTACAGTTCTCAAATGAGGCGAAGCTCCTCCTCCAAGCTCTCTGGGGGCTGGCTGATTTCCTTGCCATTGCAAGATGGTCGTTCCTGTTTCCTTGGCACAGGGTCCCCTGCACCTTCAAGCCCACAACAGTATGTCAAGTCCTTCTTGTGCTCTGAGTTTCTCTCACCTCTTTCTCTACCACTTCTCTCCGCCTTCCTTTTCTGCTGACAAATATTAAATATTCCCAGGCACTCAGTGTGCGGGGACCTTCCACACCTGCCAATAACTGAGAGGCTGTGAGAGCTGCGTGGGGCTACAGGAAAACTACGTACAGTACTGAGCTGTCCGGCAACATCGATGTCTTACAAGCTCCACTTCTCCTGGGAAAGACATCCTGAATACATACGACTGCTGCCTTTCTTGCCTGTGGCATAAATCCAGAGAAAAACATCTTTTTCAGCAGTCGCTGGAGTCTGACCAGGCAGAATTAAGTTAGAGCTTGGTCAGGATGCCATGACTGCGATACTGACACTGGAGAAAGGTGAAGAATGCTCCCCAGAAGCACCATGGCCCAATGGGCCCACTTGCCTTCCAGCTTTAGGCTATGGACATAATGTCCTACAGGCCCAAGTACGGGGGGGGGGGGGGAGGTGGGGGAGGGGAGCCCAGCACAGGGAACTATTCATTCACGCAAAGTTTTTTAAGAAAAAGTTTTGGGAAATTCCTTCAGCACTCAATTCATTTTAATTCCAATTAAGTAGGTAAAAATCCCTGATGATCCTTCTGCCAAAATTGTTGTCAGTCCTAAATAAACAACCCAAACTGGAAAAATATTTTAAAGTGTATATAACCCCAGATGCTGAGGAAATTGTTATATGTAAAACAGGACTCTATATATAACCCTATATTAATAAACTTTAAAATTTCAATTAAAA
Source organism: Myotis nattereri (assembly GCF_964212035.1). Classification (NCBI taxonomy): domain Eukaryota; kingdom Metazoa; phylum Chordata; class Mammalia; order Chiroptera; family Vespertilionidae; genus Myotis; species Myotis nattereri. The sequence goes on from NC_138088.1 coordinate 11,482,652, forward strand.
ATAGATGAGCAGAAAACTTTAAATTATAAAGTACATTACTAAGAATGTGAGTTATTTGAGTTTAGTGTTTATAGGTGGCAAATTAAATCATTAGGGGAATCCAATAAATGGGCTGTGATAATTTCATTATGTGGAAATATTTCTATTCTATCTTTACCTTAGCTGTATGTTAGCCATGTACTAAAGTTTAGACCAGATGGATTAAAAAGAAAACAATGAAATATCCTATCTAATAAAAGAGAAACATAGTAATTGGCGTACGACTGCTACCCTTCCCATTGGCTAATCAGGGCAATATGCAAATTAACTGCCAGTCAAGATGGCAGCCGGCAGCCAGGCAGCTTAAAATGAACATGAGGCTTGCTTGCTTCAGTGACAGAGGAAACCAACATTCCCCGCCTGCCTTGCCGGCCTCTGAGCTTGCAGTTAAAGAAACATTGTAACAAATATAGAAACTAAACAAAACCCCAGAAACCAGCTTTCAGCCGGCTGGGATCTCAGAGCTGGAGTTGATACAGAGTTTCGATTATAGAACCTAAACAAACTAGATACCTACTTTCAGCAGCAGAGGTCTCAGAGCTGGAGCCAAGCCTCAGAGCTAAAGCTGGCCCAGAACAAAAAAAAGAAAAAAAGAAAGAAAAAAAGGAGCAGTTGGGAGCTTCAGCCCTCAGCCCCTCACCCAGACTGGCCAGGCACCCCAGTGGGGACCCCCACCATGAAGGGTGTGTGACCAGCTGCAAACAGCCATCATCCCCTCACCCAGGCTGGCCAGGCACCCCAGTGGGGACCCCCACCCTGATCCAGGACACCCTTCAGGGCAAGCCAGCCAGCCCCACCCATGCACCAGGCCTCTATCCTATATAGTAAAAGGGTAATATGCCTCCCAGCACCGGGATCAGCGTGACAGGGGGCAGCGCCCAAACCCCCTGATAGCCCTGTGGCTCTGTGTGTGACAGGGGGTGGGGCCACTACCTCCCTATCTGCCCTGCTCTGTTCGTGACAGGGGAAGGCGCCCCAACCCCCTGATCGCCCTGCGGCTCTGTGTGTGACAGGGTGCTGTGCCCCAACCACCCTCCCCCATGGGCCCTGCTCTGTGTGAGACAGGGTAGAGCCATAACCTCCCCATCGGCCCTGCCCTGAGTGTGAGAGTGGCGGCACCCCAACCCCCTGATCGGCCCTGCTCTGTGCGTGACAGGGGGGAACTCCCCAACCCCCTGATGGGCCCTGCTCTGTGCGTGACAGGGGGCAGCACCCCAACCCCCTGATCGGCCCTGCTCTGTGTGTGACAGGGTAGAGCCATAACCTCCCCATCGGCCCTGCCCTGAGTGTGAGAGTGGCAGCACCCCAACCCCCTGATGGGCCCTGCTCTGTGCGTGACAGGGTACAGAGCCCCAACCCCCCTTATGGGCCCTGCTCTGTGCGTGACAGGGGGTGGCACCGCAACCTCCCCATCGACCCTGCCTTGAGTGTGACAGGGGGCAGTGCCCCAACCCCCCAATTGGCCCTACCCTGAGCGTGACTGAGGGTGGCATCGCAACCTCCCAATCCACGCTGCTCTGTGCATGACAGGGGGCGGCGCCCCAACTCCCCAATCGGCCCTGCTCTGAGCCCAACCAGGGGCTGCACCTAGGGATTGGGCCTGCCCTCTGCCACCCTGGAGCAGGCCTAAGCCAGCAGGTCTTTATCTCCCGAGGGGTCCCAGACTGCGAGAGGGTACAGGCCAGGCTGAGGGGACCCCCCCCTTCCCCCCAAGTGCGCAAAGTTTTGTGCACCGGGCCTCTAGTCCTATATAATAAAAGCCTAATATGCTAAGTGTCAGTTGTCCAGTTGTCTGTTCAACCAATCAAAGCATAATATGCTAATGATATGCTAAGGCCTCTCAACTGCTCGTTATGATGTGCACTGACCACCAGGGGGCAGACAGTCAAGGCAGGAACTGCCCCCTGGTGTTCAGTGTGCTCCTACAGGGAGGGGCAGTGCCGCTCACCAGGCTCACAGCTGGTGAGCACAGAGGCAGTGGTGAAAGCCTCTCCCACCTCCAAGGCAGCACTAAGGATGTCTGACTGACGACTTAGGCCCTAAGGATGTCTGACTGCAGGGAGCAGGCCTACGCTGTCAGTCGGACATCCCTCAAGGGCTCCCAGACTGCAAGAGGGCGCAGGCCGGACTGAGGGACCTTCCCCCCCAATTCCCAAGTGCACGAATTTCATGCACCGGGTGGGCCTTTGGTAAAATCATAAAGTACCAGAAGAAAATAAACATGACATTTAAATAAACTCCTAGTACATCCATTCTTTCAAACCAAGTGAGAAGCAACCAAGTTAGCTACAAATCCCTTCCAATCTGATGGTAAAGATAAAGCTGAGTCATTTTTGTTTTATATTTCATTTGAATTTCACAGACAATACAACATCACAGTTATGATCCTGGATTTAGATCCTTGCTCCATTGTCCTGAGTTCTGTGTCCATGGACAAATTATGGAATTTGTTCCTAACTTTCCTCAGCTGTTAACAGGGAGAAAATAATAGCATGGCCCTGTAAGATTATGATGAGAATTAAGCAAGAACATACATGTTGAAAACTTAGGGCAGAATTTGGCATGTAGTAACCACTCAGTAAATGCCTATTTTTATTATTATCCTTCATTTTTTTCTCCCCTATTGTTCTATGATCCCAATGACAAATAAATGAAGAAAATTGGATATGTCCTCCATGTCATTTACAATTTTTCTCCCATTTATTTATCTCATTCTTTTCCTCTGAATCTGAGAGAATTTCATCCTTTGTCATCACATTTTATGATTTGCTTTTCTGTAGAATCCAATCTGCTTGGAAACCATGTTTTTCATTTATAAGCAAACTTTCACTTTTCATTCACTGCAATCTTTTCCCTTGCTCTCTTTAACCGATTTGAATTAACCTTTCTCACATTTTCTTCTTTTATTGTAGCATCCACTTCAAATGTGTCAGTCACCTTGCTTCCTTAAACTAAGCCAATATTTTCAAACATTGAAATGTTTTTCTCTTTAACAATTGTTTCCCTCTGTTTGGCCATCTTTACAGAGGGAATGTGGGGAGAGCCTATGAGAGTCTGAGATGATCAGTAAGGTGATTGGCCTTTCAGAGATTCAGAGATAATTTCTTTTGGAGATTGAGCCTTTCCACAACTTTCAAAGATTATGAAATAATAACAAGTCAGTTTAGATATTTACTTTTCTTTATTGGAATTCTAAGCCCCAGTGTGGAATAGGGAGGAAACAGGTATTTCAACCGTTTGCCAATATTATTTTTCTGAGCTTACTGTTAGAGCACAGAGTTAGCTGGAGCAGTGCTCCCTCCCTCTAACTGGCAGGCTCTGGGTTAAGAGGCACCTATGGAGTCCCCCTTAGCATGGCAGTCATTCATGCACTCCCCAAAAACATTCAAATAATTTCTTCCAAAAAACTGTCCCATGGTCAATTTTCCTCTCTCAAGCTGCTTCAGCCACAGACTATGCCACATCTTTCTCTCTAGCACCTATCATCATTTGACATATTGCATATTTACAAGTCCGGTTGTTTATTGCCTAAACCCCCTCCACCCACATGCACACATTAGCATTTTTTACATACAGTAGGCACTCAATAAATATTTATTAAGTGAATAAATATTTCTCAAGTGGTCCTTTCTTCCACATAAAATTAGTTTTAGTGCCTTAGTTCTTTCCTCAATATGCTTTTCTGGTATGTATTCTGAGAAGTTTTGTAAAATCCCGGGCATGGTTTCTCATGTTGACATTTTCTATAATTTTAATACAAGCTGGATGGTGAGTGTAATTCTGAACCTTCCATATTGAATCATAAGTCCTGTCTTAGTTTGTTCTTCTCAAACTTCAACAACCCTAAATTTTATTTTCTGTTTAACATGGTAAAAAATAAATATGGTACAATGGCTTATAATGTGAAGCACTCCAAACCCTCCTTAATCTTACTGCAGAGGAGTTACTTTTATCATTTTCTGTGCTTAGTTTTTCCAACATTTACTTATGACGTCCAATATCATATGTGTATTTCCCCAGGATATAGACTCTGAGATGCAGGAAGTTCACTGGGGAGTGCTCTTGGAATCAGGACTCAGCAGTATGAGAAGACAAAATGTAATGAAGTTGTACCAAAGGCCTTAGCTGATCCCACAGGGAATTCTGGAGCCTGAATGGTCCTTCAGAGTTGCCTCAAACCTAGACAAAGGAGGTGGGCTTTTCATATTCTCCGGAACAGTCTTCAAATGTGGGCTGCCCTAGAAGGAGGTGGAACACTGGGCAAGGCAGTGCTCAGACAGCAAGTAATTAGCAGAGATTGACACAGCTGTCATCTGTCTGCAGTCAACACTCCAAAAACTGGGGGAGGGCGTGCTTTCCTTCTGGAGGATCTAGCCAGCTAACCCAACATGCACCACATTGCTTTAGGTCAGGCCACATCTTTTTGTCATATTTATATGATGGCCTACTTGTTATTGCTTTACAGCATTCTATTACAGCATTAATGATGTGATGATGAAGAAAAAGAAAGAGGAGGAGGAAGAGAAGGAGGAGGAGGAGGAGGAAGACAAGAAGAATAAGGAGGGGGAGCACGAGGAGGAGAAAAGAAGACAAGTGGAAAAAGAGGAAGAGGAAGAAAGCAACAATAACAAAATGCATGGATATGTACTTTAATATTTAGGAAAAGGAGAGACAAGAAAAATCAGAGTAAGGTAACTCTTCCTCTTTGCTAATAAAGAGTTAGTAGATAATATCAAATGCTGAGAAAATTAAAAAAATAATAAGCAACTTATTTAAAGTTAAGCATATGAATATTGGGGAAAAAATGAAAAGCATTAAAATAAGTACATGAGTAAAAACGGAAAAAGTACATGAGAGTTTATAATCAATATCAGCATATTCTCACCATACACTTAGAGGCAAATATTTTTAACTTTTTTTTTTATTTTTTTAAGTACAATACTTCCATTGTACTTAAAAATACATTTGAACTTTTTTTCCTGTCTTATATGTCCTCTTCAAAATTTATTGACCTGACATTATGAAATGCAATGATTTTGTACAGTAGGTCACCCCTACCTTCAGCTCTTCTTTCATCCACTTAGAACTTCAGAGGAAGTCTAATTTCAGAATCTCAAAATGGGAGAAAAAGTATATGGAACACATTGGAATTCATTGAAAGTTTATCTGTAATAAAGATATCCTAATCATAATCTATGCCATGAGCCAAAGCTTTAAAAATACTGAATGCAGATTATTAATTTTATTAGAATTCTGGTGTGAAGTGATGGACTAAGCCCAAATAGCTGCCCCTTTTCCATTATGAGACCCCAATAAAATCACAGTAATAAAATTCATAATGGAATTAACCCATAAAAGGAAAGGAGCAGGCAAGAGCATCTTCATCATATGGAAGTTAAGATGAATTTCTACAAGACAAAAAAAATGGATGAAAACATATTTATATTTGAAACCAAAAAGAGAAAGTCACAACTAAAATACACAAGCTAGAGAACAGAGAAGATAATTCAAACTCTGTGTTTGATACTCTAGTGCCAATCCCTGAACCATGTCTACCACAAATGGAAGGATGAGTGATATAATACATATATCTAGCTCTGAGATCCTGGCTCACTGAAAGCAGGTTTCTGGGGTTTTGTTTAGCTTCTATATTTGTTACAATGTTTCAAACTGCAGGCTCAGAGGCCAGCAAGGCAGGCGGGAATGTTGGTTTCCTCTGTCACTGAAGCAAGCAAGCCTCATGTCAGTTTCAAGCTGCCTGTCTGCCGGCTGCCATCTTGGCTGGCAGTTAATTTGTATATCACCCTGATTAGCCAATGGGAAGGGTAGCAGTCGTATGCTAATTACCATGTTTCTCTTTTATTAGATAGGATAGGATGTCCCTATTTCCCCCCTTTTGCTCCCTCTACCCAGCTCTTGCCCCCCACTTCTCTCTGGCCATCACCATACTGTTGTCGGTGTCCATGGGTTGTGCATATATTTTCTTTGGCTAATCCCTTCTTTAAATTCACTTCTTTAAATTTTAAATTTTTATTTTCAGATAAGTGCTTATAACTGCACTATTATATATTTTCTATTATGTCATTTAATTAAGATATGTTTTAATTGAACCCTTGTAAATTTTAGCACAATTCAATAAATTATGCTAGAAGCAATTAGGAGATATTTCATGTACTACATACACATTTCAATTAATATTTTATTAATTTTTAATTTTTTAATATTTTAATTTGAAATAATCTCATACATGTAAAAAAACTACAAAATACTACAACATATTATATGTACTCTTCACCCAATTTCTTAGGTGTTAATAATTTAAACGTAACCATTATACAACTAACAAAATTTGGAATATATTTTTCTTATAATCTCTTTAATGTTACTTAATCCATTTACTTTGTTTTTCTTAATCTTCACCCAAGGATATTTTTCCATTGAATTTTAGAGAGAGTGAAGAGAAAGGGAGAGACACTTTGATTGGTTGCCTCCTGCACATGCTCTGATAGAGACTGGGGATCAAGCCAGCACCTGAGGTACATGCCCTTGACTGGAATCAAACCTGGGACCCTTCAGTCCACAGGCTAATGCTCTATCCACTTAGCAAAATAGGCTTCAGCTTAATTCATTTACTTTTAATCTATATGTGTCTTTATATTTAAAGTGGGTTTTGTTTTTGATTCACCCTCATAATCTGTCTTTTAATTGGTGCATTTATGCCACTGACTTTCAGAGTGCTTACTGATAGAGTTACTACCATATCAGGTGGCTGCTGGGGCTTTCTGGGGTGGGCATGCCTTCCCGGGCAGCCAGCCTGCCCTGGATGGTGGCGCGCTGGCAGTTGGCACTGTCCCACCCTGCCTGCAGTATGTAAATTAGCCGCCATCTTTGTTGGCAGTTAATTTGCATATCGCACTGATTAGCCAATGGGAGGTATAGCAAAGGTACGGTCAATTACCATGTTTGTCTAGTATTAGACTACTATATATCCTATCTAATAAAAGAGTAATATGCAAATTGACCATCACTCCAACACAAAGATGGCTGCTCCCATGTGATCAAAGATGGCCGCCCCCATGTGGATACAAGATGGCCAGCAGGGGAGGGCAGTTGGGAGGGATCAGGCCTGCAAGGGAGGGCAGTTGGGGGTGATCAGGCCTGCACGGGAGGACAGTTGGGTGGGACCCAGGCCTGCAGGGGAGAGCAGTTGGGGGGAGCCAGGTCTGCAGGTGAAGACAGTTAGGGGCGACTGGGCCAGCAGGGGAGGGCAGTTAGGGGTGACCAGGCCAACAGAGGAGGGCAGTTAGGGGTGACTAGGCTGGAAGGGAAGGGCAGTTAGGGGCAATTGGGCCAGCAGGGGAGCAGTTAGGCGTCGATCAGGCTGGCAGGGGAGTGGTTAAGGGGTGATCAGGCTGGCAGGGAGAAGCAGTTAAGGGCAATCAGGGAGGCAGGCAGGTGAGCAGTTGGGAGCCAGCAGCCCTGAATTGTGAGAGGATCAGGCCTAAACAGGTAGTCAGACATCCCTTGAGGGGTCCCAGATTGGAGAGGGTGCAGGCTGGGCTGAGGGACCTACCCCTTCTTCCCCCGTGCATGAATTTTATGCACCGGGCCTCTAGTGTGTATATATATATATATATATATATATTACAATATTCTCAACCATACAAAAGAATGAAATCTTACCAGTTGTTACATAATGAATGGATTTAGAATATATTGTGCTAAGTAAAATAATTCAGACAGAGAAAGACAAATACCATAAGATTTCATCTATATGTGGAATCAAAAGAATAAACTAAATGATCACACAAAACAAAAACAGACCCATAGATACAGAGAACAAATCAAGGACTTCCAGCTAGGAAAGGGTTGGGGGGTTGAGTGGAAAAGGTGAAGGGATTAAGAAGTACAAATTGGCAATTATAAAATAGGGGATGTAAAGTACAGCATAGGAAATATAGTCAACAATGTTATAAAATGTCATGTACTTGGAATCATACAATATGTAGCTTTCAGATTGGCTTCTTTCATTTAGAAATATGCATCTCTAAGTTTCCACAGTGTCTTTTAATGGCATAATAGCTCATTTCTCTTTATCACTGAATAATATTCCATTGTGTGAATATACCAAGCTTGGTTCATCCATTCAGCTATTGAAGATATCTTGGTTGCTTCTAAGTTTGGCAATTATGAATAAATATGCTTTAAACATTTGTGTGAAGGTTTTTGTGCCAACATAAGTTTTCAACTCATTTGTATAAATATCAATGAGTGCAATTGCTGTATCATATGGTGGGTATATGTTTAGTTTTATAAGAAAGTACCAAACTTTCTTTCAATGTTGCTGTACCACTTTGCATTCCCACCAGCAATGAATGAGAACTCCCATAGCTCCACATCCTCACCAGTGTTTGGTGTTGTCAGCGTTCCAGATTCTCACCATTCTAATATGTGTGTCGTTTTCCATTTGTATTTCCCTGATGACACATGATGTGGAGCATCTTTCCTTATAATTATTTACCATCTGTATGTCTTCTTTGATGAGGTATCTGTTAAGGACTTTTGCCCATTTTTTAGTTGAGATGTTTGCATTCTTATTGTTGAATTTATCCAGTAACTTTTGATATAGTTATCATATCAAGATTATTAATAATGAGACAAAAACACTTCTGAGTGCTCACCAAACAATACCAGATAATGTGTAAAGTGTTTTACAAGCATTATCTCACATAATCCTCATAGCAACACTAGTATTGGATTCATTTTATCTATGAATAAGTACCTTCAGAAGATTCAATAGCTTATGCAAGGTCACATAGCAATTAAACAATAGGTCCAAAATTGCAACCCAGTCTTTGAATCTTCAGGATTGAAATCTTAATCACTGCACACACTCTATCCCTTCCTTCTACTGAGGTGTGACTGGTGTGTTTCTCCTGGGTCCGCTGGGAACACCAGGCTGGTGGAGAGAGCAGTGTGCTGGGGGTAAGGACCTATGAATTACATGAATCAGTATAACAACCAACATATCTGTATCTACATCTGATTAGAGACTTGAGGCAAGAAACATCTACTTCTAAAAAGAAAACAAAAACACTGAAAAGCAGTTCCTAATTTTCCGACTCAAAGTGGACTATTTTGAATGGTATTTTTTTTTTCACTTTAGAGAAATCAAATTTCCTCCTACAATCAAGTAGAAAAACAGTTTAAAGTGTAAGCATTTTTTCTCTCTCAAATCATTAATGGACCAATTAACACTTTCTAATTTGGTCTGCTACTCCTTTTTATCTGAATCACTTACTCATCCAAGTAAGGCAATCATCATAATCCATTTAGCATACTGAGGGCTGCTTCTGCTAGTGATATGTATATGGACATTAAGGCAATTATTAAAAAATATAAATGTTTTACACATATTAAGAAAAAAATTAAAATAAGGCAGTTTATTATCCTTAGCAGAGTTGTTGTGCTTGTACTAAAGCATAGTAATTACAATTCCATTTATCAGGATGAAAACAAACCTTTAGGCTGACCCTACAGCCTTTGTGGCAGCTTCAGGCTGGGTAGCTTTTTTCGCCTCTATGCCTCCTTCTACTCTGGCTGCCACATGTGGTTTTACATGATTATTCAAATTTCTCTTCTGGAATGGGAATCACATTCCCTTCAGCTTCCTCAGGAATGTAGGAGTGGGAGCCACTCAGGAGGGCCAGGCCTCTAATCATGCCATCTCAGGCCACTGCCTAAATCCCAGGGGCCTTCTGACCTGAGCCACTGGTGCCGCATCTTGGTCTCACTCAACTCTCTTCCCCGTGCCTCGGGTCTTCAGGCCACACTCCTTTCTGTCTCAGTGGCTACCTTCACCTTTATTCTAAATTCAGTGCCCCCCTTTACTCTTCACCCACTCATGCACCTCCTTGTTTTGAAGTATGAATGTACAGAATGCAATTATTCAGCACATCTATTGCTGCTCCCTTGGAGAAAAGAGATGGAGAAGAATATGAAGAAGTGATGGAAACCAAAGCAGGGAAATGACAAATGTTCTAGAAATGCTTGTCATTTGAGGAGTTCTTATCTCTCATCTCCAGTCTTTGATCACATGATCTTACATACAGATAACCTGGTGGCCTTCTGTTCTCTTCTTTGACTCGGGACTCTGGTCCTCTTAAATTCCCCTTCTGCAGACATCAGTCCTTTCCCAGCCCTCTATCCTAGCTTCTATCCTTGAATACCTACTAGGAACTAGAAACAAAGAGCTAAGATATTGCTTTTAGCTTATGAATTCACCTCATCCTCTTCGCATTATTTCCGTTTTACTGATGAGACAACTGATGTTCAGAAACATTAGTCATTGGCCCCAAACACAAAATGCTTGTAGAGTACAGAGCAAGAATTTGATGCAATGTCTTTCTGATTTCTCAATCCTCCCACACTTACCGCATTGTCACTTCTCTCAGAAATTATGTTGGGATATTAGATGAAAATGAATGTCTCTAATGTAGATGTCTCTAATCCTTAATGAGCCCTATATTCTGTGGCCAGGATGGTGATGTAGTCACTCTCCACCATACCCTAACACCCCTTCTCTCGTTGTCAGACAAGAATGGAGGACACACACTCTCGTTGAGTTATATTGCAGTGAGGGAATCAAGTCATTTCCTCCTCTATACCGTGGAATAGAAAAATCTCTGAAGCCCTATCTACTAGAGCATAAGTCTCTCTAGAATAGAAACCATGACTACTTAATCACGCTATGCATAGCATGCTCTATCTAGAGCAAATAAAGAATGCTGGATGCCTAGCAGATGCTCAAGCATTTTTATTAAAAAGCTGAACTAAATTATTCACATCTATAATTCAAGGATGCTATGTTTCATCATTTTCACAGTCAATAATAATAAAAACAATAACTGGGAAACATATTCCGAATTTTAAGTGACATCTAATTTAATATCAACATTATGGAACACTTCAGATAAAGTTTCTCATTAATTCCTCTTTCACACTGTCACTTAGCAAATATGGAAATGTTGAGGAAATTAATGTCTTACTAAATTGTCCAAAATTATGAAGTTCTTCAATATAGGTTCAAATTCATAACCTAGTTTCCTTTTCATTTTTTAGCTTAACAAACAGGGCTTTATTATTCTCTCTTTCTGGGTACTATTGACAAAAGAAAAATACAAGCATCCATTCAAATTGATCCATCATATTACCCTTAGTACTGGCACACTCTGATAACAGCAGGAAATGAACCAATAAATTTAGCTCAAAATTTAAATAATTAAATACATAAGTATGTCCTTGCAACAAACATGTTCTTAATCTGAAATTCCTTACACCTGAAAAATTGAGTTGTCAAGAATCACCAATTAAGGGACAACAGTACTCTCCTGATTAAATTTTTCTACTCCATGGCACTTCTTAAAATTACCAACTAATTTGTGATTTAAAAGCAATCATATTGAAGGCGAACCAAAAAAAAACAAAAACAAAACAAAACAAAAAACCTGTTAGGGATTTTGTGACTTTCAGGATTTGCTTAATTCACATACTTTTATGCCATAGGATCAGAAAAGTAGTGGCTACAAGACGTGATAATGCCACTTAAGTAGAATTCTTAAGTACATTCCTAATAGTAAATGCAGAATGTTTTACATTGGTATTTTAATGCAGTAGGTTTATATTTTGTAATTACTTTTGTTATAAATAAGAAAATATTGTAATACCTTGACTAATAAAGAATTTTAAAAAATCAAATTGTAAAAAAAAAAGAAAGAAAGAAAGAAGATATTGTGGTCAAGATACTGTCTTTCTCACTGAGTAGTGGACTTTCAATCCACTATAGTTTTAAAGATTGTTCCTTTAACGAAGCTTGAACAGTGATGTCAACAAATACTCTACTCAGCATTAACAAAACTCTGTCTGGCCCTTATCTTTGCAGGGGATGCAAGGACAACATAATTACCTATCTCTGAAATATCCAGTTGCCCCATACAACAGCTTCTTCCTAGCTATCACGCCTGAGGAGGGCTGCCCAGGTGACTGCTGAGATCAATTGACCAAGGGCAGCAGGGAGCTCTGAGCTTCTCAAGGCCAAGCTCAGGCGTTCCATCATTCCCACAGGTGCGGAGGACCCAAGCCAAGTTCTGGCCCCTCGCAGCCTCACATAACTTCTCCTAATGACTTCGCTACAGGCAGAGCTGCGAGCTGCAGCCCATAAGATGCTGTAAGTAGTGGTACAGGCAGAGTCCCAGCCCAGGGAAATGCTAGGGAAAACACATAAAAAATATTGACATGACCACACTCACATGTGACTTTCAGGGCACTCACAGGAGTAACCAGCCTCCAGACACAAGTCAAGAGGGAATAGCAGGACGCTATTTAAATATAGGAAATATACAAGCACATGCGAACACACCCATACATTTCAAATATATTATATTTGTATTACCTATTTTCTTCACTGGAACAATACATTCTTAGTCTGTTGGTATTTCTACAACAGCATTTTTAATGTTTACAAGGTATTCTACTATATGGATATATCTATGTATTTAACTGATCTCAATGTTTGATAATTCGGATATTTTCAGTTTGGGGTTGTTCTGGAATGCTGTAAGAAATAGAAATGTAAGAATATATTTGCACATATTTCAGATTATTTGCTTAGATAAAATTTGTATGTGTGATCATTGGTGAAAAGGTTATGCTACATTTATACAACTGTTACCATATTGTCATGACACTGTCCAGAAAAGTTTACACCCAGCAGCAGAGAATAATGTCACTGGATTAAAGAAAACTGCCTGTTTCATATACTGGAATTTAGGATATTTTAAAATAAATATAATTTTTTGAATCTTAATGAGATTGAACAAGATTTTATAAATATATTGTTATTTGCATCGTAACATTTTTTAATTCCCTATTGTGACTGTTACCAATTTCCATGGGTTTTAGTCTTTTATTGGTTGTTAAAAATTCTGTATAAGATTTTTTAAATAACTTTTTGTCAAAATTTTTACAACAGTATGTTGCTAATTTATAGTTTGTCTCAAATTTTAATGGTGTTTTATGATATATTCAAGGCCTGGTGCATGACACTCGTGCACTGGAGGGAGGTCCCTCAGCCCAGCCTGCCCCCTCTCACACTCTGGGACCCCTTAGTGGATGTCTGCCTGCTGGCGTAGGCCTGCTCACCACTGGCAGTCGGACATCTCCCCCCCCCACCCCCCGCGAGGGGTTCTTAGCGCTGCACTCACCAGCCATGAGCCCAGCTTCTGGCTGAGTGGCGCTCCCCCTGTGGGAGTGCACTGACCATGAAGGGGCAGCTCCTGCATTGAATGTCTGCCTCCTGGTGGTCAGGGCGCATCATAGCAACCAGTCATTCCACAGTTCGGTCGATTTGCATATTAGCCTTTTATTATATAGGATGGTGTCATAACCAGGTCCATCTGACTATTTGAGGCAATACGATGGAACTATCCACTGTAGTCAAATGTATTAATAATTTCTGCATAATAGGTGATATATTTTCTTCCTCCAATTTTAAGCTTAGAAATTTCACTATTATGAAAAATCACATAAATAAGTATATTAGGCTGTGTTTTACATGGAATTCATTGGCCAATAGAGAGTTCTTTGAGAGGAGGGAGCATGATGTAAAATATGGCTCTATCCAAAAATCTCAGCGTTTTCAGAATTCAGAAGCATAAAGTGTCTCTAGATTTATTTATGAAGCAAATCAGTATTCTGTTTTTCATTATATAGGTCCATGTCCATTTGTTCCTCAGGGAGAAATGAAAGAGAGATTGGGTAAGGTATTTTTAAATCCTTCCTGTTCCATTATCAGTTAATGGGATTCTCACTATCTATCACTAATTTAGTTTTGAATCTAGAGTTAGGAAAGAAGAAGTGACCTGAAGAAGACAAAATGAGATCAGAAGAGGAACTAGGAGAAAAATCACTTTGGATTCCATCTGGATTCTGTGAAGATAAGGCAGATAGGAAAAGAGAATGATTTTGAGAAGCCATTTTTCATCACCTCTTCTATCACACAAGCAAGGAAATGTTGGGGGCTGGGAGGAGGCAGACATTAAACACATCCAGATATAAGTATGGAGAAGTCAAAAGTTTGGTGGCAGCAAGCCAGCTCACATTGCAAGAGGCTGGCCCTAAGTCTGCCAGGAAGAGACCCCCACATAGATCATCAATGTAGTGCAAGCTCATGGTCTAGAAGATGAATGGACTAAGGCGGAGCTATTAATCTCTTATAACCTCAATGCACATGCAAGAGACCCAGATGTGTCCTCAAATCTGTGAGATGGCAACACTAAAAGTGCTGACAGGCTAGGAGAGTCCTGGCTTCAGGCAAGGACTCCTCAAGATGTGGGGAATTTGCAAGCAGGGGTAAGTAATGATGACTCTTGACTACAGTGGATAGTTTCATTGCATTGCCTCAAATAGTCAGATGGACCTGGTTATGACACCAAAGCCACCAGGGAGGGGTCAGTCCTGATTGGTCATTCCACGACAGTCACATAATATGATCCAAATAACATTGTGTAGACTCAAGGAACCCACTTCTTCTGTCTTCATAGTCATATCATTTAAACACTACCCACCCACCCTCAATACTACTAGGAGTGATCTTATAGAAAGCAAGCATGAGAATAACCCTTTGCCTGAGTCATCCAAGCAGAGACTACTTTTTATAAAATGCAGTTTAAATTATTGGAAAGAACACAAGTTATACATTTAGACAAATATAATTATTCCCTTTCTTTACTTCTCCCTCCCACCCAGGGAAGTGGGGGATGGGAGGGAGCTCATGCAGAAAATGAGAACAGTTATAAAGGAATAAATTCCAAGCCCTTTGTACATCCCTGTTAATCAGATTGAATCTGTTATACTAATACACACATGTACACACACACATTTCCTTCCTTTTTATTTTTCCAGTTGTTTCATAATGCTAAAATATTGTATTTTCTTAGAAGAAAATAAACATTTATTTTTGAATTCTTAATCAGTCTTCTTTAAAATTCCCCAGCAACTCTGTATTTCAATACACTTTAAACATAGTTGGAAGATTTTACTTAATATATCACTCCTATATTGTAACTTCACAATCTACTTGGCAAATCTGAGTTGAACCAACACAATTATTTTGCATCTTAGACTGCCACCATTTATAATTCATATCTGAGAAGATTTTCTCAAAATTTTCGATCTGAAAGTTGTATTTCAAAAATGAGTTGGACAAGATAAGAAAGGCATAAACATTGTACCTTACCTTGGGTATAACCAATTTCAATTTTAAAAGAACATATAAGCAAACCTATTGCCGTTGAAAGAGACAACTAAAGTCAATAAGATTCCAAGAGACTTGAAAATACAAAACAACCTTTTCCAGGCCTTTTTTGACTCATTGCCAAATGGATTTGTTTCATCTGGATTAGACTCAAAGTTGTTTTAAAGGTTTTGTTAGATAACATATGGACAGCAGAGCGTATGATATTTTCCATATACAGCCAGGGCCTTATAAATTATAACAATTATTATTAGTTTTATATATTTGAACCCAATTTAAAGCACTACACAGGAATAAATGATGCTAGTCTTCTAGAAGTAGGGCATAGAGCAGAGCCAGGGTGGGGAATGTCCGGGTCACAAAATCATTTGGTCTGGCCCTGCCAAGGCATTATGGGGAGTTAATTAAATGTTTGACCAAATATAGTAGGCTAGTGGATAATTTTGTATGGCCCTCAAATGTTGTTATAAATATCCAAATGGCCCTTGGCAGAAAAAAAAATGTTCCCCACCCCTGGCATAGAACAATGAACGTACCCTTCCTGGGAACACCGAAGGGCACAGACAAGGATCATGCATGATGCTTCCAGTGAGAGGTGCCCTGCCCTGTCTATCCAACCTCGTGTCCCAGGACTTCCCAATAGACCCATTGCATGTGTTCTTCCGAACTAGGAGGATCATCTTGGACCACATTCCTTTCTTCCTGCTCTCCTCACCCCTCGGGGAAGCTCCTCTTCCATGGGAAAACTAAACAAACAAACCTCTCATAGCACATCATGGGACTTGTAAAGCAGTGGTCTGGGATCAAGATGCTGGGCAAGAACCCACCTCTGTCTGAACCCACAGTAGGAGCGCAGGAGACTCAGTGCAACTCACCCAGACTCAGTGCCCACCTGGGGAAAGGGCCCTCCAGGTCCCTTACTGCTGTAAACATCTGCTATTTAATAATTAAGCTCAGCTCCTCCAACCAACTTTCTGGAATGACCCTCCTCACACTAACAACAGCACCTTTCTCCCTCTCCTTACTATATTTACAATAAAAATTGACCGAATTCGCCAGACCCTTGGGCTTTATCAGTGCAGGGAGAGACTTTTCTCTCCTGGCCCAGCATTGATGGCAGGTCTGTCCTACCATATGGCCACCACGAATTCTTGGAAAGTCCAAGAGTTCAATATCAAAAGGAGTGCACAGCAGAGCTCCACCTTCCAGCACTGGGAGCAACCCTTTCTATGCCTTCACCATAGAACATGCCATCCATAGCCACGGGCCCCAATGCACCATTGGAACACAAATGTGTAGCACAAATACGTTCCGCAGGCTCTCTCCTCCCATGGACCTCTCCCATCTGTAAGGAAGAAAATAGATAGAGCAAATTCTCATCATGGAGTTTTAAAACTGAAGTTGTCCAAAGATCTATAATAATAAAAGTGTAATATGTTAGTTAGACCGGACATCCTTCTGGACTTCCTTCTGTCCTTCTAGACAAAGATGGGGCTGCAAGGGAAGCCCAGGTCCTGGGTGCCAGAGGGAAGCCAGTGCTGGCAGCCAGGGCAAGGAAGGCCTACTCTTGCACGAATTTCATGCATCGGGCCTCTAGTTCTTAAATGCAAGAATAAGGAAGAATCCATATGTTGCCCCTTACTAGCTATAAAGGCTTTGTCAGGTCTCAAGTCCTCACTTTAAAACAGGGGCAACGGTGCCCTGTTTGTGAGGATAATATGGAAGATAATGTATGTGGATGTGGCTGTCCTTCGGGAAGTCAATACGGAGCTACTGCTGAGAGGACAGCTGTGAGGACTCTTCTCAGCCACCAATGGCCCTCAACTCTAAGTCAAAGCAGAGAGACAGCAATCAACCCCCACGTGTCCGGGCTCTGTCATGCAGAGGAAAAGAGCTTTTTCTTCAACATCTTCCCTTTGTTACCTACACCATCTCTTTCATAACCAAAGGTATTGGTTTCATGTTGCCACCGTAACAAATTACCTTAACTTAGTGGTTTGAAACACACATTTATTCTCTTATGTTTCTGGAGTGCAAAAGCCCAACATGGTCTCACAGGACTAGAGTCAAGGTGTCAGCTGCCCCGGTTGCTTCTGGGGACTCTAAGAAGAATGCTTTCTTTTGCTTTTAGGTAACATTTACAGCTTCCAGAGATTAGGACATGCACATAATTAGGGAGCATTTATTCAGCCTGCCACACCAGGCTTCCCTCATGGTTGCTTCCAGAGCCATTCCTGCCACTCTTTCTAATTAATAAACGCAGTCCAAGAGGACATTACAGTTGGAGTAATACAACTTGAAGTACAGAGTTCTATAGAAAACATATACTGCACCAAAATTCCCAAAATGAAAATATGTGGTTTCATTCACTTAATCCACTCATCCATATGCATTGGAAAAGAAATAGCAGCCAAAAGTTTTTTAATAAAGAATAAGGAAGCATTCAGTTGGATATGCACCAGTGATGGAACTCGTCTGGGAAGCTTCTGGAAAAGTTTATTCGCACGGTCTCTAAGCACATTTTTGGCATGGAGATATGACCCTAAAACCGTTCCCTGGCACCTCTCATCACTGCACTCATTTCTAACAGCACATGCACATGAATTTATGTTAAGTTCTAACTAGACATGAGACAATTAGGAAAAAGTAACATACGTATGAAGGTTATTATGACATCCATGTCTCTAGTCCCTTTACCATTTAAACAAACTCGCACGTGCAGTGAACTTCTTCCTGGGTTGATAAAACACATATCAATGTCAGATCAAATGTTTTACTTTCTCTGTTACTTTTAAGGTCAATTTTTAAATGATCATCACTAGTGCTTTTCCTAATATAACAAAAGAATTATATTGGTGATTGTTTTATTATTACTCAATCATATTCTTTCCTTATGCCTTTTGCTGTGATATCATGAGAAACTTTGTTATTAACAGACACCCCATGGTATTCGAGTTCTCTTTGAAACAAAAAATACATACTAAAGTATCAGGTCTACAGGCATTGTAGATATTCATAGGCAATTTAAATTGTCATTTATTCAAATGTCTAAATCATACCAACTTGAAAATAACTATTCCACATTTCAATTTTCAAAGCATCAGAAATTAATATGGTAGAAAGATTGACATATTTCATATCAGCGAGGAGGTTCTAGTATCAGATACTCGACCAAATTTACAAGACCTTTAATATTTCACTAAATTTAAAGTGTTCACATTTGTTGTCATCTAATTTACATAGTAATTGTTTTGCATCTCATTGTGAATAATCTATGCCCAAAATAAGTTTGTATTATTAACTCTCTAGAAAAATCATTGTTTTTGTATTCATTTACTCATTCAATCATTTAACAAATATTTACCAAGTGTCTACTATATGCCAGATCAGACACTGAGCTAGTTGCTGGAGAAAAGGCAATGAACAAAATTAATAAGCTTTGGTCTCATTCCCTTACTCTTCATCTCAATGCTGCAAATCCAATTTTTAATAGCATGAATAAAAACAAAAGCACAACATATAGAAAATTGAATCACAGCATATGTTTTCACTATTTTGAGCTTAATGAATTCAATGTTGAATTATGTATCTCAAGGTTTTTATTATCAGTTTTTTCTTAAGTGCATTTATGAAATTGCCTTCTCAAGACATTTGTTATTACAAGGGCACCAAGATGAAAACAGTTCAAAAATTTCCCATAAGGTGATTTATTTACTGTCTTATTCAAATTTGGACACCTATGAGGTAACAGGGAAACAAGCACCAGGAAAATAGGCATAAACTACGCACATAGTCACCCATCCATAAGTCACTTAACCCCTCTGGCTGTTGTTTTCCCTGTCAAATGGTGCCAATGGCACATAAATTTATGAAAATATGAAATATAGTAAAATACATGAAAACCCTTTGAAATGTACATAGTGCTACACAAATTGTTGTTTCACTGTTAGTAAATGAATTAATTAACTTTCAGTTTACCCTGTGAGTTAACCCTGAGGCATCTTTTTTTTTTTTTTTCAGTGTAGATACTATTACATTCAGGAGTTACAGCGAAACATCTTTTAAAAATTATCAGTGCCTCTAATACCTTTTCCTGGCAAATCAACTGTAGCGCCACTATTTTCTAACCGCAGTCGGTGAGAACAAGGGAAATAGGAAGAATTAGCACCATGGATAGTGATAGACACCTGCTTCCCAACCAGGCAGGCGCTGAAGGAACACCCATGACAAACAGGCACACTGCACGCTCAGGATGCTAAATGCTTATTAGCCTCCGGGGAAACATCTCCATCTGCAGCGGTGAGTCTGACCTAGAATGTATTTTATCTGAAGAGAACAAACAGTTCAGTAGCTATTCTGATAACAGCAATATTTTTCCTCACCATAAATCATTCACTTGAATTCTAGGCAGTGCAAAAAAAACTAATGACTTAATGTAGATGTGAAACACTTAATTCTTCATTAAAAAGGAAAAACAATCCTAACACTGACAAGTCTAAAAAAACAGGAGAAAGCATTACACAAATGGATTGCATGCTACCATGTTCTACAATAGTGAAATAAACTCCCATATGGGAAGACTTTGGGGGAAATTGATACAAGAGGGACTGAAAAAGACTTTACAGAGGAAAACAAAAGAAATTAAAGAAAGTAAAATAAGCAATAAAGTTAGGCAAAGAGATAATGATGAAAAGAAAAAATTGTTTCTTATAAATAAAAAAACATTCTTATTTATAATCTTTAATTTTTTGACAGTTTGCAAAACCATAGAATTTTATTTAGAAAATGGGAGGATTTGAAAGAGCTCGCAATAGGTGCACCAGAAGGCCTCTCCAGGAAAACTGGGAAGTCAAAAAAAGGAGAACTTCCCTCTTCAGTTCTTAAAACAAGATGACATTACTATTGGTGTTAGAAATATGACTGCACACAGCAAATGGTTAAAGTTAGTCCCCATATCTTCATAACAATCTGGAAGGAAAACTGCTACTTCTTGCCCCAGTATTATATTTCATCATCTTCCTTAGTAATAACAGAACCTGATTATTGGCTGGGTACATTTTAGCTGAGAGTAAGACTACATTAGTCAGCTTTCCTTGTAAGTAAGCCTGTTGGCCATATGACTAAGTGCCTTACATTGGGATCTAAGTAGAATTGTCTTCAAGAAATTATCTTAAAAGGGGGGGCATATCCAAATTTGCCTCTTTCTTCTTCCTGCTGTCTTAATGTGATTCCTGAAGTCCATGTGACAATGGTCCAACATATGTTTATGTTTAAAATAATGAAGCAAGAAGATAAAAGCTATAGTGAAGCAACCAGAATGGCCCTTAGCTACTCACACCTGGATATCATTTACATGAGATAAATGAACCCCTATCTTATTTAAAACTAGAGGCCCGGTGCACAGATTCATACACCAGTGGGGTCCCTCAGCCTGGCCTGCAGAAATCGGGCTGAAACTGGGTCTCTGACATCCCCTGAGGAGTCCAGGATTGCAAGTGGGCGCAGGTCAGGCTAAGGGACCCCACCAGTGCACAAATACGTGCACTGGGTCTCTAACACACATATAAGATCTTTGGTTGATCTCTTCCAGCCCTCCCCGCCCATTTTCCTTCCCTCTGGGATTCAGTCTTGTTCCATGTTTCCATGCCTGTGCATTGAGCATCTGCCCCCTGGTGGTCATCGCTCATCACAGCTACCAGCCAGTCGGCTGGTCAGCCAGTAGCTTAGACTTTTATATATATAGATTACTGTTACTTGGGATTGTTGCTAAGCTAAAAATTACCCCGATGATAAAGAATCACAAATTAATAAATAATTAATTGATAATTAAATTTAATTAATAATTAAAAGTTTATTCTTTTATGGATAACATAAATATAATATTGTACCAGTGGCATTTTCTTTTTTTTTTTTAAATATATTTTATTGATTTTTTACAGAGAGGAAGGGAGAGGGACAGAGAGTCAGAAACACCGATAAGAGAGAAACATCGATCAGCTGCCTCCTGCACACCCCCTACTGGGGATGTGCCCCTGACCGGAATCGAACCTGAGACCCTTCAGTCCGCAGGCTGACGCTCTATCCAGTGGCATTTTCAAGATGAGATTCATTAGATATATGCAAATTCAATACTTACTAATTTGGAGTCTTCAGAGAACCTTATAAAAGTTTGCCTCATTTGTTTATGCTTTCTTTCTCTCTGGCCCCCCGTCTCTTTCTCTCTCTCTCTGACTCTCCTTCCCCAATATATTGTTATATTTTATTCAACATATAAGCCTGCATCTCTTTGACATAAAGATATTCAAGTACATAACCAGGATACCCATCATTATGGCCCAATTGATTAAGAATAATTTCATAAATCATCTAATATACAGTCCATATTAGAATCTCCTGAATTATGACAAAAATGTTTGTTCAACGGCTAATAAAATAAATATCTGGCAAGAGTGATAAATAAAAAAAGAGGTCAATAAAAAATATAGTATGTTGGGAGTGAAAAATGTACTTAACAAATATATACACTTGAGGTGTAAAATAGAAAAACAGAATGTTTGCAAGCAAATCTATGATAATAAGTTTTGAAATGTAGATGGAACGATTTTTTTATAAAAATAAAATTATATATTTTAAGAAGAAACATAAAAGCATCAATAATAACCTATTAACTATTGAAAAATTGAATTGGTAATAAAAATATTCCCTATCACTGAATAAGCTTGGTCTCAAAAAATGTCACTAAACTTTCAAGAAACTATTTTATAAAAATTATTCCAGAACCTAAAATTAAAGAGAAAATTTCCCAAACCTTTTCATGAGGTTCCTATAACCACAATACAACTGATAGAAGAAAGTAATAAAACATAACCATAGACCAAGCTTAACCTGGAAATAAATACCATAAAATATTGATTAATAGATTGAGCTCAGAAATGTGTTTTAAATATAATAGGGCATCCATAAGCAATCTTTATCCCAGGAGTGAAGTTTGAGGTTTAGGAAATGTATCAAAATAATTAAAGAAATAAAAGAAAAGTGATATTGTCTTCATGTCTAAAGAAAGACTATTCAAAAAAATCAGCACTCAAACATTTTATTAAAAAGAAAAATTTAGCTCTGGCCAAGGTGGCTCAGTTGGTTGTAATGTCATCCCTAAAAGGTTGCAGGTTCAATTCCCAGTCAGGGCACATACCTAGGTTGCTGGTTCGATCCCCAGTTGGAGTGTGTATATGATGCAACTGATCAATATTTCTCTCTCACATCAATGTTTCTTTTTCTCTTTTCTCTCTCTTTTTCTCTTTCTCTTCCTCTCTCTAAAAAATTAATAAACATATCCTCCTTGGGTGAGGATTATTTTAAAAAGAAAGAAAAATTTGGCAGACCAGAAATAGAAACTTTCATAAACCAATAAGGAATATCCACCAAAATCCTATAGCGAATACACACTAAGTACCAATCGTGTAAAAACCCTCTGAACATTCAGACTCAGGGGAAAGGTGTTTGCACTCAGAAGTAAACTGAGCAGAACACAAATTCTGTTTCCTTTTTGTTTCTAGTCCATTACAAGAGGAGCAGCACAATCCAGTTTTGCAAGATCCTGGAGCTTTTAGGATATGCTCCTTTAGAGGGATGGTTCTGTCACACGATAATGATTTTAGAGGCCTTATTAAATAATTTTTAATCAATAGCTTTACATCTGAGTCTCAGAGGTCCTATGTATACCCTGTAATGGAGGAACAGCAAATACAAAGTGAAATTAGAATTGGTGTAGATCATCATAGGCAGAATAATTATACCAAAGTAGATCAATACACTGTCCCTGAATTGTCGTTTATGAAGGTAATCAATAGTATTCTGAATTGGATGTAAAGAGTGGATGAATGAGGAAAATGGGAAGAAACCCATCATGATCAATTGAATGGGAATCTCAGGGTATTACCAGGGCCCCAACCTCCTTCCAGTGGCTAAAAATCAGGGGTAAAAAAAAGAAAGAAAAAATAAAACATTTAAATTTATAGTTTTTAAAAATGTATAGTTTTTAAGAGATTTTGAAAGGGCATATAGTAACTGGAAAAAGTAAACCAAATAGATGAATTTTAAGATATATCTTAGTAAAATTATTTTAAACTCTTAAAAATGCAGTGGACATTACAGGCCTATCCCAAAGCTTATCTTCTGAAATACACAGCTTTTCACCAATTTGATTCAAAGTTAAAGTACAATCTAGAACTCTTTCCTAGGTGGGCACAGTCCCAGCTACCTCTTGACCAAGAAATGTAGCATTATATCTATGAACTAGAGGCCTGGTGCACGAAATTCATGCATGGGGGGTGGGGGTGTCCCTCAGCCCAGCCTGCACCCTCTCCAATCTTAGACCCCTCAAGGGATGCCTGGCTGCCCACTGGGATCAGGCCTAAACAGGCAGCTGTACATCCCTCTCACAATCCAGGACTGCTGGCTCCCAACCGCTTGCCTGCCTGCCTGCCTGCCTGACTGCCCCTAACCACTCCTGCCTGCCAGCCTGATCACCCCCTAACCAATCCCCTCCAGCCTGATTGATGCCTAACTGTTCCCCTGCCAGCCCAATTGCCCCTAACTGCCCTCCCCTGCTGGCCTGGTCACTCCTAACTGCCCTCCCTTGCCAGCCTGGTCACCTCAACTGTCCTCCCCTGCAGGCCTGGTTGCCCCAACTGCTCTCCCCTCCAGGTCTGGTCACCCCTAATTGCCCTCCCCTGCCAGCCTGATCGCCCACAACTGCACTCCCCTGCTGGCCATCTTGTGGTGGACATCTTGTGTCCACATGGGGACGGCCATCTTTGACCACAAGGAGACAGCCATCTTGTGTGTTGTAGTGATGGTCGATTTGCATATTACCTCTTTATTAGATAGGACAGGCATTGAGAGTACTACTAGGTTAATCAGTGCTCTTCAGCAGACTTTCTAACCCCCATGTCCTTTTATTACATATTCAATGAATCTATGGGACCTGAACGCAGCCAAGAAACTGTGAACAAATAAAAACCCATTGTATTGTCTTGTTAGTGTTGCCGACACTAGAGATCAGTGGGTCTAATTCCCCCAACACTAGTGGGAGAGGCATGGCTCTTGCAAGATTTTAGAAAATGAATTTTCTAAGACTTGCATAGGAGAGTGAATGGTTTTTATTGGTGTGGAATTATATTTCTCTGGTTGTAGAGTCCCATGCCCCTTAATCCAGTCCTAAAAATGGTGCGGCTGGGTTCCAGCAGAGCCAAAAGTAGGGCCAGTGTCCAGAGCTTCCGCTTCATGATGGAATTGAGTCCAGTACGGCATCAGGCTAGTTAAAGTCCATTCTGCAGAATCCACATGTCTGTGGGCCATGTGGACCAACGCAGAGGAGCATTGGTTTATTACAGAGAGAGCCAAGGAGGAGAGAGAGAGTGCTCTTTGTCCAGGAGTTTAAATATTCAGCTTTTGCACCCTTGCAGTGGCCACACCTATTCTGGCCACTGACTTGTTCCCAGGTGTGACTGACAGGTAAGCATCTCCCTCATCACCCAGACTTTACTGAGCATAGTGCTCTGCTGGGAGCAGACTTGGAGAATGTTAGTGGTAGCTTCCTGACCAAGCTGTATAAATGGATGCCTATATTATCTAGTCTCCCCTTTACTCATTTCCTGGTAAATAATAACCAGGTTATTATAATGGTATCAAAAGTTCATCCAGTAGCAAAACTGTGGATTCTATTCATGAACTAAACTCAGTTATCCTAAATAAATTTAAGGAATATGCATATGAAGTATCATTTCAAGTGAGTACCAGCTATAACCTCTCATCTATGTGCTGAGTCCAAAAAAAGAAAAAGAAAAAAAGTGGATGTCATACAGCATCCTTTCCTAAATCTATTAACAATAGTGCTGGAGTTTCTTTTTTGTGAGCCTCGCCTAATGTCCCCAAGATCATCCTGAGCAAGGAAGTGAAAGCAGTATTTTTCACTTTAATGATTCATCAGTTTGGCCTCTTTAAAGATGTGATTTAAAGAAAATAAACCACTCATATGCCATTATTCAAGATTTTTAAAAATCTATTAAACAAGTTTTATAATATTACTACAGTGATATTTTCAAATATAAAAGGATGCCTTTGAAATACCTAAGAGTCTGGAAATAAAGTTTTATGATTCAACTCCATTTAATTATCCAATCAGGTAAAAACTAATCCCTTCTCAATTTCCTACACTTAGCTCGGCAGCATTCAGGGTACACAGACATAAAATTGATCTGTTGCAATTGAAGGTTATAAATACACCAAAATGTCTCCTCATTACTGAAACTTTACACCCACAAAGTAAAACTTTATAGGGTATCGGCTTCAAAGCATGTTAATTTCAAAGCAACTGCTATTTCTCTGGCTGTTTAAAAGATAGCAGATCAGCTCATCCCAGATAACTCAAAAGCCACTTTCCCCAGGTGCCCTACATTATGAACTAACAAGTCCTATTGTGCTTCACACTGGGAGAGTCTTTGTTACGCGCCGTTAGCCAAGCTATTTGTCCTCCTTTGAGACTTGCCATAAACATTAGTATAGCTATTATTGCAACCATGAGAAACATACAAAATTTATCTGCTTTTTATCTTTCAAAGAAAAAAACTTCACTGTCTTGACTAACATGATATTTGTATGTGTTTTGAATTTTAATCATATAAATCTGGAAAACATCCATAGTTAAAATCTGTGATGCAGAAATCAGATCACCAGATTTGGAATCAGAAACAAGGGCCTAAATTCGGGCAAAGCAGTCTATCTGAACAGTCCGCACGAATCTGCAAAGCAGCGAGAGCCAAGAGCCCCACTCCCATGTCAGCAGGAGGCAGTTCTTCAGTGATGAATCACTCCGCGGATTTCCTGAACAAACAGCACCTGAGATGAATCAGGAAACACCTGTTTCTCTGCCTTAAAAGTAGAGTGGGATCTGTAAGTTCACCCCCACGGGCAGCACTGGAGAAAGCCCTGCTTATAGAAGGAAATCCCCAAGGAGTAGAAGAACAGAACTGAAAAGAGACAGCATTTACACGGAGGGTTTTCTTGGAAAATTATGCTGAACCCACCCACTGGCCATTATTGATAGGTATCCGTACCTAGCAGAGAACATAATGTCAGCAATGCACGTGAAATCGAAAACATGGAAGTTACTAGCTTCTGAACGAAAAGCACACCATTATTCGGTGTGCTTACTGGGTGTGCGAGGTCAATCTGCAGACCTGCCTGGCTCTCTGCTCAGCTTGTCTTATCCCTCCTACCCTGTGGCAGCCTCTTAAATCCTCGGGCATTCTTACTCTGCCCAGGCCCTATGCTCCTCACCTGTAAGGAACTTAAAGAATGCTAGTTCAGCCCTAACCAGTTTTGCTCAGTGGATAGAGCGTCAGCCTGCAGACTCAAGGGTCCCAGGTTTGATTCTGGTCAAGGGCATGTACCTTGATTGTGGGCACATCCCCAGTAGGGAGTGTGCAGGAGGCGGCTGATTGATGTTTCTCTCTCATCGATGTTTCTAACTCTCTATCCCTCTCCCTTCCTCTCTGTAAAAAATCAATAAAATATATTTAAAAAAAAAAAAAGAATGCTAGTTCAGCCTAGATTTTGTCTCAGACTCAAGTGGTAGAAACTGGTTAGTCCCTGTTCTTATACTCCAATGACAAAGCGTCCCCTACCAGAGGCCTAATATATGGTCCCTATAAGCCAGGGTAGCTTCCTCTGTACTCTTTGCCACCAAGACAGTACATATGGCCTTATTCGTACCAGGATTTTCAGGCATAACACTATCTCTTGATGGGTCCTATGTTCTCTTACCAGGCTTCTCTGGGGCCAATGGATAACTAACCACAGAATCACTTACTTCCCGACCCAAGGGTTATGCTAAAGGATACATACACACATTTCATGTACCCACACCACAGCTCAATAAGATGTGTACCTTTCCCCAGTTTCAAGTATGGGAAACTAAGGCACAATGCTACCAAATAGCCAAGGCCCTATCGCTAGTAAACAGAGAATCCTAGAGTCCAACCCAGGTCTGTGTAGATCTCTAAGCCTCACCACTATCCCCCATTTCCTGTAGAGACACAGACTCAGACTCCTGTCAGGCATAGTCATTCTCCAGAGGCCAAGCTTAAGCTCTGATTCACCTCTGTCTGCTCCATCAATGTGGTGCTTTGTGACAGGGAACAGGTGAATTCCCCTCCTGGTTCCACACTATAAATCCTGGTCAGAACACCTACAATAAAGCGCAAGGAGAAAGGTGCGCGTCAGTGCCGACAGCTGAAAGTGCCAGGAGTATGTGCTTTTTTATGACACCGTGGAGCTTTGCTTGAGGGTCTGCAATTTTAAACCGGCCCCTGTTTCATCTTAATGTAGAACTATCAACTATAAACAGGAGACCGATATCCCTACATGTGCCAATGGCGTTCTGGTATTCAGATCACATCTTTTCCTCAGGCAAATATAGACTTACTGTTTTCCACAAGGAGTCATTGACCCAGGGAAAAATGATTGTTGCTAAAATACAAAAAAATTGTGCAGCCTCATAGTTTAGTCAAAAACAACAAATCAGGGGATATTTTTTCCTGTGTCTCTAACATAAAATATTCACAACCTCCTTCAACCTTAGCCTCATCACTCATTATATGAGTGATGTCTTGTTTCCTGCCAAGTATTTTGGGGAAACGAAGGCAAAAACGGTTGTAGATTCTGGAACGAATGATCTGGTAGAGAAAAATAACTCTACAAAGGACTGTAGCCATATTCTCTGCGGAGGGCAGATTTGTTTGAACAAAAAAACTCCGAAGGGAAATGATATAAATAGTCACATTTGATGAAAAGCCATCCTTTCCCTACTGTGGGCTTCAGTCACAGCAGAGATTAGATCTAAACATTACCAAACTTTGTGCAATTCATTATGTTGGGTTCTGCTTTTAAGGATCATCCAGTGTCTCTGTCCTTTTGGGAACTCACAATTCCTCTCATAATGTGTTAGGGACACACCCGCGGCACACTCATCGGACGCCATCCTTCAATGTGACAACAGAGCCAAACATAATCAAGGAACAGTGCCAAGGTAGAATGATTTCTCCAGAATATAATTTCTTAAAATCATCTTACATCCTTAGTGCGAAGCCACCACTCAGGGAGAGCCCTTGTTCTTTGTTCCTCACCCTTATTTCTCACTGGGTTTCCATTTGGATCATTTCTATTGGCCTGTCTCCAAAGTCCACTGTGTCTCTCCTCACCTGTGTCTAGTCTGGGGGATGCGAAGGGTGGAGATGGAGTCAGTCTGGTGAGGAGCTGAACCGAGTTTGGGTTTTTTGTTGAGGTGACCTTCCGTGCTCCACAGATCTGAATTTCTCGGGCCCTGAGCTCAGCCACCTGACACTTGGTGCGGGTCTTAGCAGGTTTTTCTCAGCATCCCGACCCACCTCCAGGCCTCAGAGGCCACTGCCTGCCCGCCTGCCCACCCACAGGCAGCTGTTGCCTCTCTGCTCCTGCCCAGCAGTGGCCTACAGATGCAGGTGGCATGAGGTGCCGGGCTCCAGGTGGTGCTGGGCGGTCCAGTCCCAGCAAACCAAGGGCACCAGGGCCTGGGGTGGAGCTTTCCAAGTCCTTGTTCCCCCAGAGTGGGGCAGTTTCCTGTCACCCCCCGCCCTCCAGGTGTAGG
Source organism: Myotis nattereri (assembly GCF_964212035.1). NCBI lineage: Eukaryota > Metazoa > Chordata > Mammalia > Chiroptera > Vespertilionidae > Myotis > Myotis nattereri. The sequence continues at coordinate 11,511,691 of NC_138088.1, forward strand.
CAACTGGCTCCCACCGCTCCCCGAAGCAGGGGTACGTGCCTGGGTCCTGGGAGCAGCATGGCTTCCACACCTTGAGCAGCAGCTTCAGGCAGCTGTTTGGTGGGAGATACCGGAGGGGCTCTCACACTGACCTGCCTTCTCGGGAGCCCGTGGGAAGGAGGCCATGAGGCCCGCAGACCGCCTGGTGCCAGGCCTCCCCAGAGTCTACAGTGCCACACAATCCACACTCAGCGCTGAGGGTGTCTTCTTTAGTGTTCTTCTTGCCCAGTGTTATGTGCTGCGACAGTGAGTGCGTCAGCTCTCCTTGACACTCTGGAAGGCAGTGCACCTGTCCTCTTGGACACGCTCCCTGGGGAGCTGGAGAAAAGTGAGGGGCCTGGGGACCTCTGGCCTCTCCCCTTACAGCGGGAGGAGTGTGCTCTTTCAATCTCCACGGCCTAGGCCCTAGCGGGAAGCAGACACTCTGTACTTTTTCAAGTAAATGTTAAAGCCACCCACCTTTCATGGAGGGTAGACATTTCCTCTTTCTTTCTTCCATGAGCCGAGATTCCTCCAGAAACGGAGACCACATAGGGGGCCTGGAGGCTGGCCCCACATCCTTGGGAACATTCCTGAGTATGAGTCTCAAAATCACAGCGCCAGGGGATAGCTGAGGAATTTTCAGGATAAAAACAGCATTTTTCTAAAATGTGTTTTACAGAATTCTACTTCCTAATGGCTTGAAATGAGTATTACTCTTAAATCAGGATTTTTTGGCCAACGTTTTAGTAAATGCTACTTTAAAATGGTTAAAGGTGCCTTTACCACACAACCTTTCAGAGCCTTACGCAGGCTGTGCCCAGTTCCTTGAGAGCCCAAACCCACTACAACATGCTTACACGTAAACCTCTGGGCATGTGCACAAACATATCAGTAGGTCAGTAGAGTCCCAGATGTGGAATTCCTGATTCAAAGAGCATCCGCATTTTCAAAATTTTAATTCAAATTCACATTCTGCACTTAAACAAAAACTAAACCAATTTACATCCACAAAATGTGCATGAATTAATATTCCCATTTTCCTATACATACTGGGTAACCCTGTGTATTACTAACCTTCTAATATTTGCTAATTTTATAGGGGCGGGATAGTGCCTTAGCGTTCTCATTTACAAATTGGGAATGTGTACGTTTGTATATTTCAGAAGTACTTAGTCTTTGCTCATTTTTTTATTGGGGTCATCTCTTATTTGGAAAAGTTCTTTATATCTTTAATGAAGTTAGGTCTTTTACTATGAATTACAATTTTCTTATTTTGCCACTTATCTTCTAACATTGTTCACAAGGTTTGTTCTTATTCACAAATGTTAATTTGTGTGTAGTCAAATTAAGCAATTATTTCTCTGAGGCTTTCTGAGTTCTATGCCATGTTGAAAATACCTATTCCACTGCAGATTATATTTTTAAAATCATTAGACTATTACAGTATGTCATAAAATTAAATTCTATGCAACTGTTATAAACGATAAGATAAATCTATATGTACTATTACAGAAATAGGTCCATTAAATGTTAAATATTTAAAAGACCTTTACCTTTATTATTTTATTTAAGCCTCACAACACTCTACCACATTGGTGTTGTTATTTCCCCAATATTACTAATAAGGAGAGCGAGTTACAGAGAGGTTAAGGATCTGTTAACTTATCTGAAGTCTCATAGTGGGTGGAGGAGCCAGGATCTGCTCCGGGCTGGCCGACTCCAGAGCTTGTGTTACCAGGCAGACTGCTGGACGTGGCTCTGTATCTGGAACATAGAGGCATGGGCTGGCTGCTCCTGGCCGTGTTCTACTCTTCAGTGGAAATCATCAATTAGGAAGAAGTTGAAGTCTCTGGAGATATCTTTAGAAGGCTCTCCTTTCTGTGTTTGTTGGTAGGTTTTTGTTTGTTTCTTCCTAGAATGATCCTGTATTACTTTTATAATAATTGTTTTACCCAAAAAAAAATCCATATGACATTAGAGGAAGATCAACAGTCTCTCTAAATGTCTTAGTATTAAATGTTCTCCAAGATTCTTTGAGCCTGGAATATAGTTTGGGAGAGCATTTCGAAGAATTAGTGTTGTTTTTAAAAAAAGTGGGTTTGGGAGAAGGAAGTAAAACAGCAGGATTCTCTCTCCCAGTTCCCCTTGCTTTGCTGACAGCTGTGTTACCAGGCCACCTCCTCAGGAAACCATGCTGACAGGAATACCAACTGAATGTTTACTGAGCACATGATGTCTGTTTTCAATAAGATTTAACTGTGGCCCCTTTCAGTTACTTGTGCAAGGGAAAGGATGTTGTTGTTGATATAACTTACTTTTTAAAAAGTTTTACCTTTATTTTTGAAAGTATTACAAATGCCTCCTGTTTATTCCCCAATGACCCACTCCTCCCCACTCCTGTCCCTTCCCAGGCCTACACCCCACTATTGTCTGTGTCCATGGGTTACGCATATACATAACCATGTTGTCTCAAGGGTAGGGATCCTTCTTTTTCACAGCTGTGTAGTATTCCATGGTGTAAATGTGCCACAGCTTTATTAGCCACTCATCTACTGATGGGCACTTGGGCTGCTTCCAGAAATTGGCTATTGTAAATAACGCTGCTATGAACACCGGAGTGCACACATCCTTTCTGGTGTTCCAGGTTTCTTAGGATATATTCCCAGAAGTGGGATCACTGGGTCAAATGGCAGTTCCATATTTAATTTTTTGAGGAAACTCCACATTGCTCTCCACTGTAGTTGTACCAGTCTGCATTCCCAAGAGTGTACTAGGGTTCTTTTTTCTCCACAAACTCACCAGTATTTGTAATTTTCTTTTTTTATGAATTAAATTATTATCTGGCATTTTGTAACATTCTATCAAAGCAGTGAAGGTGGTCCACAGTGCATTACCAAGTTTAGGCTGCAGAGGGCCTCTTTCCCTCCATCCGACTCTCATGTCTGCTGTTCATGTCCAGCACTGGGGGCCAGGGGCTTCTCTTCTGCCCCCTGTGTGTCCCCACTCAGCCGAAAAAAGTTCATACATTAACTGCTGCAAAGTGTTTGTGTCAACAAAATCCAGACCTTAGGTTAATTACGGGGAAGCCCCTTTCCCTGGGCAATCTGCACATCTACTAAAAAAAATCCTTACGGCACAAGGCTTTTCGGGCTTTTTATGAAGGCTTTATTCATCTGCATTGATTAAATCCCACATAATTAGACTCAGTTCAAGGTCACTAGTACAGTGATATGTTTCTACGGAAACATTTATATTTTCCACCCACCATCCACGTCATTTCTTTCTTTTTTAAAGTAACAATTACTGCACGCCCTCTAGACTGAAGAAAATTCACAGGAGTGTCATGTTTCCAAAAATAAGAGCTTGTTTTTTAAATTTCTAATATTTATTTTCTTATCAAATAATTAAACACCTATGTGCCAAGTCTTTCCAATTTAAATAAATGAGACATAGCCTTTTTCCAAAGAAATCCTCAAAACCAGTGGAGACCAGAGGCCTTGGAGATGTCAATGCGTGTGGGACAACGGGTGGTGTGAGCGGAGGTCAAACCAACTCCATGGAACCAATCGGGACAGAGGGAAACCTGGGAACCCCCGCCCCCAAAATTATTTCCCAAAAGGAAAGCGTGTGCTTAAGGTCATTCCCTCAGCAATTTTAAACCTCTCCATTCATTCCATTTCAGACTCCGTTTTTACCATGTTTCCATGCCAGGCCATGCACTGAAACTACAGTCACATAAGTCACATTATTTAAAGTGGAGGACTTTGGGATATAGTTGCTTTTCTATTTTCATATAAGTAAGCTCATACTCATACAGGTCAGTTTCCTCAAAGCCACACAGTTGGGGAAATTTTTGAATTATAATTTAATCTAATTCTTCTGCCTCAAGACTATTGATTATCCTGAGGTACCATCATTGTGCACAGTACCATCACTGCTGCACCTCTTATGTGATTGTGGGGTCAGCCTGGGAGGACATAGATGACACTAGAAAATACCCCACGTGCTAGTTTACTCAATAGTCTAGTCTCCCAAAATAGGTAGTATTTCCTTTATTTACTTGTGGATAAAGTTTTTCTCTATTCACTCAATATTGTAATCTAGTCATATTTTCAGAGATAAACCAATCCTATACAATACATGTGTAATATGCTAAGTGTCCAACCAATTGATCGACCATTTGGTCGACTGCTCAACCAGTTGCTATGACGCACACTAACTGCCAGGGGGCAGACGCTCCAACCAGTAGGTTAGCTTGCTGCTGGGGGCCAGCTAATGGGGACTGAGTGAGAGGGCCAGACATGCTCTGGAGCCCTCCCTTGGTCTCTCCCTGGCCAGCCAGCCCCCATGGGCCCCCATCGAGACTTGGCGAGATAGCCCTGATCAGCCCCAATCGCCAGCCGCCTGAGGGACCCTACCAGTGCACCAATTCATGCACCAGGCCTCTAGTTTTACAAATAATCATAAAACTTTAATTATTAGTTGAGCCATTAATAAGGCTCTTCATTATCTTAACATTTCAGTTTCTTATATATCAGTCTTATAATCATGATGCATTTGGGGAGCTAGACCTCAGAACATACAACTGGAGACAAAAAAAAAATGTTTGATCTTGAAACTGTCAATCTAATTTGTTTAGTATAATTAAAGGGTGTAACCAGTACTCAAATAACCATATTAAGGTATCACAAGATAAATGAAGCTAATAAAAATCAGTACGGTATACTGGAAAGACAAACTAGCCACTTAGAAAAATGCCCCACACTAATGGCTTACCAGGTGTAAACCGTTCTGATTAGCTTGGCACTTCTCCAACATCAAAGCAAGACCAGAAAGTAAAATCTAATCTAATCTAATTGACTAGACTGCAATAATAATAATAATTTCTATGATTTATTCAGTTCACTTATCCTGTATTGGTTAGCTATGGCTGCATAAGAAATGACCCCAAAGCTTTGCAGTTTAAAGCAACAAACAGGTATTACAGTTTCTGTGGATCAGGAATGCAGAAGTGGCCCAGTTTGGTGGTTCTGCTCAGGGCTTTATGAGGTTGCTGTCATGCGAAGGCTTGACTGGGGCCAATGCTCCATTACAAAATGACTCTCTGACGTAGCTATTAGCAAGAACTATTGGTTCCTATACATGGACCTCTCCATAAGGGTTACTTGAGTGTCCTTGGCCTTCCTCCTGAGCAGGATGGACAACACCATGTCTTTTAAGAGATAGCCTCAGAGGTCACACCCCCATCATGTCCACACTATAGTGTTTACACATATCAGCCCTACTGACTGAGCCCTACTGACTGAGAGGGGACTACATGAAAACCTGAATGCCACCAAATGAGGGCGATTGGGTCCACCACGAAGGCTACACACCACACATGCTTAACACTTCACAGGAACTGGTACTTTTGATCCTAGGATAGCCCATGAGATAATATAGTTATTAATGTGCTACCCATTTATAGATGTGCAAAATACAATTTAGGAAGGTTATAGTAATGGACCCAAAGCCTCTAGGTAGCATTTGTTACAATTAGCTCAACCGGGTCTCCTGGTCTGAGGACTATCTATGGGCTCTCTACCCCTAATAATACAAACCTAAAAGGACGTGAGTGTGGTGTTGCTGATAAAAAAAAAACAACAAAAAAAACAAAAAAAAAAAAACAAAAAAAAAAACTGAAAAGCATCCTCTGGGTTTGCAAAATAACTGTAGAAGCTGTGCAGAAGTGAAGGTTAAATGGAGGAGAGCCAAAAGGCAGGTGCTGCTTCCACACTGCATGTCATTGGGAGAGGACCCTTCTGTTCTTGCCCGTATCCTGCAAGAGTAGCCCAACCCCTTTACCTGGAATCCAGTTCACTGGTTCCAACTACTGACTCTTTCCAATGCTCAGGATAATAGACTTGTGTTCTAAAACCCATAAAAAGTAATCTCCCACTGTAGCTGAATACATCAAGATCTGGCATTTGCAAATATCTCTCTTAATTTGGGCAATGTCCGGTGGCACAGACCCAAGGATGAGATATTTCTGGCTGACTTGCCAAGGTCTCTCTCCTCTAAAGCAGCCAGGCAGCTAGTCACATTTCAAAGCTCCTTCATCTACTTTCATAAAACAGATATCCCAAGAAATACCTGCTCACCTTTAATCATTTTGTAATCATACCTCCACTATGTTGCTGCTGGCTTCACGGAGTGCTAGTGCCCACGGGCTGGAGCGTGATGGCCACAGTTAGAAGCTGTGCAGGATGAATGTTCCATTCTAAGACCAAGTCAGCATCTTCCTGGGGACAATCCCCCTTTGTTTGGGCTTCTTTAAGAAATTTCATTTTTGAAAAGTAGTTATGAAGTTCAGCATCAAATCCAATTTTACTCTGAAACCTAATCTCTGCCACTTTATAAATAACAACAACATCAGTAATAAAAATGCAAATTAAACTGCAGGGAGGATTGGTGGCTGGAGGGCAAGACATCCTTAGAGAATTCCTTTACCTCCTAGGTACTGAAGATGACAGGCCAGTGTGCAGACTGCTTTGTTCTCTTTCAAACCATGGGGGAAGAGATGATGAGAAGTGAGGGCACAGCTCTGGGGAGAACTCTGAAGCCCATACACACTTTGGCTCCCAAGGTTGTTCCCCAGCTTTTGCACAATAGTGTTTGATTACCACAGTAACTGATGACTGTTTTTACTCGTACTCCCCACAGTGCTGCTCCAGTATGCATCCTCAGCTTGGGACTGTTGAGAATCCTCAGTGCGAGCTGCTATTTTCCATAAAAATAAAGCTAACCTCACAGGGATCACATCCTGGAAAAGCAGGTTTTCAGAAGCAGCCTGATATTTTCACAGCAGTGCTCTCTCTGCACAGCTCTTTTTATAGTTTAAGGAGGTAACTCTGGAGTGAGGATTATGGAATTAAAGTATGAGCTATACCATGTCATCAGGACACAAAAGCAGTCAAGATCTTCACTCATTCCCATATGCACATAACCTCCTGGAGGGAGAACACTGGCCCAGCCATATCTGAGTCCCAACAGCGGCCAAACAGGGTTTCCTAAGATATCCAAAAGGTGTAAGTATGCAAAGTTCAAGAATAAAATCCTGCACTCAGAACTGCTCTTCTGGAGTGGGGGGGGAGGGGGCGGAGGGGGGTGTCTGCTTAGTAGAGAGCAAGTGATTGATCATTTAAAGGATACTGTAGAAAGAAAACATAAATTTAACATAAGTGTGGGTCAACAGCATAATGTAACTACCAAAAATTATGCCAACAACACTTGGCAGAGCAAACTCATGAAAGGGGGTGTTCATACTCCAAGACCACCTGCAGTCACATCCACCCTCCGCATTGCTCTGCTCACTTCAATTTAGCAGAGACATGGATGGCATGGCTCTCCACACCTTCCCCATCCAAGGGGTTTTCAGAAGGATCTTCACATTCTAAACTTCCTGAGGTTTGAGGGTTTAAAAATATCTTGTCTCACTCATTCTGATAGTTTAACAGGATGTACAACACTAACTCAAGCTTCTTTCCTTCAGCAGTTAAAAATATTTCTTTATTACCCTCTTACATCAAGTGTTACTGGTGAAAAGTTTGATGTCATGTAAGACTCAAAAAAAGATTGATAATATTCATTACATAAAAATGAAAACAAAACCGTCAGAATTGTCATTGCTTTATTTTTGCAGTTAAAAAATGCATAGCTTAATAAAACACAGCTGTTTCTGCATTCTTTCTATTGTAATTTCATGTCATGTATTTGTGGGAGAGTCCACTGTACACTCCTGAGATAATGACAGTGAAAAAGCAAATAATACCTTAGTATTATGGAAATATTTTTGGCTTCACATACTCCCTAAAATTCATGAGAAACCCCTGGACTTCACAGATTACGCTCCACAAAATGCTGGTATAAACTCAAAGTGGATGAAAGACTAAAATGTTAGACTCAAAACCATAAAAATCCTAGAAGGAAACATAGGCAGTAAAATTTCAGACATTTCTCATAGCAATATTTTTTCTGATATATCTCCTCAGGCAAGGGAAACAAAAAGAAAGAATAAGCAAATGGGACTACATCGAACTAAAAAGTTTTGCACAATAAAGAAAACCATCAATAAAATGAAAAAACAACGCACTGAATGGGAGAACATATCATATCTCCAATGATACATTTGATAAGGGATTAATATCCAAAATTTATAAAGACGTTCTACAGCTCAATAACAACAACAACAACAACAAAATCCAATTTAAAAAATGGGCAAAGAACCTGAATCAACACTTCTCCAAAGGGGGCACACAGATAAACATAGACATAGACATGTCAACATATGAAAAGATGCTCAACATCACTAATCACCAATAAATGCAAATTAAAACTACATGAGTTATCATCTCACACCTGTAAGAATGGCTACCATCAATAAACAAGTATTGCAAGTATGTGGAGAACAGTGACTCCTCATGCCCTGCAGACTGGAACAGCCGCTGTGGAAAGCAGTATGGAGTTTCCTCAAAAAATTAAAAATGGAACTGCCTTATGACCCAGTGATCCCACTTCTGGGAATGTATCCAAAGAACCCAAAACACTGATTCAAAAGAAGATATGCACACCTATGATCACTGCAGCACTGTTTACAGTAGCCCAGATTTGAAAGCAACCCAAGTGCCCATCAGCAGATGAGTGGAGAAAAAAGCTCTGGTTTGTTTACACAATGGAATACTGCTAGGCTGTGAAAAGGAAGGAAAGTTTACCTTTTGCCACAGCATGGCTGGACCTGGAGAGTATTATGCTAAGTGAATTAAGGCAGTCAGAGAAAGATAAATATCATATTATTTCACTTATATGCATAATCTAATGAACAAAATAAACAAAATAGAAACAGAGTCACAGATACAGAAAACAGACTGACAGCTGTTAGAGGGGAGGGGGTTAGGGGACTGGGTGAAATAGGTTTTAACCTATTTTTTTAACCAAAAAACAATAACCTATTTTTTTAACCAAAAAACAATAACTGATAGACACAGACAATGGTATAGTGATTACCAGAGGGAAAGGGGGAGGGGGGGAGTAGAAGAGGGTAAAGGGGGATGAATGGTGATGGAAGGATCTTGACTTTGGATGATGAACACAAAATACAATCTACAGATGATGTATTATAGAATTGTACACCTAAAACCTATATAATTTATTAACCAATGTCACCCCAATGTCAGTGAAAATTGTTAAAAGTCTTCTTAAGATTTTATTTTTAAAATTTCTTTTAATATCTCAAAATACACTCTACGTCTTCCTAGTGAGATGATTACAAGTTTGATGAGAAAAATGTATTCAACACTTGAGAAGAGGGCCTTTCTGTTTGAGAGCTTTATTCCTACAGATTTCCACCCCTCAATTTTATAGTTCATATATAATTGGGTATATTGTATAGTGTGAGTTATTTTAAACTATCAGTAATAGGACAAATTATCCTACCATTGTCAGGATAACTACTCCATAATTCCACGCTGTTCCAAATCCTACCTTCAAATTATCTGAAGAAGTCTATCAATTATGCAGGCACTCATTCATTGTGTTTTTAACCCTCCATTTCCTATCAAACCGCACAGCTTTGTAGCGTTCTTACTCTGATTTTCACGCCCCTTCTTTTCCATAATTACTCTCCCTCTGTTTGAAAAACAGCTCAATAACAACACAAGAAAATGGGGAGGGCATGGCTCAGCAGAAGTTGAATTGCATTTTTAAAGGAGTTATTAGTTATTAGTTCTCTAACTTAAACACCTGATGAAATCATAAGGAAAATTGCTAGAAAGCTGCTTGGCAATATGCCCTCCCATTAGAAGGCCTCCAAGTGAATCCACAGGCTTCGCACCAGCATCCAGTTCTTGGTGCCATCTCTCGAGGGGAAAGTCACAGCACCATTTCTGAATCTGGGCTTTGCAGGGCACATTGTACCTAAAATGGGAAATATGCTCAGCATTTATTGTGTTGTGTGTTTTTTATGCTTTAATTTTATTGTTTTTGTTTTCAAATTAAAGAGGTATTTCCTTTAAAAAATGCCTCTAAAAATAGAGAAAAGAAAGTCGAACAATGTTATTTTTAAATGGGCTAATGAAATGAACAGACTATTCACAGAAAAAGGAAGTAGCCCTTAGACATAAGAAATGATGTTCTGCCTTGCTTGGGTTAAAAGAAACACAAACTAAAATTATGCTAATACACCATTCAGCAAAAGAAAAAAAAATGTTTTCTCAAATGTTTAACTATTTATTTTGTTGGCAAAACTGTGAAGAAACCCAATAGCAGTAAGAAACTTAGCACTCAGATCGTGGGTTCTGAACAACATTTTCCTCTAAAGAAAATCAGAAATTTTCAGGAAATAGCTGATTTTCAGTCTGGAACAAAAATATACAAGATGCACCCAGCCTGTGTCGCTCAGTGGTTGAGCTTTGACCTATGAACCAGGAGGTCACAGTTCGATTCCCGCTCAGGGCATATACCCAGGTTGGAGGCTCAATCCCCAGTAGGGGGCGTGTAGGAGGCAGCTGATGAATGATTGTTTCTCATCATTGATGTTTCTATCTCTCTCTCCCTCTGCCTTCCTTTCTGAAATCAATATATGTATACAAGATGCACTTAGAACATCTTGTCATATCTGATAAAGAGAGAGCTGTCAAAGAATATTAGAATTATGTCTAGATGGCTCAAGAAACAACTTGATGAGGTTCCCGTTTACCAAGTATAATACAACTCAGCATCAATAAGGATAATAACCACAATGGATTGAAATACACAATATATGTTTAAACCCATGCCTTCATAATAACACTACAAAATAAAAATATTTGGGGGGGCCGGGGGACCAGATGAAAGAAGATGAAGGGATTAGCCAAAGAACATATATGCATAACCCACAGACACAGACAGTAGTGTGGTGATGGCCAGAGGGAAGGGGGTGTGGGGATAGGTGGAGGGGGGTTGAAGTGGAGGGGGGAGATGGGGACATCTGTAATAGTGTCAACAATAAAAATAAACTTAAGAAAATAAAAATAATAGGTCAACTTTGAAGGATGATAGCAAACCAACTCATTTTTTTTTACTAATTCATAACGGAAAACTAAAACATTTATTTTGCCTTTCCTATAAGAACTATACCACCTAAAGATAAATATCACATGATCTCACTCATTTGTGGAATAAAATGAACAACATCAACTGATGAACAAAAATAGAATCAGAGTCATAGAAGCATCGAACAGACTGTCCAACCTATGAGGGAAGACGGGGGAGTGAGGGGGTAAGAGATCAACCAAAGGACTTGTATACATGCATATGAGCATAACCAATGGACACAGAAGGGGACGGGGGGGGGGGGTGTAAGGGCATGTGCTGGGGGGTGGGGGCAGCCAGAGAGTGGTCAATGGGGGAAAAGGGAGACTTATGTAATACTTTAAACAATGAAGAATTTTTTTAAAAAAAAGAACTATATCACCTGGCCGGTGTTGCTCAGTGGTTGAGCATCGACCTATGACCAGAAGGTCACAGTTCAATTCCCTGTCAGGTCACATGTCCGGGTTGCGGTTGCCGGCTCAATCCCCAGTAGGGGACGTGTGAGGCAGCTAATCAATAGTTCTCATCATTGATGTTTTTCTCTCTCTCTCTCCCCCTCTTCCTCTCTGCAATCAATAAAAAAAAATATTGTAAAAAAGAATTATACCAATGGATTACCAAATAGCAGGCAGCTATGCTGTGAGCAGCCCTCTAGAGAGCTTTACATGACGAGGTTTTAATAACCCTCTAGCCAATAGTCAGTGCGGAATGGAGGCCTACCGGCAGTTATGTAAGTGAGCCTGGGTCAGATTTTCCAGGCTTCAAAATCATTGCAACCCTGGCCAAGAGCGTGGCTGAAACTTTATGAGAGACCCCGAGGCAGACCCACCCAGCTAAGCTCCTGCCAGATTCAGGACTCTGAGAACCTGTGATAATGTTTGTTTTAATAATTTTAATAATTACTAGGTTTTCAAGTAATTTGATACATAGCAATAAATGACTAATACAGATGTTGGTTCTGAAAGTGGAATATGCCATAACAAAAGCCCCTGTGTGGGAAAGGTAGTGGGCAGAAACTAGAAAGATAAAGGACTTTAAGAGAGCATTAGTGAAAGTTAAGTTGCCTTGATCAGAATGTTGGTAGAATTTTGAACTTTAAGGAAGCTTCCGGTGTGGTCTTAAAAAAATGAGAAGCATCTTATTGAAAACTGGCGGAAATAAGATCCTTATTGGCAGAAAGTGGCAGAAAAATTCACAACAGTAACCAGAAGTACCATGGAAGTTAAGAATGTACCTAGTGAACTGGACGGTAGCTAGCTAGATGAGTAAAAATGCCACATAAATGGTATTTATAGTAAAATCTGAGAAGATGGCGATAAGCTAAAGAAAGGGCCATTATACAGAAAGAACCAGAACTTGTTAGTTTTAAAGATTCCAGACTCATCAGATGGCAACAATAGTAAATTTAAGAAGTAACTCTGAATAAAGATCAAATCCAGGACTCTCTCAAGTAAACATAGTTTAAATCTGAAGCCGACCCTTCCCCATATAGAGGTAAGGTCAAATAAGTTATGATGCATCTATATGATGGAAATCTATATGATCATTACAACATAATATCCAAGAATATTATAATGTTAAGTGAAAAGTACAAAATATAGAACTGTATATGGGGCAAGATTCTATTTATCTAGAGAGTGTCTCCAAAAAATGTACACATACAATGTCTGTAGATTCCATTATATTTTGAAAATGAAATGTATTTTAATAAACACTGCCTTTGTGATTATTCAAACCTTTATAATTTTTCATATATAAGGTACATGAAAAAATGTTATTAAGTGGGTATCTTTGATAAGATAAAGTGTGGTTATCTTTATGTTCTTCAAACTTTTCTATATTTTTAATATTTTTGTCTTATTTTTGTTAAAAAAAATCACCTTCTACATTCAACTAAACAAATAAACAGCTGAAGGAGTGAGCATGAAACCCTTTGAGACCTCAGAAACATCGAAGCCGGTGCCCCAGAGTGTCCTGCAATCAAAGGCACTCTCTTCAGGTGTTAGGAGTGTGACTCGGGTTCTTTACATCTAAGAGTAGAGCTTCTAAGAAACTTTGAGCAGTGGTTCTCAACCTTGGCTGCACATTAGAATCATCTGGGAATCTTTTTAAAATCCTGATTTCTGGGTCTCGTCCTCCGGAAATTCTGTTTCATTGTTACTAATGTTGTGGCCCCACCCCATAACAAAGAAACAGAATTTCTGGAGGATGAGGCCCAGAAATCAGGATATTAAAAAGATACCCAGGTGATTCTAATGTGCATCCAAGGTTGAGAACCACTGCTTTAGAGCATTGTTTCTCAATAGAAGCCCAAAGTAGAAAAGGGATTATCTTGAAGAGATTTGTCAGAATGCTTTTGCCTAATGGTGTGAAATCCAACAAGATACACAGGAGACCCACACAGTATTAAGAGAATGATATATGCAAAAATATCACCAGCCTGGACTGCAAGAGACAGAGGCAGTACCAAATGAAAAGAGGCCTTAGGACACCTAACATCTACGAATAGGAGGCAAACACAGGTTTCCTTTCATAACAATGAAAAGATGACGTGGAGAGTAGAGTCAGGAGTCCAGAGCGTGTAGCTGAAAGCCCTGAAGAATAACTCCTGAGCAGAAGTACAATTGAGTTCTAAAAAAACCTCCAACAATTGCCCAGCTATATTTCATAATTATCATGATCCAGTGACTCTTGGTGCCTGCCATTTCCTCCTTTTTTTAATATGAATGTCTACAAAGCAATGCCCTATGCTTTGCCATCCTGAATGTCAGGTATTTGAGGGATAAATTGCTTGTCTCTTCAATTTCACAGAAGAGAAATTCTACTCAAAGTACCATACTTAAAGGACTCAGTCCAAGGAGGCTCATACTCACCCAAACCTGACTTAGATGATAAGATCTGGACTTTAAGCTGAATAACAAGTAATAGCAAAAATATAGATTAGATAAATTAGAAGCTTTATTCATCGCCAGTAAAGAAGACATTTTTGAGGGAAAAATAGCAAAACTTGGTGAAATTGTTGCCAGTGGAAATAGGGTTCTTCCACCAAGTCATGAGAAAAGCATTTCGGGGCTCCACGCATAGGAGAACGAGGTGCAGAGGTAAGATGTATCAGAGTGGAAAGGAAGGGCTGTCCCCAGATGCACGGTGTCTCATGCACAGCCAGGTGGCTTAGCTCCGTCCCGCTGTGGGAGAAGTCCAGGCTCTGGGGCCTCAGAGCCGCTCTTGTCCTCACCACACTCAGGTGGGCCAGGGCCCGAAGATGCAGAATCTCTCTGTCTCATTTCCCCATCTGCACATCAGCCGCCAACGCCACATGGCTGCGATGAAGAGATAGGGCACAAACAAGGGGTTCAGTCCATGCCAGAGCTTAGTCCAGCTCAGACTGCCCCACCCGCTACCTTAGTCTCTGTTCCCAGTTGCACTCCTGCTGACACTGCAGTGCCACACCCAGGCCTGTGCTTGGAGCCATGGGGCTGCACCTAGGGAGAGCGTGTAAGAATGAAGGAACAGCAGATAAACAAACAAACCTTTGTTAAGCTTTGATTATAATCTCTCGGGCTTGGGAAAAGCTGGCTTTCTTTCAAACTAACCCATCTCTTTTCTGCTTTTTTGAGGGCTTGTGCTGGGCCTCCGCTATCCAACCTGGTCCTTTCCCCAGGCCAGACCCCTCTCCTCTCTGGTGCCATTTTGGCTCCTACTGCATATGCCTCAGCAGAGGAATCTCCTCTTTATAGTTTCCTAGAGCCTCCGTGCGTGAATTCGTGCATGGGTGGGGTCCAGCCAGCCCTCCCCAATGGGGGTCAATCAGGGCTAGGCTGGTGGCGGGGAGGGGACATGGGAAGTTGGACAGCCGGCCGCACCCCTGATTGGGGTGGGGGGAACCAAATGGGGGCGGGGCCAGTCAGGGGGAGAGGCCATGGGCAGTTGGTCTGCCGGCCCCGCCCCTGATCTGGCCAGTTGGCCGGCTGCAGTGGGCATCATAGCAACCAGTTGTTCTGGCCTTTCAGGTTGCTCCAGTGGCTGGCTTTGTCTATATACAGATTCTTTCCCTCCATAGTCTGGAAACTCAATCCGTCTTCCCCCCATGGGGGAGCAGGGATAGGGGACAGAGGGATGTTAATCCCCTTGGTGGGGATTCAGCTGTCTCCTGGCATTTCTGAAGCTGTAACTTCCAGACTTAAACCTGATTAGGTGTAACTTCCAGACTCAGTCAGGCCCCACCAGCCTGGCTGCCTTCTCTTTTGTTAACTCCTAGCTGCCTGCAGTAACAAAATTAAAGCTGTTCCTACCTACAACCTTAACCGTCCTGCTCCTCAATGAGAAAATTCCCACCTAGGAATGGAGGAGGCGTGTACAAGGATGTTGACTAAAATATGGCTCATGGTACCAGAGTCAGAAGCAGCCTAGATGCCACCACTAGGAAATGGACAACTACAATGTGGTGCCGATATTCGACAGATGACACAGCAGACCGAGGAGCTAGAGGGTTACAAACAGCAGCACCAGGAAAGCCTTTTAACAACAGGATCGAGTAAATAAATGAAGCAAAAATGAGATCTGTGACACACCATTTACATAAGTTAAAAAGACATACTTGCCAAATAAAACTTCCTGGTTTCCATTGACACATATCTAAGTACAAATATGAAATGCTCTGGAGCAGGCGTCTATGGAAGGTAGATAAATGAACATAAAGATGGGCAATGAAGGAGAAAAAGATAAAGTAAAATAATCACATGCTAATGAATCATGTACTGAGAAATGTGATAAACTCAATTGTCAAAGTCTAAAGGCCACACACACACACACACACACACACAAACAGGTATAGAGAAGGGAAGAAACAAGCAAACCAAGGGGAAAAGGAGGGCACAGAGGGAAGAGAGCAAGAAGGGAAGAAATGCAAATTGGTTAAAAGGTGTGTCGTACTTTTAGCTGAAGAGCCTGAGCGTCACCGGACGCACTAGCCACTCTCAGCTCCGGCTAAGCTCTCCTGTATGTGGCAGTGGATGCTGCTCTTTCTCAGACTTTGGGAGAGAGGGCATGCTCGGGTCCTTCATCCTGAGGGTTTTAAAGGCTGGGGGTTTAAGGGAGGTCTTGGGGGAGGATCTCAATACCATATTCATCAGCTTTTCCAGGTGTGCCCTTTCAGGGTTGTGGTCTTCACTGACGGGTCAGTGCCAGGGCAGGGATTCCTTAGTCATTACAGCTGGTCCTGGCATCACCCACCTGGCTTTGCTGCTTTTCTGGGCCTAGAGCTGAAATACACCGGAGGCCTAGATGTTATCTCTAGGGAGGAAAGGTCAGAGGATATAAACCACATGACCAGCGATAGGCCAAGGGAGGAAAGGCCATCCTGGGGTGAGATTTGGTGCCATTTCTAGGCACCTCGGGCTCTCCATCCTGGTGACTCTGTATCTGTTCGGCTATCTGCCTCAGCTTCCCCATTCCACTTGCTCAGGAATTTTCCTAGCTTCTTACTGTCCTGCCTCAGAGCCATTTGGGGGTCTCTGGCTCCTGAATCCCTTTTCAAAGTGAATTCCCTGTGAAAACAGGTCTGAGGGCATTTTAAAGCTAATTAGTAAGATTTATAGCACATTCAGAAACTGTGCTTCCTTAATACAACATGAAAATGCTACTGTTAGCCACCTGTATGTCTCATCAGCAGTATGAAAGCCTTAGCGGAACTGGCTTGGGCACAGTGATACAGTAGCCTTCCCTGCCTGTGCTCATGAGGAAGCCATTCCTGAAAGGGCAGCGTGATAAGGCTGGCTGAAGGTGATAGAAAGGTGGGATTGTGTTTGTCTATTTCTTTCAGTTCCTTTTCCACTGAAACCTGGGTGGTACTTGGGTAAATGATATTTGAGAGCCACCATTTCTGAGGCCCTAATGAGACCATTAAAACCAGGGATGGAAAATGTATCATGCGCTACAAAAAGCAGGCCAGGAGAGATGGCTCGAGCCCAGCAAAAAATAAAAAAGTCATTGCTTGCCAGGTGTGAGGAAGGAATTCAGGATCCACCTGGACGTTTACATCTTAAAATAAGATGAAAGAGGAAACTTATAGAATTGAAATGAAGAAGAGAGCAACAGATGATAGACTGGAGAGCAAATGTAAGCCTGACTGTCCTAGCCTACTGAGTAAGGGAGAGATGACGAGGCTCAAATTTCTGGAGATATTCAAGGCAGAGTACCATCAAGAGCCACGTTTTGCTCATGTGTTAATTGCGGCGAATTTTATTGTTCGTGAAACTCTTCTGTTAGTGTATGTCAGACAAATCTAAGAAGGTTTTGTGTATTGATCACTTTGAAGGGACAGGGTCCTATTAACTAAATCCATGTCTTTTAGAGAAATGCACCTGAAACTGAGCAAGAATGATCTTGGCAGCTTTTCTAAGGAGAGAGAAAGCATGCATTTCAAGAGTGGATAATAACACACATGCATCTAAGATCTATTCTTTTTTTATCTTTATTGTTGGAAGCATTACAGATGTCCCCTGCCCCCTCTCCCCCATTGAAAGAATAATAATTCTTCATCATAAAAAAATCAACTCCTTGGCTTAAGATACAATCGCATCTTTCTAATTTATTCATCCCAAAATGCTGAGCTTCCAGGAGGGTGCAGAGAGACACCAGAGAGGGATGTCTTACCTATATTTTTATAGAATATAATTCAGATGGCTGTGCCCTATTATAATAAGTAAATTCAAAGGAAGCCAATAGTACAATAAGCACAAATAATAAAACTGTCCTTTAGAAAGCCAGCATCATATTACAGTGCAATATATTCTTCCCTTTGCTAAAAAGCATAGCCTTAGTCCTTCCAGGAGAAATTATAATTTCTTAACCCTCTGAGTAAGGACAGGCAGAAATCACCACAGTAATTAGAGTGAGTGAGGGTGAGCACTCAGTCCAAGAGATTAAATGCAGGAGGTCAGTGAAGGATACTGCACGACCACTGACAGATGGCAAACTTTCCTCACAGCCAGAAAACGTAGACGTTGCTAAAAGCCCTCCAGTGAGTTCTCTACCTCAGAGCTTACCAGAAGGAAGGGGGCGAGCAGATGCTGTAACAATAAGTATTCCCCATGGGTGGCAGGGAGAAAATACTTGAGGAGTCAGAATCCCATCACCAGAGGAAATTAAGAAATTTATTGTGAGCAGATGGGTGTACCAGCTACTGTAAAGGGCAAGGAAGCAGATATTTACAGATATTGGTATTTACAGATATTGGGGGAAAGACTCTACAGTATAGTGTTCTGATGCCCTGATCCTGTACAGGCTCCAAAACCAGCATTTCTCAGTCCTTAATGGGCCCAAACATCTCTGGGAGACTGTCAAGAGCACAGGATCCAGGACCTAAATTGCTCGGCTTGCTTTTCTGCAATTTACTTAATTTATGAAAACCTCAGCTTCTCCTCTGCAGAATAAGGATAGTCATGCTCACCTGGGAGAATTATTTTGAGATTACATTTGTCATATTCCAATGAAAAATGTAAAAAAAAAAAAAAAATACTGAGCCCAGTGCCTGGCACCTTAACAAATTGTCCCTAATTTTATTACTATTATTATTGCCATCAATTATTAGTATGCTTGTGTTGACATTCCTATAACACACTTGGGATCAATTATCACATTACTTAAAATTATTATTTGAATAATGAACAGGTTTGGGGTTTTTAAAGGCAAACATCACAGTATTTGGAGAGGACTTTTTATGTTTTGGTATTATGCCATTAGTATTTGAGACAGATCTTTAAGAAAAAGAATTTAACAAAATCAGGTTAAAGGAAAAGGGAAGTCTGAAAAGCATATTTAGAAAAAGGAAAATGAACTGTGAAAATGACTGCCTTGCTCAAAGCACCATCATTAACTTATGGATCTAATGAACTGATATAGAATACACCAACACATATAGTTCCTCTACTCAACATTTCTCTTAGTGAGCACACATAGAATTTATCTGGTACTGATACCATTGTAAGTAACTAGTTATTAATTATAGGAAAGAAGCAAAGGGAAGGCCAGACATTATAAGCATGTCATTTGGGCACCTTCACCAGGAAGCTGCAATTTCACACTCCCCAGGGAACCACCAGCTCATTTCCTATAAAACTCTGGGGGAAGGGATCCAACAAAGGAAAGATAGTTGCACGCACAGTGACATTGGGATGACACTGGGAAGGTGCTTGCTGCCAGCCAAATCTGGGAACAGAGTTCATTCGTAAGAGTAGGCAGGGCCATTGCAAACCCACGAAAATTTGGGGATACATATTCCCCAAGCATAATCCCTCTCCTTGGCTCATAAGGCTCTCCTGTTCCTGTTTCTTTGCTCCTGCCAATGTTCCCTCCAAGCAATGTCACCATGCAGACCCAACATGCAATGGACTGCAGCTGGAAACACAAACTAGGGTAGCCTGATGCTCGACGGGACACTGCTCCAACATGGACACTGGCTCTGATTCTATCCCTCCTAACGCCACAGCTACAATTCTTCCCTGACAGGACGAGGGCAAATGGGACCTTGAAACAGGGGTTTGATTCCACCAAAATTAAGCTTTCTACAACATCGCATCCTCCCATGTGAGTCTCAGAAAATTATTTTTCTCAAGATATCACAAGAAACCCACTCCCATGAGCATCAGGTTGGGCAAGGGTCTCTCCACACCTAAAATAGTGTGTGCAGCATAGATCATGGATGCTCTGTGCAACTTGAGCTTCTGCCTGGTATACAGCAAGCAAAAACACTGAAAAACATCAAAAAGACCAGTAAAGATGACTGGTGTAAAAATATTCTTTTCTTAAAATTAGAAAAGCAAACAGTAAAGATCCATTGGAAACCATAATAAAAATATTCACCTACAAAAAAAAAAAAAAAGTTCCCTCCTCATAGAGCTGTTTTAATAGAATTGCCCTGAATGAAAAAATACCTTCCTCTAGTTGTTCTCATTTTTGTCCCTCAAAAGAACTCTGACAGCTGGTAAATTACTGATATCTCCATTCACAGATCAGCAATGGAGTCTCAGCTGTTGGAATGACTGCTCCAAAGTGGGACACCATGGTTTGCAGCTCAAACTTTCTGACCGACTACCCTGCCCTGTTTCCACCATCTCACGCTCTCTCACTCAGAGACACAACGGAGTCTCTTTCTCTTGGGAATTCCAAGAATAGATTTTATCTTGGAGAGATGCAATTCTCTCTAGAGGGAGAACTAATGATCTCTTTCCCCGTTGAGACTCCTTCCAGCTTTTGATTCCTCCACATTCTCCTTCTCTGAGCCTGGGCTACTGGTTGACCTACTTTGGCAGCAGAAGAAAAGGAACCTGTAATATAGGAAGGAGTCAGCACTAGAATGTTAGAGTACTTCTGGGGTTTAATGAGGTGGATATACAACAAACATTTTGAATATGATGACACCATTACACCACCTTGCTAAGGGAGTTATGAAACATGTAGACTGATTGACACTATTGTCAAAAACAAACTTAAAATAGAAAGCATATGCCTATGTGTCAATAACAGTATTGAAACAGCCTAAATCCCAGTGCACAATAGCAACCCAAGAAACAGCTTGACCCATATGCATCCTTCATAAATACCTTTGGAAACTTTTAGCTCTGTTCAAAGTGGCATTTTCCAGGGATGTCCTTCAAATTTTCTGAGGTTTATTCAAATCAAGGCTGTGCCATTTCATAATCTCCCTGTTCCCCAGACTCCTTATCTACAAATAAGGGTATAGAATCTAACTCTTAAGTTATTTACAGGAATGAATAAAATCATGTAAGGAGAGGGTTTCAATGATGTTGGTAGTGTATGTGATCAACCACTAAATGTTAACTCTCACTATTAACTATTCTCATGAATGTCAAACCCCTGAAACTCTCCTCTCCTCTCCACTTAATTACTTCATGCCTCATCTGGGAGATAATTCTAATCCCAAATTCTAAGAGAAAATTTGGTCTTGAGCACCACAGCCCCTCACTGTAGAAGTCAGTGCCTCTTGCTGCTGGTTCAGTAGTAACCTTTGGCACCTGCTCAAACAGCTGGATTTATTAGTTTCCTATCTATTAGCAGCCATTACAAGGTTCCATAAACTGGGGACTTAAGATAACAGAAATATATTTCTCAAAGTTCTGAATGCCAGAAGTCCAAAATGGAGGTATCCCCAGAGTATGTTCCCTCTAAAACTCTGGGTGGAACCCTACCTTGCTCCTTCCTAGCTTCTGGTGATGGCAGTTGATCCATGGTGTTCCTTGGCTTACAGTTGCATCCCTCCAATCTTAGCCTCTGTCATTACATGGGCTTCTTCCTCTGTGTCTCTGACTTCACATGGCATTTTCCTTTTCTTATAAGAATTCCAGATATAGTGAATTAAAATGCACCCTAATCACTCCATTTCAACTTGATTACATCTGCAAAGATCCTACTTCCAAATAAGGACACATTCACAGGTACAGGTGGTTAGGACATTAATATATGTTTGGGGGTTCACAAGTCAACCATCACACTGAATTTCTGCCTTGTTCATTTTATCCCTGCAATTACCTTTTTTCTTATCACATGACATACAACATGCTTGTAAACAAGATAAATAATGGCCCCTACCCTTATGGAAACACCAGTCCAACGAGGGAAACAGACATTTTTAAAAATCTAATAATTTAGTAACTAACCACAACTGTCATGTGTGCCAAGGGGTGATATGAGAGCATATAACAAGGGGCTTTAATCTAGGCGTTGGGGAACAGAGGCTTCCAGAAGAAGGAAGAACTGGGAAATGAGCAAGAGCAAGCTAGGCAAAGGGGTTCGGAGGGTTAGGCAGCAATCAAGGCACAGGCCAGCAAATGCAGAGTGCCTGAGAGCAGAAAGGAAAGAGACACTTGGACGAATTAGAAGAAGGGCCTGTGGCTGGAGCAGAGAGAATAGGGGGCCCTGCATAGAAAGTAGCCAAACTCCCAAGGCCACAACAATGGCTACAAAGAACTTTATTCCAAGAGCAATGGCATCCGTAGAAAAATTTTGGCTTAAAAGGTATTGTTATCAGGTTGATGTCAGTTACTGTTTCTGCTGAAATGAACCACCAAAAAGTTTTCATAGTTTCATAATCTCCATGTATGAACAGGATGCACAAGGATGGGTCTCTTTGGAAAGCTCATACCTACTGTTCTTTTCTAGGTCATTGTCATCATCATCATCATTGGTGTCTGCTTATTCTGTCCACTCTGCCTCCGTCTCCTCTCTATGGTATTCTCACTCATATTAGTCAGATTCAAATCACTAGGACCCTTTCTGGACCTCAAGTAAGAGAGGGCATGGAACACTTGGCTTAAAAGCCTTTACCTCTCGCCGAAACCGGTTTGGCTCAGTGGATAGAGCGTCGGCCTGCGGACTGAAAGGTCCCAGGTTCGATTCCGGTCAAGGGCATGTACCTGGGTTGCGGGCACATCCCCAGTAGGAGATGTGCAGGCGGTAGCTGATCGATGTTTCTCTCTCATCGATGTTTCTAACTCTCTATCTCTCTCCCTTCCTCTCTGTAAAAAAAATCAATAAAATATATTTTAAAAAAAAAAGCCTTTACCTCTCCATGTGACCAAGCTTGCTGAAAGCAACCCAAATGAAAAACCAAATAAATTGGAGAAAAGTTTACGCACACACACACACACACACACACACAGTTGGATAGAATGCTTCCTTTAACAGAGTGTGAATGAAAATATAGAGAACTAGAGAAATTATGTTAAACTTCATGGTGGAACAAGATGAGCTTTCTTCACCTGGTTGGAAATACGGTATCATGGAATTTTCCCTATAAATTCTGCAAAAGTGTTTAAGCATTTAAAACTTGTGACACTGGGTATACACATTCAAGTCTTGATGCTCATTTCCTGTAACTGTTCATTTTCATTGGTCTGGAAATCTAATATACCTACTTCATTCCTACTTCATTTGCAACTGTCAAGCTAATAAAAGAGAAACTGCAGTAGTTTATCCAAACATTTCATTCATTCTGAGATCTGTTAAATGTTTCAAGTGCTATGGGATCTTATTAGATTCTGAATTCTAAAACAGAACATAACATTGCATTCCTCTCACCACGCTAATGCACAGCATTTCTTCTGTAACCAGGATTCATAAATACGCGGGATTTGGGTTGAATTTGAAACCATCTAATGCCTCTTTGGATTAATGCCTCCTGGCATTAAGCAGGAATATTAAATTAAGGAAAATGCCAGTCTCGTAGCTTTCCTAAATGTAATTTATAGTTTAACCATGATATTAAATCCTTTAATTGAAATCTGTAAAACAAATGGCAGTATTAGTAATTCCTTTATCAGCTTCCAATTCTCTGCCTACTTAACATCAGCCTCTAACCCAGAGGAAATATAATTCCCAAATGCGATCCTTGAACTTGGGAAAACGTCATTGAATCTTCACATTGCATAACCTTAATGTTCACTATTCCTGCAAGATAACACATTTTCATTTATCATACAAATGTGCTCATTTCCTTTTTTGGTGCAAATGCATATTAACAGGGGATTTCTATCTTAATATTATCTGGAATTGTGGTGTAAGCTGTAATTATACATAAAAAAGAATAATAGTTCAAACCGAACAAGGAACAGAAAAATAGAATCAAAGTGGCAATTAACATGGTAGAAAGTCAAAAGCAATGAGAAATAGTAGCAAAACGATGGAATAAGAGAGAAATACAGACAGAGATGATATGGAAAACCTAGAATTGGCAGAATATCTTATAATCTTCCCCAATACCTTGCTCTCTGCAAAGCAGCTGTTTGTTTCTTATAATTGGTGCTTTCAAATATAAGTGTGCACTGGGCTTTCTCGGCTACCCTGTGCATATTTGACAATCTCTCCCAAGCTAGAATAGCAAAATTTGTCTAGATGTTTAATAGTAAACCCATCCTCACACCATGAATCAGAAATGTCAATTAATTCTGCTAAATGGAGAGCAGGCAGGATCATATTAAGGGAAAGGCCAGCCCATGATGAGTGAAGCAAGAGACTTCCTGGGAGCTACTGAAAGAGACTCAAGAAGAATCCACTTACAGGAGTGGGGGCCACAGGGGAAAGCTATGAGGGTGGGGGAGCTGGGAGGACACAGATTTGACCCTGACCCCTAGGAGGTCTTCAGTACTTACAGGAAGCTCCAGCGCCCATCCACAGGAAGGCACTCATTTGAGCTCACGTGCAGCGAGGGCAGTGGGTGGAACCTAGCGAGCTCACTGTACCCACTGGCCACCAACAAGGGCCAAAAAGCTCCAGGGAGAGAAGGGGCGCACCATCACAAGCATGGGACATTCGAGCCTTCCGCTGACGATGCCTGGGGCTTCCCACCATTCTACCTAGACTAGGAGGACCCACGTGAAACTATTTTCCTTCTGACTCTTAGGGCAGAGACCCATCAAATCTCTGAAATGACACATCTTACCTCCCTACACCATGCAAACATGGCTTTTCCTCCCTCCCTCAAAGCAACATAGAAACTCTCCAAGAGTACTGTTACTCATTTTCTATCAGTTTTTGTTTTGACTGAATCAAACCCCAATGAATTTTCAAAGTTTAAAACCCCCATGTATAAGCATATTCTGAATCTCTTTGCTACAGCTCTCCAGATTCTGACCTGATTACCTTTTCTATTTCACTATCATCAACACGATGGTGGGTGTCTGCTCATACCCCACCCTGCCTTTGCTTCCTCTTGGTAGTAATCTCATCCGAATACAGGTTCCAATCACAAGGATGTTATCTGGACCTCAAGCAAGTGACAGAGGGGACACTTAACTCAAGTGCATAAAGAGGCCCCACAGTTATTGCCAGAAACTAGACAGCTGTGGGCAAACTACGGCCCGCGGGCCGGACCCGGCCCATTTGAAATGAATAAAACTAAAAAGAAAAAAAAGACCGTACCCTTTTATGTAATGATGTTTACTTTGAATTTATATTAGTTCACACGAACACTCCATCCATGCTTTTGTTCCGGCCCTCCGGTCCAGTTTAAGAACCCATTGTGGCCCTCGAGTCAAAAAGTTTGCCCACCCCTGCTCTAAGTCAACGAAGGTCCAACCACGAGTTCCAGAGGTTTCTTCATCATTTCTTAGATCACTGTGTAAAATTAGACCCCTAGCAGACTTTCCTGGTAAGCCACACTTCCCAAAAGCACTTTGCAGATTAGGCAAAACCGGAGTTATGATTGCTTGCTTAGAAGAGGCAAGTAGATTAGAAGAGGAAGGGAAAATGAGAAAAACATAAAAACATCAAGATGAGAGTAATTCCCAATGAGTTATTACTGTGTGTTTTGTTGTTGTTGTTGTTGTTGCTCGGTTTTATTCTGTTTATTTCCTCCATTTTGACATCTTTATTTATCAAGAGCCTGCAATGTGCTGGGTTCTGTGTTGGCACTTCCCTGAAATTATTTCATTTAGCTCTCCTAAAAACCTGGCATGACAGGCATTTCTCGTGGCTATGCAAAGGCTAGGCCAGTAAAGGAATTGGCTTAAAAGCACACACCAAGTGACAAATTCAGAATTCAAATTCAGGTATCTAAGTTCTTCACTAATGTCCCTTCCTCCATCGCACACCAACTCTGAAAAGCTTCCCTCTGTTGTAATTTTTCAATCAATACATGGGTCATTGCATGACTACATTTGGAAGGCAGCACACTACAAAGAAAGCCTAAAGTTCCTACCCCAATTCAGGCAGCCTGGGTTTTCTTTTTCCTTCCACTAACCAGCTGTGTGACCTTGGACTGTTCACATGGTTTGGCTGCCTCTCTCATTACATCTATAAAATTTATTTCAATAACTGAATTATCTCTAATATCTTTTTGACTCTAACATTCTAGGACTCCAATAGATGAAGCTATTGGAATAAATTAATGTATTGGAAATCAAGACACAATTCTTTCTAACTCTTCCCATCATATTCTTCCCTTGGAGAATGCAAATTCCAGACACTAGTTTTCTCATCACGATAGACATTACTGCCTTGACAATGCATTTTCATTCACCTTTAGATTTTAAAATGTGTCCATCATGAGTACATTTCAAAAATCACTTGCAGGCAAAGGTTAAAAAGTGGCTGCTACATAGATTGAATTTCTGAAGAGCATTCGGTCCCCAATCCTTCTGACACAGGCACTGCTTCTCAACAATAAAGGAGCGAGAATAATGGGAAGCACAGTCCTTAAAACACACACCTCCTATTCATCCTTCATCTTTGCAGCAGTCCTATCGCTATTGAGCAAGAGCCTTTTCATGCTTGAAGGAAACTCATTAGCTGCTGCATTCAGATTTGATCTTAAGGAAAGGGAACAATTAATAGCCTTTTGGGTGCCCACCAGAGCCCTCCCCCCGAACTCCTGTTGCTAAGGTATGTGGGTGCCTTATGGGCACTACCCAAGGAGGGAGGAAATTGGAGGCAGCTGTCTTTTCTTTTATCTGCCATACCGTTTGTAAATTAATCGAATTTCAATTATCTGAATCCTGAGTTTCTATGGCATTAGCATCTTCTTTCTCCTTGTTCGTTATCATCTCTTTCAAATATTTCCAGAGAACATTGTTTTATTCTTATACCATTTACTCTAAAGATACCTTTTGAAGAAACTTATGCTCTAAAAGGTGAAGAGGGACAATACAATGTGAATGTGGTGAAATTGACATTAACCACACACACATAACAATAGCACTCTACATTTTTATAGCCATATTTATCAATAACAATTCATAACAAATGTGGAGATACATGAACTGATTATTGGAGTTTCCTCTGAGGAGTTGAGTGGGTGGAAGGGACAAAGATGAAAGGATAGCTGAAATGTCTTACTATTTTACAAAAAAAAATGAAAAAGAAACATTAAAAATGTTTTTTAAGTCTCCTGTACTCTCAGTGTTAGAATTTTTGCAGCCCCAAAGCCCATGGAGAAGTGTATTCAGCTGTCTCCCATTTGGAGCATGGAGTCATCTACCACTCTCCCCTTCCAGAAAAGTCAGACCGATAGTCCTAAAGAAAGTCCAGTGACTGTTTCACATCACATCTGGTATAATAGAACACAAACAGGACAGACTCTGAATCTGATTTGGACAGAAGTCAAGAATGGTGCCCTTATTCTAGCCACACTATCCTTGGTTCTGTGCCCAGATGGAGGACCTCCTGCCCATGGGTTTTTTTAAAGACAGTCCTGGGATTGATTAGAGTGCCGCCCTTCCCCCCCCCCACCCCGCCAGTCCCTGCCTCCTCCTCTCACTGCCTGCTTTCCCCTCTACTACCTCCCAACACTCTCACAGACCTTCATACCCCAATGCCAGTACTTTAATCCATTCTACTAGTAAACACATGAAGTCCCTATTGCAACTTCAACCATGGTAGTAGCTATTCCCCCATCCTCTTCCAGTCTTGGGGCCTTGTAGACCCTTCCAACTTGGAATGTCAATATGGTACACAAGTATATGGTAAAAATTCTACAATGTTCATCATACTAATGGGGAAACATTGAACAATTCCTCCTGAGGTCAGGAAGAAAACCAAGACATCATTCTCACTAAGTCTGTTCAACATCATGTTGAGGTCATAGCCAAGAAAGTAGGCAAGAATAAAATTTAACCATAAAGATTGAGAAGGAATAAATAAATCTGTAATTATCTTAGATGATATTATCTGTAGAAAATTCAAATTAATCTACTCTACAGATGAATTACTTGAATTAGACTTTAGCAGTGATTGTAGATATAAAATCAGCAAAGAAATCAGTTACATTTCAATGTCACAATAAAAAAGGCTATAATATATTAAAAGGTACTATTTACATTAGAATCAAAACTATAAAGCAACTAGAGAAAAGACTTAACAAAATTTTTAAAGTCCAAGGTGAAAATTACAAACAGAAAATAAAGAACATTTATTAATTTTAAGTGATCTGTAGAGTTGTGGGTATTGAATGTTTAAGTGAAAGTGGTTTTGAGGTGGCAATGAAAATAGTATTCTTCAACTGACAGAAATGTTATGGGAATCATCTACTTCCTGAATTTGATACATTTTCTTCCATAACCACCTACAAAATTTCAAAAGAAAAAAGTATAAACTATTTATCTAAAATAGTGAGTAATTAGTAAAAATTAGTGGGAAATATGAACAGAATTAAGTGATAAATCAAACAAACCAGACAGCAAATACCACCACATGATTGTGAATTTGTTGCCTTACGGGACACACATTAATCAGCTGGGTCATACTCTGGTTTCTCTTCAGATCGCATAAATCTTTCGCCTTTTAATCAGCTGGGAATTGTTTAACCTCTAATTATTTAAGCACAGATAGCATAATAATAATTTTAAAAAACTCTGAGCATAGTTTCTAACTTTTCATCCATTGAAAACAGGTTCATCAATTGAAACAAATCACAGACAAATCCATGACAACAGGCTGAGGGTGGAAAGCGCCTTGATATGTCCATCACAGCTCACTCCCTTCGTCTTGTCTGACAAAAAGCTGCCCCCATAGTCGCTGACATGGTGGACTCCTTCAGTGTTTTGCAACATTTACTCTTTTCCTTTTCAGATTGTCCTTTACGTGGAGTGTTTTAAATATACATGCCAAGATGGAGTTTTCTTAAATAATCTAAAAAATGTAATGAGATGTCTTGCCCATTATAAAACTGTTCAATCTTGCAGCAGTAGAGTGGCATTTTAAGAATTCAAATATATATTTTCAAATATTCAGCAGAGAAACTCGGACACAAATGAGATACCAAATACTTTGCTTAAAAGTTGATAAAGTCTCAATATGCCATTTTAATCTCAATTTGGAAAACATTATGGAGTGTTTCAATGAAACAAGTGATAAACTAAAAAATCATGAGTTAGATCCAAATAATGGGTACCTCTTGTCACCTTAATATTTTTTTTAACTGAAAGTTCGAATCGCTGTGTTGCATACCTGAAACCAATGTAATATTGTATGTCAAGTATAATTTAAAAATAAATTTAAAAGTTATTAAATGGTTAAATTTTGGTGTAGTAATGGTGTTATAGTTACATAGAGAATATTCTCTAAATTCTTCAACATTTAATAAGTAAATATGAGAATGAATATTTACCACTATCAAGTGTTTTAGCAAGAAAATGTATATGTGTGTATATACATTGAGAAAGACTTCTTTTCAATTAGTTTATATTCAACATTATTCTATATTAGCTTCAGATATATATCATAATGGTCAGACAATTACTAATTGATAATAATTTTAATATCTGATATATATTAAAAGTACCCCAATTGCCCCCAAAATATTTTTATAGCTATGTACCCGAATCAGAATCCCACTAAAATTGACATTGAATGTAGAAAGAAAGAAAAAACATAGTTGCAGAGTAAAGGTAGAAGAGTTGTTCATTAGGAAGAGACAGTGGAATTTTGTGGTCTTCAGGGCCATGGTCAGATGGAGCTTGTTATGGTCAGCTGGTGCAGGAGGGTTTTTACGAGAAAATGGGAAGGAGGATCTGTCTGTCCCGATCTCTGCTGCATTAAACACAACCCAGACATCTTTTCCCTTCTCTCCTGTAGGGAGTGTTCTACTACCTATTCAAGCCAGATGTACACCCCCCAGCTAGTTTCAATAATGGTATGTTGGACTTCACAGTCTAGGGGTCTTTGGGACAACATTTCTTGCATGTCACTGGTCTCCCTATCTCCAGTCTTGCCCCACACCCCAATTAAAACTTCTGTCCAAATTTTTAAAAAACTGAAAGAACATTTTGATAGACCATTCATGAAATACACAGCAAAGGTGATAAATATGAATAAAGAAGTCAACAAAGGTTATTTTGACATCAAAAGCAAGTGGCTGCAAAAAAAAAAAATTTAGATTATACCAAGAACAGTGAAAGATTAAGAGAAAGTCATCAATTTCAGGTAAAAGTAAGAAATGGATTTTTGGGCAGCTGGAAAATAAAATTAATAAGTAAGTAAAAATATCAAAAGACTTAAATTTCTTATCAATTTGACACAAAATACTGACATCAACTAAGGTAATATGAAATGGATGATATGCCACTACAGCCTGGACATCAGTAACAAACTGGTTAGTGGCCGTCATTCATTTAAGGAATATTTAAGATTAGTCAATGTCAAGAAAACTTGAAACGCTCTGAAATTTTATAGCTCATATATGAAAAAACTTGGGAGAGAATTTCCCAAATTTGATAGCAATCCTAAAAATATATATGACATTACCAGCAATGAGGTATGAAACCTAAAGTAATTTATCCAAGCCATCAATAATAAAATAATTTCTATCACTCATGCTGGAGTAGAGACTAAATCATCTTTATGTTCTCTACATAGAAAGTTACATTACAAAATCATTGTCGTATAAAGAGACTATCAGAGCAACAAAACAAAACAAAAAAATAGGGAAAAATGGTTCTATTGATGCCAGGCTTTTAATACATAAAAAATATCTTATTTTTTTAGATTTCATGATGTTTGTGTTATTTGTCAGTTTCTTAAATTTGCAATTTGTTGAGACACCCTTTTCAAATGAGTACTCAGATTTGTACCCAATTAGGTATTTTAATTGTGTATTATTTTCTCTTAACAAACTTATCACCTCAAACTGTGAAAGCGTCGTAATCCACAAAACCTAGACCCTGCACCCAGGGAAGGTGAAAGTTGGAATGTGAATCCCAGTAAAGGCAGGCATGAGGTTACCATCTTCCCAGCTGGAAGCCAAGACACGGGCCCCATACTCCCCTTGGGGTGGGTTGACGTACTTCTGGTTGACCTACCCTGAAGGGGAGCATCCTGGGGCCCTAGCTTTCTGGGGGATTTCTCCTCAGGCTCTCCAGCATTGGTGGCCACAGGGCTTCTCTCTCTCACCAGCAATTTTCAAAAACTGCCACTCAATTTGCCCAGTTCAGCAAGAGCAGGAGGGCAGCAGCCAGGGCCTGGGTGCTCTGTGAACCTCTCAGTGTCACCACCCTGGGTGAGGCTTGGCCGTGGCAATTCTCTACTATCTTGTCACTTTTAAGAGGTTTTCTATGTTTTTATCCAGGATTCCTAATTGTTTCCACTGGATGGCCAATCTGAATTATTAGCAAGTCCTAGCCCGGACACAGAGAATCTTATTTACCCATTTATGCCAGATTTAGAAAAGTTCTATATCCTATCAGACATCTGCTTATTGTTTTTTAATTAAGTTTATTTAGATTAAAACAAAATTTTTGAATAAAAAATACCCACAATTAAAATGAAATTGGTGTCCTCACACACCTTCCTAATTCTATGTTTTTTTCACATTTTTTAATCCATAGACTAGATGTTTTGAACTATGCTTTCTTTTTTTATTTTGTTCTCAACATTTTATCATAAGCATTTTCTCACATCATTAAAAACGCTTGATGAATATTTTAGTTGGTTGTGCAATAAAAGTATATATACTACTCTAAATTATACAATAATAATGTGTGCAATTCAGTTAATTAAAAAATAAGATTTGAGAATAAATAAAATACACATATACTTTACCTAGACTTCCCATTCCGGAAGTTCAAATCTATAGGTCAGCTTCACTGACCAGACTAAACAGCTCAAAGGCTTGTTTGGGGAACTTGATTTGGGGACAACTCTCTCTCTCTCTCTCTCTCTCTCTCTCTCTCTCTCTCTCTCTCTCTCCAGGCAGCTTTGAGCTGAGCTTGTGCCCCCTCCTCCCAATGAGCAGAGGAAATGAGTTTTTCTTTTTTGAGGGTGTATCTAAAGAAGGTGACTCTGGAGCAACCAGAACTCAGTGTTTCCCCAAACACACATCTCATTAGAAGATCCTTTCATTTGAAGAATCGCTGCTACATATTTCTTAATGAAGAAATATATGGTTGAGTTTAGGAGAGAAAACAAAGCACATTCCCTCCCATCCTCCCAAGGCCCATTAAAATGACAGCAAAGATGCAAGAAAGAAGCCTATTACTGCTCTGATTTAAAAAAAAAAAAAATAATGGAGCCCATGAGTTGACTCAGGCATTTCAATGAATTTCTAAGGGCAAGAAAGTGAACAGAGTGTATGAACAGACTGCACGGAGCTGCAGCCCAGAACTCCCAGAGAAGGCCTGGGGACCCAGGGGCTACTCTGCTGGCAACACCTCCAAGCTTCAATTAGTGATCAAGATTAATAGAAGAGTATATATGGGACACATAACCCTACCCTGAAGTCTGAAATTTCTCTCTTTTTTAAATTTATTTTTTAAATATGTTTTTATTGATTTGAGAGAGAGAAAGGAAGGGAGAGAGAGAGACATCAATGAGAGAGAAACATTGACAGGCTGTCTCCTGTACAACCTCTACTCCCCAGTGGGGAGTGTGCCCTGACTTGGAATAAACCGGCAACCTCTCAGTACATAGGATGATGCCCCACTAACTGGGCCACACCCATATGCCTGAAGAGAATCTGAATTCTGGATGTGGTGTTGGGGCTACAGGGTGAAACCCTGCTGGCTTTGTCACTGAGGGGAGGAGGAACCCTGCCCATGTTCTCCCTGTATAAACACCTTTGCCAAAGGCTAATTTTTGCATGTCATAAATGCAAGAAGTTTCATCAAAAGGTTGATGGAACTTGGGGATTCAGCAGGGCTGAATACGTATTACCTGCTATTGGAATAGCTAAGGGCATTTCCCCAAACCTAAAGATTTGCATATATTATTGCCTGCTACCTGAGAGTCAAAACAGTTCCCCCAATCTGACAATGCCTACTGTATACCAAACCTTAACCTTTGATATGTATATCTGCTTTGCCTTAGGACAATTTGTGTTAATAAAGAGGGAGGGGTCCAGAGATTCAGAGAACTTGGTTACTGAAGCTAGGTCTCCTCTGGCTCCCCCATGGATTACAAATTTATATTATATTTCTAGTCTCTTTATTAATTTACAAGCAGCGCCTTCTCCAGACTCCTGAACCCTTCTAGATGCTGGGAAAGACCCCCTGGCATTACACCTTGAAATAAAATCTGTTAGTTGGTGTTCCCCCACACATACAGAGACCGTCTGTCTAATTAGCTATTTCAATTTATCCCAAAATGTTGAAACTTAAGCTATCAAGCATTTTATTATACCTCATGATTATTGGCCCAGTCATTCAGGCAGGGCTCAGCTGGACAATTGTTCTGCCTCATGTGACATTGGCCCAGGCCACTGGTATTCAGATAGAGGATGGCAAATCTAAGGACTCAAGAGGGCTTCCCCTTGTCCAGCAAAGCTCTGCTGGGATAGTCCCCTGGAGTGCCTCCATATGGCCTTTAAACATGGAGGTCTCAAGGTAACTGCACCTCTTAGATAGTTACTTGGGGATCCCAGGGGGTGTGTTCCAAGAGACAGGGAAGGGAGGGCTCCAGTCTTTCGAGTCCCAGCCCAGGCACTGGCACCTTGCTACACTCACCTCATTCTATTGGCTAGGCCAGTGGTCGGCAAACCAAGGCTTGCGAGCCACATGAGGCTCTTTGGCCCCTTGAGTGTGGCTCTTCCACAAAATACCATGTTTTTAGCAAAGGCCAGCTTAGGAGTACCCTAATTAAGTTAATAACAATGTACTTACCTATATAGTTTAAGTTTAAAAAATTTGGCTCTCAAAAGAAATTTCAATTGTTGTACTGTTGATATTTGGCTCTGTTGACTAATGAGTTTGCCGACCACTGGGCTAGGCAGTCAGAAAGCCCATCTAGATTCGGGGGGGAAGGGGGGTTGGGGGGGGGGGAGAGTGATATAAGTCACCTCACATTCCAGTGGGGAAGAGAGAGGCAAAAGAAACAGAATTAATCACTAAATATCTACTCCGTAAAAAGAAGGTTTGAGTTATAAAGAAAAAGCAATTAGATGAGGTACAGAGTATCAAGAAGGGCAGAACAGTTTATATAAGGTGGTCATGGAAGTCCTCACTGTTTAGATGACTTTTGAGCAGGGACATTAAGGAAGTAAGCCATGGGAATTTTGGCTTTTACTCTGAATACAATGGGACATCTTTTGAGGATTTACAGCTGCGGGTTAATATGATCTAACAAAGAGGTACTCAGTGCTATGTGGATAATAGGTGGAAGGGGAGATGAAGGGGGAAGCAGGAATAGTAACTACCAGGCTACTTTGATAATCTAGTCAAGAACTCATGGTGCCTTCAACCAGGTGATATGGTAGTGAATGTATTAAGTGGCCAATTTAGTGGAGATACTCTAAATATAGTCATAACTATAAATATGTTTTCAGATTTCTGGACCCTGTTCTACTGTGTGTGTGTGTGTGTGTGTGTGTGTGTGTGTGTGTGTAGGCTTTCACACACCAATAAGCAATTCCCAGATACAAGCAGATTGTCTAAGAATTCAACTCAATTCTGACACTATCTGCTGGGAGACAGCATAAAATTCCACAGGCAAAGGACTCAGTCCCTCAAGACCACCCTCCACTGAAGACGCTAATCCCAAAACCAGGTTGTTACCTGTGCTTTGGACTGATCTGCTAGAAATTGGAGGTTCCAGTGACACCCCCTCCCCCCAACTCAGGATGTCAATCACAAGTCCAGGTTGTTACTTGTACTTCTGGCTCACTGGCTATAAACCAAAGGTTCCCACAATCCTCTCTTGGGTTTGATTAATTTTCTAGAACAGCTAGCAGAACTCAGGAAACTCACTGGATTACTGATTTATTACAAAGGATGTTAAAGGACAAGAAACCACAAATGAAGAGGTAGAGGGTTTCTGTCCTCATGGAGGTTGGGGCCCAGCACAGCAGCACCTGGAAGCATCTGGTTCCCCAGCCTGCAAGCTCTCAAAACCTTGTCCTTTTGGGTTTTTATGGAGGCTTCATTACCTAAGACAGGGTTGATTCGATTACACCATTGGCCATTGGTGACTGGTTCAATCTCCAACCCGTCTCCCACCCTGGAGGTCAGGGGGATAGGATGAAAGTTTCACCCCTCTAATCTCTTGGTTGTTTCTTCTGCCAACCAGCCCTGACCCTTACCATTAATCACCTCATTAACATAACAAACAACACCTTTGTTGCTCTCATCACTTAAGAAATTCCAAGAGCTTTAGGAGCTCTGTGCCAGAAACCAGAAACAGGGACAAAGGCCAAATATATATTTTTTATCATAAATTATGATATTATAAAATATACTTTTGATGAATTGTTTAATCTTATATATCATAACATTCATAATTTGTGGGTTATTGGTAAGAAACCAATAGTAATATTTATTTTTAATAGAGCATAACTTACATACATTAAAGTATGCAAGTCTTAGGTGAACCATTTGTTTATTTTTTACACTAGAGGCCCAGTGCACAGATTAGTGCACCAGTGGGGTCCCTTGGCCTGGCCTGTGGTGATCAGCCCAAAACCAGCTCTCCAACATCCCCTGAGGGGTCCCGGATTGCGGGAGGGTGCAGGCCAGGCCAAGGGACCCCACCAGGACCCCACTGGTGCACAATCAGGACTGGGGAGGGACCACACTTCAGGGCTCCAGGGCTGTCCAGTCCATCTTGCCCAGTCCCGATTGGCCAGACCCCAGAAGCAAGCTAACCTACCAGTTAGAGACTCTGCTCCCTGCTGGTCAGTGTACATCATAGCGATTGGTTGAATGGTCGAACAAATGGTTGGACACTTAGCATATTGGGCTTTATTATATAGGATATGTGTATGCTGATGTAACCCCCCAGAATCCCTCCCTATCAATATTCCCTCCAGAGAAAACCACTCTTCTAACCTCTGTCACCATAGATTTGTCTGTTTTTGCACTTCATATAAATGGAATAACATATATCCTTTTATGCCTGGCATATTTCACATATTATGTCTGTAAGAATAATCCACGTTGTTCACATCACAATGAGTTTATTCCTCTTTACTGAATATAGCATGATTTAGTTATAAAGATGTAGTTAATAGTATTTGCCGATGGTTTGGAAATGGAATTTGAGAGAAAGACAGAAATCATTTTCAGTCTGAACTTCTGAGAGACTTGGAATTACCCTGGGGAAGGAGCAACGTTTGATGCGTGGGGATGGGAAATAGCTCTGTTTGGGGTATGCTGCTTATGAGATGCCTGTCAGCCATCTAGTGGAGAGACTAAGGAGGCAGTTAGATATGTGAATCTGAAATTACAGGAGAAACCTGGCTGAAGATACAAATTTTGGAGTCATCGATGTATATAGATGTTATTTAAGACCTCAGGGCTGGATACATCTATGAGAGAACAAAGGTGGCTACCCAATAAAATAAGCTGAGGACTGAGCTCTACACAATGTCAAGAGCTCAGGCAGGATGAGTATGTAAAGGAGACAGAGAAGGCGTGCCTGATGGGGAAGTGAAAGAACACATGGGCATTCTAAAAGTAAAGTAAGAAAGTGTTTCAAAGCGTGAACTGTGGCAAAGGCTGCTCATAGGCCAGTAATGCCTGGGACTGGCTTGCCAAGAGCTGCATCATTGGAGGGCTGGAGGGAAAGCCTGACTGGGTTCTTGCAGAATCAACTGCTGATTTCCACACAACAGCCAGGCACTGTTCTTCCTTAGTAACAATATCTCTGGTTTTTATTCTGGGTAAAATGCACTGAACTATATTTTCTAATCTCCCTTCTCCCAATGTGTGACCATATATAACAAGTAGATGTGTGTAAAGGATTGCTAGGAAGCAAGCTGAAAAGAGGTTGATCCAGCCAGATTTTTACTGTGATAGTTCCATGAATAGATAGATAGATAGATAGATAGATAGATAGATAGATAGATAGATAGATATAGATATAGATATAGATATATAGATATATTTCAATGGCTTACAACAAATATTCTATTTCATGTTTCTGGATCAGTAGTTTGCCTGATTTGAGCTGGGCTCATGGGTTTGACTGAGCAGGGTGAATTCCAGGCTTTGGATCAGGTTCAGGGCTGCTTCAGTTCCAGGCTGAAGGAAAACATCTGTTCCCATGGCAGGGATGGGAATTCCAAGAAGGCCTGTGGAAATTTGCCATGCCTCTAATGCTTCAGCTCAGAATCCACAAGGTCACTTCCACCCAGTGACCAAAGAATTTACGTGATTGGGCCCAAAGTCAATAAGAAGGGTGATTATTCACCACCAAATATAATATAGCAGGGAAGCCAATAAGAAGGTGATTATTCACCACCAAATATAATATAGCAGGGAAGCCAATAAGAAGGGTGATTATTCACCACCAAATATAATATAGCAGGGAAGCCAATAAGAAGGGTGATTATTCACCACCAAATATAATATAGCAGGGAAGTAGAGGTAAGAAAAAAATTTTGGGTCAATAATAACATCTATCACACCTTCCTCTGTTCATACCGTCTATGTACCAAGCCCCAAAGTGATGACTGGGGCAACAGCAGCCCTTGTGGGTCATGGTATAACTTTGGAAGCACCAAGCTAAAGTCGAGAGTAGAAAGATGTGTCCCATCTGTCCATCGAGTCACCCTATCAACTCTGACCAGGCTAAATCTGACCTGATATTATATGAAAAAAATAATAATAATAACTTCTATCTTTTCCTTTTTAAGGTTTATTTTCTATTACATGCAGCTAAACCTAATACTAATGGACACAAGTGGGACCTTAAACAATTTTTCCATACAGAAGAGCAGAGAGATGGAGTAGTAACTGAAGAGATAAAGGAATAAAGGGAGGTTTGTTTTGCATTTGAAGTTGGAAAGCATTGCAACATGTTATACTTCTTTATGTATCAGTAAAGAAGAAAAGTAATTGATACAAGAGAGAGAAAATTATTGCAGCCCTATCCTTGAGTGAACAAGAGGAGAAGGGATCCATGCCCACCTTGACATGTGG
Organism: Myotis nattereri; assembly: GCF_964212035.1. Taxonomy (NCBI): domain Eukaryota; kingdom Metazoa; phylum Chordata; class Mammalia; order Chiroptera; family Vespertilionidae; genus Myotis; species Myotis nattereri. Next base: position 11,549,673 of record NC_138088.1, read on the forward strand.
TACTTAGAGGTGCATTTTGTTTTTACATAATCACAGAGAAATTTATACCACGTTTAGGACTTAAACTACTTAAATTCTGCAAATTTCTCCCATGAGTTTTCCAAGCAACTTCATATATTAAAAAATTTTAGCTGTGTTTATAATTTTGTGTAAGTAATATTTGAACATTTCACAGATCCTAACTCCAGTCCTCCCCACATTGTTTAACATTTTGAATTGGGACATGAAACAGAGGGAGAGTTGGTACAATTTGGGATTGTATGAATGATCAAAAGATGGCCCAATAGCCTAAAATAAAGAAATAATTCATTAGATTGCATAAATCATTTTGCAAATAAAAAATGTAAGACACAGAAAGCTGATAAAGCAAGTAAAGAAAAAAATCTATTTTTTTCTAAGTCCCCTGTTAAAATGTAATTTTTAAACCCACAGATGTTTAGAGGAGGTAAAAATATACTTCCTTGTTTGGTAGAACTGCTACATTCCAAATATATGAGTCCACCCACAGCATTAATTAAATTTATTTTTTCTTTCTCTCTCTGATGTGAGTGTTTTTACCTGAATAAGGCATTGATTTTTCGTTCCTGTTCTGCCAGATAAAAGAGGCAGGACTCTTTTAAATACACTTTTTCAGAGAGAGCAGCTTAGGGAGAAATATCTAAAGTTCCATTTGAGATTTGTTAACTTTGAGAAGCCCAATGGAGATGTTAAGTAACAAGCTGGATATAGGAATCTGGGGTTCAGGGAAAAGGTCTGAACTAGAGATATAACCTTGGGAGTCATCAACATTCAGTATATTTAAAGGCATGGAACTAGTTAAGACCCACTAGGGATTCAGTGTATACAGGAGAGAAAATCTCCTTAGAATGAGCCCCAGGAAAATATTTTGAGATCAGGGATGTGAGAAGAAATCAGCAACGGAGACTGAAAAGGAGAAGCTGGTGGGGAGGAAAACACCAAGAACTGTTTCCTGAAGTCCAAGGGGAGAAAGTGTCTAAGACAGCCGTGGGCAAACTACGGCCCATGGGCCGGATCCAGCCCGTTTGAAATGAATAAAACTAAAAACAAAAAGACTGTACCCTTTTATGTAATGATGTTTACTTTGAATTTATATTAGTTCACACAAACACTCCATCCATGCTTTTGTTCTGGCCCTCCGGTCCAGTTTAAGAACCCATTGTGGCCCTCGAGTCAAAAAGTTTGCCCACCCCTGGCTAAGAGGAGATTTATATTTTGACTAATAAGGTAAACGTGGAGAAGTGGCATTGGGTTGTGCAAATGACATTGGGGGCATTAATGATCTTGGAAAGAATATTTAGAGTGAAGGTGTTGCCAGAGAAATGGATTTCTTCATTGCTAGTGGAAGAGAGGCAGCTCTTGCAATACCTTCAGAAAAGGACTTTTCTAAGACTCCCACGGGAGAGTGAATGGCTTTTACGGGTGTGGAATTACATTTCTTGGTTTGTAAAGTCCCATGTCCCTTAACCCAGTCCTGAAAAAGGTGCAGCTGGGGCTTTAATAGAGCTAAAAGTAGGACCAGTGTCCGGAGTTTCCATTCCATGGTGGAGTTGAGTCGGGTCGGACACAGAGCCAGGCTAGATTCAGTCCATCAGTCCATTGTGTGGGTCCCATATGGCCGTGAGCCACGTGGGCAAATGAGGGGGAGTGTGCCCTCCCCAACAGGACTCCCAAGAAGGCTAGGAAAACCAATAAAGGCAAGAGAGAGCACTTCCTGTGTTCAGGAATTTAAATATCTCAGGGTTCACGCCCTCGCAGTGGCCACACCTATTCTGGCCAGTGACTTGCTCCCAGGTGTGACTGACAGGTAGACCTTACTGGGCATATGTCTAAACTGCCTTTGTCCAATCATGTTCCCCCTCAATCTGCAGGGAATAGACTTGGAGAGTATTAAACTGTAGCTTCCGGGTAGAGCTGTATAAATGGCATGCCTATATTATCTAGTCTTCCCTTACTCTTTTCCTGTTAAATAACCAGGTTATTCATGGTATCAAAGGGTGGGAGTGAACACCTGTTTGGAGTGGGTTAAAGTGAGAGTTGAAAAGAAATTAGAGACAACAGGAATAGAGAACTTTCTGGAGCTCAGCTGCAAATTGGAAGAGAAAGATATTGGGTGATGGGCTCAACAAAGTTTATTTGTTTATCTTTAATTGGAGAGAAATGACTCATATTTGCTATACTTGTGGGAATGACCCAGAAGAATAGCCAGAAGAAAGGGGAAAGCTGGTGGTGCTGGAGAGAGGTGGGAAACTTACTGAAGGGATGTAAATGAGAAAGGGTGAGATCTACTGCATAGGAAGAGAGCTCGGCTTTTGCTGGGAACATCCAAAAAGAACCCCCCCAAAAAAATTTTTTAAATAGAATATATAGACACCAGTGCAAGTAGTTATCATATATGACGGCGGGAGTTTGTGGAAGTTCTTTCTAATTTATTCACTTTTCTTGCTATCATCAGCTAAGTGAAGACGGGAAGAAAACATGAGTGGTTTCAGGAGAGTAGGAAAGTAAGATATCTCCACCTAGAATAGTAAAAAGAAAATAAATCTGGGGAAGATGGCATGATCATCTGGCAGTTTTACAGGTCCACTTGAGGTTATTGTAGATATTACTGTCGTCAGGGCACAGGGAGAGCAGTCAGCACAGCTGCACGTCTTCCGACAGCCGATTTCAGCTGCGGATCCAGGCCTGGAAGTAGCTTCATCAGTGGTTTCTAGTGAAAGGGGTCAAGAGAGCTGAGGGTGTGTTCAAGGAACGTGATTTAAACGATTGACCAGAGAACTTACGCTGCGGTCACAAAGGAAAGAAAGGAAGACATGAAGGGGTGATGGAGAATATTAACATGGTAACTTCTGTGCATTGAAGGTCCAAGTGGAGACCAAGGTTATCGAAGTCATACAAAAAGGGATGAGCAGAAAATATGGTGGGAGAGCTGTAAGGTGCTTACAATTCTGGAGGAGATACCGTTCTGGAGGAGAAACCATTTTGGGACAAGAACAAGGCTTACCATGAAAGTGAGCGCTGAGGTAGGGAAAGGACAGAGAGGCTCAGGAAGCACAAGGCCAGTGGACTGGAAGGCTCATCAAGTGAATGTTCACATCATGAAGAAACAGCAGCAGAGTCTTAGGGAGGATGACCGTGAACCAGCACCTTCATTGCAGGTCATTGGTCAGCCAGAGATGCCTGCACTGGGGATAAGGCTGATTGGCTAATCTCATTGTCTAATGACATGAGATGGAAAACTCGGGATTTGCATGGTAGAAAGTGCAAACAGGAGCAGGCAGGCACTTGCCCACCCTAAGGCCTGGGCGTGTGAGGGCAGTGGGAGAGGAGAGGGCCACGGTGAGAGGGCTGCAGGGGAGGCCTGAGCCTGGGGCAGGCTTCAGGGTTAGCAGGAATACGGTACTTTGGTCATTGTGCTGAAGATGGATTGAAAGGGAGCAAAGGCGGAAGGAAGGAGAATGACAAGTTAGGAGGCTATTGCAACTGTGGAGACAAAAGATGAGGGAGGCTTATCCCAGGAAGATAGCAATAAAGGTGTTAAAAATGGTCAGATTCTGACCAGTTATAAATATGTCATATTTCATCGCACCGTTGATTTTAAGATAGATGCTCTACTGTTTTATATGCCACTAAGATAGAAAACAATGCTGCCAATTAAGCAGTAATATAATTTTTTCTATTATTTCAATTTTAAGCTGCAACCAAATTTCAGAGATGTTAAAAAATTAAAATGTGCATCTGAGAATTGATGAAATACGGCACACTGGTTGAATATACAACTGTGCTGAGGAAGAAACTCTTTTCTCAAAAAAAACATTGAGAATTAAGCAAACTGAGCATTCAGCATGTTAGAGGGCTTGCGAGAGAAATTCCCAGCCAGCTGCCAGAGCAGAGGAAGACCATGCCCCTCAGAGCTCACTTGCATTTGACACATGTTGCCACCTATTCACTAATTGGCTCCTGTCGGAGTGTAGCTACGTGATGCTTGATGTGTCTAATTAATAGCCACAAATCAATTTACTTGTCATTTACGCCTCCACATACCACTTGTTATTTCCAGTTAATGGCTCATGTCTGATCATTGTGGGAAGGTGGCTTGGAACTGTCCATGCTGCAAATCTATCCCTGTCACAGATGCCTACTACATTAGGGCCACAGGAAGTACAATGGCAAAACAGCAGTCTGTGCTGCCTTCGAAGTTTGCAAGTCCCTTTTCTCCCGCGTTCTATCAATCTGGCCATGTCTTCCTCATGGTCCATAGTTCTGACTGCACATTAGAAACGCTTGAGGATGCTTTTTATTTATTTTACTAGAGGCCCAATGCACGTAATTCGTGCAAGAGTAGGTCTTCCTTCCCCCAGCTGCTGGCACCGGCTTCCCTCTGGCACCCAGGACCCACTGGCCCCCTGGGACCCAGGCTTCCCTCGCAGCCCCAGCTTTATCTGGAAGGTCATCCGGAAGGACGTCTGGTCTAATTAGCATATTACACTTTTATTATTATAGATTTTTATTGAATTTATTGGGGTGGTGTTTGTTCATAAAACCATACGCGTCTCAGGTGTACAACTCAATAAAAGTCATCCGCACACTGCATGGTGCACTCACCACCCCAAGCAGAGTCTCTGTCCATCCAGGAGTGCTTTGTAAAAATACTTCTTCCTGGACCCCATCCCAGACCAACTAGCACAAAATCACTAGAAGCAAGCTTCCGGCTGCCATAGTTTTTCCAGCTCCCCAGGTGATTCAAATATCCTACCACCAATGAGGGCCATGGTGCTTGGTAGTCTCCTCACTAATCCTATATAATAAAAGAGAAACATGCAGCCCTAACTGGTTTGACTCGGTGGATAAAGTGTCGGCCTGTGGACTGAAAGGTCCCAGGTTCAATTCCAGTCAAGGGCATGTACCTTGGTTGCGGACACATCCCCAGTGTTGGGTGTGCAGGAGGCAGCTGATCGATGTTTCTCTCTCATTGATGTTTCTGGCTCTCTATCTCTCTCCCTTCCTCTCTGTAAAAAAAATCAATAAAATACTTTTAAAAAAAGAGAGAGAGAAACATGCAAATTAACCATCCCTCCATTACGCCCAAGCCATGGCCACCAGCCATGCCCACCAGCCAATCAGGAGCCAGTATGCAAATTAACCCAACTAAGATGGTGGTGGCCACGGAGCTGGAGCAAGCAGAAGGCTTGGGTTGCCCCCAGTGATGGAAAGGCCAAGCTTCCCGCCTGCTCTGGCCAGATCTGGGCTCCGCTCTAGGCTATAAAGTTTCAATTATAGAAAATAAATAAATCCCAGGGGAAAAAAAAGAAAAAAAGGAGAGGCTGGGAGCTTGGTTCGCCGGGGGGCATGGCCAGCCTGAAAACGGCCATCAGCCCCTTACCTAGGCTGGCCAGGCACCCCATTGGGGACCCACACTCTGAAGGGGATGTGGCCAGCATGAAAACAGCCCTCAGCCCCTCATCCAGGCTGGCCAGGCACCCAAGCGAGAACACCCACCTTGAAGGGGCTGTGGCCAGCCTGAAAACAACCATCAGCCCCTCACCCAGGCTGGCCACACCCCCATGGGGTGAGGGTCCCTGCTGGGGGGCTTGGCCAGCTTGCAAACAGCCATCAGTCCCTCACCCAGGCTGGCCAGGCACCCCAGAGGGGACCTCCACCCTGAAGGGGTTGTGGCCAGCCTGAAAACAGCCCTCAGCCCCTCACCCAGGCTGGCCACACCCCCATGGGGTGAGGGTCCCTGCTGGGGGGCTTGGCCAGCTTGCAAACAGCCATCAGTCCCTCACCCAGGCTGGCCAGGCACCCCAGTGGGGATTCCCACCCTGATCCAGGACACCCTTCAGGGCAAACCAGCTGGCCCCTACCCGTTCACCAGGCATCTATCCTATATAAGAAAACGGTAATATACAAATTGACCCTAACAGCAGAACAACTGGGAATAACTGGTCATTATGACACACACTGACCACCAGGAGGCAGACGCTCAATGCAGGAGCTGCCCCCTGGTGGTCAGTGCACTCCCACAGGGGGAGTTCTGCTCAGCCACAAGCCAGGCTGATGGCTGCCAGTACAGCGGTGGTGGTGGGAGCCTCTCCCGCCTCCTCAGCTGTGCTAAGGATGTCTGACTACAGCTTAGGCCTGCTCCCCTCTGGCAAGTGGACATCCCCCGAAGGCTTCCAGGCTGCCAGCTTAGGCCCAATCCCCCAGGGATGGACAGCAGGTGGACATCCCCCGAGGGGTCCCAGACTGAGAGAGGGCACAGGCCTGGCTGAGGGACCCCCCCCCCAAGTGCACAAATTTTTGTGCACCAGGCCTCTAGTAAGTAATAAACTTTGATGAGCTCAGGTCAATATGTATCAGAAATATTGATGTAACAGTACAAGCCCTGCAATGATATATAGCAGTCATCAGAAATGAATATGGAATGATGTGGAAGGTTACAGTGGGTCACAAATGAAAAATAAAACTATGAAGAGTATTATCTCACTGAAAATAAATTATACCTATGTATTTTGTGTGTATACATGTCCAACTGATAGCCACAGATCAATTTACTTATTGATTTATTCTCCATATATTGCTTGTTATTTCCAGTTCCTAGTTAATATATGACAGTTATGGAAAGATGATTTTAAATCATCTGTGATGCAAATTGAACCCTGTCCCTGATGAATATGACAGAAACAGCTTCGCACATATATACACATATATACTGGTACATGCACATATGCAGCATAGGGCACAATTAGGTTTACAGTTGTGAGTATGGAAAATAATACAATAATTAATGATTAATAATATAAGAATAAACTGTGTTTCTCATGCTCACAACTGTAAACCTACTTGTGTCCCACCCTGTCTATGATGATGGGGCAGAGAGAAATGTTTACAACTTTTCTCTGAGTAAAACATGCTCAAGATTACAGGAGAGGTCTATTTTCTTCCTTATTTACTTTCCTATGATGTAAATGTATTTACTTTGTAATAGAAATCATTCAGAAACAACAGCAATATCTATTCATTGGGGAAATTTTGGAAAATTCAGGAAAGCATTAGTAAAAATAATAATGTGGTTTATGATTCTACCAGCCAGAAATAACCACTTTGGATATTTTGATTTGTTTTTTTCCAGTTTCTCTCTGTATATGAGACTGTATTTTGTACATGTGTGTTTATAGAATTATACTTATACTTAATTTTAGCCTTATTTTCACTTAAAGTTTTTATTTACCATGTCATTAAATATCCTTACAAAACACAGTTTTTAATGAATTGCATAGCATTATATTGTGTGGCTGTATCATAATTTATTTGATCAAAATTTTGTTGCATAGCTTTCAGGTTGTTCCCAGTATCTTACCTCAATATAACACTGTAGTGAAATCTCCGTGCCTAGTTTTGCTGTGTATTTGTATAAATTCCTGGGTCAATAATGTGCATTTTTTAAGGCCTTTGATTGCCTTCTTTTTTGAGGTGTCCTAGACTTTTCACATCAACAACAACAAAAAATAAGATGACTGTTTCACTGCGCTTTTAATATTGTATGCTATATTTCTATATATTTATGTAGCTTGTATTTCACTTAAGTAGGTAAAACAAATTTTGAGGAATTTTGGATAACAAAGCACAAGGCAATCCAAAGGTCATCTATAATCTATTGAAAGTTTTTTTCACTGGTAATCCAAGTGTCCGCATCTAGGTCTTTCTCTGTGTTGAAAGAAGTATTATACTGATAGTAGGGTGATATTTGTATTATGATAATCAAGGCAAATGCCTTTAGTCTTAGGAGATCCATACTGATGAATTTAGCAGAAGTGTCATTACTAATTCTTCACAAATAAATATTCAGGCACACACACTCACACATATTTCTAGAAAGAGGAAGAAATAAAACGAAAGTGGCAAAATGTTGACAACTGGTAAATCCAAGTGAAAGTTTTACAGGTGTTCATTGTACAAGCCTTGCAACTTTTCAGGGACTGGCACTTTTCCAATGAAAAGTTAGGGGGAAACATCAGTCTCTTTCTCTAGGTGGCGCTCTATCTCCCTATACTCCCTGCACCCCTGGTATTTAGAAATTATTATCTAAAGTCTCCCTGCCTTCTCTCCCTGAGCAATGCCAACAAGCCAAGAAACTCCCATTTTTTTGACTATTCATATATAAGCTGGGATTGGTAGCCTTTCAATAGATCCCATGGCAAGATGGCTGAACCCATCAGCTGACGATTGCTGAATTTAGAATATGGGTAAAAAGCTACCTTTATCCCCCACGTTTAGGCATTATCTACAAGAAGCAGTCCCAATGGACATGCTTTTTTATCTTTGGTGGCTTCCAAATGCCCTTAGGATAAAAGACTAACATCTTTAATGTGACCTCTCCAACTCTACTGACACCTCCAGACACTTCTCAGGGAGGCATCGCATGTTACACACCCTCCCACCTCTGGTTATTCCCCATGTGCCAGCAACTATCCCAACCCTTGTCCAACTAATTAATAAAACAATTTTTCAGGTTTCATCTCAAGCATCCTTCTCTGAACCCAGCTCTTCCTGGCCCACATGACACAATCAGGCTCCCCCTTGACTATATCTACTTTCTGTAGCATCCAGACAGAGACAAGCCAGAGGGTGGTGATCAGAGTGGGTGGAGAGCATGGCTCCTTCCAGAAACGGACAATCACCAAGTACCCTGAAAACAAAGTAATTATTGAATGGTGCTGTGTGAAGCTTTTTTAGTGATTTTGAGAGACAGGACAGGAGAGGGAGAGAGGGAGAAACATCCGTGTGAGAGAGCTACACATCGTTCAGCTGCTTGCCACATGCCCCTCACCAGGGATCCAGCCCACAACCCAGACATGTGCCCTGACTGGGAAAACAGGCGACCTTTCGGTGCACGAGAGGATGCCCAGCCAACTGAGCCACACTGGCCAGGGCTGAACAGTTAGCTTTAAGTAGTACTGCAGCATGGTCAGACACTATAGCTTCAGAAAGGTGGAAACTGGAAGGAAGAGAAAATTGTATGCAAAAAGGTTAATGCAGAAGTAAAAACGTCTTAGATGAGCCAGGGGCGATGCAGATGAAGATAAATGAACAAATTGAAAGGACATTTCGTGGTTCCTAAGTGACGATGGCAGGCCCAGTGCACCCAGCCCACCTGAAATTCTCTCAGCACCAAATACGAAGGAAATTTATCATGAAATTGATGGTATTTAAAAGTACATTGGAGCTGTAGCCAGTTTGACTCAGTGGATCGAATGTCAGCCTGCAGACTGAAGGGTCCTGGGTTTCATTCTCGGCAAGGGCATATGCCCAGGTTATGGGCTTGATCCCCAGTGTAGAGCATGCAGGAGACAGCCAATCAATGATTCTCTCTCGTCATTGAAGTTTCTATCTCTCTCTCCCTCTCCCTTCCTCTCTGAAATTAATTTAAAAAATTAAAAATAAAATAAAAAGTACATTGGAAATGGTAATGAGACTCTCAACAGAGCAGAGAGTTTATAGAAGTTCTGGAAGACAAAAAGTGAATGTGGTATGTTTTATCCTTTTACATGTCTTCCCAAGGTAAGCCCACAATTGTACTTGGTTTCAAGAAACATGAAGTGTGTTGGTGTGACTCAAATGGATTACAAATAGCTAAATTCTCAGAGTAACTTTGAGTCGTGTGCTCTAACTTTCATAGCATTCACACGCCAGCCCTCTTCTGAGGAGGTGGTGGTTACAAGACCTTTGCATGTTCTATTCTCTTTGACTGAAATGTTCCCCACACACACCACTCGCTGGCCAGTGACTTCAAATGCATCATTCCTGCCTCAGCTACATCACTTCTTCAGAGAATCCTCTGCTTCCCTCTCCTGAGTTGAGTGACTCTGTTAAAACCCCAAATCACACGTTCTACTTGCCCTTCAAGGACCCAGCACAATTTGTAATTATGTATTTGCTGTGTATTTGTTTCATGTCTGTCCTATTCAGAATTTAAATTGCATAAGGAATAAGGAATGTGCCTGCATTATTTACTGCTATATCCTTTATGACTTAGGATACCCGGAATGTTCCCTAAGTATTTGTTGAAGAAATAAATGAATGCATGAAAGGCGAACAGCAAGAATGATTAGGCCTCGGTGCCATTTGCAGGAAGGAGCTCTGTTTTGCAGAACAAGGAGCTTTGAATGTCTCCCAGGTAGAGTTCCCTTTGTGGAGAGGGGGTTTCTTTTCAGCCTCCCACGGAGACAAATGAATTGATGCCCTCAGGGGACCTAGACCTTCTCCTCCTGGCTAGGGAGAGGGCACCCTTTTCTGCACTGAAGGCCGAAAGGGCCACAAAGAGTGGAGAGCATGCAGTCTACTTAGGCTTTAAGCCAGAAAAGCAAAATAACCCGGCAGGATTTGAAAGGGTAGAGAGCTACAGTCCTCAGCAAGCAATAATGTGTATCTTTGTCTTGAGTGTCCTCTGCCTGGCTCTCTTAAGAACTTGAGCAAGGAGGCCTGCAGAGGAGGGGCCTCTGAGATTTTGGGTTGTAGCCCTGACTGTTTCATGATATTATTACAGCCAATGTCTGAGATTCTAGTAACTGGCAAAGTGAAGTGAGATCACGATAAGAAATTAAACTATAGAAACTAACTTAGGTAATCACAATGCATTCATTTTTAAGACATTCATGATGCATCCATTTCCAAGGCCAGGCTACTTAAATAGCAAGGACAGCATTATGTCTGGAAATCAGTACTCATGAAAAGTAAGAGATTCACCAATAAGTTCAGCAAATGTACTTGAGAGAAAAAAGCAAGACCCTTTCTTAGCAATGTGCACTGGTGGCTGGAAACATTTTTGCTACCCAGCTTTTCCTTCATTAGCCTATTTCTCAACCATCGGCAGGTGACCATCATAATGAAGAACATGAAGGCCATGAGTCTGCGATAGGTTATCTGTTATTAATATGGAATTTTCAACTCTTATGACACCTGAGGTTACAGCTATGAAAAAATCTCAAACAAAAGATAGGATTGGGATTCCAGAGCAAAGAGAAATTAACAGGAATGGAAAGGTATTCAAAGGAAGATGTAGAAAGAAACAGCCAGAAATGCAAGAAGATGGATTACTCAAGAAAATTCTAAGCATTGAGAGTGAGATCATTATGAATTTCTAAATTGTGGTGATACATAAACTCTTAAAGAGAATGTGTCTGGTTAAACTGAGGATTTTTCTTCCTTGAAATGGGAATTTTAGCTTCCCAATTACATCTCAATAGGAGACTTCTTGTAATTGAGTTTTAGTTTCACAGATGGTGGGGAGTCCGGAAAACTGTCACAAATTGATCATCACTTTAAAAAAAAACTAAAATCTTTAGCCTTTCTTTTTCTCCACTCCGTTTTCTCTGCCCTCTGTCTTCCTCTCAGGACACTAACCATCTGCTAATGTCTGTGGAAAAACAAAATGTGAGTCCGGGTGTCCAGATACACTGGGCTCTGGAAACACTTCTTTCTGTTGGTTAATGTGACTAAAAGGAGAACAGTGGCTGAACTGTCATGTGCTGCAGTGCTTGGGTTTTGTTTGAGGACATTTGTCCTTTTTTTATATTTTATTATTTTATGGACACAGATAAATTTTCCACACTAAATATTATGGATTTTGACTGTTGGCACTATATTCTTTTATTCCTTATGCCTCTTCAGAAGTTTAGGAGGGAGAAACTATAAAAGACTAGGGTTTAGGTAACCCAGCTTTCTCGATGCAAAGGGAATTTGAAGGGAAGGATGCCCCAGAACACGGTTCCGAAAGAGACCCATCCACTGTCGAGGCCCCATTGAAATCCGGCCGACACTGAGGAGAAAAGGAAGTAAAGAGTGACATATTTTAGTGCACATTGGGGAGCTCCATTCATTTTTCTAAGGAAAAAGGAAACCACCACGGGGAGGGGGTATGTGTAATGTTTACTTTTATGTGGTGGGGTCAACATAGAGCATTTCGTATCCCTAGCGAGGTGGTCATTGGGGTGTGCTGCCGTCGGGGACATGCAAGTCTATTGGATGCATTTGCTTGGATAACATAACTGAGAATCTTTACAATTGGGAAATAGACTAGGGCATGATTTCTTGGCTTAGTATGCAAAATGGCCTTGAAATAAAATTGGCTGGAGCATTTTTGTCATATTCAGGAACATCTGATAAAAACCGCCGAGGAAAGCCCACGAAAGCCTGCACCCCACAGCACTGGGCTCAGGTGGATGGTGAAAAGGGAACGAGGTTTGGGAAGACTGTAATGAAAGCTCACACTGGGCATTTCTGACAGCCCTCCAGACCCTTTCCTCATAAGGAATTACATCCCCACCGTCTTACATCAGCTCGCACTGTTAAGTCTATTGGGTTAACAGGAATCTAGCGACACCATCTACCACCAAGAATTTGGGCTCTTTCCTCCCTCTGCACTGCTGCCCCTGCTCCACCCAGAGGAGAGCTTGTGATGTGGGCAAAGGAATAGACATTCCTCCTGCTTTTGAAATTTCATGCAAGGTTTGGGGTCTCACCTTATTAGAAAGGAGAGACCTAACAAAACAGGATCATGGAAGAATAGAGGCAGAAGCAAAGTGGTCAAGCCAAGTTCACCAGGGTAGGAAGCTACACAGGAATATAGGACTTCATCTCTTCATGAAGAGCATTATCGTGTGTGTGTGTGTGTGTGTGTGTGTGTGTGTGTGTGTTCTCCTTTGCAATCCTATCATATGATATTTTTAAATATATTTTCTTTCATAAGGAGGTAAATGTTGCAAGAGAGAAGAATTAAAAATTCTATGTCCACTGGGTTTGGGTTGGGGAAACAGAACCATTATAGCGTATAAGAAATTTAATATAAGGACTAGACTTCACACAAATATGAGTGAAACTAGGGGTGTAGGGTCCAGGAGGGGATGGCTGTAGATCATAGGGAAGTCAGTAGACAGGAACCATGAAGAGAAGCTGGGGGAGAAGCTTATGGAAGACCTGCCTTTGCATGTGGTAGTGGGCCCAACGTCGCTGTAAGTCAGTAGTGCCAGCATTTGGGAAGAAAAACTGAAAATGAAACAGCAAATTTAAAAAAAAGAGTAAGAAAAATGAAACTTGTAAGGACAATCTGTGAGGAGAGACTGAAATTGGCATTTGTCTTTCTCTGCCTCTAACCTCAATGGTGTGAGGGACCTGCAGAAGAAGGGGACCCGCTAGCCACACAGCTGCACAGGAGTCCTGCTCAGAACTCAGAAAAGATAAAAAGAAAAGATCTTTGGAGCTGGGGGAGCTTCCAGACAGGCCACTGCCGAGGCTAACATCATGGGCATCCATCAGTGACCTGTGCAAGCTGCAGTGGTACCAGCTGCCCTACCTCTGCAGGGGTGGGCAACCTTTTTTCTGCCAAGGACTATTTGTATATTTATAATCATTTGAGGGCCGTAAAAAAGTATCACCTTAACAACTAGCTTGCTACATTTGGTCAAACATTTGATTAACTCACCCCTACCTTGGCAGGGCCAGACCAAATGATTTCATGGGCCTTATGTGGTTCATGAGCCAGATGCTGCCCACCCCTGCTGTAGAGCATAAGGGCTACTTCACTTCCCATCTAAAATCTCTCGCATTTTGTGGCCAACCCTAACCTGGAGCCATAGAGGGAGGGGGTTCTGAGAAATTAGTTCCACCTTAGCTAAATTGATGTAGCTTGAAACCTCCAGTAATGCTCAAGAATTATACCTCCTCATTCCTAATCTTCGTCTCATATATACTTTTGTCCAAAGTATAAATTAACTGTATTAGCTTATTGTCTCTCAATACTGAATCATTCCAATTATCCTTAATATGTATTTATTAGGGGCCCAGTGCACAAATTCATGCACCTTGAAAGGAACTGTGGGCAGCGAGGCTATGGTAGGCACTGGGCAGGTCTCAGCCCATCCTCCACACCCCCGCCCATCTCCACCCCCCCCCCCCCCCCCGCCATGGCCCTGGTCTCCTGTCTACCAGCAGCCCTGCTCCCACTGCCACCACTCCCACGCGCTGACGGCACAGGCCCTGCTCGCACCCGCTGAAGGCACGGAGCAATTGGGACTGGTGCCAGGTGCCTGCAGTGGGTGCGAGCACCAGGTGGGACTGTGGCACGTGGGAGCAAAGAATTTTCAGTAACCACCAGAGGCTCGCCCGGATGACAGTGACCACGCCCCGCCTTGGTCTGGTGCCCCCACTCACCTGCTCCACCATCCTGCCACAGCCAGTGCTCGCCATGTTCCATGCACACCCCCTGGTGGTCAGTGCACATCATAGCAACCAGTTGTTCAGTTGTTTAGCTGTTCAGTTGTTCCACCATTTGGTCTATTTGCATATTAGCCTTTTATTATATACTAGTAGGATTTATTTAGCGAGGTACTTTCCATCAGTACACCTGTCTTTGCAGTCTTGTTTTAGAATCAGGTTGTGGGGTAACCCACACTTGAAGGCTTTCCCCTGTCAAGTGAAGACCCTCTGTAGTGCACATTTCTCTTTCCTGGGGTCTTGGCTGAGCTCATTCATATCTCAGATCAACTTTGTTGTCAACTCTGGCTACAGGCACATTTCTGGGCATCTTCATTGCTACCTTTCCATTGTCACTTTATAATTTTCAAAAACTGAATATAGTTTCATATCATCCATATATAATGTCAAGGCCAAGACAGACTGCCCCAAAATATCCCACAATAGGATATTTATTCCTTTGAAATAAAGTTACTTGACAAGCAGCTGGTGCCAGAGGGCACCTTAACCCACCCTTGTCTCCTTGGATACAAGAAATAAATCTCCCCTGTGAAAGGTGTCCCCCCTCCCCCCCACACTTGGAAGACATCTTAGAGTTAAACAACTCAGAGCCAAAAAGTCTGTATAAACAAATCTTGTTCCCTCTTTTAGAATTTGTTATTTTGTTTAAATTCCTCACTCATGAATACCCAAACCTTGCTTAGATTCATTTCTAACAAGCTCTCACTTTCTCCTATCAATTTCTCACAAATTTATTGTTTCTTTGTCTAAATAGTATAAGAAGGTGCCTGGTTTGATCAGATCTTTGAGCTTCACTTTATAATATTGTGATTCTCCTATATGCACATATTAACTTAGTTTTTCTCCTGTTAATCTAGTCTTATGTCAATGTTATTACTAGCCCAGTCATAAGAACTAAAGAAGGGAAGAAGCCAGGGCACTTCTCCCCCTCCCCGACAATAGCAAACTCATCAATTATCCCTTTGGTAGAGCTGAAGATACATGTTAGCTACATTCTGGTAGATACCCATCGTCTCTAATTAATAAACATTCTTTTGAGTTTATTCATTATTATGGTACTTAAGAAAATGTCAGATATTCCAAATTATGTTTCTAAAATTACACAGAGCACTTGCATGGCATTTGTTTTTTTCCAGTGTTTTTCAACATGACTCAAAATCACATCTTCTGGTTAACATTTTTCTAGTTCATGTCATTGAAAATTTCATTGGGAACCCTTTCTGAGAGCCCACAGATGTTTTATTCCTGGCCTTTGACCTCCAGGATTAAATTTCAGACACTAACCTTTCTTTGTAGAATCAGGAATGTGGTATTTGGCAAAATGCTCATGATACCAAGTAGATCAAATGTTTCCTAAATAGTAAAAGGAAGTAATATTTTGAGGAAAAGAGAGCTCAGTGCAATTAAATTGCAAACTTTGTATATGTTGCTAGATCATACATTAGGCCTTTTTTTTAACTTTTCCTGTTGAAAGTATTGCAGATGTCCCCTTTTTTCCCCAATTACCCCTCCCCCACCCCCCGCCCTAGGCCTTTTTTCCATCTTCCTCAACTATTCACAATCTCACATCCTGTTGAAAGTAATAAATATTCATTGATGATTGTTAAAAATTGAGCACACTCTGCTCAGTCTAATACTGTCAGATATTTTCCAAGCAGCCCAGATCAGTAAAATTTCCATCTCATTGCTCATCTGGGTTCCCTGCCTCTGGGCTCTCCCTGCTGCAATCTGCCTTGTGTTCTAATACTAAATTAATCTTTCTGCAGCTCTGCTTTTATCATATCACTCCCTTGCTTGGAAAATATGTAATGTATACTCTTTGCCAACTGGACTATGTCCAAATCCCTTAACATAATTGACAAAGCCTTTCATTTCCTGGTCCCATCTTCTGCCAGCCACCTCCCTACCAGCCTCTCCCACCCTCTCAAGTCTATGCACTAACCATACTCCAGGCCAATCAAGCCTTCAAATGAGCCACATGGGTCCTGCGTCCTCTATCCCTTTTCTAGGCCTTTGCTCTCTTTATTCATCACTTAGTTCCCAACCTACTTTCATTGCATGGTCCCCTTTACCTAGATAACTTCTGTTAATCCTGGAAAGTTCAGTTTTCATATCCCTACTCCATGGAAGGGCATTCCTGAACCTATTAGACTGGTTCAGGTTTCTCTGCTGTGTGCTTCCCTGACACCTGGTATTTCCCTGTCTGAAGTACTTCCGGTCCTCACCTTTAGAACCTGAACATGTTACCTGATAAGCAAAAAGGGTGTGATTAAATTAAGGATCTTGAGATGGGGAGATTGTCCTGGATCCTCTTGGTGAGCCTGAAATGCAATCACAAGTGTCCTTATAAGAGGGAGGCTGACGGAACTTTCCTAGAGACAGGAGAGGAGACATACAGAAGAAAAGGGATTGGGAAGATGAAAACTGGGAGAGGGAGGATCTGTTCCTTCTCCCCTAGAGCCTCTGGGAGAAATACAGTCCTGACACCTTCATTTCAGCCCAGTAATGGTGGGTTTGAAAGTCTGGCCCCCAGAGAACTGTAAGAGAACAAACGTTGATGTTTTAAGGAGCTGAATTTGTGGTGATTTGTCGAATAACCTCAGAAAACTAACACACTATCAAAGCTCCATCTGTCAGAGGCCCATCAGGCAACAGAGGGCATTGTCAGGGTGGCTCACGAAAAGAGCTAAACAAAGGGAGAGGGTAGCAGCCCAGGGCTAATGGTCATAAGTTGCCCGTACACTTCTGAGAGGACAGGAGGGAGTGGTTACCAGACCTCAATGAGTAGCTGAATCAAGAAGGCTCCGCAATAGGAGCCGTGGCCTTTACTAAGGGGACACAGCCAACTCAAAGTGCCCAGCAAGGAGAAAATCAAAGAAATAACAGCTCAACCCCACCCTCTCTCCACCCTCTAATCTCCCTCCTTTAGGCTGAACCAGAAGCCAAGGCAACAGGCTCTTCATATATCATAAGAATCAGAGCATAGTCCTATTCTATTGCAATTGCTCATTTAATTACCTGACTCCCTTACTCTGCTTTATGTCCTGAGTGCAACTATCCCATCTGTTCTCTTTATTATGAATTTCAGTGCCTGGCCTGGTGTAAAGCCCAGACTACAAACTGTATAAAGTATTTATTGAATAAAATTAATTAATAAAGTTCCTCATAGAAGAATTAGAGACCCTTCACTGCATGTAGTCTTGCATTGCCAGCTTCCTTTTCCATGATTTGCCTCACGAACATTCTTCTGGAGACCAAAATGAACACAAAATAGTAACCAAGCATGCTTTATGCTTTCTCCCCACCACACCTCAGTTCATGCCGTTTCCTCTTCCTAAGCCATCATCACAGGTACTGAATTCCTGTCATTCTTTGAAGACCATCTTATCGGCTCCCTCTTCATGATGACTCTCTGGGTCATCCTGTCAAAGTGACCCTTTCCTTCTTGACATTCGCAGCTCTTATTGGTGTCTCCCTTGTAGCAGTAGCATTTTACTGTTGTGTTCTACTGATATATGTACACAAATCATAGCTCAACCTGGAGAACATAATTTCCTTCAGAGCTGCCTCTAGCTCTCTTATAACAACATATTCTAAACAGGATTTAGCCAAAGATTTTTTTTTTATCCTCACCCAAGTATATATTCATTTACTTTAGGGAGAGAGAAAGAGAGCGAGAGAGAAGGAAACATCCATGCAAGAGAGAAACACCCGTTGGGAATAGAACCCGAAATATTTTGATACACAGGACGACGCTCCAACCAACTGAGTCACCCTGCCTGAGTAGCCAAAGACTTTTAAAAATAAGAGCACACAAAACAATTGCTGAGTAAGTAACTGTAACCTTTCTGTTAATTAGCATATTTGATGCTCACTTAATTATCCTCAGTTCTCCTTGTTTCTACTATTGAAAGCTAAACAATCAACAAAAAAAATGTTTTTTGAATGTCAACTTTATCTTGTTCCATAACAGTAGTTTTCTTATTTAATAAAAGTCACACAAGCAAAGACATGAACAAGTTTAGGTCTGCAGTCTTGACTTGTGTAATTAGTAATTCATGGTAGTACTGTATGTTGTAGTTTTACTATGAAGCATCATTATGAAGAATTTGCTCCAAGGTTGGTGTGGTTGGGGGTAGGGTAGTAACAGATCTTTAGGAATCCCGCTGGCATTTCTGAAGTTTGTCTTGAGGTGTGAATTTACCAGTTTTGGTCATTCCTCAAAACTCAAAGCAAGTTAAGACTACATTTCAATATAACTGCTTATAAAAATGGGGAAAAAATAGAAAGAAAACAGCCATCAAGATTCAGAGGAGTGGCAAGTACACTAACCAAGTTCAAAGATATTTCAATAAAAGTCGTATAAGAGGAACAAATACCAGAACAGAAGGCTGAACTAACATTCTGCTGCAAAGTTACATACCTCTGAACATCAAAATAAACATATAGAACCCTCCTTATCCACGGTTACCAGAAATGTTTAACAACATTCATGCGAATTTATAAAATTTACTGTCCCATTTCACTATAGTATCACCTAAAAAGAGACTATAGAGCTGAGTATATTTCCCTAAGGACTATCGTAAAGGATGGCATGAATACCTAACAAATTGATTTTATTGCTGTAAGAAATAAACACATACTTTCATACATAAAAACTATGTAGTTCAGTGACTATATTTTGCAAATGACTGCAGCACCATAACAGAATCCCAGAAAAACTCATACGTGAATGCCTTTTGAAATGTTTAAGCTCTTTAATATTTGAATCGCTTATAAATGTTTATCTGTGCTATGCTTTTCTCCCAAAACCTACCAAGCTTACATTGTTGCAATGCATAAGTCAATATTTGCATATGGATGTGGTAAACACAGCTTTTCAGTAGATTCATTTAGATGCAATGGGCAGCATAAAACATATATTTTCTAAAGGAATAGACCCTCTTGGCTATTCACATAGGACTTAAAAACAAATGAATCTTCAATGTTTCGTAGCTATTTAAGCCAGTGGGGACTTAATAGCTAAATTCCTAAAGAAGAATAAAAAATATTTGAAAATGAAGAACCCTGTGTGTTACTAAGACCTGAAGCAGCTTCCTATCCTTTGAGAATGGAGGTGCCACACACACTGCTTTGCAAGGTCCTATACATACTATTACAGAGCTAGGACCTGTATACCCAGCAACCAGGGCCTCTTCTGGGTCTTAGGATTACATAAATAAGACAGAGTTAATACTGGCTAGTGCTAAGTTACTCATCAAGGTAACTGCACAGGAAAGCTAAGACACCCCAAACTCATATCAAGAAGCATTTATACTTCAAGTTTACATAAGTTATATAATCCCTTTCCCTATTCTACATTGGTTGTATAACAAATGCATTCCTGAAACAATCCTGATTTCTAAAATGAAAGCTCTAATCTTCCTGTTGAAGGTACAAAATTGTTCAACATTTAAATACTAAGACATAATCCCAGTGAGTATGGCCATGAGCGACACAAGGGCCTAGCAGAGGCGCCCTAAAATAATTAACAAAGAGAATGAGCCAAAGGAGCACTTATGTCTGAGATGCAAGCTCTAGCATCTTAAGATAATGTCGAACTCCTAGCAGCAAAGAAAGAGGGAATGATTTCCGAGGTTTCATGCTTGCTTCCATAATTTCCCCCATTTTGTATTATATTAAACTTAGGACATTAAACAAGCACCAGAAATAAATGCTGGGCCAGAAGTAAGTTGCACACTCAGGAGCTCCCCAGCGTACTGGTGGAAACCACACATGCAGATTAAGAGTTACAAATCTTTATTCAGTGGATGGAGAGATGCAGTTCCAGATGAGTGATCAGGCAAGGCATTGTGAAGATGGCAGTGGAGTTGGGCCTGGGAATGTGGGTAGTTTTTAGGCTATGAAGATGGGGAAAGATTACATTCCAGAGCAAATGAATCCTATATTATAAAAAGCGTAGTATGCAAATTGCCCCCTCAACCAGGAAGTCATCCTGGAGTTCGGCCAGGGGGCAGGGCCAGCCAGGGGAAGGGAGGGAGTACCCGGCCAGCAGCCAGCAGCCGCTAGGGACCCTACAGGTGCATGAATTTTGTGCACTGGGTCTCTAGTAACATAATAAAATGATGGTGCTGATGCTGATGATGATGATGTCGTTATTATATGTCAGTCAACAAACTCTGATGTGAAATAATATTTTTTTTTATTGTCTTTAAACTAGCTTAGGACTCCAACACCCAACTAGTGGGACATATATCCTCAATCATTCGTGAGAGCTCACCATCTCATTCCAGTGCTGTGCCAAGGTTCTGAGGCCTTAAAGCTTTCAAGGCACCGGGGAAGCGCTTTCAGTCATTGGTCACCTGCCCCCACTGGCTCCTGCTTACACACCATTGTCTCAGCCACCATGGCCTATTTGAGGCGGCGACTGATGTTTTCTTCTGAACTTTAGACAAGAATTCCAGTGAGGCTGGACTCAACCTCCCGAGTACAGTATTTATACTTTCCTTCAGGTCCTACCATCCCTCCAGGCATTATCAAGGCAGGTGCTGCTGCCAGTAAGAGCCAAATATGTCTGAGAATCTCTCTTGGGCTACATGCAAGTCCTCCTATTGTCTGCATTTTTCTCAGAGGCTTTCCTGAGTTCTCCAAACACTGTCCCCTCAAAGGTCATAGTCTATTCAAAACAAAACTCAGGGAGGCTTGAAAAAAGTGTCCCTTTACCTCATCCAGAAAACTTTGATTGAGCCCAATAGAGGGAAGGAAAGTTAAAAAAGAATTTATATTTCATGACACAAGAAAATTGTATGAAATTTAAACTTTAGGGTCCATAACTAAAGTTTTACTGGAGCAGAGCCACACTCATTCATTTATGTATTATCTATGGCTGCTTTTTCACTACCAAAGCAACATTAATTGTTGCAGTGGAGACCAGATGGCCCCAAAGCCTGAAATATTTACTACCTGGTCTTTCCAGAAAAAGTTTGGCAACACCTGTTCCATAGTATGGCCTCCAAAGGCTGAGCAGTGATTATTTTTGTGGCTGTATTTTCAAGATCTAACGTATCAATGCTGAATATAGAGGCCATGCTCACTTTTTAGTATTACAGATAACAACTTTGAAAAATAAATAATATATACATTTCTGAACTGTTCCTTAGATCAATTCTTAGAAATGGAATTGTTGAGGCAAATGATAAGCATATTTTTAAGGCTTTGATACTTATTGCTCATCTGCCATACCTGTAAGATAGATAAAATATCATTATAAATGAATGTGAAACTCACTCAAAGGACATTTGATCTCTAGTTGAGATAATCATTTGATTTTTCCTTTTCTTTAATGATGTGATCAATTTTGTGAGTGTTCCCTTGCTCATACTGGTGGTCCAGAAATAATTAGCAGTCTCTTAGAAGAAATTGAAGAAAGATATCAGATCCCACTGTATCCTTCAATGTATATATACAAAAGCATTGGGCATTCTCATTTTTTAAAGTATGCTTTTCTTAAGAACTAATCAATCTTAGGATTGATATCTGTGACAGATAATCACACATCAATGTCTCTCTCTCTCTCTCTTTCACATCAATGTTTCTTTCTCTCTTTTCCTCATCCTCTCTCCCCCCTCCCTCCCATTCTCTCTCTCTAAAATCCATAAAAACATATTTTAAAATTTTTTTAAACAATCCTAAAAAAATTACATACTGTACAATTTCTTTATATACAAATTTTACAATAACAAAAATTTAGATATAGCAGACAGGTTAGTGCTTTCCTGGAGGGACTGGAACAGGAAGAAAATATGTGTGGCTATAGTGGGCAACACAAGAGACCCTTCTGCTGATGAATTGCTGTGTAGTTTAATTGTGACGCATGCACAAAGCTACACAGGTGATAAAATTGTACAGAACTTAATGCACACTACACACACAAATGAACACAAGTAATGTCTCTGTCTATTAATCTACTTAATATCTTTTTTTCCTTACCAGATTTTCCCGGAACCTACATTACAGTATTAAATAATGATATTAGCTAACACCTTGATCTTGTTCCTGCCTTTAGTGGGAATGCTTATAATGTTTCTCCATAAATTTTGTTTACTGTAGGTTTACGGCAAATTCACTTTATCTAATTAAAGTTTTCTTTCTACCCAGCCTTTTGTCTTAAGAATATGCATTGAATTGATAAAAAAAAAAATTCTAGTAATTGTTATACAGGTCATGCAGTTATTTTTCTCCTTTAATATAATTTATTACATAAAATTTTTCTTAATATACTATCATTCTTGAATTTTTGAGATAAACTTTTAAATATAATCATAGATTCCATTTGCTAAAATTTTATTTAGCACAATTTCCTCCATTGGTCATTTTGCAAAATAATAGCATGATATCACAACCAGGAGATTGATATCAGTATAATCCAACCATTTTATTTAAATTTAGCACAGTTGCAGGCTCCGCCCAGTCCAGGCCATGGTCTGGGCTCCTGCAGGAGGCAACCAATCAATGTGTTTCCTCTCACATCAATATTTCTCTCTGTCTTTCCCTCTTTCTTCACTTTCTCTAAAAATTAATGGGAAAATATCCTCGGGTGAGGATTAAAAAAATAATAAATAAATAAATAAATGTGAGTTAAATTTATCTATTGAAAGAAAGGTATTCAAAACATATTTTTTAAAGTTATATGCTATGTGTAAAAGACATTTAAAACAAGATGATATGGATTGAAAATAATAAATAAGACATACCATGATAATAACAGAAAGATTAAAGAAGAGTAACAAAATTAATAGAAAATAATACAATCTGAGAGGGGGAATAAACAATTGGAGAGGTAATAATTCATGTCGCTAAAAATATAAAACAAAAAATACACATGAACTTTTTTTTACATCTATACAGCTCCAAAATAAATAAAAAATCAATAAAAAAACAAGGGGAAATTTTTAATTAAACATTATAGTAGGAGATAATTACATCTCTCACAGAAATGCTGAAATCAAGAAAAATAAAGAGGATATAAGTAGTATGAAATATTAATGTAATTGGTATAGTCAAAGATATATAAAACTTCTTACCCAACTGAGAAATCTATCCAACTTTAAATACACGTAAAAGATTGATACAAATGTATCCTTTATTAGGCCTCAAAGAAAAATCTCATTACTTTCTAAAGAGCTAAAATCATGGAGACCATATTCTCTGTAAACAGTGCAATAAAGTTAAAAAGAAAAGATAAGCCCAAGAAAATAAACCTGTACCCTAGAAAAATCTAAAACACCAATTCTTCCATAAAAGAGATTAGAATGGAAAGTGCAAGTGCTTAACTCAACAACATGGAGAACACAAGTATCAACACCAAACAAAAGATGGAGACATCACTGATAAAATTTGGGAAATACTCAAAACATAAACAAGCCTTTGCCAGGCTGAACAACAACAAAAGAAAACTGTCACATACATATTAGAAACAAGAAAGACCAAATTAGAAAAAAAAACGGTAGACTTTTTTTAATTATAAAAGATTAATAGGTATAATTTATAATAAACTTAAGGTTTTACACAAAAGGGGTGATTCCCTGGGAAAGATAAACAATCGGT
Organism: Myotis nattereri; assembly: GCF_964212035.1. NCBI lineage: Eukaryota > Metazoa > Chordata > Mammalia > Chiroptera > Vespertilionidae > Myotis > Myotis nattereri. Next base: position 11,573,568 of record NC_138088.1, read on the forward strand.
GAAAAACATTGAAAGGATAAAAATTTGCTTCTTTGAAGTCATAGAGTCCAGAGGATTTTAAGGGCAAGTTTTAACAAACTTTCAAAGATCTAAAATTTCAAATGTCACTGAGCTCTTCCGGAACATAGAGCGGGAAATAAACAACTTTTTAACTCACTCAGTGAGAACACACTAACTCAGAGCCCCTGTAGCAAAATCAGAACAGAAGAGCAAAGAGAGAAGACAAGGAGAAAAAGAAGAAAGATTATAAAATAAAAAGAGTAAAAATCCTAAATAAAATTTTAGCAAATGAAATCTATGACTATATTTAAAATTTTATCTCAAAAATTCAAGAATGATAGTATATTAAGAAAAATCTTAATGTAGTAAATTATATTAAATGAGAAAAATAACTGCATGACCTGTATAATAATTACTAGAATTTTTGATCAATTCAATGCATATTCTTAAGACAAAAGGCTGGGTAGAAAAGAAAACTTTAATTAGATAAAGGGAATTTGCCGTAAACCTACAGTAAACAAAATTTATGGAGAAACATTATAAGCATTCCCACTAAAGGCAAGAACAAGATCAAAGTGTTAGCTAATATCATTATTTAATACTGTAATGTAGGTTCCAGGAAAATCTGGTAAGGAAAAAAAGATATTATGTAGATTAATAGACAGAGACATTACATCATATTTGTATAGACACAGATATGGATATAGACAAATAAGAAAGCTGGTTTTATTGCAGATGTCATATTTATCCACCTAAAAACCCCAAGCAACTCATTTAATAATTTGTTAAATCTAATAAGGGAGATAGATACAAGATAAATACATAAATATTAATAGTCTCTCTTTGCATTGGTAATAAAATATGTTATAGAAAATAAAAATAAAATACTTAGGTGTAAAACTATTGTGATAAAATATGTTGAGAAATTATTTAATTTTGATCTACCCTTACATGCTTATAAAGAAATCTTATCTGTTCATGGATTAATTGGTACAAAGGTTATATACAATGCAAATATATAAAAATCAATATTACCATGCTGGTAATATTAGAAATGGAAGTATATGTGTTAGATGTTTGTATACCATTATCAACAACAAGAAAAATTATAAAACATCTATATATATAAAAGCCTAAGCAACCGTTACAACCGAATGACCAGAATGACCGGTCGACCAGTTCTATGACACATACTGACCACCAGGGGGCAGACACTCAATGTAGGAACTGCCCCCTGGTGGCCAGTGTGCTCCCACAGCCAACCTTCCGCAGCTGGCCAGTGGGCCAGTAACGTAGTCCAGCGTCTGTTCCTTCCAGGCCGGCCTGGTGACTGTCACTTCCTCTCCCAACCCCTCCAGGGCCTTTGGGCCCCAGCCTGGGATGAGAAACCAGAGGTGAGTGGTGGCAAACATGGCCCCTTTCCCAGAGGAGCCAAGGGCCGGCTCCCTCCTTGGTCCCGGCGGCCAACCTCCCATGCCCCATCCTCCCCACTGCCCTGCAGGCCCTGATCAGTCCAGTCCTGATCAGCCCTGATCTCTCGCCAGGCCTAGGGACCCCACCCATGCACGAATTCTTGCACTGGGCCTCTAGTATAGTAATAAATTTTCAAGAAAAGTAGAGAAATTATAAAAATACAAAACATACCTAAATAAAGTCACCAAGCTAGAAATAAATCAGTAAAATAAAAAATGTTAACCTTCCTAAAATAATCTATAATAATAAAAGCATAATATGCTAATTAGACCAGACAGCCGAACAACCTTCTGGACGAAGCTGGGGCTGCAAGGGCCGAGCTCCTTGCACGAATTTCATGCATTGGGCCTTTAGTATATACATATAATGCAATGTTACCCTGGCCTGTGTGGTTCAGTTGGTTACAGCATCGTCCTATATACTGAAAGGTTACAGGTTCGATTCCCAGTCAGGGCACATACCTAGGTTGCAGGTTCAATCCTTGGTCAGCGGATACAGAAGGATAGATGTTCTCTCACATCACATTGATGTTTCTCTCTCTCTTTCTTGCTCTCTCCCCCTCTCTCTCTCTAAAATCAATAAGCATATGCTCAATGATTTAATTTTTTTTTTAATATAATGGAAATTTAATCAGAATCTCAAAATGCTAATACATTTTATGTGGTTTGCTTTGGGCAAATTAACTTATATGTAAAATGTTTCCCACATTTTGTGAGGGGAAAAATGTGTGTGTGCCTGTGTGCGTGTGTGCACGCGCATTTATATGAATAGGAAGTGTAGAAGGATACACATTGGACTGTAATATTGGTTACCTGAGAAAAGTGGATTTGGGGGAATGGACTAGGAAGGAGATTAACCCCGAGAGTGCCGGGGAGCTGGATCGCGCTCCTACTGTCTTTCGCCAAAAGTGCCGGGAGCTCTGTCCCGCTCCTCCTGCAGTGTCACTATTAGATGCTAGTAGTTCACTCTTTATGTGGGGGAAAAAAAAATTAAAAACCTTAACTCAAAATGCCTTGGCAGTTTTAGCATAGTTCCTAGGATATCGGTTGGCACTCAAAGGGTTAAGACATGCTTTTTCTTTACATAGAATGTTGTACGTTTTTTTGTAATTTCCTTTTTTTTATTGTTGACAGTATACTGATGTCTCCCATTTTCTCCCACTGGGCTCCCCTCCACTGAACTCCCATCCCACCCCAGGCCTTCTCCATGCTATTGTCTGTGTCCATGGGTTATGCATACAAGGATATGTTCTTTGTGTAATCTCTTCCTGTCCCCTCCCACCCACTTCCCACTGAGATCTGTGCCTCTGGACCTATTTTGTTCATCAGTTTGTTTTGTTCACAGAGTGTCACCGTCTTATAGCATAAAATTCAATTATAATAGAAATCATGAACTCATTTTTTAATTTACCAAGTTAATTTAAATTTCACTCAGAACAGTAAACAGGTAAAAACAGGCTATAAAATACTTTTTATTCACAAAGCAATATTTTTAACATGACCTTATAATTTTATTAATTAAAGCAAAATAATGCCGATGCCAAAAGGGACAGATGGATGAACCAGCTCATAAAACATATAATAGACCTAGTTGCATCTAGGCATTTTTAAATGTGCTAAGTGTCTAACTTTAAATTAGTGAGGAAGAGTAAAGAAATATAATTGTCAGATATATGCTCAAAAATATATAGGCAAAAATTATAAGTATAATATTCTTTACCTGAATGTTAAACAAAAGGAAATATTGGTACAAATTATGATCCATCCTTAACCTAGAATACCACTCAACATTAAAATTGTGTTAAAATATTCAAAAAATGTCCAACACAAATCATTATGTAATTTTTAAAAAGGAAACTATGGTTTTGTTGTTATAATTTTATAAATATAGAGTGATGTAGAGGGTAGATGAGGCATTTTTTTCTTAAATTTATTGGAGTGACATTGGTCAACATGAACATATAGGTTTCAGGTGTGGGTTTCTATGTTACAAGATCTGTATATTGCTCCGTGTGCCTACCACCCAAAGACAAATCTCCTGTCACCACGTATTAGGACCCCCTTCTCCACCCACCGCCTTCCCTCTGGCAACCATCATACTGTTGTTTGTGCTCAGGAGTTTCAGTTTTATATCCCACGGATGAGTGAAATTTATGGTTCTTAGCCTTTTCTAAATGACTTATTTCACTTAGTTTAATATTCCCCATGTCCATCCATATTGCTGCAAATGGTGCTATTTCATCCTTTCTTATGGCCATGTAGTACTCCATTGTGTATATGTAACACATTTTCTTTATCCAGTCCTCTATTTCTGGACACTTTGGTTGTGTCCATATCTTGGCCACCATGAATAATGCTGCAATGAACATAGGGGTGCATATATATTTACTAATACATGATTTCCAGGTTTTCGGGTATATACCCAGGGGAGAGATTGCTGGGTCATATGGTAGCTCTATTTTCAATTTTTTGAGGAATAGCAAGACTGCTTTTCATAGTGGTTGTACCAGTCTACATTCCTACCAGCAGTGAATGAGGGTTCCCGCTGACTGAAGGATCCTGGGTTCAATTCCAGTCAAGGCCACATACCTCGGTTGCAGGCTTGATCCCCAGCCCTGGTCAGAGTGTGTGGGGGAGGCACCAACCAATATATCTCTCTCATATTGATGTTTCTCTCTCTGTGTCTCTCCCCCTCCATTCCATTCTCTCTAAAAATAAATGGAAAAATACCCTTGGGTGAGGATTAACAACAACAACAAAAAGAAGAGATCAGACACAGACGAAGAGATGAACAGGACACAGTGAGTAGTTGGCAATCTGAAAGCCAATGAGACACTGTAATCTTGGACTTCTAGCCTATAAAACTGTGAGAGCCCTGACCAGTTTGGCTCAGTGGCTAGAGCATCGGCCTGTGGACTGAAGAGTCCCAGATTCGATTCCCGTCAAGGGCATGTACCTTGGTTGCAGGCACATCCCCAGTGGGGGGTGTGCAGGAGGCAGCTGATCGATGTTTCTCTCTCATGGATGTTTCTAGCACTCTATTCCTCTCCCTTCCTCTCTGTAAAAATTCAATAAAATATTTTTTTTAAAAAACTGTGAGAAAATAAATTTCTGCTTTTTAATCCACCCAGTTTATGGTATTTTGTTTGGACAGCCCTAGCAAACTAATATACTGAGGAACATTCAAATTTCAAAATGCTCCAAAATCATTTTTTAATAGAAAATTTTTTTTACTCGAAGTATGTATTAAAGAAAAAAGAGATCTTCATTTAATCACTCTGAATAATTGTAGTAGGAAGACATCTTGGTTTCTTGAAAGTAAAATAGCAAAAAATAAGTTGAATTATACACACAGACATATGCATGTCTGAAGGACATATGTATATTTTCTAGAAAGTGATTTGCCCTACCTTTCTCATAAAGCATGAAGTGCTGTGATCCTTGTGGAATGCAAATCCTTGATGCCAAAGCTATCTGTGAGACTCTGGGCCCTGAGACACCTCCAGGCAAAGCCATGCAATAATGTTTGAAGCTTTGCTTGGAAGAAACCAAGAGATCACATCATCCAACATCCTACCTGTGGGGGAATCATTTTCTGGAGTGTCTCTGAGAGACTGATCTCTGAGAGTATACAGGCTCTCAAAACACAGGGGACAGCCTCATGCATCATCATAAAACAGATAATTCATATCCTATATAATAAAAGCCAAATATGCAAATTGTCCCCTCGGGCAGTTGTTTGACTGAGCGACTGGGAGTTCAACTGCTTACTATGACGTGCAATAACCACCAGGGGGTGGTGCTGAACATGGCTGGCATAGGCAAGGTGGTGCTGGCAGTGAGCAGCAGTGGAGATGCTGCTGGCCCCGATGGACCCCGATGAGAGGGGGACTGCAGCAGGATGGTGGAGCAGGTGAGTGGGCGGTACCAGGCCAAGGTGGGTGCAAGTAGGGGACCTATTGCCCCACTGATCACCCCACAGATGGTGACCAGCAACAGCAGAGAAGGGCGGGGCCACTGCCCAGCTCCCAGGTGCTGAGGGAGCCAGGTGGGGGCCTGGCCCTGACCTATTGCCCTGCAGGTGGGATGGTGGAGCAGGTGAGGGGGCGGTGCTAGGCCACAACAGGGTGCCAGGTGGTGCTGCGGGGCTGTGAGCAGCGGGGGAAGGGGGGGGCACAAGCTGGGGCCCAATCCCTGCAGGTCCCCCCAAGGGACCCCACCTGTGCATGAATTCATGCACCAGGCCTCTAGTTAGAGTATAAAAAAAACCAAGGGAACTGGTTCTATTTACAGCACAGTTTGGAGAAAGTCAAGAGTAAAGGTTCCCTCTAACAATGCAAGTTATGATGAGAGACAATTAGAGGAGATTCAAGATGTAGGCTAAGCTGTGAGAGGATTCCTGCTGGATCAAAACAAATACCAAACAGAGACCTCAAAAACATATTCCTTTCAAGTAGCCAGTATTTGACTGGATCAGTTTGTAGAGCAATGTATGCCCTCAGGGCATTGTTAAAAACAACTGAGCAGAAGGCCTCCAGTTAGTGGAGTTTAACAGCTGCCAGCTGCGTGTGGTTAGATAAAGGGAAAAAGAAAGCCTTTCCCATACCACTCTCATTCCAGAGAACTATGGGCATACAAAGCTGTGGCTTCCGGATAGGCAACATCAGAGACTGACGGTGCAAGGGGGAGGGGGAATAGACTTGCCTTAGTCGATTTGGGCTGCTATAACAAAATAGTATAAACTGGGTGAAAATATTTGCAAGACACTTGTATCTAGAATATGTAAAGAACCCTTACAACTCAATACCAACAACAAGTTACCCTATTAAATAATGGGAAAGGGATCCAAATAGACACTTTCTTCCAAGGAAGATATACAAATGTTCGATAAGCACATGAAAAGATGCTCATACCATTAATCATCAAAACCACAATGCATAGAAATGGGAAGCCTTATACACTGTGAGTGGGAATGTAAAATGATGAAGTCACTTTGGAAAACAGTCTAGCAGTTCCTCAAACATAGAGTTGTCATGAAATTCTGCTCCTAGATATTTGGCCAATAGAAATGAGAATGTACGTACACAAAAAAACTTGTACATAAAAATTTATAGCAGCATTATTCATAATAGCCAAAAGATGGAAATACCCCAATTATCTACCAACTGATGAATGAAAGAAACAAAGTAATGGGCTCAAGCAATGGAAAACTATTCAGCCATAAACAGGAATGAAATACTAATGTCTGCAACAATGTAGATGAACCTTGAACACGTTATGCCAAATAAAACAAACAATCACAAACGTTCACATAGTACATGATTCTATTCATATGAAAATCCAGTATAGGGAAATCTATAAAGTAAATTAATTTTAGTTTAGGGTTAGGGACAGATGGGGCAAGAAGGAAGTGATAGCTAAAGGGGATAAAGTTTCTTTCTAAGGTGATAAAAATATTCTAAAATAGACTGTGGTGATAGTTTCACACAGCTGTGAATATACTAAAAATCATTGAATTGTACACTTTAAATGAATAAATTATATGGTATATTAAGTTATATCTCGACAAAGCAATTCCAGCTTTGTTTTGTTTATAAAAAAGAAACATATCAGAAGAGACCATCTTCAGTTCTAAATCCTTCAAAAAGTGGGAGTGTTTTTCTATATGGGATATTGAACATGTTGAGAAGTCATCTCACTTCAACCCAAGACAAGGATTCTCCCCGCTCTGGGCTGGCGTGTAAAGGGTCACTATGAACTAGAGCTGGTTACCCCGCCTTTGCTGTGGTCTGCACAAAGCCCGCCCCCGACTGCGGCTGTGGTAGGTACGATTGGTAGGCACTGGGTTTGCAGGCACACCACACTCCTCGGCCTGTGTTTCTTCATCCGCACACTTGGCAGACTCGCCCTTGCCCCAACAACTTCTCCCCTTTGTTGTGAAGATCAAATGAGATCATGAAAAGCACTTGGAACAGATGAAGGAAGGCATTCTAGAAAGAAAGGATTCTTTTAGTATTGCTCTCAAAAACCTTCCAGCAACTGGCCCCCTGCGGAGAGCAGAGTAAGTAAAATCAAAACTCCAACTAAGGATTTCATTCAAATTCAGAAGGTGTTTTACATTAATTGAGCTCTGAGGCTCATACACTAGCCTCATTTGACTATTTCCATCAGGCCTGTAACGTGAGAAGTCACAGCCTTGGTCAAAGGGCTGACTGTTCTCCAAGTGACAAATCTCGTGGATGCAGGACAGAAAAGTAGTGGGAAATATCAAACTCAACCTTTAGGTTTAGTATGCTAAAACCAAAAACAGCTTTCAACACTTTTTAAATAATGCTGGTCACACTTTGAGCATACACATTCTTTTTAATGTGTTTTGATGTGTTGGCAATGGATTTTAGGTTGCAATGCCTTAACTGAGAAAACAAGTCTTAAAAAGAAACGAAACAAAACAAAACAAACAAGGAAACAAGCATGATGCAGTCAGTTGTAATTACCTCACCAAAGGAATGAGTGGCTTGGGGAGGCTGGCCATCCGCCTGCTGAGCCCATCCCTTGAAGGACCTGGCCGTTTGTTTATGCTGCTTCCCAGATTCACAACATGAGGAGATCCAAGCTCTCCAATTGCAATTTTTAGTATTAAAAATAATCATTTCAATTTTTCAGGTCGTTTTTGGTCATCATGAGGGAAGTGATAGTTTTCCCATGCATGAACTACAGAAAAGGTAGTACCCAGCATTCCCCAACCCCTCCCCCCTCGGTACTGCCCGGGGCCCTGTGCCGAGGCCCAGGGCTCCTAAGGACACTGCCAACCACAAAAGAACACTCGCCACGTAGTGACTCTGCCCAAACCCTGCACTGAGAGGCTCTGCCAGCCCCGGCATGGCTTCCTGCAGCCTAAGGCCACCTGCCTGCGGTGTCTGAACCGCCCCCACCACCACTTGGGGTTCCTGTCTGAAAAAGCTCAAGGCTGTCACAACGATTTACATCTTGTTCTTTCTAGTTAACACCTGGCCATTGGCCCTGACCTCCCCTTTCTTAGACCATTTACTAAAATAATAAAATAGAACAAATTACAATTGTATCTCTCCTCTACCCCTTTCAGATGCACACTACAACCCAGGAGGGCCTTCCTCAAGGACTTGAAAAGCAGTCCTTTGAAATGTAAGGATCAGGAAGGATAGGGCCTCTGCCTCCCAGTCTCTAAATGGAGGGGGGGGGGGGGGTTAGGGGGGAGGGGGGGTAGTTCACTCCAGGTAGCAGCACAGCTGATCTAATGACACTACAGTGACCAACCTCTTCTCCGTGTTTTCTTTTAACTGCTCACTTCCCCGTCTCTACCTGAGCCCTGCTCCCTTCCCTTCCTACACTCTTGTTCTTTCTTTAAAACACGCCGGCCCCTCTACACAAAGCGGAATGGAGCTCAGCTCTTTCCCTGCTATCAGCAGTTCCTGAGTAAAATCCGTTTCCCCACTTTAACTAGTGTCTGGCTTTGTTTCTCTTTGGCAGCACACACACCCATGCCCAGGCAAATGGGGTCAAACCCCGTCAGGTCTCCTCTTCACTGAGTCTGACACCTGACCCCAGTCCCCACCCCTGCCCTGCCTTCTCTGGCCCCTTCAGTCTTCCAGGCTTCCCACTGTACCCCTCAGATAACTTCCTTTGCCTCCCTCCGCCTCAGATCTCCCAGGCAATCCGCTTTGCATCTTCCTCCCAAAGTAGGGGTTGCATCAGACCTTCCTCCTTCAAACTTACCTGCAGTGTTGACAGGCTAATTGGCATTCAGTGCTGTGCTCTGCGCTGGCTGGTCTAAGCCTCAGTTTCATTTATGTCTTGAGCTAACATGCCAAGGGAGTGCAGGAGCAGGAAGAAGCAGGTCTGCCACACGCTCCTCAGGGCCCCTGCTAAGGCAGCCTCACAGCATGATAGCAGGGAAGAACCCTGAAAACCACAGAGCCACTCACCAGCCCAGCTCTTAGTGGCCCAACAATGTCCCATGACAAAGGAGCCATTATCTCCTGAAACAACCCAGAATCTCATATAGGCAGAAATGGGTCATTCTTCATCCTCGCTGTCTTCTCTGGGCTTTTACAAAACTGAACCAAAATTAATGGTACCACCAGCATCTACCAAGTGGCTTTTCTGGCCCAAGCACCTTGCCGAGAGCCTACCTGCATTTTCTCATTAACCTTCATAATGCCGTAACTGCGAGGTGGGCACTGTTATTAGTCCCATTGAACAGATGAAGAAATCGAGGCTTAACATTGCTCTGCATCTTTCTCTAAAGCACATAACCCATAAGTGGCAAAACGGGGACAGGAGTCCAGGTCCTTTTGTCCTCAGGGCTTGAGTTCTTAACTACTTACTACACAGCATGTTGGTAAGTACCCAAACGTTTCCCAACAACCGTCATTCAGTCTTATTGTCTCTAAGCCATTTCTCATCGCCTGGACTGTCTTCCTTTTGCCATCCTAGGCATTGTCCTCTGAACTTGGGCCAATAAATCTAGGATGAAATAAAAATAGCACTCCAGCCCTAACTGGTTTGGCTCAGTGGATGGAGCGTCGGCCTGCGGACTGAAGGGTCCCAGGTTCGATTCCGGTCAAGGGCATATACCTTGATTGCGGGCACATCCCCAGTCGGGGGTGTGCAGGAGGTAACTGAATCGATGTTTCTCTCTCATCAATGTTTCTAACTCTCTCTATCCCTCTCCCTTCCTCTCTGTAAAAAATCAATAAAATTTTTTAAAAAATAACACTCCCGGGAAGACCGGGGCCGGCAGACACTTTTTCATTCATTTAACACCATGTTCTCATTGGGCTTTTATTATTTTTTTTATTATTTTTTTTTAAAAGATGCTCACCACCTTTCTCTGGAACAACTGAACAGGTAGGTGAATATGGTATCCCAAGGCAGGTGGGCTAAAAGGATTTTAATCTCAGGAGGCGAAACACCATAAACCAGAAGAGAGATAAGCTGCCCCATGTTCCCAGGAGCCCTGACATTGAGACTGAGGAGAGCTTCTCAAGCCTAGTAGCTCAGTTCCTCCCCCCACTGTGTCCAAGGCCCACCCTCCACAAGTACTCCTTCAGGAATAACACCATCTTGCCTCTCATATCAGTTTCCATAGTAAAAGTTTCAAGCTAAAGCAATGCCTTTGAATTCCAACCCTAGCCATTGCCCCCAGGATCAACTTTCTATTTCTTACTCCCCTCCACTTACTTCTACTCTGCCCTCTGGAAAGGCAGCCCCATAATCAGAAAACTCTGCCCTCCTGTGCATGTCTTCTCAGATCATTCACTCCACTTGCTTTCCTTAACGGAAACCTAGCTCTCCTCTAAGAGCGCTGCTTCTCCGGTGGTTCTTTCAGCAGCCTTCGTTAAGCACAGTCCTGACGCGTTACATCACTCTCTCCAACTCTCCTCCTGTCATAATAGATGAGCAGTTTCTCTTATCCAAGACCATGTATCAAGATAAATTTCAAATAGATTAAAGAGTTAAATATAGTCCTTGAAAAAAAAAATCAGTAAAAAACTGGGAGAAAACAGAGTGACATATCCTATATAATAAAAGCCTAATATGCTAAGTGTCTGGTCGACTGGTTGGCCGTTCAACCAATCAAAGCATAATAAGCTAATGATATGCTAATGCAGCTCAACCACTGGCTATGACGTTTACTGACCACCAGGAGGCAGAGTTCTGACCAATAGGTTAGCTTGCTGCTGGGGTCCGGCCGATAGAGACTGAGCAAGATGGGCCGGACACACCCTGGAGCCCTCCCATGGTCCCTCCTCGACTGGCCAAACTCCCACATCCCTCCCTGGCCCCAATGATCGTGCACCCATGGGGTCCCTTGGCCTGGCCTAAGCCCTCTCGCAATCCAGGACCCCTCAAGGGTGCACCAGGCCTCTAGTTTCTTATGAAAAGATTATTTTCTAAACCTACCAGTCACACAAGAAAAATATTAAAGAATTTGACCAGAAAAAAAATTTGAACTTCAGTGTATAAAAAGCAACTAACATATAAAGACAAACAGCAGATTGAAAAAAACTGTTTGCAGGAAATATGACGAGGGTAAATGCCTGAATTAAACAGAATATGCCAATCGATGAGGAAAACATTAAGATAAAAGACCATCGGCAGGAAATGAACAAAAGAGAAAATACAACCTGTGAACAGATGTGCTGTGGGAAAGTTCTACCTCAGAAGAAACAAAATACGTAACTAATAACAAGTCACCAATTTCCACCTAATTTTATCAAAAGATTTAAAAAGATGTCCAATGCTTTCAGAGGATGTGGCAAAATAAGTATTCCTACTTTTTCTGGAGGCAGTATAAATTGACAGAGACTTCTGAAGAGAATTTTGGCCATAAATTTTACAGATTTTTTTTAAGCCTTATAGTTAGGCCAATAATCTCATTTATGTAATGATGCAAAATAAAAAAGTGCTAAAAGGGGTAAGATAGTTATAGTTGCTTAAATTAAAAAGATCCAAAGATTACAATAATAGAAGTATGTCTGTGTGATTTGTGCTATAAATGTTTCATAAACTTCATAAATTACTGTTCTATAACATAAAATATCACATGTATAGTTTGTAGCAACAGTAAAATATGTATAATCTGTTGTGAAAAAACAAGATTACGTGCATACACTCTGTATATTCACTCATATAACTATGAAAAAAACATTCATCTAAAGAATGGAAGGGGCATAAACAAAAACAAAAAATAGAAGGGGCTAGAGAGGCATGACAAGGGTTGCTGAGCCAACCTTTAGGCTCTCTCCTATGTTTCCAGCATGCATGCATACACACGTCCATGCACAATTTTATCACATCTATCAATATTTATCTCAAATTTTGGTGTGTATATGTATGTTTTTACTTAAAAAACAGTTTCTTATTAATATCGTTTGCAAAAAATTTAGAAAAAAATAAGTATAAAAGAAATAAAAGCCTTGAAATCTTAAACCTAGGTAATTCTAACTATTGTAATTAACTCCATACAAAAAAAACCTTGTGAAATTAATTCTGTAAGATAGTGATCTCCATCTTACGGATGAGAAAAGTGAATTGGCCAAAAGTTACACAGCTAGATACTTAGTAGAGCTAAGAATCAAATATATATCATTTCCAATATTTTAATGGGATCATTTCAAACAGTTTTGTACTTGCCTTTTTCAATTTAACAGTATATTTTGAACATTTTCAGGTCATTCTAGTTCATGATGGGCAAAACAGATTTTAAAAATACTGCCCATTTATATGCTATCTACAAGAAACTCGCTTTAAATGTAATGACCTAGGCATGTTGAAAGAAAAAAGGGTGGGAAAGATATATTATGCAAACATTCATCAAAAGAAAGCAGGTGTGACTTTATCAATATCAGATAAGATGAACTTTTGAGCAAGGAAAACAGAGAAAAGAGGGTGATATTGTATTAGGCTAAAAGGGCCAATCGAGAAAACACAGCAAACTTTCATGTGTATGCAACAAACCTCAAAGCAATATGTAAAGTAAGAGCTGGTAGAACTAAAAAGGGACAAATACAGGATTGTGGTTAGAGACTTCAACAATCCTTTCACAAGAGATAGGACAACTAGACAGAAAATCAGCATGGATATAGAAGGACTCAACAGCACCATAAACCAACAGGATTTAATTGACATTGATAGAGCACCCACCACAAAACAGCAGACTGCACATTATTTTCAAGCGCCCACAAAATGTAAAGCAATATAGTTCATATCCTAGGCCGCAAGACAAACCAAAAACAATTTTGAAAGAAGAGAAGTCATACAGCGTGTCATCACCAACCCCAGTGGCGACTTCAGATGAGAAGCCAATCATTGAACCATAACAGACAAATCTCCCAATATTTGAAAACTAAACAGTATACTTTTAAATAATCCATGGGTCGAAAGAAAAACTTTAAAAGGGACATTGAATAAAATAAAAATACAGCATAGGAAACTTTGTGCAATGTAACTACAGCAGTGCTAAGAGGAAAAAATGCAGCATTAAATGCACGTCTTTTTAAAAAAGAAAAGTCAAAAATCAATCATCTAAATTCCTACCTGAAGAATACAGAAAAATATCTAAACAAACACAAAGCAAGCAGATGGAAGAAAACAATAAAGAGCAGGAATCAATGAAATTGGAAAAAAAGAGAGAGAGAAATGAATAAAAGAAAAAGTGGGCTGTGTAGTTTTAGTGTACAAGTCTCATACATATTTTAATACATTTATACCGAAGGGCCCAATATGTCTGAGACTAGGCCTCAGCCTGCAGGATGTCACAGTCCATTGGGGGAGAAATACAAGTAAGGAAATAATCATGAAACTGTGAATGAGACCAAGATAGGCCCATGAGACTTAAAGAAGGGCTGATGTTCCAACTCCCTTTGCATCTCGAGAGGAATGCTAGGACCAAACCCACCAAAACACTTGAGAACCTGCCCCAGGATTCAAAATTAGGGAAACGTTTTTCCCACGTGTCATACATCTTTAAAAATCTCTGCTGCGTAAGTTGAAAATCGTTTAAATGATGTCCTGGCATGTTTGTGTAGGTCGCCATGCAGACCCAGGCACACCATGGGACGAAGGGATCCACTTCTCGGGGGCAGTGTGCAGGGTGGGCAGGGAAAACCACAGGAAGGAGGGCGAGGACGACATGCCTGCGTGTGTCTCCCCGATGGGGTCCCACCTCAAAGGAGGCCACAGTCGGGGACAGCACGCTGCTTCCGAGGTCGCTGCATCAGGAAGGGCTCCGCTCCAGCCGGAAGGTCGCCCAAGGGCTTCTTGTTCCCTTCCTGTGTGTTCTGCCCATGTCTGAATGGTAACTTTCATGAATGTTTATTTAACTAAATATTATGAAAGACATGACTTATTTAGCCCTGGAATGAATACAACATAACAGCAGCACACAGCACTCAAATGCAAACAAAAATGTATTGCAGCCAAAGCTTTAAAAAAAGAAATTGAGAAATTCTGAAAATACGCTGCCTGTTTTTGAAGTGCAGAGTGGACACCAGAGTCGTGGGTGCAGGGCCCCCCTTCCCAGGTCTCTCCAGACCTCCTGCTACCCAGGGGGGAGCAGACAGGGCCTCCACTCCTTACAGGGAAGCGCAGGTGGCTGCCCAGGGCAGAGGCCAGGTTCCATGGCCAAGGTTTCGTGTCATTCCTCACTGCCCAAGACCCAGGCTGTGGGAAATTTGGACCCAGGGTCCGTGCCACACCACACAGGGGTATCGCTCTGCCCTAGCACATTTGTGGTTCTCAGATTTGCCAAACACATGAAAGCCATCTCTGCCAACTGGTGTCGATCACAAACCGTCTTAGTCTGTTAGGACTCTAACTAAATATCACAGAGTGGGGCGCTATTGACAACAGACATTTATTTCTCACAGTTCTGAGGTTAGAAAGTCCAGGATCGAGGCATCAGCACGGTCAGTGTCTGTTGGGAGCCTACACAGCCCTCTTTTTTCCTGTAACTGCACAAAATAGAAGGAGCAAGGGGGCTTCCTCCCCTACTTTTACAAGGCACTAATCTCTACCCTCTAACCTAATCACACCCCCAATGCCCACCTCTTAATGCCATCCCTTGGGGGTTAAGTTTCAACATATCTTTCTGAGAGGAAGCAAACATTCAGACCATAGCACAAGTATGAGCCTGATAACCTCCCTGGAAGCAATTCGCACCCATGCGCCTATGCCTTCAGGAAGCCACACCACAGCGTCTTCATTCTGCAAACGGACAGACTGAGACTCAGACAGAAAAACAGTTGCTTGCAGGTTTTAGTTTATATCTACCAGCTGCAACTTAGATTTTCACTGTTAAAAGCATAATTAATTACTCAATTACAAAACAATTTAGGCACTAATGCACTGAGGTCTACTTAAGGAATAATAAAGAAAACTTGTGTGTGTGTGTGTGTGTGTGTGTGTGCGTGCGCGCGCGCGCGCATAACATTTCTGTTTCTTTGGAAGTTCAGGATATTTGCAAAATAAAAAAGAATCCAACTTTGACTTGAAGCTCCTTTGCATTTGTGATGCATTCTTTTCTCCGGGTAAGAACTCTGTTTGAAGATGAACTGGACATATTGCATTGTGATTCCTTCAAGGGATGCCCTAGCGACTAGTCACTACAGCAACGCTGCATTGAGACTTCGGCAGTGAATTCTACAGAATCCTCAAAGGGAATGTCAACGGCCTTTCTTCAATCATTTCCCCCTATTTCTGTCAAAATATCATAAAACTCTATAGGAAAAGAAAACAGGCCCATATCAACCTTTATCTGTCCTTTAAAAACCCATATTCCCATCTGAAACAAGAATGTAATAAAACTTTCCTTTGTGTGAATTGACTTATAACTTAGTGGATGCTGAACCCAGAATTATAATTGTTTCCGAACCATACAGTCAGGAGAGCTGCCCCCAATCCCTACCCTTTGTTACCTCCAAAGGATTTAGGAGGAAACCTGAGAAGTTAACTGCTCTGAATATTTCACCAGAGAATGGAGAATTCATCAACTTTCTCCTCTATTCCTGTATCTTTAAATCCCAAGATCAATACATCTACAGTGTTTAATGTTTTTTAATAAAACCTAGAGAATTAGTTTGGTATAGAAAGATTGGGGGCCAGGATCCCTGGATCTTAATTCTAGGTCAGGTATCTATCTACAAGATGACTTTAGAAACTATCTTAACCCTTCGAATCTGCCCTACCTGCCTCCCAACAGTGTGACAAGTAAACACAGAAAACAAGAAAGAATTTTGGTGAGGGAGTTGGCACTGGGAATATATGGTTTTATTTTATATAATTAAAACTCTATAGCTCAACCTATTTCATAGGCATGAAAACATTCAAGGGATAGTTAGCTAAGCCAATGAAGAAACATTAAGAAGAAGGAGGGTGCTGAGTAGCAAATATGGTGAAAACAAGGTACAACAGCTATTGTAATCCATGTGGGAGAGAAAGACTTTCAGATGAGCAGACACACACAAACTACATACTTATTAAAAGACAAATTCCTTCCCCAAAATGAAGCATAACACTTTATTTTGATTTTCGTGCCAAGCCTTTCTCTATAACCCTGCACCCAGGCAGTAATAGCTACCAGGGAACCAAACAGCAGGAGAAAGAGAAATCGCCGTGATCCATGATCACCCCCTCACCCGGGCCTGTGGCGCTTGGCTCTCTGCCCACACTATGCTGGTCCAGTGTCTCTTCTAGGAACACTTCAGAACTTCTCCTTCTCGTCCAACCGGCACCATTGTCATGGCTCCTTTTATGTGTCAGCGTGACTAGGCCATGGTTCCCAGATATTTGGTCAAACATGTTTGGATGCTGTGTGAAGCTATTCTTTAGGTGAGAGTAACATTTAAATCAGCTTTGACTAAAGATGAAAGCAGTAATGTGGATGAATCTCATTCAGTCAGCAAAAGACATTAAGGGAAGAGGCTGAGGCCCCCAGAGGAACAGGGAATTCTTCCAGTTGACTATCTTCAGACTTGAGCTGCAACATCACCTCTTCCCTAGGTCTCAAATCTGCCAGCAAACCCTACAGATTTTCCACTTCTCTCTCTCTCTCTCTCTCTCTCTCTCTCTCTCTCTCTCTCTCTCTCTCTCTCCCACTCTCTCTCTCTCATTACATTTGATATAATGTATATAATATAATATAATATCACATAATATTGTAATATATAATATTTCATATTGTAAAACGTAATAAATGATTAATATATTTTATCAGCTCTGTTTCTCTGGAGAACCTTGATTCGTACAGCCATCGTCCCCACTTACTGCTACCACTTTTCACACACACTTTCTCAGCAGATGACTTGATACTTCCTTTCACATAGACATAGATGCTGTGAAATACAAAGAATATTTTTCAGATTCGTCTTACTTGACTTCCAGGGCACTTAACACAAAGGACCCCTCTCTTCTTTCTTGAAACACTCATGTCTGGGAAACCAAAATACTCCTCGGTCCTGGTTTTGCTCCTCCCTCGCTCTCTGGAGCCTCTTCTGGACCGTGTTCTACAGGTCTCTCTGCAGCCCAACCTCAGGAAAAAGCCTTCTCAGTGCTGGAGATCCCCTGGCTCGGGTCCAGGCCCTCTCTTTGCAGACTTTGCTCGCACAATGACTTCATCCAAACATGGTTACACTCACCGCCCTGTACTGCTGACTCCGGCCCCGATTTCCCTGAGGTGCAGATTCCTGCCGTCACCTCCTCCTCTCTCAACTCCACCTGGACACTCGGATGTTGAGACTTTCCTTCGATGAGAACTCTCGTTGCCTGGGGGAATGGTTATGCAGCATCCGTAAGAGACTGGCTGGGTCACCTGTCGCTGCTCCTTTAGGCAGCAGGGTCACTTCCCCTTGTTTATCACTGTAACCGAGTAAGAGTGTGGTCCTTCCCTACCTTGGACAATGGCCCCTGAAAACTTAGCCAATCCTATGGCCTCCCGCTCCCACAAAGCCTTAGCCGAGCTGAGCGAACGCTGAGGGCGCACCAAGCCCGCCTTCTCATGTTACCTCACCAGCGCAAGTTTGCCTTAGGATTTTCACGTGGATGGAAGATGGCCTCCTACTGTGCCTCATGCTCTACTTACCTGTAGCCTCTCTGCTCTGGTCCGTCTCTAAAATTAGGAAATTCCTACTAGAAATACCGTCTAGTCTCAGCCAACTTTATTTGTTTGTTTGTTTGTTTGTTTGTTTGTTTATTATTTATTTATTTATTTTTGCAGCATCTCCCAAGTTAGTCGGACTCTACTCAGTGTGCTCTTGGCTACACTTTCTCATGGAAAAATTCACCAACATTCTGAAAAATGGACAGCACCTTTTAATGGTTTCCTGTATTCTGTTCGTCATTCAATAACGTTCAGGATTCAGGGCTAATTCATCCATAGGATTCGTATGCCATCTTGAACTAGAAGTTCAAATTTGATTTTTAAAGATTCTCATCACCCTGAATTGAGCCAAGAATTCTTTCAAACCTTTCAATCCCAGTTACCTTTAAAGGTCCTTCATTGTACTTCTCAGGGGCAAACCCATAGGCTAGATTAACATTGGTGCCTGGGAAAACACTAGCTGCAAAGCATCTCTAGCAAATATTATGAGAAATAAAGGACATGACCTTGAGCTTCTAAATCTTTGTATAGTGGGCAAAGCCCAATAATCCAATGGCCGTCACTTCATGTTCTACTTTTGCTACAATCCACAAACCCAGGACTGGGATATCTGCTCCTGATTATCCTCACTGCTTTCTGCTCTTAACTTCCCAGAGCATCTACATGTTTCAAGAAGCAAGGACCATGTAAAATGGTGAGCTCTTTAGAAAGATATGAATTATCTGGTCTGGGCAGATGAGGACTCCTGATTGGGAGAGGCAGCCGCAGTGATGAATGTCTGTAAACTTCTACCTACTCCCAGCACGTCCTGTTCCCAGGGCTCGCCTTCCATCCTTTTCCACTACAACCCCAGGATGCAGCGCATGACAGCCAGTCCCTCCCTAAACTACATATGGAAAGAGGAGACTCTGAGCAGAACAGAGCAGCTCCAAGGGAAGTAGGAGACGCAAAGCAAAACCCTGGCTCTCAGAAAGGGGCCTGCTTGCTTCCTACTTGAGGCAGAATCAGTCCCTGACCTCCAGCCAGACAGTGGGAGGAGAGGTGGTTGTTCTTCCTACTTATTCCCAGCAACTGGCACCTTTCCTTCCAGAGGAGACAGTGGGAGAACCTGTGTCACCCACGAAGCTGAGAATTCTGGGTCTATTTTGGTATGCCCAGTGGATACTAAATTATCAAACAATAGAAGTCACTTGTGTGGATTAGAAAAAGAGGCCAGGAGACAATAGTTACCTGGTCGATCTAGCATTAGAATTGGAGTTAGGGAAAATTTCCCCCAAATGCTGCCATGATTGTTTCTATTCTTCAGAACTGTTTTTCTATAATTTCATTAACATTCATATGGCAACTGAGAGAAAATCTTTCAAGAGCTGATTGCCTGAGGCCACGTAAAGTAGAAGTCTTCTGTATGATAAATAATCTTCATTGCAAACCAAGGATGCGAAGGTTAATTTTCCAAATTGTCAAGTAAGAAAACTTGGGCTTAGAGAAAATTTGGCCAAGGTCACGTGGCTATTAAGTGGAAGAGGATGGATTTTAAAGAGCTTGCCACTGCTCTCCCCACAGACCCTCTACCAAGAAGCACCCCTTTGTCTAGGAGGAAAGCTCTCCTGGGAATACTGATCCCTGGCGTCCAGGAGAAAAGTGTACCTGAGCTCCCAAGTTCAAGGCCTCAGAGGCTGTTAGTTATCCACTTAATCTCCAGCCTGCTCTGGAGCAAGCAGTGTGCATACTGCCCTCCACCTTACTCATTTTCCTCCTTAATTTCTCAGCAGAAACTTCTCATAGCTTTAACTTCTTTTTAATCAGGTCAAATAAAAATGTTTTTAATTAACCGCCTTGATTTTTATGCCTCACACCCAGCTGCTTTCTGCAATCTGGCAGGTCCCATCTGCCTGTTTCCAGCGGGCTGCTTCTGCATCCACTCTCCTTTCCCACCCTCAGGCCGAGCAAACGCTGAGTGCTGGGGGGATGAGAGGAAAAAGAAATTACAGCCCAGAAGGGGAGACGACACATCAGCAGAGAAGTCAGCACAGTGTGATAAGGATTATGTCTGTGGGATGTGCAAAAATACGGGGCGGTGCCAACCATGCTGCAGGGAATCAGGAAAGATTTCACAGAGGAGCTGGCTTTGCGCCTTGAGGAGCACACAGGACAAACCGAGGGCTGCTTATTTTGTAGAGAATGTAATACAATGGAAACTTCCCAGTGTCCACAGAGGAAGAAAGGGATAAATAAAATACTATGCCTACATAATGAACAGAAAGTTTGAAGTTAACAAACTTCTTCTGGAGGTCTTGCAAGTCCTCTACGGGGACAGATAAATTGCACTCAGATGTTAGTGCTAATTCCCCAAGTCTGACCTGCGCCAAGTTAAGACCATCTCTGGGAAGGAAAGAGGAGTAAGTAACAAATCCCACTTCCTCCTCTAGGTACTTTGTGGGAAGGGACTTTGGCAGAGTGACCAAGAGGCAAGGGAGAGGAAGAGGGATGAAAAGGAGCCCAGGATGAACTGGCAGAACACTGATTTCGGCTCAGACACTCTAAGGAGATTAAATGTGGCATGAAAGTAGCCCAGGAGTCTTTCTGTGAGAGCCATTTCCTGAGTGTCTTCAACCAGCTAGCTGAGCAGCCTGGAGCTCAGCATTTAACCCCAGATCGGAGAATGATCTAACCTCCACCCCCATCTAGATCAACACTGTGACACTCCTCTGGTATTCACTTTCCCCTGAAGGCTGCAGAGAACCATGGCCTGGATGAGATTAGGAGGAAAGAAGAGGAAGGGGAAGAGATGAAAGAAGAGAAAAAAATTTGTCAAACCCATCAGTTTCCTAATGCCACTGTAACAACTTACAACTAACTATGTCACTTAAAACAACATAAATTTATTTCCTTGTAGTTTCTGCAGGTCAGATGTCTAGCATTATATGACTGTGTTCTCTGCTTAGGGTCTTGTAAGGCAAAAGTCAAGGTGTCAATCAGCCAACATGGACTCTTATCTAGAGACTTTGGGGAGAACCCACTTTGAAGCTCATTCGGGTTATTGGTAGTTCCTTGTGGTTGTAGGACTGAGGTCTTGGTTTCCTTGCTATGTGGGACCAGCATGGGGTGTTGAGTGCTTCTTGTATTTTAAATCTCTGACTTGTTCTTCTCATATTTTAGGGACTGGTAACATTATCTTGAGCCTACCAAGGTGATCCAGGATAATTTTCCTATCTCAAAGCCACTGGTTAGTAACCAAAATATCATCTGTAAAGTCCCTTTTTTTCCAGTAAGTAGTATATCTGTAGGTATGGTGTCTCATCACATTTGCTATCCTACAAATTGACTGTGAAATACTTTTTAAGGCCATGAGTCTTCCTACCACACCATTTTCTCCCCTTGAGTGTCCAACACCTTGCTATCTTATTTAAAAAGTCAATGGCAAAAAAATCTTCAGTATAAGAGGTGGTCTTGACCTTCAAATAACACCCACCTTAGTTGGGAAATTCAAAACATGATACAATCAATAGTTACAGCAATCATCACAATTTGCATATCTGTGGCTAGAGTTCATGCCAATCTACCATATTCCATAAAGACCATGTGTCATTCCACTCCCCTGATTTCTTTGTACTTTTCCACTATCCTCTAAAAGTCTGGCTTACTGGTTATTTTCCCAGATATCTCCTCCATAAAGCCTTCACTAACGTCCTCCCAGGTCTGGCCACGTGAAACGAATGTGCCCCTCTCATGTGCTATACTGGTAGTGTGTTTGTCAGGTGTCAAGACGCATCATACTCACCCTAGGCTGTGGCACTTTGTTGGCATTCCTGTCACCCCCACAGATAATGTACAGGAAGCCCTCATGGCTCACTCTCACTCCCTGAACTTGGCAATGAGTTACTTTAATGAAGCTGACACTGGATAGGAGAGATGATTCATCTGCAGGTCACCATTGAATGTCTGAATCATCTCATGTCAAAGCAGAAAGAACAGGATGTTCAAATCTGATCAAGACCTGCCTCAGAATGATGGTCTATATACCTTTATCAACAGCCAGGGGTGGTGCGGGGGGTTGGGGGGGAATTGATCAGAAGCAGGATCTGCATGCGCCTTGGAAAAGAAAGGGCAAAAGCCAAAGAGAAGTGCCCAGGAGAACTAGGTTGAGATGGTTCTCCAATGTTTTTCTACCCTGGATAAGACATCCCTCAAGAATCCCTCAGCCCCTTGTTTGGGTCCAGGACTGGAATTCTCTGCTAAAGAATTCAGCCTCCCAGATGCATTGTTGAGGGAAAAGAAAACATGCCATTGTAAATATACACATCAATTATCTAACTTTCACATCTTTTGAAGTTTATTCATATGAATAAACCCGTGAGAGCCCAGAAAAGCTCTAGCTGCTTTGCCTTCAAATCTGAAGGCATCCACACCAAAGAACTGTGCGGAGAAGGCCCTGTTGGGTGGCTGATCTACCTGCCGCCTTGTCAGCAATGGGTCTTCCGAAACTTGACTTGCACATCTTCCTGTCACCAGGAAGGTGCTGGAAAGGGCCGTGGAGCTGGAGGTTTGGGATCCATAAAATCTCCCATCAAGAAATGGAGCTTGTGCCCCTCCCCTTGATTCTGGGTTGGGCCTGTGACTGCATTCACTTCTAGAATGTGGACGTTCTGAAACGTGCAAGCCCAGGCACTAAGAAAATCTGACCACCTTCAACTCCTTCACTTAGAACCCCGAGGCTGACCGCATAAGAAGTCTAAGCTCGAGAGAGAGGCCATCTGGGGAGGACCTAAAGGAGAAGATGCCACATGGGGACAAAGGACTCATAGAGTAGCACTGGGGGCCCAGCTCCATCTGACTGCAAGCACATGAGAGGTCCCCAGAGAGACAGTAGAGCTGGGAAGGGGGAACCTTTTTTCTACCAGGGGCCATTTGGATATTTATATCATCTGCGGGCCATACAAAATTGCCAACTTAACAATTAGGCTGCTATATATTTGGTCAAACATTTAATTAACTCACCCCTAATGCCTTGGCAGGGTCAGACCAAGTGCTTTTGCCGTCCTTACGCGGCCTGTGGGCCGGACATTCCCCAGCCCTGCAATAGAGAAACTGGCTGGCTGAGCCCCAGGAGACCCATGGAATTATGAGGTATTAAGTGGTTGTTGTTTAAGCCACTAAGTCTGAGGGTAGATTTCTAGGCATAAATAACCAAAATGCAACCCCAGGCAATTCCCACCAATCTTCCTTTCAAATGAGCCTCACAAGTGTTTACTGGGTTAAGTTCGAAGCTTCACTCTGTAGATCTCACTGGATTCTCTCCTTCTGTATGAGACTATTTACAGGTAAGGAACTGGGACTCGAGTTGGTTAAGCAACTTGCTTATTGCAGAGGGAGTTAGAAGGAAATGGAACTCAAATGCTAACTGCCTGTGCCGTTTCCCCTTCAATAGCCCAGCCCATCCCACCCTAATGCTCCCCTGCGGCCTCACTGTGGGGGCCTCGCGTGTTCTCAGTGATGTGCTCTGAAAGGTTTTTTCAGCACATACACCACAAAAAGTGTCATAAATGCAGGGACAGCTTCTCCTGATCTATAGTCCCCACAGCTTCTAACACAGTGTGAGCACACAGTGGGAGCCTATAAATGCCTGCTGTTTAAAACACAGATCTATTGATTACAACAAAAATAGAGCAGATTGGAATTTTCCAGAAATGTGCCTGTACCAGGATTTGTCTCTGAGTCTGTTCAGGTCTCTATTTCCGCAGAGACCTGGCATGGGGAGAACAGTTTCCATGCATTTCCTATATGAATGGGATTGAGTCCCTGATAGATAAAGTGAATTGTTGAAAAAGTTTATTCAGCTTCCAAATCTCCTAGAAGAGGAGCCCCCAGAACACAGGCCAGCTCACTCTTCCCACATCAACTTTGCCCGAAGTGAATAGCCTGAGATTGGGGTGCTATCCTTAGGTATTTAATTAAATTGACAGATTCCATGTTTCTTAATCAACACTGTGATTATGTCAGTTACAAAAGCCTGCGATCCCTCTGCCAGCCTGGCAGGTAAGAAAAAGTCAGCGTGGTCAATTCCTATGGAAGGGCCTCGGTGACACCATCCCCGGCCAGGGCAGGTGAAAACGGAAACATTTCACCTCTAGGTATTGATTGTGTAACTTTGGGCAAAATTGTTAACCTTATTAAAGAGCCCAACCCATGCAGTGGTCATTTAAAAATAAAATCCTGCTTCCTGCAATGTTGTCAGGACCAAATGAAACAGAAAATATGGATCACTTGGCACAGTGTGCAGCACAAGGCCAGCCCCTACAAGTGTGCGTTTCCACATGAGGTGAGAAAGGACTTAAATTTGTCCTGACAAGTGTTCTGCATCTTCCATCATGTCAGACTCATGCCCTCACCTCCTCCTTGGCCTCCCAGGCCAATCGGGACAAAGAGCAGTATCTGCGGGCCTCAGACCTCCAAGCCGCTTCCTCTCAGCCTGCTGGAAGCTCGTTCCCTGATGGGCTGAGAGGAGCCGTGGCAGAGTGGGGGCTTCACGTATGATACCCCTTTCTCTCTGTACAGTCTGATCTTGACAACTCTAGGTAGGAGATTCCATGCATTGGCCATTGCCAAAGCCAGCCTGGCTCCCACAGTGACTCAGCAGAGGTGACCCCTTGCCTTGCGCACCAAGCAGGTCCCTGCAGGTAGGTTCTGCCTGGTGTGTGTCGGGAAGGCAGCCGATGCCTGTTCTCCCAGGACTTGGCAAAGAGCAAGCCATCCAGCATCTGCAGGTACTGGCAGGAGGGTTACTGCGCCTGTGCACTCGCAGGTACCAGCACGAGCCTCTGCTGCAGCTGGTGGTGCTGTGGGCTCCACAGACTCCCACAGCCACCCTCCTTCCGACCTCACTGCATCTGTTGTGCAAACCAATTTGCATGAGCCGGGGAAGCGGGGAAGAGAGCGCTGGTACTTACAGACCCAGCTCCCTCCGTCATGGCTGAAGAGAAGGCTCGCCCCAGGGTGGTGAGTGCCCCAGGAGGCAGTGACCGAGGGTGGCCCGGAGATGAGGCCGGTCCTGCTGGGACGCTGAGGAGTGGCCTGATTGTCCAGGAGCCCGCAGCCCCCACAGCCAGCAGCAACTGTGCCCCCGTGGGCCGGAGAGTGCGATGCGGGGATGCTGTGTCTACCTGCGTGGGGACACGTGTGAAATCTGTCCTTACCTGCACCCCTTCGGCCCAGAGCAAAGGACAGCTCGCGAGATCTGCGTGGCCACACTCAAACACGAGAGGGTAAGGCCTTTGCTTCCAGGCAAATCCAGACAAAGTGCAGCATCTGCATGAAGTGATCCTCAAGGGGCGGTCATTTCTGAGAGGAGATTGGGAGTCTCCCAATGGCAGCCGCACCTACTGCTCGTCCTGCATCCGACAGTGGAGTTGTGCCAAGAGTTCCACAGCCCGTCGCCCAGTCTTGTCTAGCAGGCCGTGTGCTATCAGTTTGTGACTCCCGGTGTGTATTGGGTAGGAGATCAGAATAAAGGGAATGGGCTGGTTGAAGCTGTCCAGCAGGGAATGGGGAAAGGTTGTAAGCGCTCTGGGCAAGGCGAGGGGGCCGCCCATCCGGAAGCAAGTGTCTTTACCGCCATGCTTACCCTGATGGTGCTGCAGAGCCTGAGAAACCGCGGCAGCAGCTCAGTTCTGAATCCCCATGAGGTTCGTCAATTCAGTGCGGCTCTGGTTCCATGGAGAACCAGGGAAGCCGGCAGGTCCCCGACACTGACGATGTCGACATGGCAGAGCTTGGGGACCTCTTTATGCACCTGTCTGGAGCGGAGCCATCAGAAGCCTGGAGGATAGAGGGTCGGCCCTGCATCTCGGGCTCCGCCAGCAGGGCCGTGCCAGGGAGGGTCGCAGAGCTTCCTAGGAGCGTGTTGCTTGGATAGGAGTGGTGTTCTGTTTAACCTTGGTCTCGTCCATTCTCCCTTAGTACAGCCGGAGAAGAGTGAAGGATGGGAAGTAACCTAACAAGTCTATGGAATCACTACTTTTATAGCTGACATCTTAGCTGCACCTCAAGCTCCTCAGGGGACCAGCTAAACAGCCAGACTGAGTGTTGATTGATTGCTCTTAAAGCAAGTGTGGCTCCTGTCCCTCATGATTGTTAGCTCCCTAGAAACTACACTCAACTTGCAGTCGCCCCAAAAGCAGATTTCTTTGTCTTTCCAAAGGAGTCTTCACCCCTGAAAATGACTCCTATAGTGAACTTCCATGCACTTAATTAGGGTGTGGTCCACACTTGATCTCTACGGGGCTTTTCCAGAAACAAAAAATGGGCACTGCACGCCTTGGTGTCCCAAATCAGAGCAGGGGTCTCAGGCCGTATACTCATCAGCAAAGGCTAAGCCTTCCTCCCTGTACGCGGGGTCCCGAAGCAGAGGAAGCACGGGGTGGCACAGCAGACGGACAACCCCTCGTTGGTTGGTGTGTGGCCACGACTAGAGGAACCTTGCACTCAGGTCTCCAAGGAAACCTGCCCCTGCCTCTCCCCTGTGGCACGGGCCCCAAGGTGATTGCAGTGTGGGCTCCCTACACACGTGCTCTTGTGTGTGGCTCCTGCCCAAACCATCCCGTCTTACCTGTAAAAAATGTCTGGCTCTGACCCAGCAGTGGTCCTGAGCATGACTCTCTGTCATCAGTTGTGATTTCATTAAAGGGGCTTAATCTTGTGAATCAGAGCAAACTCACTCTAAGCTGTAAACAACTACAGATATATCAAATATTTTGTAAAATGCGTTCAAGTGTGGGTAGGAAAAAGTCCAAAAAATTTAAATTTTTCTAAACCAGACTCACAACCAAATCGGAAAAGCGTTTTCTTCAAAACAAAAAAAATGCAAGGTCAGAACAGCTGACATAAAATGCACAGCATCTACAGGGATGCTGCAAATATCTGTGCATTTACCCCCTTCTAGAATCTGAGCAGATGGGGATCCCTGAAGGGCAGGGGCCACACATTGAAATTATAAAAACTCAAGCAGAAGAATCATAAGAGGTCCTCTAGTCCATTTCAAACTGTTCTATTTTAGAGATGAGGAAACTGATGTCCTAACCTGCAAGAGATAACTAAACCCCAAAATATACAGAGGTGACATTTTCGAGAAGCTTCTTTCCATTGTCATGCAGCTGACCATGTGTGGCTTTGGAATGACTCTAGCAGCCTCGGGTGTACCCACAAACTAGAGCTCTGTAAAGAGATTCATTCAACAGTATGTTTTCTTGAGTAGCTGCTGAGTTATGAGCATTAAAACAACAGTCCTCACTCAGAGAGACAAGATTCTTCCTTCATGGATGTGATGGTCTATGAAACAACCTCAATCACAACAAAGATAATTTCAGATAATCAGCTCTGATGGCAAAGAATGACATTGTGGCCCAGCCAGAATGGCTTAATGGTTGAGCATTGACCTATGAACCAGGAGGTCACAGTTCGATTCCTGGTCAGGGCACATACCCAGGTTGCGGGGCGTGCAGGAGGCAGCCGACCAATGATTTTCTCATCATTGATGTTTCTATCTCTCTTTTCCTCTTCCTTCCTCTCTGAGGTCAGTAAAAATATATTTTAAAAAAATAAAGAATGATATTGTGGAGATTATCCAGGGCAGAGTTGGGTTAAGGAGGTGAAAGATGATAAGATAAGATGAGATAAGATAGGATAAGAGTCAAGTAAAGTTTATGTGAAGAGCAGGCATTTGAGAAAATATGAAGAATGTAACAGATCCATACTCTCTAGCCAGAGGGGACTGTGATTATCAAGGGCCTGTGACAGGGAAGAATTCACCACCTTGCCAGGGGAGCAAGGTGGTTTGAGGCAAGGATCCAACTGAAGAGTTTTAAGCATGGTCTCGTTTACAGTACACCAGCTGCAGAGTGGAAAATAGACAAAAAAGAAACAAGGCCAGTAGATGCAGAGAACTCAGCTCAGGAGACCGTGCAGTAGTCCCAGAGACAGAGGCAGCTGGGACCAGAGTTGTACCCATGGAAACGGAGAGGCAGACATGTTCTCCTGGATACTGACCATCAGCAGGACACCCCAAGGAAAGTCAAAGCCTGTCCACCCAGTCCCTCATGGGAAGGAAACAAGGGCTGTACTTCCAGAGTCTCCAATGGGGCCATGCAGGTCAGCATGAAAGAGGTCCCCTCCCCTTGAAGGCAGCCCCTCCAATGACAACCATTGGTTTTCCCATTTAGCCATAACCTAATACCAGCAATTACCCACATTTTAACCCTCTGCCTCATTTTGTAAAACCCACTCAATTTGGCCAAAGTATAAAAGCCAATATAATACTGACTGCTTGGGCCAGGGAGCAGATGTAATAGCTCATTAATATTTCATAGAGTAATACTGATCCGACTGTCATGGCAGCCTGGTTTCTGCTCAAAAAGGCTCTACTTTCAGCTCCATCTCGATCAGTTGGTTGCTCTTCCTGTCCACATGGGTCAGAGAAAGAATCTCCCCATCACCCTATGAAGCAGAGGAAGGAGCACCCCAAAGTCTAGGGAGCAGAGCCCAGAATTGGCTGATTGGTAGACAGAGAGCACATGCATTCAGGGCCAGGCCGAGGAGCCAGGTAGCACATCTGAGGCCTCCTAGAACATGTGAACAGCAAGGAGCTGACTTAAATGAAGTCCTACCGAACCTGAAGGGACACTGCTCAGTGGGCCACGCATGTCTGATGGTTTCCCCCACCAGGGAGCAAAAATTGAAAGCCAGCTTCAGATTCCCTGCCTGGCCTTCTTTATCAATTGCACACACGCGCGCGCGCACACACACACACGTAAAGGAAATGGTAGCTGCTTGTCCTTTCAGTGTATGAAGAGCCCTAGAACCAGCAGAGACAAGAAGAAGGCTGCCCCAGGAAATTAAACCACCACAAGCACTATGACAGGCTGACTGCTGGACCAAACCAAGAGACCTGGATCAGAGCATACATGAGCCACTCAACTCTACCCAAGGTGCACTGGACACCACCTCAAGGACAAGTGGCTGCGGTTGTAGCTCAGTAAGCAAAACCTAATCATTGCTTTGTTCTCTCTTTGGTGGAGGGCTGTAGACAGCAGGGGATAAAAACCCAGAGCATTCATGTTTAAAAAAGGCAGAAATAGAGAGTACCCAGGCAAGCCCCAGGCAGAGGTTGTCCACACACACAGTAACAGTCTCCCTGGCACTAAGTCATATCCATGAAGTCCACATGGACAGGGAGAGCTATGGCTCATGTAGAGCCATGTCTCACCATGAGACAATTCCAGACTTCCTAAGAATATGATGAAGGTAGTTCCCCCATGCAGTGCTCAAATGTGCCACCTAGAAAAATAGAAACACATTGCATGAACAGTGGCAGAAAGAAAAAAGAAACCCAGAAGTGATATAAGGTCCCACTGTCAGCCAACTGCTGCGGAGGAGTCCTCTGTGAGGAGCTCACTGGTACCTGCTGTCCCCCAAGGACTCCCTGTGCACAGATCTCTGATGTGGATCTCGGCTGTAATTTGGAGCAGCGACAGTGCAGGGACTCGTCCACAGCTCTTGCATTAGTGGAGGAAAGTGACAGCGTTTCCAGAGCTCTGTTTTGACTCATTAATCACACAGCATGACCCATTGACAGCTACAGCTGGGCAGTATCTATCGCAAACATATCCAAAGTGGAGGGGTTTTTTAATGTAACATTAATCATGTGGAAAATTTCTGAAAAGGGCTATGAGAAATGGCTAGTGTAGACTAGCAAGTATTTTGAAGCTGGTAGACTAAATGAATGAGTAGAATGTCACTACACTGACATCAGCGAGCATTCAGACATTCTCAGATGTGGTAGAAAGACCCTTGTCATTGCTGAGACACCTCCCAAGGACAAGGACTGGCAACAGCCCTCTCCTTATTACTCCACTGGCGGGTCTCTCTTTTAGACAGTAAGCTCTGAGAGAAGGCTCTTGTTTGAGTCACTGTTTCCAGCTTCTAGAGTAGTTCCTAGCACATAGTAAGTGCTTAATAAACATTTATTAAATTGAAGGTCATTGCAGTAACAAACCTGCCCTAACAGATCCAAGGACCACCAGACCTCGCCCTGACAGCCCTCACTGGTTCCAGCAGGAGCAGCCACCTCTTTGAAAGTGTGGAGAGATAGTAGGACCTCCGGATCCTACCGGAGAGGATGGCTTTGAGGAAGCAGGAGTAAACAGGTTCTGACTCTGATCAGAGATCTACATGCTACCTACATGGCTCAGCTAGGTTGTGTCATGACTTGGCACTACTGTGTCTCCATCTGTCAAACGGGGACACAAATATCCCACTTCTTCAATTTAAAAAGAGAAAACCCCTCTAAAGACAACGCCATATAGGGTTCCAAGCACTAGACGGAAAGTAAGAAAACCTGTTTTGCTACCAACCTTAATCCCACTTGGCAAGACAAATGGCCTCTCTGGTCACTCTTCTCTCCTAAGTAAAGGGAGGGTCCCTTCCTACTCTACTCTTCTCTGAATCTGTAGATGTGGAAGATGCAACACTTTTTGAGTTGATGCTTTGCATATTTTTATATTTGTTTTATAGGTGCTGTAGTAAGCCTTTCCACTTAGTGCCTTAAAAAACAACTGAGTTTGCAAAAAAAGATTCTGATACAATGTTTATAATTAGATTAGAGGCCCAGTGCATGAAATTCGTGCACCGAGGGGGGGTGTCCCTCAGCCCAGCCTGCACCCTCTCCAATATGGGATCCCTCGGGGGATGTCCGACTGCCGGTTTAGGCCCAATCCCTATGGGCCTATACCGGCAGTCGGACATCCTTCTCACAAGCCAGGACTGCTGGCTCCTAACCGCTCACCTGCCTGCCTGCCTAATTGCCCCTAACCACTTCTGCCTGACAGCCTGATCACCCCCTAACCACTCCCCTGCCAGCCTGATCAATGCCTAACTGCTCCCCTACCAGCCCCATCACCCCTAAATGCCCTCCCCTGCAGGCTTGGTTGCCCCTAACTGCCCTCCCCTGCCAGCTATCTTGTGACCACGTGGGGGCGGCCATCTTGTGCGAGGGCATGATGATCAATTTGCATATTACTGCTTTATTATATAGGATGCACTTGTGAATATAACATGATTATAGCACTGAGGCAGGATGATTTTTCCACATTTTATTAATAGTTGGAAATAATTACTTCCTATAACACTGAAAAGTAAAGTTTTATATCTGAAAATGCAAGTGCTTTAATGGCGTCAAACAGACTGTAACCCCTTAGAGCAGTGGTTCTCAACCTTCCTAATGCCATGACCCTTTAATACAGTCCCTCATGTTGTGATGACCCCCAACCATAAAATTATTTTCATTGCTACTTCATAACAGTAATTTTGCTACTGTTATGAATCATAATGTAAATATCTGATATGCAGGATGTATTTTCGTTGTTACAAATTGAACATAATTAATTGTGATTAGTGATTAGTGATTAATCACAAAAACAATATGTAATTATATATGTGTTTTCTGATGGTCTTAGGCGACCCCTGTGAAAGGGTCGTTGGACCCCCAAAGGGGTCGCGACCCACAGATTGGCAACCCACAGGTTGAGAACCACTGCCTTAGAGTCTACTGCACATATGAAATTATCACTACTCTGATTATTGCACCGTGATTATAATGTATTCCGCTTAGCACTATGGATTGTATTTGCTAAGTACTGCTAGATAATTTATAACTTATCCATGCAGTGGTTCTCATATAGCACCTGAGCAAAAGTTAAGGACAAAATGTAAAGCCTTTAGTCAAAATAGACTTAATTTTCAATACTAAAAGCTGAGCCTTATTCCTCCTGAACAGAGCTGATGTGGCTTAATTCCTTTTGTTACAATCTCCCTGGATAATAATTCCTTAATTGCTTCCTAGATGAAAATATTAATCATGGGGCAGCCTTTAATAAGGACAAATTATGATATTTCTTCTCCCCAAAGGTTCATGGGGAAAGAAGTATTCTCTTCCTTTCTTCTCTCTCCTCCTGATACACAGCTTATGTGTCACAAATCAGTTTCCCATTAAATTAAATTTAAGCTAATGTGTCATCTATTCTCAGGAATTCTGAGTTCCCTGAGGGAAAATATTGTGTCTGATTCATCTCTGGATTTGCCACACACTCTAGATCCAATAACTGAGAAAGCCAATTGCATTCAAACACAACTGACAAGGACATTTGGGAAATTGCCTCCACAATTGTGTTGCTGCTTCTGTTTAATTGGGTGATAGTTGGTCAATTGCTTGGTTGTCAGTAGGCTGGTTTGGGGGAGAGGGTGGGGCTTAGGAAAGTTAATCACTCATTAATGAAAAATAATTAAGCCTCAACCTCATGACAGGTTCTGTGCTCTGCAGAATAAAAATATGTTTCCTGCCCTTCAGCAACTCACAGTATGTTGGAGAAGACAGACATTTAAAACTTAATTAACATAAAAAGACTATTAAACACTACAGTGGAGGTAGATACCGCCCAGTGACTCCCTTGGTTTGACAAGTGTATGGAGAGTTTGCACTCACTGTCCCAGAGCAGTGGGGTAAGAGGCTTTCTGGGATCCTGTCAGCAGCTGCTTGTGATTGCTGGTGTGAGAAGTTTGCTCAGAGGAGGAAAGTGAATCTATTTGCGTGAATGAGGCATCCACTGGTCTCCCAACCTTGTTTAAATGAGGCCTTTCAGACAGAAGTGCTTTCGGGTTAAGCATGGAAAGTAGCAGCTTGATCTGTGATGTAAGTTGGAGAAGTCAGAGCCGTGGCAGGATGTTTGCACTGGATGTTGCAGAAACTTTGTTGAAACACAAGAAACACCGTTTGGGGAAAGCTGGTTTAGAGAATTCTCCAAGTGACATAATCCATGTGAATTTCAGGGCAGGGGGTTAGGCTCCGTATCACAAAAGTAAGAGGTCAGTGTGTGAAAACAGGCAGCCAAAAAGGAAACAAAAGGCAGCCAGAAGGGAAAACACATGGAGGGGAAGTTATTAGAGTGTAATACTCAGTAAATAAAGGGAGAGAATAACATGGCAAAAATTAGGCTAGTGATGAATTTGGGGGGTGGGAAGAGAATAAATTTTAGTTTCTCCTTAAACCATATACTAAATAAACTTCTAAATGAATTTCAGAGCTATATATTAAGACATTAAATGCCAATTATAGAAAAATAGGCTATAAGATTGAATATCAAGTATGTAAATTTAGAAGTAATAGAAGAAATCACAAAGAATAGATCATCAGATTTAATTACGTACAATTAAAGTTTCTGCATAATGAAAAAAATAAAAAGGTAGATGAGAAAAAATGCTTCTGTAAATATATCTTTAGAAAAAAATGAAGAGGTAACAATTTTATTCTGTGAAGAACAAAAAGAAATCAATTTTAAAGAGAAAACAATTAAATGGATGAATAAGTAAAATATTCCCAATAGAATAAAATTATAGTTATTATTATTCTATTATCCTAGGTATTATTGTTATTCAATAACATTCAACAATGATTACTGCCTGAAATCATGCTGAGTGTTGAATATACATTACTCTGAGCCCTTATTGTAAAAACTACTTGATAATTGATTTAATTTTCAAGAAATGATCACAATTAAATATCAAGAAAAAAATAAAGATCAGGTATGAAAAGTTGTGTAAAAGATTAGTGGTGGTCACTTAATTTACTTAACTATATAACTAAAACCAAACAATTATGAAATTTAATTACCAGAATACAAATGTTATAAGCCTTAACCAAGTAAAAGTAATACTATCACACACTAAAATGAAAACATAATGGAAATGGAGATAGAAAAAGGTGGGAAAATGCCATTTTTATTACCTCTCATAGCAGAAAGTGGCTGAATGTGTACATGCTGTAAAAGATGTAATTTAAAAAGCTGTCTCTCACCTGTCAGTATTTTATAAGCTGTTCCTTAATTTTGGAAGGATTTTTGGGAAAGGGAACAATGGCATGTGATAAAGAAACATCTGTTTAGAACTCAGCTCTTCCTTCCGCTCCTTCTTCTGTAATATTCAGGAGGATGCATGTTTGTGCTCTAATTTGAAGGTGGCAGTTTGAGAGCAGCCTGATTCTCTCTGCTCCTATGAGCCACAGCACAGCCAGGCAGGACGGGGCCTCTCGCAGGCAGCGAGCTGTCAGAGCAGCTCCTTTCCCAAGAGGAGTCTAGAAAAAAAGAGATATACAGAAGGGAGAAATTTTACATAGAGCCAGAATTTTAAATTATTGAAGTGGCTAAAATAAACCCAGCTGTTGGGGAACAGAAGTGGGAGGTGAAGGAGAGGAGTAGAAAAGCAATGCATTCGAGGGAAGAAAGACTTAATATTTCTCTTAGAATAGAAAAGGGAGAAGGCAATGGAGGATGTATAGCTTATCAGACCTTCCCATTAGAATTGGAATAAGAGAATAAAAATATTTTATCACTAAGTCAGCAGAAATAAAGACTGGAAAAGAGAAAAACAAAATAGGTGGTAAACTTTAAATAAAATGGAAAGAATAAAATCAAGGCTAGCACATATTGTCCAGAATTTCCAGATCAATAAACAGATGATCAGACTGTTAAAAGCACTGCCTTCTGTGTGGTTCACAAGAAATACACCTAGAGCAGAGTGACAAACACTGAACATGAGGGAGACACAAAGATACCAGCAAATGAAAGTAGGCAGGCAAGCAGACAAACAGAAAGCAAGAGCAATAATCTCAGTATCAGGCAAATGTCAATGTAAAGTCAAAAGCATCTAACAGGATAGATGGTGTGATGGTTAAACAAATATGTAATCTTTGCCCTGCCTGTGTGACTCAGTGGTTGAGCAGCAACCTATGAACCAGGAGGTCACTGTTAGATTCCCGGTCAGGGCACATGCCCGGGTTGTGGGCTCGATCCCCAGTAGCGGGTGTGCAGGAGGCAGCCAATCAATGATTCTCTCTCTCGTTGATGTTTCTATCTCTCTCTCCCTCTCTTTTCTTCTCTGAAATCAATAAAAATATATTCAAATATATATATGCACTGAGTGGCCAGATTATTATGACCACCTGACATTTGTAGGCAAATTAGCTATAATTTCGCGCTGAAGTTGCCGGAGGGCCAGACCATTATAAATAGGGAAGCAGGTTGTTTACCACGACAGTAGAGTGATTTTTTCTGAAGATATGGGTAAACAACACGATTTAACAACCTTTGAACGTGGGATATATTTGAAAGTGAGTGGCCAGATTATTATGACCACCCCATCAGTACTTCGTTGGGCCACCTTTTGCCTTCAATACTGCGGTGATTCTTCTTGGCATTGACTCCACGAGATGTTGAAAGGTAATGCGAGGAATCTGACACTGTGCCTGCTGAATAGCACTGTCCAGTTCTGTGAGATTTGATGGTTGTGGAACCAGCTGCCTGATGGCTCTTTTAACTTCGTCCCACAAATGCTCAATTGGATTGAGATCTGGTGATTGTGGGGGCCACCTAAGCAAGGTAAAGTCTCCCTCATGTTCTTGAAACCACTCCTGCACAGTATGAGCACCGTGGCATGGCTCATTGTCATGTTGGAAGAAGCCATCTCCATTGGGATACGCCATCAACATGATAGGATGAACTTGATCAGCAACGATACTTAGGTATGCTGTGCTATTCAGACATTGTTCCACATGAATTAAAGGGCCCAAATCATGCCAGGAAAACATGCCCCAAACCATAACACTGCCCCCACCAGCTTGAAGGATTGTACTCATGCATGTGGGGTGCATGCTTTCATGCTGTTTCCGCCAAATTCTCACTCTGCCATCTGCATGATGCAACTGGAAATGTGATTCATCGGACCACATGACCTTTTTCCAATGCTCAACTGTCCAATCCTTGTGTTCCTGTGTGAATTGGAGACGTTTTATCTTGATAACTGCAGACAGCAAAGGTGTTCAAACAGGCCTTCGGCTTCCATATCCCATACAATGCAGAGTACGGCTAATTTGCCTACAAACGTCAGGTGGTCATAATAATCTGGCCACTCAGTATATATGCTAATTAGACAAGAGCCAGGGCTGCAGCCGGGGGATGGAGGCAGCTGCTGTAGCTGTGAGGGACGGAGGGATGGATCCAGGCAGCCACCGCAGCTGTGAAGGCCTACTCTTGCACGAATTTTGTACATTGGGCCTCTAGTATATATATATTCTGTAATGGCATTGCAATCTATAATAATAAATGCATAATATGCTAATTAGACCAGACAGCCAAATGACCTTCTGGACATCCTTCCAGACGAAGCTGGGGTGGCAGGGGCTGAGGCAGAGGTAGTTAGGGTTGATCAGGCAGGCAGAAAGGTTTAGGGGCTATCAAGCAGGCAGGCAAGCAGTTAGGGGTGATCAGGCAGGCAGGCAAGTGGTTAGGGGCGATCAGGCAGGTAGGTGAGTGCTTAGGGGTGATCAGGCAGGCAGGTGAGCAGTTAAGGGGGGGGATCAAGCAGGCAGGCAGAGTGGTTAGGGGCAATCAGGCAGGCAGACAGACCAGCAGTTAGGAGCCAGTGGTCCCAGATTGCAAGAGGGTGCAGGTCGGGTTGAGGAACTCCCCCCCACCCCCACATGAATTTCGTGCACTGGGCCTCTAGTAGTCATGTACACTTTGTCCTAAATAACATAGCAACCAAATCAAGTCTTCTATAAATACAAAAAAATACTTGAGACAAATATAACTTCAATTTGAAATATGAATACACTTTTAAAATTTTACAGATCAAGTTAGCAAAAAATAACAAAGAATAAAGATTTGATTAAGGATATCAGCATATACTGATTATTTTATTGATTGCCTCATTTCTTATATCCAAAGAACATTATGATATTGATTAAATCTTTAGCCAAAGAAATATTTTTGTCAAATTCAAAAATCTACAAGCTACGATCTGTATTAAAAATCAATATATAAAATAGAGTTCTTGAAAAATTAAGAAAATCCCTTAACTAGATTAAAAGGAAGTAAAAATCAAAACTACAAATTATTTAGAAAAGGATACAAAGAAGAGTAGAACTCAAGCTAACTGACGTGGAAAGGTACTATTTGGGAGCCAGTATTGTTTGATGGTGAGCAGACGAGCTAGAGCTGTGTGACTCTGGAAAAATTACTTAACTTCTCTGAGCGTCGGTGTTCTCACCATTGTAAAATGGTGACAATAACAGCACTTCCCCGTAACTATGTGCTGAAGATTAAATAAGAATGCACATAAAACACCTTGGAGTCTAGCACATCATAAGTGTTCTCGCATGATTTGTATCTAGTTGTCTTCATTCTTTCCTTCACTTACTCTCTTCCCTCGTTCCTCAAGTTTCTCACTTTCAAAACCCTCTACAATGTGTTTCTATTACTTTCGTAATAAAAAATACATAAAAATGTCTAATGGAGCTATTTCACTGCTAATCACATTTCTAATGAAATTTGAATGAAAAAAAAGCTTCAACAGAATAAGAAATATAATCATCCTCAGTTCAGCATAATCTGGTGTTCCTCCTCCTTTTTGCTGGTGGAGGTGTGCAGAGGCGGGAGGGCAGTGCAAATCATCTGAGAACGGTTTAATTTGTGGCTGTTCCAAACAGAAAAGGCTCCGATTCTGAGAAGGCTGCCAACTGGGCCCT
The DNA here is from genome assembly GCF_964212035.1 of Myotis nattereri. NCBI lineage: Eukaryota > Metazoa > Chordata > Mammalia > Chiroptera > Vespertilionidae > Myotis > Myotis nattereri. The sequence continues at coordinate 11,611,300 of NC_138088.1, forward strand.
GCCGGCATTTCTACAAGGAGTGCTACAGTCTTCTTTGTCTCAGAGGAGATGTAGCAGGACAGGAAGCAAAAATAGCCAGTGAGGCTCATGGGCTTTTCCTTCTAAGAGTCTCATTTCAGAAGAAAGAATAGAAGCCATTGGTGTACACTTTTCCCAAACCTCTTGCGACCATTCCCGGACGGGAACGAGTCTGCAGAGGATGGGCAGTGGGAGAGGGAGCATGACCTCGGAGTCCTAAGACAGGAAGCATCCAGGCAGCATGTCCAATAACTGAAAAGACCCCAGAAAGAACAGGCCGTGGGACACACAGGGCCACAGTGGGTAACCCCCTAGGCAGCCCCATGCCCCAAGGGGAAGCAAGAGCAACTCCGAGTCCAGGACATAGGAGGCCATGTCAAATGAACAGGTGGGTGTCCGTCCAGCAGTACCTGGCCTCTAAGGACAGATTGTGCAAGGACCAGGTGGGCAACCACTACCGGACATGGTCCTGTGGAAGCCCCAGGGTTCTGACACAATCTTAGGTGAAAACAAACAAACAAACACAGAATAAAGGTAATATCAAAGTTTCCCAGTCGCCCAACAGAACAAAGGTTCAAAATGAAATTTATTTTAGAAAATAAAGTAATACTTTCTTGCCCATGTGAGTATGCAGAGTGAGACTTATCTTTGCCGCCATACTCTTCCCCACCCTCAAGGCAAACCCTCTGCCTAGCCGTAGAACCACCTGACCTGCTACCTAGTCCTGATGAGAAGTCTCCTCTAGCGTCCATAGTCACCATGCTCTTAACAGAGATCCTCACTGGGCGGGGTGTCTCCCTCCTGGGTTTGCAACCCTTTCAGGAGACAGACCGTGGAGATACAAGTTCAGTTGTGTTGCTCTGTGCTGTGCTACGTCGACCACCTCGGAGGACCCTCCATTCTCCTCCCCTGCCCTTCTCCCACGTGGCAGTAAGGAAATTGAGGATGAGAGTAGAATCATGCCCCTGGTCCACAGAGCCGGGTGGAGTGGAGCTGTAACTGCCTGGTGGGGTGAGACATGGAGCATCCTCTCTCTTCTTTGGTCCAGGCAGGGTGTTCTTTCTCAGAGCCCCAGCGACTCAGGAGCTAATGACTCATCCACACCACAGCCTTGCTGCTGCATGGGACACTGCCCCACAGGCATGGCCAGTCTCTCTCTCTCTCTCTCTCTCTCTCTCTCTCTCTCTCTCTCTCATCTCTATCTCAATCTCAATCTCTACTTATCTCCCTCCCTCCCTCCTTCCCATCCATATTCTCTGAGCTTGTCCTGGGGCTTGGCCTATATCAAGTACTCAATAAAGATATGTTGACACTGATTCCATTGCTATGTAATTGCTACATTAACATGATAACAATCATTAGATTAACAAGAGCATCTATACTTTTTATACAAAGCACTTTGTGCGTGTCATCTCTAACACAATGACCTTCTATAGGTATCATCACAGACATTGCACATGCAATGTCCCAAGGTCATACACCTACTGTCTCCATCCAGATCAAAGCCACATAAACCGTGATTGCTTTCCTCCAGCTAAAACTGTCTACTGCCCTTTAAATTTGCTCAATGGGATTCACTTTTTTCATCTGCCCCTAGGATTAATTTCTAGGACTTTCCAGTCATTTCTGGTTATTATAAAGTCTTGTAGTCATTTGAAGTCACAAAGCCCAGTATTGACTGTGAAATTAGAAGGTCTGGCTTTATGTAATAATCAGCTCTGCAATCTTAATTTGAAAATAAGACTTGCCCTCTTCTACTAGGGTTTCCTGCAGTTACAAAGCTCTCTCTTCTTGCTATCCTCTTTTCCTAACTGTTATCCACTATTTCTTTTAATTTCTTAATATTTTAAGTATGGAAACTTTCAAGAACACACAAATGTAAAAGAATAATGCAATACATCTGTCACTCACCTTCAGAAATTATAACTCACCAGCTCATGACCAATATTATTTCAACTACCTCCCCCCGCATCAGCCTATCAAGCAGGTATGAGAGCAGGAAAAGCTTTTACCTGAGTAACAGTGTTGTATGCTCTTTGTCCTCTGGGCCTGGCCAGCATTTAAAGCGCATATTTCTTTGGTGGGGAGCTGTGGTGGGTTCTCCATAGAATCCTTCTGCAGGCACGTCTGTGGTGAGTGACTTACTCTCTCTGCAGCGCTCAGGAATTGAAGGCCCAGGGTTTTCAGCTGAGGTCTCATCAGCCCTGCAGGCAGCCTGACTGCACAGCAGTGGCGATACCCAGACCAGCTCCCTCACTGGCAGAGCCTTCATCTGTTCAGTGGGAAACTGTCGGAGGAGGCCATGGAGCGAACATGACCACGGGTTGACCCTCCACCTGGACCCAGGCAATCAAAGGCTCCTTACCCCCTCCCTTGTCCTTGAAATCTGCATTCTGCTTGCCTTCCCAGAGCTGGGAGCTGCCGCATGGGCACAACCATGAGACAGGAAGGTGGCGTTGAGACCATCTGGACCAGACAGATGACGGGACCCAGGCAAGGCCTCTCTGTGAACTTTGAAGATTCTGGTGAGCGAATGTGGAGATCTGTCCATCTTGCAGCTGCCCAAGAGAAGCCTCGGATGTATAGTAACTTCCCTTGCTTATTAATCCTGCCACCAACCATCTGGGGTGGTTTCCCTCCTTTTCCAGTCTCTCCTTGCCCTCTGTGGACAGGGGCCAGTTTGTGAACCAACAAAAACACTCAGGCAGCCCTTGTCCTCATAAATTCTGGGAGCACAGGGAGGTGTCAACCCAGCCACCTCTCCTCCAGGTGGTCTATCTGCAACCACCCTCGCTCCCACCCTTCACATCCCCTGGGACCTTTGCTAAGCTCGCATGGTAGTTCTATAGACACACCTTTTACTCTGCTTAAGTGAGGAACAGACACCCCAAAACCTTTCCAAAAAATTGTTTCTCCTTCCCTACCCTTCCATTCCCTTAATGTGAAGTAAAGTCAGTGTTCCAAAGCAGTGCCACCCCAAGTGGGGTCCCAGCGAGCTAGAGGGGGAGCTTGTGCTGGGTTGGACGTCATGCAGAGCTTCCTTTGTCTAAAAGTCTTGTGTTAAATGATGCCAGCGGGACTGAACACTGAGCTGGGAGCACCTGACCTGCTGTCTGGTCCCAGTCCCCTGCGCCACACAGACTAGGAACAAACAGCTCCTGGGCTGGCTCACGCAGTTCCCGGCCATTTGCTTGGGAACGGACCCACCTGGAAGCTTCGGAATACAGCACAGGTTGTTCCTGCTGAAACCTGGGTCCTCCAGCAAAACTGGGACAGGATGGATCCCCTGATAACACCGAGGTCTGGGAGAAAAGATGAAAGACGCGGACCTACATGGAGAAATTACCAAGATCCAGATTCTAGGAAGGTTTGGTAGGCGGGGCCTCCGGGTCTTGAGTTCTGCTCCTCTGAGATGGCCACCTGCAGTCCTGTAGGTCACCTGGCTCCCACTTTACTCTGAAACAGACGCATGGCTCCACCCCCATGTCCCTGCTTCTCACAGCGCAGAGCAGGCAGGCCTGGCTTCCCACCCACGTGCTGTGTTTCTCTCCCCGGGTCTATTTGCCTTTCCCTCACATCAGCACAGGACCCAGGAGTTCATGTGTCTCCCTTGCCCCTGAAGGGGCCCCCTCTGAGTTGCATGTTCCACACCAGTGATGGCGAACCTTTTGAGCTCGGCGTGTCAGCATTTTGAAAAACCCTAACTTAACTCTGGTGCCGTGTCACATGGAGAAATTTTTTGATCTTTGCAACCATAGTAAAACAAAGACTTATATTTTTGATATTTATTTTATATATTTAAATGCCACTTAACAAAGAAAAATCAACCAAAAAAATGAGTTCACGTGTCACCTCTGACACGCGTGTCATAGGTTCGCCATCACTGTTCTACACTGAGGCACAGGCACAGGCACAACCTCACGTCCACAGCCCGAGGGCTCTCCCAAGGGAAGACCCTTCCAGGTAGCACCTTCCGGAGAGAGGCTCCTGGAGCCTGCAGCGAGGTTGCCGCTTGGCAGGCAGGAGGCCCTGGGAGGAACGTGGACCGCAAGGGGCGGCATGTGCTCAGGGCCAGTGCTACAGGCGCCGGCCATCAGAAGCCCGTGAGGAGCGGCCTGTCCCGGTGTGGTTAGCACCACAGTCTTTCCAAAGGGAGTCTAGGCGGACACTTAGAAACTGCTCACCTAACTCCTCCTGGACACCCACCTGGGCTCCCCTTATCCATTTCCCAGATCGCTCATTGCTGATCTCCAACTCCCAAGAGACCCCGAACTCCGGCTCTCCAACCCCCTGCTGCGTGAGGAGCCCCCGGGGTGCAGGGGCCCTCTCCGGACGCAGCTCCATGTCCTCTGCTGTGCCCGGCCCCTCCTGGCTCTGCGTTCACCCTCACCCCCCGCAGAGGGGGCCCCAGCTCCTAAGCACCCCGCTCCCTGGGCAGCTCAGGACTTGAGCCCTGCCAGGGACAACCAGAGACAACCAGGCGGAGGCCGAGAGTTCAGAAAACTCACCGGTGAGGAGAGGAGTCCAGGGGGGAGGCCGGTGAGAAAACAATTACAGGCAAATGTCGTTACAAGGTCTCAGGTCAGAGCATCTACTCTGCAATATGGGGAGGAGTCCTGAAAATAAAAATAAAGTAAGTGTGTAACTAAGGAAACCCGTTTCTTCTCTCTGAGCTTCTGTTTCCTCACCTTGAAAATTCAAACTAGAATCTTCTTTCGGGGCAGGAGGGAGAGGGTTTGAGGACTCAGTGAGCTGATGTGTGAAAATATTTTGTAAAAGTACAATGAAGTGGAAGGGGTTGGGTAATGTTTCAGTAAATTCTTTTTTTTTTTTTGACTTTTTTTTTTTTTAATTGCTCAAAGCATTACAAAGGGTATTACATATGTGTCCATTTTATCCCCCCACCCTAGACAGTCCCCCAGCCTCCCCTGTCCCCCAATGTCTTATGTCCACTGGTTATGCTTATATGCATGCATACAAGTCCTTTAGTTGATCTCTTACCCCCCTACCTCCTGCCCCCCAACCCTCCCCGGCCTTCCCGCTGCAGTTTGACAATCTGTTTGAGGCAGCTCTGCCTCTGTATCTATTATTGTTCAAAAGTTTATAATGGTCTCTATTATCCATGAATGAGTGAGATCATGTGGTATGTTTCCTTCATTGACTGGCTTATTTCACTTAGCATAATGCTCTCCAGTTCCATCCATGACGTTGCAAATGGTAAGAGTTCCTTCCTTTTTAGAGCAGCATAGTATTCCATTGTGTAGATGTACCACAGTTTTCTAATCCATTCATCTACTGATGGGCACTTAGGCTGTTTCCAGATCTTAGCTATGGTGAATTGTGCTGCTACGAACATAGGGGTGCATATATCCTTTCTGATTGGTGTTTCTGGTTTCTTGGGATATATTCCTAGAAGTGGGATCACAGGGTCAAATGGGAGTTCCATTTTCAGTTTTTTAAGGAAACTCCATACTGTCTTCCATAGTGGCTGCACCAGTCTGCATTCCCACCAGCAGTGCACAAGTGTTCCTTTTTCTCCACATCCTCTCCAGCACTTGTCGTTTGTTGATTTGTTGATGATAGCCAGTCTGACAGGTGTGAGATGGTACCTCATTGTTGTTTTGATTTGCATCTCTCGGATGATTAGTGACTTTGAGCATGTTTTCATATGTCTCTTGGCTTTCTGAATGTCCTCTTTTGAAAGGTGTCTATTTAGGTCCTTTGCCCATTTTTTGATTGGATTGTTTATCTTCCTTTTGTTAAGTTGTATGAGTTCCCTATAGATTTTGGAGATTAGGCCCTTATCAGATATGACATTGGCAAATATGTTTTCCCACACAGTGGGTTTTCTCGTTGTTTTGTTGATGGTTTCTTTTGCTGTGCAGAAGCTTTTTATTTTGATGTAGTCCCATTTGTTCATTTTCTCTTTAGTTTCAAGTGCCCTAGGAGCTGTATCAGTGAAGAAATTGCTTCGGCATATGTCTGAGATTTTGTTGCCTTTGGATTCTTCTAGAATTTTTATGGTTTCCTGTCGTACATTTAAGTCCTTTATCCATTTTGAGTTTATTTTTGTGTATGGTGTAAGTTGGTGGTCTAGTTTCATTTTCTTGCATATATCTGTCCAATTTCCCCAACACCATTTATTGAAGAGACTATCTTGGCTCCATTGTATGTTCTTGCCTCCTTTGTCAAATATTAATTGAGCATATTGGTTCGGGCCCATTTCTGGGCTCTCTATTCTATTCCATTGATCTATATGCCTATTCTTGTGCCAGTACCAGGCAGTTTTGAGAACAGTGGCTTTGTAATACAACTTGATATCTGGTATTGAGATCCCACCTACTTTGTTCTTTTTCAGGATTGCTGCAGCTATTCGGGGTCTTTTTTTATTCCAGATGAATTTTTGGAGAGTTCGTTCTAGATCTCTGAAGTATGCCATTGGTATTTTAATGGGAAGTGCATTGAATTTATAGATTGCTTTGGGTAGTATGGACATTTTAATGATGTTGATTCTACCAATCCATGAACACGGTATGTTCTTCCATCTGTTTATGTCTTCCTCTATATCTTTTTTCAACGTCCTGTAGTTTTCTGAGTAGAGGTCTTTTACCTCTTTAGTTAAGATTATTCCTAGGTAGCTTAGTTTTTTTGGTGCGATGGTAAACGGGATTGTTTTTATAATCTCTCTTTCTGAAAATTCACTATTGGTGTATAGAAATGCCTCAGATTTCTTGGGGTTAATTTTGTATCCTGCTACATTGCCAAATTCATGTATTAAGTCTAGTAGCTTTTTGATGGAGTCTCTAGGGTTTTGTATGTATAATATCATGTCGTCTGCAAATAAGGACAGTTTTACTTCCTCTTTTCCAATTTGGATGCCTTTTATTTCTTCTTCTTGCCGAATTGCAATGGCTAACACTTCCAGTACTATGTTGAACAGGAGTGGTGAGAGGGGGCATCCCTGTCTTGTTCCTGTTCTTAGGGGAAATGGTGTAAGTTTTTGTCCATTGAGTATGATGTTGGCTGTGGGCCTGTCATGTATGGCTTTTATTATGTTGAGGTATGATCCTTCTACTCCCACCTTGCTGAGAGTTTTTATCAAAAATGGGTGTTGAATTTTGTCAAATGCTTTTTCTGCATCAATTGATATGACCATGTGGTTTTTTTCTTTCAATTTGTTTATGTGATGTATGACGTTTATTGATTTGCGGATATTGTACCATCCTTGCATCCCTGGGATAAATCCTACTTGGTCATGGTGTATGATCTTTCTGATGTACTGCTGGATCCGATTTGCTAAGATTTTGTTGAGGATTTTGGCATCTATGTTCATGAGGGATATTGGCCTGTAATTCTCTTTCATTGTGTTGTCTTTACCTGGTTTTGGTATTAGGGTGATGCTGGCTTCATAGAATGAGCTTGGAAGTGTTCCTTCCTGTTGAATTTTTTGTAGTAGTCTGAGGAGGATAGGTTTTAGTTCTTCCTTGAATGTTTGGTAAAACTCCCCTGTGAAGCCGTCTGGTCCTGGGCTTTTGTTTGCTGGAAGCTTTTTGATGACTGCTTCAATTTCTTCCATAGTTATTGGCCTGTTGAGATTTTTAGATTCTTCCTGATTGAGTTTTGGAATGTTGTATTTTCCTAGGAATTTGTCCATTTCCTCCAGGTTGTCTAGTTTGCTGGAGTAGAGCTGTCCATAGTATTTTTTAACAATCATTTGTATTTCTGTGGGGTCTGTTGTTATTTCGCCTCTATCGTTTCTGATTTTGTTTATTTGGGTCCTCTCTCTTTGCTTCTTGGTGAGTCTGGCTAGGGGTTTGTCAATCTTGTTTATCCTTTCGAAGAACCAGCTCTTGGTTTCATTGATTTTCTGTATTATTTTTTTGGCCTCTATGTTATTTATTTCTGCTCTAATCTTTATTATCTCCTTCCTTCTGCTCACTCTGGGGTTTTCTTGTTGCTCTCTTTCTAATTCTTTGAGTTGTAGAGTTAGCTGATTTACTACCATTTTTTCTTGTTTTTTGAGATAGGCCTGCAGAGCTATAAACTTCCCTCTCAGGACTGCTTTCATTGTGTCCCATAGGTTTTGGATTGTTGTGTTTTCATTGTCATTAGTTTCCAGGATGTTTTGAATTTCTTCTTTGATTTCATTGGTAACCCAATCAATATTTAATAGCATGCTATTCAGCTTCCAGGTGTTTGAGTATTTTGGGTTGTTTTTATTGTAGTTTATTTCTAATATTATGCCATCGTGGTCTGCGAAGACGCTTTTTATGATTTCAATCTTCTTGAATTTGGGGATACTTTGCTTGTGACCCAATATATGGTCTATTTTTGAATATGTGTCATGAGCACTTGAGTAGAATGTATATTCCGTGGCACTGGGGTGAAGTGTTCTGAAGATGCCTATTAAGTCCATCTGATCTAGTGAGTCATTTAGTATTGCTGTATCTTTGCTGATTGTTTGTCTAGAGGACTTATCCAGTGATGACAGTGGTGTATTAAAGTCCCCTACTATGATTGTATTGTTGTCGATCTCTCCTTTGATATCTTCCAGAAGATTTTTTATGTATTTGGGTGCTCCTGCATTGGGTGCATATATGTTTATCAGGGTTATATCTTCTTGTTGTATTGATCCTTTTAGTATTATGAAGTGGCCTTCCATATCTCTTGTTATGGCCTTCACTTTGAGGTCTATTTTGTCCGATATAAGTATTGCTACCCCAGCTTTCTTTTCTTTTCCATTAGCCTGAAAGATATTTTTCCATCCCTTCACTTTCAGTCTGTGTGAGTCCTTTCTAATGAGGTGGGTCTCTTGTAGACAGCAAATGTATGGGTCATGATTTTTTATCCATTCAGCCACTCGATATCTTTTGGTTGGAGCATTTAGCCCGTTTACATTTAAAGTTATTATTGAAAGGTACTTGTTTGTAGCCATTTCTTTTTTTTGTGTGGCTGTTTTCTTTCTGGGATTTTTATTTCTTCTTTTTACACCAGTCCCTTTAGCATTTCTTGCATTGCTGGCTTGGTGGTGATAAACTCCCTTAGCCTGTTTTTGTCTGTGAAGCTTCTTATTTCCCCTTCAATTTTGAATGATAGCCTTCTTGGATTCAGTCCTTTGCTTTGCATCACTTTGTAAATTTCCGTCCATTCTTTTCTGGCCTGATGTGTTTCTGTTGAGAAATCATTTGATAATCTAATGGGAGATCCCTTGTATGTAACTTTCCGTCTCTCTCTTGCGGCCTGTAAGATTCTCTCTTTGTCCTGAATATTTGCCATGGTAATTATGATGTGTCTTGGTGTGGGTCTTTTCGGGTTCACCTTGCTTGGGACTCTCTGGGCTTGTGTGACTTTTTTCTTCCCCACCTCAGGGAAGTTTTCTGATATTATTTCTTCCAATAGGTTTTCTAATCCTTGTTCCTCTTTCTGTTGTTCTGGCACCCCTATTATTCGTATGTTGTTTCGTTTCATGTTGTCCCAAAGCTCCCTTAGGCTCTCCTCCTGTCTTTTAATTTTTTTCTCCAACTGAAGTACAGTTTGGGTGTGTTTTTCTTCCCTGTCTTCTAATTCACTAATTCGGTCTTCCGCTTCTCCTAGTCTACTGTTGATACTTTCAATGGTGTTCTTTATTGCAGCTATATCGCACTTCATTTCTTCTTGGGTCTTACTTAAGTTGTCGATTTTTTCATCTGTTTCTTCTTGCTTCTTGGATAAGTTGTCGATTTTTTCCTCCATCCGGTGTATGCACTCTAGGACCCTTATTCTGAATTCTTTTTCTGTCATGTTGTATGCCTCTGTATCATTTAGCTGCTTTTCTGGTGAGTCCTCCTTTTCTTTCCTTTGGGGATTTCTTTGTCTACCCATGTTTGATCTCACTGACGTATATAGATATTGAGTTGTTCAGTGGCTGCTTCCTAGGTGGCAGTGGCTCCTCGGGCTGTGGTTGCTCCTTGGGCGGTTGTGGTAGCAGCTGCTCCTCTGTTGGTAGCGGGTCTTCTGATGGGTGCTGTTCACAGCTGTTGTGGCTCTTCTGGCTGGTGGAGGGAGGCTTCACCCACAGCAGCTGTTCCTCAGACAGAGCGTGTGGAGATCAGGAGGCCGCTGTTGCTTGGATCTGCTTTCTGTGGGGAGAAGCAGAGTTCCTCTGAGTTCACGTAGTCGCGCTGCTTGAGAGCCGTTGTTGCCGGGTTAGTAGCTGGTCTCTGGATGCCGGCGACAGTCACCCAAGATGGCACGGTCTCCGCGGCTGTGCCGGCGCACCCGGAGAGGTTTCAGCCTCAGTCTCTAACCGTTCCCTTTATCTAGGATTTCTCTGTCTTTCCTGGCTGCAGACTGTCTCAGCTGAATCTCCTCTGCTTATTCGGGCTGTATGCTACCCGTTTCAGCTGCCCGCCCTTATCTGCTCCAGGACAAGGCACCGACACGTCTGTCTAAACCTCCGCAATTTTCTTCCTGTAGTAAATTCTTGTTCATATTACATAGTTCTCATTATATATTAATGGGCATAGTGACTATATGGCATTATCCCTCTAACATGAGTGAAACTCATCACAAACCATATCAAATCTCTCAGAAAATCCTGCCAGCAGTATCTCCAGACTGTACCCAGAATCCTCCACTTTGCCCCGCCTGCGGCCACCCTGCCACACTGCTCCAAGCTGCCACCCCTGGCCTCCTCCCTCCCTGCTCCCACTCCCACAGGCAATTTTTAAAATTGTAGATGATTCTCTTTAAGCATAAGTCAACCACGTCACTCTGCTGAATGAACATCATGCCCCCCAAGTTCCAGAAGGCCCCCCAGGCGGTAGTCTCCTGGTCCCTGTCCCTCTCCCCCTTGTCCTCTGGGCTCCGGCAACACCAGCCTCCTGTGAACCTCAACAAACAGCTCACCCATGCCTCAGAGATCTGAACTTTAATCTCTGCCTGGAGTGCTTTCCCCCAGGAGTCTTACTCCTCCCCTTCCTCAGGTCTCGCTCAAACACCCTCTCCTCAGAGAGGCATTCCTGAGCCCTGGTATCCTCCCTTCTCCACAGCCCCACACCTGCTCACAGATGGATAGCTGCTTGTTCGCCTCTGCCTAGTAGGCTGGCATTTGTGAGGGGCATGCATTTTTTTTGGTTCACTGACGAGTGAGTGGAACAGGGCCTTTCCCTAGTACGTGTTTGTGTGCATGCGTGAATGAATGAGCAAATCTATCCATGACCAACAACATAGGCAACTCAGAGAATGTTCTGAATATCACAAGGGGGAAGGGGTATCACGCACTTTGTAATGTGCACAGCGATGTGATTCGGGTTCTCAGTGCCCTGGCTCTGGGATGAACCAGGAGACCTCAGTACCCCCTTTTCCTGTGTGTCAGAAAGAACTTGATCCAAACCACAGCCTTTATTCTTCTTTTTTTTAAAATATATTTTATTGACTTTTTTACAGAGTGGAAGGAAGAGGGATAGAGAATTAGAAACATCAAAGAGAGAGAAACCTCAATCAGCTGCCTCCTGCATACCCCTTACTGGGGATGTGCCCACAACCAAGGTATATGCCCTTGACCGGAATCGAACCTGGGACCCTTCAGTCCGCAGACCGATGCTCTATCCACTGAGCTAAACCAGTTAGGGCACAGCCTTTATTCTTTATTCTTGCCATAGATGCACAGGCATTGGCTTTCAGCATGGTTTTCAAGCATCCAGCATGGACCACTGTCCCTTCCGATCGCACAGACACTTCACAGCAGAGAAAGCCAGCCCCCCACCTCTGAGCTCTGTTTATCCTCCTCGATCCTCTTTATGAAAGTTAAAGTGGTCAGAAGCTGAGAGGCACCGGTGTGCAGCCAGCACCATCGATTTCTCCCTCCTGGCAGGACCAGGCTGCCAAATTATATGGTTACAAAACAGATGAGATGGCCCGGAGGGTCCCCCACAGGGTTCTTCCTGATCCCCACCTCCTTCCACTGCATCTCACAAGACCCCTGTTTCTCTCTCCTCCCACACGGACCTTCCAGACCCATGGCCAGCACAGCCTCCTTAACCAGCCCGGCGGGCGGTGTCTGCCGTTCTTATTTTTAGACCTGATGTTGTTCCCGAAGAGAAAATGAAAGCAAATAAAACTCCAGCCGCTGTATTGATCTCGTTATTTCTAAACATGGCTAGAGCAACTAACAGGGGATTGATAGCCAGTATCTTTCCTTCCTCCTCACATCCTGTCCACCTCACCGCCCGCCCAGGAGCAGGCCTGCCCACAGCATCAGCACCTTTCCTCCCCGAGGCCTCTGTCCAGGGCGTGGAGAGCAGAGCTGCTCAGGGTCCAGAGCCAGGCAATCAGCTCTGTCTACAGGGTCTGTTCCAGGACAGACCAGCCCTCACTCCACTTGGGTCTAGACCAGCCGTGGGCAAACGGCCCGTTTGAAATGAATAAAACTAAAAAAAAAGACCGTACCCTTTTATGTAATGATGTTTACTTTGAATTTATATTAGTTCACACAAACACTCCATCCATGCTTTTGTTCCGGCCCTCCGGTCCAGTTTAAGAACCCACTGTGGCCCTCAAGTCAAAAAGTTTGCCCACCCCTGGTTTAGACTATAAGACAACACATAAAGGGAGGTTGAGCGGGGAACTGATCACTGTTACACACTGTTGAAAACAGGGGCAGAAGAAAAGGCTAGGGACCTGCAACATTTTAAAGAATCAAGTTTAAAGCTGGCCTGTCCCTGCTGCCTCTGAGGGCCTGGGACTCCTCAGCAACCCTGGCTGTGAAGTCAGACATCAATTCCACTCCAGGCTCCTCATTTTCTTTCCCTGCTAAGGGTCCCAGAGAGAATCAGGTTAAAATATGCATGCTGCCCAGCCGGCATGGCTCAGGGGTTGAGCATTGACCCATGAACCAGGGCACATGCCTGGGTTGTAGGCTAGATCCCCGGTGGGGGCGTGCAGGAGGCAGCCAATCAATGATTCTCTCTCTTTATTGACGTTCTATCTTTCTTTCCTTCTCCCTTTCTATCTGAAATCAATAAAAGTATATTTAAAAATATATATATGCATGCTAAGTGACAGGTGACAAATAGTAATGACTGTATGCACTTGGGGCAAGAAGCTTGAAGGTCAGTGCAAGTCAGCTCTGGGGGCTGAGATGACAGAGCTGGAACCCAGCCCCTCACGCAGCCCCAAGCCTTATAACAATTCCACTAAGGGAGCAGTGCCCATGAGCTCCCAGCACACAAGTCCAAACCAGGTCATCACAAAGGCATGAACAAACCATGCGTGTGTGTGTGTATGTGTGTGTGTGTGTGTGTGTGTTTACGCCAGATGGTTAAACAGCCAACCCTGGGCTGCTGCAGTGCATGGTTGAAGGCGCAACAAAGGGAATGAATCACTTGGTGGGAAATGGCTTCCAGGTCACAGGTGGCAGGTTCATTGCTGCCCCGCCCTCACCGGAGCCGGGAGGTCTTGAGAACCCTTCATGCCGGGAGTGCAGGGAGAGAGGGTTCTGGAACAGGCCCTGGGGCTGGGCTGTTCATTGCTGCGTGTGTTCTGCCGGGAAGGCTCCTGCACTGGCTGGATCTCTGCAGCAACAAATAGCCACAGAAGCCGCTGGGCCTGCAGAAATGCAGCTCATGGAAAACATGGCTGGCTGTGGGGCCCATGGCCGAGGCGCTGGCCCGCAGCCACGCTCTAACCAGTCCTTCCGTCTCTCTCCTCAGATCCCCCTAGAATCAGGGCAAATCCTTCGTCCGCATGGTTAGTCCAAGATGCTCTTGTCTGCCTCCAGTCTCCTGCCCTTTGAGGCTAATACCTTGGGAAATAACACCCTGAAGGACTCTGGCCATTTCAGCTTCCAGGTCTCCCTCATCCTGGGAGACTGGCGCACCAGCGTCTGCTTGGGCCAAGAGGGCAGACCAGAAACCGGTTGCCATAGCAAAGCGTTGTACCCATAGAAGATAAGACTCTTACACGTCAGGAGGCCTGACTGCTCTCCAGGTTCTGCCATGAATCATCCTGATGGCCTGGGTCGACCCTTCCCTTGAGATCCCAGGTTCACCAGTTCATCCCCTCAGGGCAGAGGATGACACAGAGTTCACAGTCCCTTCCCAAGTATCTATATGTCCTGAAGGCCACAAATGATGTGGTTTGAGGTGTGATGCAAATTTAATGTGTACTTAGTGATAACAGGCAATGCTTGTTGAATAATTCTAGGTATTGTATGTATCCTTATAACTATTCCGAATGCATGGCATGCATTCCTCAGTTAATCCTCACAGCCTGTTGTGAGGGAGGCACTGCTAATGTTTGCATTTTAGAAAGAAGGGACTTGAGACACAGAGATGACAAGTAACTTGCCCAAAGGCACACAGCTTGGAATTGGTGGAATCATAATTCCAACTCAAACAGGCAGAGAGCAGGACCCTCACTCTTGTCCAGCAGGCCCCTCTCCTGTCCGAGACGCGCTCCGGGTGCCGTGGGAATAAGATAACAGGCAGGGGTCAGGCCGTGCCTGCCTTCCCAGCCTACCCAGCTGCCCACGCCTCAGCACCCTCCGCGGGCCAGACTCAGGTGGCTACAGGAATGGGGAAGTGAGGCCAGGGCTGGGGCACAGCTGGGTCGAGCATGGACGTGCTGGTCTGTGACATTTTTGAAACACCAGCAAAAAGTCTCTGCCTAGTCTCCTGCCTGAGAAGTGCTCCTCTCACCCCCTCGTGGGTCCAGCAATTAAGCCGCAGGGGTGGGGAACGTCCAACTGCCGGGCCTTATCATTTGGTCTGGCCCTGCCAAGGCACTGGGGTGAGTTCATGAAATGTTTGACCAAATATAGAAGGCTAACTTTTTTTTTCAAATACTGTGGCCACTGGCACAGCACAGCATGCGACATCAGGCTAATTTTTAAGTTGATGGCCCACAAATGATGTTATAAATATCCAAACGGCCCCAGAAAAAAGGCTCCCCACCCCTGAGTGAAGGGGTAACCCCTGCTGCATGTGAGGCTTCAGAGGCACCTGCTGATTTGGCGGGAGGGGACCTGAGAGGTGGCTACCGTTATTCTTTCAGCCCTGCATTGGCCTGCTCCTCCCAGTCAGGTGTCAGAGGTGACAAAGGAGGCTGGAGCCCTCATGGCCGCCAAGTGCCCAGCAGAATCCCTTTCCCTGGGCCGCCATGTGTGGCCTGGCTCCTGGCCAGCTTTGGTCTCTGGTTCTGGGTTCTCCCTGTGGGCTGGTGGCCATGCTTCTGGGTGGCACAGCTCCTAGGGCTGGCTCTGTTCCTATTTCTCATGCACAGACCCAGATGGATGCCCCCATCTGCTGCTGGTATCCAGCTGTAAGCAGCGGCACTCACACCCTTTCCCTCCCTCTCCTTCTCCCTTTCCCATTGTCAGAGTTTCCCTGAGTCTTGAGTCTCGGTTGCCTGAACAGCAGGGTCCCTCTTGGGAAAGGGGTGGGCACCCCGGTGGCCCTCTAGCCACCGGCAGGGGCTGTCCCACTCCCCACTCCCTGCTAGAAGCTCTATTTCCCCTATTCAGTGATGGCGAACCTTTTGAGCTCGGCGTGTCAGCATTTTGAAAAACCCTAACTTACCTCTGGTGCCGTGTCACATATAGAAATTTTTTGATATTTGCAACCATAGTAAAACAAAGACTTATATTTTTGATATTTATTTTATATATTTAAATGCCATTTAACAAAGAAAAATCAACCAAAAAATGAGTTCACGTGTCACCTCTGACACGCGTGTCATAGGCTCACCATCACTGCCCTGTCTAAATCCAATTCCGCATTAATGGGAACCCCCTGCAGGCCAGGTGTCAGTGTGGCATGGCCTCGTTGAGAAAATTCCTCCGCTCAGCGGATGGTAATGACAACAGCTGAGACGTGATGTGCATCGGACACGGCCTCCGCGTGCTTTATGTTTATTAATCCTCATAGAAAACGCACGAGACATGAATTGTTACCACTTCCATTTTACAGGAAAGGACTCGGAGGCACAGAGAAGTTAAGAAACTGGCCCAGGTCACACAGCAAGCGGTGGAAGTGTCTGCATTCAGTTCCAGCATCGGCACCTGCCATGCTATGGGGTGAGTACCAGACCAGGACGGAGAAGACCTCAGTTCCTCCCAGCCCTTTAGACACATGAATTCCGACCCAAATGGGCATTTTTAGGGAAATGCTTATAATCAGTTTCTCTCACATCTAAAGGGCAGCTTGGGAGCAAATGGAACTGGCCGCGGGGAGAGCGGCCAAGGTGTTACTGGGAGCCTTTCACCCAGTTCCCAGAAAGCCCCAAGTTGCTGGGGGAAGAGAGCCTTCTGGGAGCCTTGCCCACTGGCCACCTGGGCCAGCAAGCCCAGGGGCCACACCAGCTTTCCTTCTCTCCAGCACACCGCATGCAGAGGTCAGATTTTCAAGGTGAGGACGAATACCCTCTTCCTGACTCCGCAGGGAAGAAAGCACCAGGCCGGCACCTCCCTGGTGCCCTGGCAGCTCCTGACCACCCTCCGTTTGGGAAGACCTCAGGCAAACGTTCTTCCAGCCAGCGCCAGCTCTCCACGGATAATCAGCTGGATGGCGCCACCTGCTGGAGAAAATGAAAAGTCTCCTCTCTGGCCGCAGCGTTAGGGACCGGTTTCCGGTGGTCATTTCCCTGCTCCCACCTCTCAACCCTCCTCACCTATCTCCTCAACCCCTAAACCTGGCCAGAGAGAAGCAGTGGGCAGGGATCTGCACCTAAACCTCCCAGGGGACCAGTCAGCAGCAGGGTGGCTCTTTTCTTTATCTGCACTGCTTTTCCTCCTCCTGCTCCTCAGCGCTCTGACCTCCCCTCCCAGACATCCTCACATCACCCCTTCATTAGGGACCCTAATTCTCTACACCCTCCAGCCTCCGTTTCTTCATCTATGAGATGCTGGGCTGTTGTGAACTAGAGAATGCACCTGTTTCAGGCACTCAGCGGGGTGGGGCAGGGACCAGTGATGGCTACCACCTGCCTGAATGCGACATGTGCAGAGGACGTGTCCCAGCGGGCCCTTGTGTCCGTAATATTCTCAAGTTCTCACATGGTGCTGGAGTATCCCACCCCCTCTGTAAGGCGTGTACAGAGGACAGCGTCCCTGGCTCACAGGGTGTGAGACTCAAATCAAAGTCCCAGCAAAATAATAAGTGACTATGAATCAGTGACTCTCGGAGTCTTAGCGGAACCATGAGATTATACCTGAAACACCAAACTCTATCTGTTTCACTTTCTTCTTTTGCCCCTTATTCCCTACAAACCTGTTTTTCCAATCTGTTGTGGGTTGAATTGTGTCCTCCCCCAAAAGTATTCATATGTTGAAGTCCTGACCCCCACAATCTCAAAATGCCACTGTATTTGGAGATATCTCAAAATGTGACAGGTGCCCTTATAAGAAGAGATTGAAAACACTACGTGAAGACACAGACTGGAAACAAAAGTTTTCAAGACAAAGAGCTTGCATTCAGAATGTGTAAAGAACCACAACTCAATGAGGAGACCAAAAGAACTAATAAAAACGGACAAAAGGTGGGAACGTTTCCCAAAAGAAGATATCAGGTGGCCAATAAGCACATGAGAAGGTGTCCATGTCACGAGTCTCCAGAGAAATGCTTATTAAAACCACAATGAAATACCTTCACACTCACTAGAATGACTGAAGCTTAAAAGATTGTATTGGGGAAACACTGTGAAAAGTATATGATTGTCTAACCACTATGTTGTATGCCTGAAACTAATATAATATAATATTGAATGTAAACTGTAATTGAAAAGAAAGTTTTTTAATGACAAAGTTGAGAAGATTGTCAATACCGAGAGTCAGTGAGTTGGTGAGGATGTGGAGCAACTGGGCTCTTTCCTGCGTGGCAGTGGGAATGCAAATGTTACAGCCGTTCTGCAAACAATATGGCAATACCTTGTGCTGTTAAATGTAACTTACCATACTGTCAGGCAATCCCATTCCTAGGAATTCAACCTGAAGAAATAAAACATGTCTCCATATAAACATGTGTGTAAATATTTATAATAGCATTATTCATAACAGCCAAAAACTGGAAACAGCACATCATAGATACATATATCCTATATAATAAAAGGCTAATACTCAAATTGACCAAATGGCAGAATCACCAGTCACTATGATATGCACTGACCACCAGGGGGCAGATGCTCAATGCAGGAGCTTCCCCCTGGTGGTCAGTGTGCTCTCACAGGGGGAGTGCTGCTCAGCCAGAAGCCAGGCTCACGCGGCAGTGCTAAGGATGTCTGACTGCTAAGGCGAGCAGGCCTAAGCCATCAGTTGGACATCCCCCCAAGGGCTCCTGGACTGCAAGAGGGCACAGGCTGGTCTGAGGGGTTCCCCCAAGTGCACAAATTTTGTGCACCGGGCCTCTAATAGATATTTATATACACACAAATACACAAACCAATAAAAGGAACAAAAAAGCCCGACTGGTTTGGCTCAGTGGATGGAGTGTCGGCCTGCGGACTGAAGAGTCCCAGGTTCGATTCCAGTCAAGGGCATGTACTTCCGTTGCGGGCACATTCCCGGTGGGGGGTGTGCAGGAGGCAGCTGATCGATGTTTCTCTCTCATCAATGTTTCTTACTCTCTATCCCTCTCCCTTCCTCTCTGTAAAAAGTCAATAAAATATATTTTTTAAAAAATAAAAGGAACAAAAAATTAATACATACAACAACATCAAAGAATCTCAAAAATATTATGCTAAATTTAAAAAGTCTTGCCCTAACTGGTTTGGCTCAGTGGATAGAGCGTCGGCCTGCGGACTCAAGGGTCCCAGGTTCGATTCCAGTCAAGGGCATGTACCTTGGTTGAGGGCACATCCCCAGTGGGGAGTGTGCAGGAAGCAGCTGATCGATGTTTCTCTCTCATCGACGTTTCTAACTCTCTGTCCCTCTCCCTTCCTCTCTGTAAAAAATCAATAAAATATATTTTTTTTAAAAAAAGTCAAACAGAGCCCAGCCAGCATGGTTCAGTGGTTGAGCATCAGCCTAGGAACCAGGAGGTCATGGTTCAATTCCTGGTAAGAGCACATACCTGGGTTGCAGGATCGATCCCCAGTTTGGGGCATGCAGGAGGCAGCTGATCAATGATTCTCCCTCATCATGATGTTTCTATCTCTCTCTCCCTGTCCCTTCCTCTCTGAAATTTAAAAAAAAAAAAATACATTTTTTTTAAGTCAAATAGAAAAGATTATATACTAAGTGATTCCGTTTGTATGAAATTCTAGAAAAGGCAACACTAGTGACAGGAAGCAGATCAGTCACTGTCTGGCGGGGAGCGGGGCAGAGGAATGGGAACAAGAGCAAAGCAGCACAAGGGGGCTGCTCTTTACATCGATTAGGGTGCTGGTGACATGACTGTATATACTTAGCAAGGTTAATGTAAGTGTGCTTTGAAAAGGGATGAAATCATTATGTATAATTATCATCATAGTAAACAAAAAGGGGATAAAAACAGAAGAGAGAATTTGGCCTCAGAAACACCAGGAATGCGCACACAGAGGAACGACCCCGTGAGGACGCAGCAGGCAGGGGGCCTTGCACAGCCAGGAAAAGAGGCCTCAGAACGCTCCAAACTGCCAACACCGTGATCTGGGACGTTTTACCCTCAGACTGTGTGGCATTCCATTTCTGGTGGGTAAGCCACGCAGGCTGTGGCATGCTACTGTGGCAGCCCTTGCAGGCTGGTACACCGCCTTGGTACAATGCGGACCGCTGCTGCTCAGTGACACTGGCCGTTTGTCCACATTGAGGTCAGACGGGGGGCATGGCTCAGCCTGGGCGTGAACTTGAACTGACAGCAGGGCCGGGCCTGCTGGGACCTACCCATCTCGTTTCCCACCATGCTTCTGGGCCCAGAACCAAAACATCCACACTGGGCAAGCCGTGCCTGAGGCCCGGGAAGATGCTGCCTGGACTCCTGCTTCTCTCCACCCTCGCTAGACTCACCAATCCCCTTGCAAAGGAAACCATTCATAAAGCACAGGGCCCCCTGCGGGGTCCCAGAGGGCAGGGGCGCCCCTCCGTGCGCTCCAAGGGAGGGAAGTCATGGCTGTGTGAGATGTTTACAACAGAACCATTGGTTTCTCAGACTGCTCCGGGCTCTGAGCGAATTTCCTCTAGAGCTGAGAGTGCCCTCCATCTGCTGACCGCAGCTTCCCAGGCAGAGAGCGGAGGCTCCGCTGGGGGTGGGGGGGGGGGTGGGGGGGTCGGGCTGGGGCAGACGGATCAAGCTGCCGCCGCGTGGGTGCTGTGGCCAGCCCTCCACAGCGGAGCAGCTGCATTGATTACCAGAATATAGTAAAAAATTGGCTCTCGTTTGTAAATGTGTTTATATGAAATCAATCGTAGTGAATTACACATTCAAAATATGTTATGTTGAAAATAATACAATTTCATTAAAATATACCAAATTATGCAAAACTTATATCATTTAAGTACCCCTTCCCTTTCTATAGACCCTTGCCAAGCCCCAGAGGCTGGCCAGGCACCAATAGGATGGTCCCAGCCTCCTGCGTTATGGAAGAGAAGATGCTGAGGCCCCATGAGCAGAAAGTGGAGTCCATGGGTAGTGTGAGCCATGGCAGAGCTGGGACCAGACCAAGGACAGACTTCTAACCTGGTGCTACGCTGATTCCAGACTGTTCTCATGCAAAAGGAAATTCCACAACCTGCTTGCTGTTCCTCTAAAGACCTGGGACGCCTTAGAAACGGGAGTGTTAGCGGGTGGACCTGCGTGGTGAGCAGCACTTGTGAAGAGGGTCAGGGGTAAGGTTGACTAGAACAGGCTGTGAGTCAGCACTGCGACGCACCTTCTACAAAGGAACCACTCAAAAAATGTAGCTAATGTGTCATATGTGTATATGTATTATACACACACACACACACACACACACACACACACATTTACATCTAGGTTAACTTTTAATACCAAAGGAATAGATCAATACTAACCAGACCCTTGACAAACTAGAGTCTTCCTGAAGAAAAGCAACCGAGCAGTCAAGCTAACTCAAAATAATAATGTGAGGAATTGTATTTAAAAACCCAAAAGTTCCATTTACAGGAGAAAAAACTGAACACTTATTGTAGCTGACTTCAAATAGCTAAAAAGTAATGTCAAAAAGAGAACAGAATTGTTCTGGGTCACCTTCGAGTGCAAATCTGGATTCAATGAAGAAAGATAAAAGAATGACATTTTAACCGCTGGAACTCTTTAAAATATTAACTTGTCGCATTTAATGGTGAGCTCCCCATCATTTCAGGTGTCCAAGTAGAGAGGGGAGACACCAGAGGACTGGCTGATATGCTCTGGGAGGAATTCAGACAACAGAAATGAGTTTGAATTCAGTTGAAGCTATTCTGCAATCTGGTGAACTTCATGTGCCCTGCCCTGAAGCTCAGGGTGAGACAAGAACGGGAGGAAAGGAGGAGGAGAGGGAGATGGAGCTGGGCCTCCTGCTCAGAGACAAGGTCAGAGGAAGTACAAGTCTGCTCGCCAGCCTGCGCACCTGTGACAATAGGATGACTTCTGGCTATTTGTCCTGCGTTAGTCATGATTTCTTGGTTGCATGCCATAGAAGCTCATGTACTTTTAGGCAAAATACAGAGGTGTTTATTTCATATAAGAACAGAGAGTGTCTTGTGACAAGGGGGCAATTGGGAGTCATGTAAGGTTTTAGAGCAGGGTCTAACACAATAGTCATGCTTCTCTTTCTTCTTTGATTTTTTTAAATAATTTTTAATTTTTCAATTATGATTGAAAATTACATAATTTTAGTTTCAACTGTACAACCCAGTGATTAGACTTTCTATGACTTACAAAGTGAGCACCCAATAAACCTAGTACCCATCTGACACCATAAATAGTTATTACAATACTAGAGGCCCAGTGCACAGATTTGCGCACGAGTGGGGTCCCTCAGCCTGGCCAGCTGTGGGGAGGGACTGCAGGAGGTTGGCCAGTCCCGGGAGGTTGGCTGTGGGAGTATGCTGACCACTGGGGGCAGCTCCTGCATTGAGCGTCTGCCCCCTGGTGGTCAGTGCGCATCATAGCTACTGGCCAGTCATCTGGTCCTCCAGTCATAATAGTCGCTTAGGCTTTTATATATATAGATTACTGGCTGTATTCCCTAGGCTGCACTTTATATCCCCATGACCTATTCTATAACAACCAACTCTTAATCCCATCGCCTTTTCACCCATCCCCCCAAGTCCCCTCCCATTTGGTAACCATCAAAATATTATCTGTATCAATGAGTCTATTTCTGGTCTGCTTGTTCATTTATTTTGTCTTTTAGAATCCACATATAAGTAAAATCGTATGGTATTTGTCTTCCTCTGTCTGATTTATTTCACTAGCACAATGCCCTCTAGGTCCATCCATGTTTTTGCAGATTTCATTCTTTGGGTCTGCTCGCTACCAGGGCTGCTGCTAGTTTGCAGAAGATCACAAAGATATAGCCCATTGAGGTTCATTTACGTTAGGGCTCACACATCTGTCAAAAGGGCCTGAGTGGAGGACAGTCCTGCCGGGAATCCCTGCTCACTCCTGCCGCAGTGGCCCGTGGCCGGAAGCCCGGCATATGCACCAGGATGCTGTCTCCCCTGAGGAGTCCTTGTTTCTTCCTCTGATTTAACTCCAGGTCAGCTCCCACTTCAGACAGCCCTGCAGATGGTGCCACACCTAATGTGGACACAGCTGAGCCCACACTAGCAAACGTCTGTTGAGCATTGAATGAACACCCTGCCCACACAGACCGATATACACAAACATGCCCTCCGCTCTCCTTCTTGACCCTCCTGCACAGCCTCTCGAATCACAATAACTCAGGGCTTTGTGGCTCTTAAAGGTCTTTCAACAATATTAGTTGGGGCCTCAGAGCATCTGAGAGAATTAATTAGAGATATAGTTATATGAATCCTCCTTCACAGAGGAGGCAAGTGATGCTCAGAGAATCAGGGCTTCTCAGAGCTGGGAGAGTGGATGCAGCATTTGGATCCAGGCTCTCAGCTCCTACTTGCTGTGGAGGGAGGGAAAGTCACCTTGAATAAGCACCTACTATGTTCCAGGTGTCTGACATGCTTTACCTCATGTAATCCTCCCAGGGGCCCCATAGAGCAGGTATCATCACCCCCATTTAATAGTGAAGTGACTGAGACCCAGAGAGACCAACTAGCTTGTCACAGTCACCCAGCCAATAACTGATGGGGCAGGATTCCAATCCAGGTCACCAAGAAGCAAAGCCCATGGCCCTGCACCTCACCACATATCCCGACATGTAGAAAACGCCCTATCCTGTGACTGCCTCATTAGAAAACCAGCCCTCGTGCTACAGCTAAAGAAATCCTCACAAATAAATGACTTCCCTAATCAATTCAATGATGAGCAGCAAAGGGTGCTTTAACGCCCTGACTTCCAACCAGCTGAATAGAGCAGTATGTGCAGTTGATCTGTGGAACATCACACCAACTCTCAGCTGAAAAACCATAGAATTTAAAGGTCAACAAGATGTCCAAACAAGGACATCCTGGTGCAGGGCTGAATGCCCCACCACACCATAAAAGCACCTAAAATCACCAGAATTCTAGGAGAGTAGCTGGAAATTGAAGGGGCCGCTGTGAAATCATATCTATAGAACCTTTACTAAAACACAGATTGTAGGAAGAGGTTATAAAGGGTCACGGGGATCAAATATATGATAGCAGAAGATTTTAATTTTGGCTAGTAAACACACAATGCCATATACAGAAGATGTATAGAATTGTACACCTGAAACATATATAACTTTATTAACCTATGTCATCCCAATACATTTCATTAAAAAACACACTCGAGTTATATCCACTAAAAATTAAGAATTCAGCTCATTTTGCAGACAGGCAACGATACAGACTTCCTGGGCTCATCCTTCCTGCAGTCTTACTTTCCCACTAATGTGGTGACTTCCTGTGGGAGGAGAACCAGGAGCACATACCCCCGTCCTTGTCCTGAGGGCCAACTGGGGCAGTGGGCAGGCATTGAGGACCCAGCCCCTCTGGCTGTTCTTGCAGGGAAATCCGACTAGAGTCAGCCTCCTCCAGGGGTTGAACACAGGCCGTGGGGCTCCCACCATGTCACAGACTGTCCTACATGAGTTTGGGCCTTGGTTTCCGCCTCCCATCTGTTCCCACACGCTTGCCATATGTCAGAGATTCCCCAGGTGTTGTCCACGGAGAGTCACGTGCCTTTCCTGCAAGGAATTTCCTGAGGATTTGAGCCCAAAGAACTTTCGTGCATTGAGTCTGCCTTCCTAACCTCCTGTGCCATTTCTCGGACACCGCTCTGCACTGAGCTTCCTCCCAGCGTGGGAAATCCTTTCCCCAGTCACCACATTTGAAACTGAGCTGCTATTACACCAACAGCAAAGGCAGGTACGCGTCCGTTGGTTTCAAGAAGCACCCTGTAAAACGAGGAGCAGGGTGGGAGGAAAGGGTTTCTGAAGAGACAGCACCATCTCAGCGTGTCCCAAGTCAGCTCAGCGTCTTCCCCACTATCTCCTCCTGCAGGTGCTCTGTCCTGGCTAATGGCCTCATCATTCACTCGTCGGCCCTGAACTTCCTTATCCAACCAGTAGCCAAGCGCTGTCAGTTCTGTCCCCGTGATATGTCTCAAACACACTCCCTTCTCTCTACCCCCAGGTGACATTATCTGACTCCAGACCTTATTGCCTCTCACGAGGCTGACTGCAGTAGCTTCCTGCCTTATCTGCAGCAGGGGAGGAGGGGGAGGGAGGCAGGAGGGAGCGGAGGAGGAGGGGCGGTGCCCCTTGAATAATCCAATCCTCCCTCCACTCTGATGCCTCAGAGGTCTTAGGAAATACCCACTCAAGCCTCTGAAAACACAGTATTTGCTGGTGTCTCCCTATAGCTTTCAATCCATCCTGCCTCAGAACTGCACAAAATGTATGTTCCTGCCTGTACTGGGCCAGTTCAGAGCCACGTCCCAGTGCGCAGGCAGGCCTGGCTGTTTCACACCTGTAATCCTCAGAAGGCCCTTCTCTCCATAGAATGTCCTTCCCAGGTCTACCCAGCACGTTTCCAACCATCTACCAAGAAAAGCCCACTCCTCTTCAAACTCCTCTTCAGGGACAGTCTGGTACATAAGCACTTACTTTACACTTGCAGCCTCCCCTTGTCACCAATCAGTCCTTCTTCTGTGGGTGTTTACACTCAGCACACGTGTCCGACCTCTCACTGATCCAGAGGGCCTGTCCCACTGAAGGAACCGAAGAAAATTCTACCAAACTAACTCGCTGCAGAAAACTTGAACTTCGTCACTTTGCTAAAAGAGTTTGAGTACGTATTTTTCTACCTTCCTTGAAAATCATATTTAAAGGTAATAGATCATGACATACTTTAAGTTAAGGTACAATAACTCACTCCCGCCCTAGATATTGACAAATGGCACAGATACCCTGAGACTAACAGGGAAATATTGAGAAGCTATTAAGTGGGGCAGAAATCATAGGATAAGTCACTCAGTAACAAAATATAACCATTTTTATGGGAAATATGTTGGAATATTATTCTATGGAGCAGGATATGACTCCTCAACATGGGGAGTAAAGAGGAGAATGACAAAAATGCATCAGGTGGCTATTATGTGATAAGCATTCTGTTAAGCACGTTACAAAGATTTAACCTCACAATAGTCATGCAAGATGCATGTTATTAACCATTTTCAAATGAAGAAATGAGGTTAAAAATAAAAAATAGTCCTAGTTTTATGCTAATAAATGACAAAACTAGAATTCAAACTTAAATTTGACTAAGCCAAAGACCAGCTACCCAGACCAAATGTTACATCAAAATGACATAAAAGTCATAACATAAGATGATGGGCAATGAAATAAACATCCGAAAATTTTAACTCTGGCACTTAGGATTAAGTTCAGCTTCAATTAACAGGGACACAAAACGACATTGGGTTAAAGCAGGTAGGTGTTTATGTTTCCCTTGTTTCAAAGTCCAACAGTGAGCAGGCAGGGCTGGGGGAGTGTCCACAGAATTATCAGTTGCCACCAATCCTAAGGAGTTCCAACATGAAGCTCCAGCCGTCACATCCATATCCCAAGAAGCAAGAAACGAAGGAGAGAAAGAGGAACAAAGCATTTCAGAAGCTTTTATACAGCAATGCCACTTCATCTTATTGCCTGGGATCTAATCACATGGCCTCCCCTAAATGTGAAGGATGATGGGAAATATAATCTTTATTCAATGCAGCCATGTATTCTGGTAAAAATCAAAGATTCTACTAAATGAAAATGGATATTAGAGTAAACAACTCACTGACACTTCCACAATACTTAATATTAAGTATAACGATTACTTCATGATTGTTATCTATCTATACTAATAAAAGAGAAGCATGCAAATTAACCATCACTCTGCCTCTCCACTACATCCACAAGCCACACCCACCAGCCAATCAGGAGTGAGTATGCAAATTAACCCAACTAAGATGGCAGCGGCCACAGAGCTGGAGCGAGCAGGAGGCTTGGATTGCCCCTGGTGATGGAGAAAGCCAAGCTTCCCGCCTGCCCTGGCTGGCCCTGGGCTCCACTCAAGGCTACAAAGTTTCAATTATAGAAGATAAATAAATCCCAGATACCTACTTCCAGCCTGCCCTGGAGGCTGCCTCAAGGAGGCGCTGAAAGAAAAAAAAATAAAAGGAGAGACTGGGAGCTTGGGTCACTGGGAGGCATGGCCTGTCTGAAAACGGCCCTCAGCCCCTCACCCAGGCTGACCAGGCACCCCAGCGGGACCCCCGCCGTGATCCGGGACACCCTTCAGGGCAAACCAGCTGGCCCCCAGACATGCACCAGGCCTCTATCCTATATAATCCTACATAATAAAAGGGTAATATTCAAATTGATCCTACCAGCAGAACAACTGAGAATGACTGGTCACTATGACACACACTGACCACCAGGGGGCAGACGCTCAATGCAGAAGCTGCCCCCTGCTGGTCAGTGCGCTCCCACAGGGGGAGCTCTGCTCAGCCACAAGCCAGGCTGACGACTGCCAGCACAGCGGTGGTGACAGGAGCCTCTCCCGCCTCCTCAGCAGCGCTAAGAATGTCCGACTGCAGTTTAGGTCTGCTCCCCGCTGGCAAGTGAACATCTCCCAAGGGCTCTTGGGCTGCCAGAAGGATGTCTGACTCCATCTTAGGCCCGATCCCCCAGGGAGCAGGCCTAAGCCAGCCAGTGGACATCCCCTGAGGGGTCCCAGACTACAAGAGGGCACAGGCCTGGCTGAGGAACACCCCCGAGTGCACAAATTTTTGTGCACCAGGCCTCTAGTCTATCCTATCTAATAAAAGACAAACATGGTAATTAGCTGTACCTCTGCCACCCTTCCCATTGGCTAATCAGGGCGATATGTAAATTAACTGCCAGCCAAGATGGCAGTCTGCAGCCAGGCAGCTTGAAGCGAACATGAGGCTTGCTTGCTTCAGTGATGGAGGACTCCAACGTTCCCCGCCTGCCGCTGCCAGTCTCTGAGCTTGCAGTTTGAAACATTGCTACAAATATAGAAGCTAAACAAAACCCCAGAAACCTGCTTTCAGCCAGCCGGGATCTCAGAGCTGGAGTTGATACAGTGTTTCGATTATAGAACCGAAACAAACCAGATACCTGCTTTCAGCAGCCGAGGCCTAAGAGCTGGAGCCAAGCCTCAGAGCTAAAGCTGGCCCAGAATAAAAAGAAAAAGAAAAAAAGGAGCGGTTGAGAGCTTCAGTCACCCACCAGCCTGAAAACAGCCCTCAGCCCCTCACCCAGACTGGCCAGGCACCCCAGTGGGGACTCCCACCCTGATCGAGGGCAACCTTCAGGGTAAACCAGCCGGCCCCCACCCATGCACCAGGCCTCTATCCTATATAGTAAAAGGGTAATATGCCTCCCAGCACCGGGTTCAGCAGAGACGCAAGGCCTCCCGGCACTGGGATCAGCGTGACAGGGGGCAGCGCCCAAAGCCCCTAATCGCCCTGTGGCTCTGTGCGTGACAGGGGGTGGCGCTGCAACCTCCCCATCGACCCTGCCTTGAGTGTGACAGGGGGCTGTGCCCCAACCCCCCAATCAGCCCTATCCTGAGCGTGACTGAGGGTGGCATCGCAACCTCCCAATCCGCCCTGCTCTGTGCATGACAGGGGGTGGCACCCCAACTCCCCAATCAGCCCTGCTCTTAGCCCGACCAGGGCCTGCACCTAGGGATTGGGCCTGCCCTCTGCCACCCGGGAGCAGGCCTAAGCCAGCAGGTCGTTATCTCCCGAGGGGTCCCAGACTGCGAGAGGACACAGGCTGGGCTGAGGGACCCCCCTCCCCCCCCAAGTGCACAAATTTTTGGGCACCAGGCCTCTAGTATATATATTAAAGCCTAATATGCAAAGTGTCCCCTCAGGAGTTTGACCGACCAGGAGTTTGACAGTTCACTATGATATGCGCTGACCATGGCATGGAATGAAGGCAGGCCCCACTGGGAGCTGGCAGCCAGCAACTGCTAGTGCCCCTACCCATGCACAAATTTTGTGCCCTGGGCCATATATATATATATATTATGCTAAGTGTCCCTCTGACTGTCCGACCAGTTGCTATGATCCACACTGACCACCAGGAGGCAGATGCTCAACACAGGAACTGCCATGACATGCACTTGCCATTTACAAAGAAACAGCACCACGGACCTGGTGCCAACAAAGCAACACTCAGCTTCCCCCAGGTGGGACACAGGCCCTGCCACTACCCAGGAGCGACACCCCACCAAATTGCAACAGACGCTGCTGAGACCCCATGACACAAAATGCAGCCCACAGCCCAGCCCAGCCCTGAAACAGTGGCTGTGGGCACTGGGTAATGACGTCACATAGCAACACCAGGCTTCCTCTCCCTAGCGACTAGCCTCCTTGGAGTTTCTTCAGCCCAGGAACACGACTTGCTTTATAGCCAGCTGCAAACATTTTACACTTTAACCAAATGTCTGTGAAGCGTTTTCCCATGCCTCATCTCATTTGATCCTCACAGAAGTCCTGGTGTAGGTATATAGGAGACTAGGTAGAATCCTATTTTCTTTTCATTAGCCAGAAAATGAAGGTTTCGAAAGTTTAGAAACTTGACCCAACTGAAAAGAAGTAAGAAATGGTGGACCTTGAAAATGACTTCAGGTTTTCTCACTGTGCAGAATATAGTCAAACACTGCTGCAGTTAAATATTTTACCCTTTATTCTCCCTGGTGACCTGCTTCATGTTCATATTTACTGCTGTGTTGCTGACAACTACCTGAAAGAGAGATTGGGGTGCTTCACTGGGCTGGAAAAAGTTTAGCTAAATCAGAAAGCAGGTCTAATTAAGCAAGTTTATCTCTATATATAAAGCTCTCACTGGAGCCAATCGCACACGTGTGTTTCCAGCTGTCATTGTGGATTGTGAATTAGGTTGGCACTTCTATTATAGAGAAAGGGCAAATAGCGATATTAAAATATTTCTTCTAATTAATTTCCTTTCAGTGTGCACGAATTTGTGTACCAGGCTTCTAGTATTAATATAACACTGTTTCTGCAAAAGAAAATGTATACATTTACCTATTAACATATGCTCATTCAGAAAAGTTCCAAGCTCTATAGTCACGTGCCACATGATGACATGTGGGTCAGTGATAGACTGCATATACCAGAGGTTCTCAACCTGTGGGTCTCGACCCCTTTGGGGGTCAAACGACCCTTTCACAGGGATCGCCTAAATACATCCTGCATATCAGATATTTACATTATGATTTATAACCGTAGCGAAATTACAGTTATGAAGTAGCAATGAAAATAAATTTATGGTTGGGGGTCACCACAACGTGAGGAACTGTATTAAAGGGTCGTAGCATTAGGAAGGTTGAGAACCACTGGCATATACAATGGTGGTCCCATAGATTTTAATGAAGCTCAAAAATCCCTATCACCCAGTGATGTCGTAGCATCATCCCACAAGGCATTACTCAAGTGCTTGTGGAGATGCTGGTGTAAATAAATCTGCTGAGCTGCCAGTCATATAAAAGTACAGCACATACCATTATGTACAGTTCAAAACACTTAATAATGATAATGGCTTATGCATTGACACTACTATAGTTTTAATTGTTATTTTAGAGTGTACTCTTTCTATTTATTTAAAAAACACACACTGTTTGCTATTAAGCAGTATGCCCTGTTACCCTAGCATTAACTGGGTCTCTTGATTGCATCATTTTTCTTCTGCTTGACTTAATCTCATATTGTTGAGTTCATTGTGGCCCCTAAGTGTCCCACATCCACTGCTAATGTTGCCAGAGAGAAGCCACTTCAAGTGGTTGACCTGGAAACAAAGTTCAAGGTGAAAGTTGAAAAATCATGGATGGTATTCAGGCATGTCCCACTCCACACTACCATCTTGAAGAACAAGAGCAAAGGGACAGAAGCTGTTAAAGGATCTACTTTATTGAAGGCAACAGACTAACAACAATTTGATAAGGACTATCAGACATGGAGAAACTTCTACTGGCCTGGATTGAAGCTTATCCTTCTCAGCACCACGATGATCACGACCTAAGCAAAGAGTTTATTTGCGACGTTGAAAGAAAAGTCTGGACCCAACTAGAATGTTGAATTTACTGCTAGCTCTGGATGTTTTAAATGGTTCAAGAATTGTTATCCATTACATGATGCAAAAGTGAGTGGTGAGTCTGCAAGTGCTGATGTGAAGAAAGCCAAAGAATTTTTGGAAACTAGATGATAATTGTGGAAGAGAATCACTTGCCAGAGCAAATATTCAACATGGATGAAACCTCTCTATTCTGGAAATGAGTGCCTGAAAGGGCTTTCATTCATAAGGAGGCCAAGTCAGTGCCAAGATTCAAGGCTTTTAAGGATAGGATAACAGTCTTGCTTGGGGCAGTGTTGCAGACAACACATGGAAACCCTTGGTGATGTGGCTCAGTGAGAACCGCAGACCTTTAAGCCGATCAGTAAGCACACACTGCCAGTGTGCTACAGGGGCACTAAAAAGTCATGGATGACCAGCTCTTCCTCCAAGATGCCCCCTGAATTGCTATGCCAGTGAAATGAATAACATACTTTTCAAAATTTTGCTTGTTCTTTATGGAGTTCCTGGACTTCTTCTGTTTCTTGGTAATCTTTATCTCAATATCAAAGTGATGTTTCTCTCTCCAAACACCACCTCTTTGCCCTGGCCACAGGGCTCATTTGGTTGGAGTGTTGTCCCATCCACCAAAAAGATGTATGGGTTCGATTACAAGTCAGGGCACATATCTAAGCTGCAGGTTTGATTCCTGGTTGGGGCGCTTACAGGAGGCAGCTGATCAATGTTTCTCTTTCACATAGATCTCTCTCTCTCTCTCTCTCTTCCTCTCTCTCTCTCTCTCTCTCTCTCTCTCTCTCTCTCTCTTCCTCTCTCTAAAATAAATAAAACATATCCTCGAGTGAGGATTAAATATATATATACTACTACATTGGGGGTTTTTTAAAGAAAAAACACCATCTTTTTTACCCATGAGTGGGTTGAGGAGTTATAGCTGCTTTTAAAGCCTACTATCTAAGAATGACCTGGGCCAGGCTATCGCTGCAACTATGGGAGACACCCAGAAAACACCGGTACAAGTCTGGAAGGATTGCACCATCTATGATGGCATCAAGAGCCTTGCTTGGGCTTGGAGTATTTTCACCAAGGAGTGTATGAATGGCACCTGGAAGACAACACCTAAGAGTTTCGACCATGACTTCAAAGGATTTGCCAAGGATGAGCAGTTGCAGAAATCAACATGGCTGTGATTGAGATGGCGAACACTTTAACCTGGGCGTGGGTGAGGATGACACTGAGGAGCACCCAGAGGTGGTTCCTAAGAATCCACTAATAAGGAGTTGCTGGAACTGGAGCGCATAGCTAAAGAGGAAGAAAAAGAAGAAGGACCTCCAAGAAAATTCATAGTGAAGGATTTAGCAGAAGCTTTTCAAGAAGCTCCTTGAAAAGTCTGAAAATAGGGACCCTAAAGATTTTCATTAACACGGAAATAATGTTCATGGTACATTACCTACTTATGAGTAAATCTATGATGAAAAAAAGAAACAAATCAAGCAAACACCATGGACACATTTCTGAAAAGAGTGACAGCCTCCCAAGAAGAGCCTGGCAGGTCCTTCAGGAGGTGTTCCAGGAAATGGCATTGTCACCATAGGAGGAGAGAGCTTCGTGCGTGTTCTCACCCCGGAGGACCTTCCAGTGGGACAAGATGTGGAAGCAGAGGGCAGTGACAGCGATGATACTGACCCTGTGTAGGCCTAGGTGAACGTGTGTGTCTGTGTCTTGGTTTTTAATTTAAAAGTAAAAAAAAAAAAAAGTAACTAATAGAAAAAAGAAATATCAAATAAGGATATAAAGAAAGGAAATATTTTTGCACAACTGTATAAAATGTATAACTGTTTGTTTTAGGCTAAGTTCTATTGAAAAAAGTGGAAAATCTAAAATTTTTAAGTTTATAAAGTTAAAGAGTTACAGAAAGCTAAGGTTAACTTATCATTGAAGAAATAAGAATATTTTTATGAATTTTTGTGGCCTATGTGTACAGTGTTTATAAAGTCTGCAGTAGTAGATGGTTATATCCTCAGCCTTCACGTTCACCCACCACTCATTCACTGACTCACCCAGAGCAACGCCCAGGCATGCCAGCTCCTTTTATGGCAAGTGCCCCACACGGGTGCACCATTTTTTATCTTTTATGCCATATTTGTTCTGTACCTTTTCTATGTTTAGATACACAAATGCTTACCATTCTGTTACAATTGCCTATGGGATTCAGGCCAGTAACAGGCTTGGAGCTTAGGAGCAACAGGCTATCCCATACAGCCTGGGTGTGTAGTGGCCTGTACCATCTAGGTTTGTGTAAATACACTCTGCGATGCTCTCACAATGGCAATATCGCCTAACAACACATTTCCCAGAGCATATCCCCATGGTTAAGTGATACATGACTGTATTAACAAGCCTGGCAAGTAAGAATGTATGAAATGAATGACTTAAATTCCTCATGAACTGGGGTCAAGTGAAGAGAGGGGAAATGAGTTTTATCCTTAACTTTGATAATATAGAGAATATAGTTCTTTGCAGCATACATCACATTTAATGGGGAATCGCTTGAAGGCATTCTTTCTACAGTTGGATACAAGGATGCCCATTCTCACTCCTCTTACTTAACAACACTGGCAATGACAGCCAGTTCAGTTAGACCAGAGAAGGAAATCACAATAAGGGCAAAATAGAGTGTATGGCTTTTATGTCAGTGGCAAAAAACTCAACCTACCCAATGAAAAACAGAAATAAGGGAAAACACACAACAAATAGAAAATATGGCATAAGATGCCAAATGTAAGTTCTAATCTAATAATAAAAAACTCCAAGTGGGTTAAATGTACCAATTTGAAATGAGACTCCAACATTGATTAAAGAAAATAATATCCACCAATATCTTGTCTTAGACATGTTTCAAACCAAAATATAGAGAAATACTAAAAAAAAATTAATGGGGAAATATACACTGAATATGAAGCCAAAGAAAGCTGGAACCGCAATCTTAATATCTTTGTGGCATTCAAAGCACAAAGAGTAATGTTACATATTGATCAAAAGGAATAATAGAGTAAGGAAGTATAATTATGAATATTTATAAAGCAGTAACTCATAGAACTGTGGGAAGAAATACATAAATCAACAATTACAGGTGAGAATTTAATACCCCCTCAGAAACTGTTAACTAAAACAATAAAAATTGGAAAAAAATATATAGAATATCTGAATTATGCAATTACTGAATACAGAGGGCTTCACACCCAATAAATATAGAGTATGCATTCTTTTCTTGCATTCTTTTTAATTAAACAATTAGCATATACCAAGAAATGACCATGAACTAGGGCATGGAAGTGTTGGTAAGTTCTAAGGACTCACTATCACAGAGATATGTTCTCTACTCATAATACAATGGCGATAGAAATTACCAACAAAACGTTAAGTTCAAAATCCCACATATCAGAAAGCAAAACTACACATGTTACTAAATACCTTTTAGGGTAAAAAAATTATAACTGAAATTAATAAATACTTAAAACTCAGTAACAAGACACTCGATTTCAAAATCTGTGGGAATAGCTAAAGCAGAACTTTTTAGATATTCATAAATTCACCAAGAAAAATAGAAATTGAAAACATTCAATTCAAGCAGTTGCAAAAAAATATAGCAGAGCAAAGAAAAGAAATAAGAAAGCTGGAAATAGTAAATAAATTAAGGCAAAAATAAATAAAATAGATTATCAAAATAACAGACATTTTATAAAACAGAAAGCAAGATCTTTGAAGAAATTAAAAACAGAACTTTGACAAGACTGATTAAGACAAAAGAGGAAAAATTAAAATAAATAAACAATAGAATGAAATGGGCAATACCTGCTGACCAATGTAAGTGCACAGACATAAATAAAAAACTGAGCTACCTTAATAAGTCTAAACACCCAGATAAAAGGAAGAGATCTTTGACAGTGCTTCTGGCAGGGGCAGAGCATGGCCCTGATCCAGCAGCATAGCTCACCTCTCAGACCTCTGCCCCACAGACCAAGGGTCTGAGCCCAGACGCCAGGAAGCCCACCTGTCATCCTTTAGTCCCTGAGACCCACCTCTGAGGGGCAACCACCCTCCATCACTCTAGTCCCAGAGTTTTCAAAACTCAAATAGAACCAGATAACACCCCTATTTAAAACCCTTTGGTAGGGTTGAGAAATTGCTCAGTCAAGGGGAGCCGAAGAGACATGACCACTTAATATAAGATGGTTTCCCTGATGGGATCTTGAAACAGAAAGGGGGCATTAGGTAAAAATCAGTAGTCTGATTTGACTATGGACTTCAGTTAATAATAATATATACATATTGGTTCATTCAACATGACAAAGGTGCCATCCTAGCAAATGAAGAGGGAATATGCTAATTGACCCTCACGCAGTTGCAAAGATGACGACACCCACAGCCAATAAGAAGGGAATATGCTAATTGACTGCCCCACTCTCAAAAATGGTGGCTCCCACAGCCAATAAGGAGGGAATTTGCTAATTGACTGCCCCGCCCTCAAAGATGGTGGCACCCATCTTTGGAAAGATGGAAAGTCTGCTTCTCCCTCTTACCTAGGCTGTGGGTCAGAATGGCTGGTGGGAACACTAACATAGACAGGGCCCCACAAGGAAGAAAAGAGAATTCTGAGAAGTGTCTTGGGCTTGGAAGGACCCTGGTTTTGATTAGCAAAACATTCTACAACGTTCCTCAAAAGGACTATGCCTTGGGGACATGCAGTCTCAGCTGGTGGGACTCCTGCTGTTCTTTCTAAGCTTGAGACCCAGGGAGGTGCAGGAGCCCCACTATTGCCAAAGCAACTAGATCAGGGGTGGGCAAACTTTTTGACTCGAGGGCCACAATGGGTTCTTAAACTGGACTGGAGGGCCGGAACAAAAGCATGGATGGAGTGTTTGTGTGAATTAATATAAATTCAAAGTAAACATCATTACATAAAAGGGTATGGTCTTTTTTTTTTTTAGTTTTATTCATTTCAAACAGGCCGGATCCGGCCCGCGGGCCGTAGTTTGCCCATGGCTGAACTAGATAGTAGTCGTGGTTCAGATGGACCTAAACAGCTTGCCTGGATCAGTTGCCCATCCCTTCAGCCACAAATTATCTTCAAATGTTACCAAGCACTGGACAATAGCCCCAGGGGCTCTTACCCAAGCTTACCCCTTTCAGGTCTAGGCTCAGTCCAATCTAACTCAAAGAGAATCACGGTTTCATGAGTCAGGGCTGGGATAGAATGGCTGACTTCTAAGAACTTCTCCAGCTCTAAAACATTCTCTAAATTTCTCCATCAAATCTGCACAGCAGGACTCTTCGATCCCTTTCTCCTTCCTCTGCTAGATTCCTTATTTTCAATTCCTCTGCAGTCCTGCTGGAAGCAAATGAAACCCCTAAGAACCTCAGCCTTCTTTCCACACAGACCCTGGGAGAAGAGAATGTCTGTGCTTGGAAACCCGGTGTGGCCTGCAGGGGAAATGCCAGATAGCCGCACACAGAAGTGATTTTTGCAAGTTAGAGCTTACATTTCTATCCATATTCCCTCCCTCATCTTCAAAGAGCAGAGAGAGGATTAAGAATAAGGAGGATCCCATCAAGTCAGGCAAAATTAATTAGCCGCAATTTCACTGCTGAGCTGCCAGGTAGATTTCACAGCATAATCACTCCAAGCACCTGCATTAATGTGACAATAAGGCCTCCTAAGCATCCGATATCCCACAGGCCTCCACGCATGGGCAAGAATCAGAATTAGCTAGTAGCCCAGCTGCCCTGCCTGGTTGGGATGTGGGGATAATCAAATTGTGTAGAATGTTTCTCTTTGAGAAACACAATAGCTACTGTCTTCATTTTTTGCTCTTCTCACACTCACCTCTCCGCCTCGGGAAGGAGGTGGCACTCCTCTGGCTGGGCCCTTGGGCAAGGCTGTTTGGCAGATTCAGTCCCTTGTGAAGGCAGCACATTAGAGCAGAAAGCACGGGGCGTCCCTGTTCTACATTCACTGGCGAGGTGACTTTGGGTGTTTGGCTCAGCCCCTCTGGGTCTCCAGGGCTGGCCAGAGGCTCAAAGGAGATTGTGGAACCTCATCTCCACTTGTCTAACTGAACAGCCTCGGTCGTCAGGTTCACCAGCCAAACACAAAGGTATTTTGGAAGAGCACTTCCACACCCACCCCAGCACCCACCTCCCAGCCTGAGGCCAGGCTGAGCGGCAGGGTCGGCGCAAACACTGGGGGCTCAGGACGTGGCCGGGGGCCTGTCCTCCACTCCCACAGCTGACCTTCCACATTATTCCTCAGCTGCTGTTTCTCAGAAACAGTTCGTGCTTCTGCTGTAGGTCCCTCACCAAAACACAGGGAAGACTAGTGGTTTGTCTCTAATGGCTCAGGGAGGAAACGCAGCAATCCCATATCTAACCAATGAGGCTGACAGAGCGAGCTCGGACGTTGGCCTGGACAGCCTCAGGGAGGTGACACAGGGCCTGGTCAGAGTTCTACACAGCAGCGACGTGGACGAGCTTTGGGGCCAGGCCAGCTGGAGTTTGGTCCTGGCTCTGCCACCTTCCTGAGGTTTCCCGCCTTTAAATGGGAAGAATAATACCAACCTCGTTGGGTTGTTGAGACGCGCCTGACACAGAACCCGGCACATCATTCGTGTTCAGTAGAGCTCCCGATAGCAATGACCACGAGGCATGGGCCTAACTGCGGCTTATTGTTTAGCGGCCTTCCATTTAGAACACTGAAGACACAGGAAGAAAAAGTTGAGAGGAGCGGGGACTGTGGCCCACAAAGCATAGAACAGCGGTTCTCAACCTGTGCGTCGCGACCCCTTTGGGGGTCGAAAGACCCTTTCACAGGGGTCACCTAAGACTATCGGAAAACACATATATAATTACATATTGTTTTTGTGATCAATCACTATGCTTTAATTATCTTCCATTTGTAACCATGAAATTGGGGGTCACCACAACATGAGGAAGTGTATTAAAGGGTCACGGCATTAGGAAGGTTGAGAACCACTGGCACAGAAGGAATCCTAGCTTGGACCCAGGGGTAGCCTCTCACGTATGAGGAGCAGCAGGGCGACCTGGAAGGAGGGCCTGGGCCCACCTCCCGGACCATGGCTCACCAGCCTCAGCAGCTGGGCCTGCCTCAGAGCCCGAGCTCCCGGAAGGCCTTCCTGTGTCTAACCCCTGAGGCTCTCCGCCTGCCGTCTGCTGCTACCAGAGCAGTTCTGCATCTGCTTCCAAACGGGGCCCTGCAGAAAGCACCTCTTAAATCTAGTCAAGGACCCCTTATTCCTTCCGCGGTCCCTGCTGCCCAGACTGAAACTGTGTTGCCTAGTTCTTAACCGCAAGGGCTCTGAAGTCAGATGGACTTGGAGGGACTCCAGTTTGTCCAGTGATGTTACCCTCTGAGGACTGAATGCCTCTTCTACAAGGTGGAGAATTTGATAGAGAAGAGTCCTCATAGACTCTTGTGCACAAGTGAACACCACTCTTAACTCACATTAAGCACTTACTAAATGTTAGTGATTTTACAAAATGGAGAATGTATAGAAGATAGCTCATAGGGTGTTACGTACAATGAAAGCATGCCTTAATACATGTTAAGAATTCCATCAAATACCGAGAATTCCATTAAATACGAGTAAGTGCTCTTCCTTCAAATGCTCTTTTGTTTAAGACTGATACCTTTAACCATGTACCTCAGAAGCTCTCTGAACGTATCTAGTTTCCTCCCACCCCATTGGCTGATACCACTAGTGTCCTTTGTTAAGTTGGGTTCGTGGGGCTCTTCCAAATGATGGGGTGTCCCAGCTTTGTCCTGGGCTCTCAGGCCTCCTCTATGTACCACTGGCTTTTAATAACATCCCTATATCTAATACCCCCCCCCAAACATTTTAGCTCTAGCTCTGCTGTTTCTCTTGAGCTCCCAACTCGTATCGAACTGTTTGTTTCGCATTTGCATTAGATGTTGTGCAGTGAAAAATGGTGTCTTGCCTATAAAGAAGTCTATTCTTTGCACTTGGCTTCTGGGAGGTTATCTCTAAGCCCTTAGAACGCCATGCCTAATGGAAGTGTCTTTATTTGTCTGAGAGCCTTGGATCACACCAAATAGCCTAGCAATGTGATTTATGCTGGGAGAATTAAATAACGTGGTATCAGTGCAACCAGAGAGACTGGAAATTAAGATCATCCAAGGAGCCATCAATCATGCCTACGTGATGGGGCCCCAATAAAAAGTCCCAGTGCTGAGGCTTGGATGAGCTGCTCTGGTTGCAGTACTGTGGGCACATTGTCACACAGCACAGAGGGAGAGAGATGCTGTCTTATCTGGCTCTGCAGGAACAGGACAGTGGAAGCTCCATGGTGGTGCGTCTGGATTCTACTATAATGTGGTTGGCTGATGTTAATCTGTGCCTCTCCTTATAGGAAACCATAAGCATGAGTATAACAGCTTTCAGTGCTTTCTGTGAGTCCTTCCAGTGAATTATCAACCATGAAGGGGTTAAAAAGTCCCAGATCTTGTAGTTGGTGTCAGAAGTGAGGGTAGACTATATGCCTTCTAAATTGGCAGTGGGCATAGTCTTGTTGGTGTCTAACTGGTATCCAAAACAGGAATCCATCTGTGCTTCCAAAAAATTAACTGACAATATTTTTCAAATTTTCAAAACACGGCTCCCAATACCACCTTGCTCATTCCCATCAAACCAGCAGAAGGAAAGGGACATGGAAGACAGGCACAGGGCTTTACAGGCCAGGACTGCAAGTGGCGCTCACATTCCATTGGCCCAAACATAATCAGATCAGCACACCAAACGTCAGGGTCTTATATAGAAAATACACAAGACCTGGGCACCAGGTGGAGAAAAGAGCTTGGTGAAGAGTTAGCCACCCCTGCATACTTCCTATCAGTCTAGGACTAAAGCTCAATTGCTTGTTTCTGTCCTTCAAGCACACAAGGCTGCTCCATTTGCCTGGACCTCTGCAGGACTGGCTCCTTCCTGTCCCTCAGACCTCAGCTCAGATGTCACCTCCTCAAAGACGGCTTTCCTGGCCACCCAATCCAAAGCTGCCTGCACTCACCAGTCACTACCCATTGTACCCCGTTTCAATTCCGTCCCATCAGCATCTGAATCAGTCTTGTTATTTCTGCTCTTACCTTCAGTGTCTACGTTCTATTAGGAATCCATAGTGCCGGGCTCTGACAGCTAGTAATTTTGAGTAAATGAATGGGTTTATAAATTAATGCTCTTCTACACATACTTGATCTGAACAGCGAAACACGGTCCTCCAATGAGATCTCTGAGGAGCAAAAACGCCCACCTGCCCTCCTGTCCTGCTGCCTCGCCCAGTAGAGCGCAGCTCCCTTGAACACCCAGACTTTCAGGCAGGGCCTAGCGCTCTGAGTCCGGCCGAAGGTGGACTTGCTGCAGGGACATGAACGGCTTCCTCCCCACTCCCTAGGAAGGGGGGCGAAGGCCTGCAGGTCTGTGGCTGGTTGGAAACAGCTGGAATGAAGCAGGCTGGGACAGGGGTTGACAACAGCCACCTCACGTTCTCACATCTCCCCCTGCCAGTGCTTTGGCGGCTCTGCCTGGGGGACGCCCTTCTGCTGAGGCTGCAGAGGGGCCTCCACAGTGCTGGGGTGAAAGGAGCTCAAAGGCACTTCCTCCGGGAATAACGGTAGCTGGGAAAGAATGAAAGGAAGAAATCTTAGTCTTTTCTGGCAGCATTTACTAGTATTTTCTTCTCTTATAAACCATTGTATCTGAAAGGTCATCTTTGAGGTTGATGGCTTTCTTAGGGATGCCCTTTCTTTCTGTTCCTCAGTCCTGGGGTCTGCATGTCACAAGACAAAGAGGCCGGCAGTGGCTGCTCTTATAAAATCTTAAACTGCAGCTACGTGAATAGCTAAAATAAATCTTCACAGGACTCTGAGGTTCTGGCCTTTTAAAAAATTGAATTTATAGGTTGCCCTGCTTTCAGATGTCCCTCGCCAATTCTGCCTTTTGAAAAGAACCGTATACCCCAGTGAGAAGCTGGTTGTCCAGAGCCTCTCAGGAGGCAGTGATTCTGGTTCGTCCATCCATGTACTCATCGGTATCCACCCACCCACCCATATATACATATTCTCATCATGTATCCACCCACCCACCCACCCATATATATACATATACTCATCATGTATCCACCCACCCATCCATCCATCCATGTACTCATCATGTATCCACCCACCCATCCATCCATCCATGTACTCATCATGTATCCACC
Source organism: Myotis nattereri (assembly GCF_964212035.1). Lineage (NCBI taxonomy): Eukaryota > Metazoa > Chordata > Mammalia > Chiroptera > Vespertilionidae > Myotis > Myotis nattereri. Next base: position 11,652,274 of record NC_138088.1, read on the forward strand.
CACCCACCCATATATATACATATTCTCATATGTATCCACCCACCCACCTATGTGTATGTGTATATATATATATATGCATATATATATATATATACTCATCATGTATCCACCCACCCACCCATGTATACATATACTCATCATGTATCCACCCACCCATCCATCCATGTACTCATCATGTATCCACCCACCCACCCATATATACATACACTCATCATGTATCCACCCACCCACCTATCCATCCTTCCATCCATGTATTCATCAAGTACCCACCCACCCACCCATATATACATATATCCATCATGTATCCACCCACCCACCCATGTATACATATACTCATGTATCCACCCACCCATCCATCCATGTACTCATCATGTATCCACCCACCCACCCATATATACATACACTCATCATGTATCCACCCACTCACCCATCCATCCATCCATGTACTCACCAAGTATCCACCCACCCACCCATACACACATACATGCATCATGTATCCAACCATCAATCCATCCATCCATCCATGCACTCATCATGTATCCACCAATCCACCCACCCATCCTTTAGGCACTATCTGTTCTTGCCGTGACAACTGGCTGAGCACCAGGCTCTGTCCTGGAGAGCAGGGAGGTGGCAGTAAACTCACAGATGTGGTCCCTGGTCCCGTGGAACTGGTTCTAGGTGATACAGACAAGTAAACTAGTGTAGCGGGTTATAGTATAACCTGGCTTAGAAATAACTGTCTTTTCCCAGAGAAACCCAGGGCTTTCAGTACTGAAGGCGTGGGCTTCCTCTACCCAATGGGCGAGTGCATGCATAAGCTTGTATTTCAAGCATCTGGGCAAGTGGCCCCACACTGGCCCCGGAGAACCACCCTGTGGCACTGCCTTCAGCCTGCACAAGGCTTTTAACGGCACTGGACTTGGGCAGCTGGGAAACTTGGCATCCTGTGTTGATGCTGACCACTCCCCCTCTGCAAGCAGCTGGTGGTGAACCTTCTCGAGGCCCAGAGAGGAGGAATCGGGCTGGCAGTAGCTCTCAAGCTTGGCTGCAGGTTAGAATCACCTGGAACTATTAAAAGTCACTATGCTCAGACTCCATTCAGGCCAATTAAATCAGAAAATCTTGAGGTGAAAGCCAGTCATCATAGTTGTTCAAGTTCCCCAATGGAAATGGCTGGTCTACGATGAGGAGTTTGCAGCTTTGAGCATTGGGCCTGGAGGGAGTGCTGTCCAGCCCTCCGATCAGCTGCGGGAGGGCAGGGTCTGCGCTTCTGCCCTCACTGGGAGTCAGACATGATCCCAGCAGCCTTCCCAGGGAAGCAGCCACACTGCTAGCAGACGAAGCAAAGGAAAGGGAGCAGGCAGCCACCGTGGATCAGGTCAGCCTTGGAGCCCTAACGCAGAGCCCAGGAATGACTGGACTGGCTTCTTCATAAGCTGAATCTCAGAGCCGGATTTTGCATTTTTTAGAAAAATTAGAAAATATGTCACTTTTTTACACAAATATCATGTAAGTAATGTGTAACTGTTACCCACTCGGTGTCCTACAGGTAACAAGTGCTAAGAGGGAAGGAACCCCTGCTCAGGGGCACAGAGGGGAGTTCTCAAGCTGCCTAGTCCTTCTCCCCTCTGCCAGCCCCACTCAGCCACGCCCAGGGCTGGCAGGGTACAGAGTCTAATCAGGGCCCCGGAGAGCCCTAGCCTCAAGGTGGGACATTGGACTCCAGGCAGCCAAGTCCTCCTTAGACTGTCAGAGTCCTTCCTTTGACTCTGAACCTCAAGGGTAGATGCACTTCGTCCTGCTTTCTTGCCCTGCCCTGCCCACCCTATGCACCAGCCTCCTTCCCAAAATCAGGAATTTTGAAGCTTCTGAAACGATGGCCCGCCCCTTTTTCTTCTTCAAGGAGCCTCCATCCCACGCCTCTGAATTCCCCCTCTTGGCAGCTGAGCCCAGACCCCAATTTTCTCTGAAGCATAGGCTTTGGGAACCTTCCCTTGTTTACAGTCGGGACTATCGACTGTATTTTATAGAAATAAAATGCCACAAGCTTGTTCTCTTTGTTGGCACAGCCGACAAGGAACAGCTGGCAGCTTTGTAAATGACTCCATTAAAGCCCCGCTCTGCAGTGGGGCAGAGATTTCCACAGCCTGGCGCTTCTCACCCTCAGCTGCAGTTGGAATCATCGGGATGGATTTTTAAAACTAAGATGCCTGGGTCCCCACCCCCAGAGATTTTGTTTTAATTAATCTGCAAGGGGTGGGAAGGGCCATGCATGAGATTTTCCTTTTAAGCCCCTCCCCCCACTCTCCTCCCCCACCACCCCCTCCCCCACCACCACACCCCTCCCCTCCTCGTGATTCTAATGTGTGCCCGGGGTTGAGAAGCGCCACGATGGAGCAGATCAACACCTTCTCTGCCAGGACTCCTGCCTCATCCCTCAGGAGAGCATCTCTGAAGTGCCATGATCAGGGATGGGAGGTGATGAAACAAAGCCACATCATTCATTACCCCCAGGGGCCTGCACCTTCCCACCTGGTACTCTCACTGCCTCCAAACTCACCTCCAGTTGGTACAGGCCCGGCTGGAGCTACCCCATCTCTATGTAAATACATTTCCCAAGATAAATTTTCTCTGCCTGGTGTTCTTTTCCATCAGCAAACCTGTCTGACCACCTAGGACAGAGGGGTGCAGCACACAACACACCCAGCCCTGACCCTTCCTCACAGAGCCCCTTGTCCACCTGGGGAGATGAGCAGATGACCAAGCGCTGGCCCATCTGCACTGATGTCTGTGCATGCAGGGTGCACACTGGGCTTTCAGAGAAGGGCTGGCAGTGTGTGCTACAGTGGGGACCGCTTCCTGGAGGAGGCAGGCATAGAATGTAGAGGAGGTAAGGCCAAAGTGGAGAGGGGGGCTTTCTCGGAAGAAGCAACAGAGTAGGTATAACTCTTACATACCCGATGTGGCGATAAGGTATAAGAGGACAAGAAAGGTATAACTGGATGGAGAGCAGGTGACGGGGCAAATAGGAAGATGAACATGGTTCTGTGGCTCATCCCTTCCCACTAACCCTGTCTCCACCCCCTTGACTATGGCCATTGCTGTCGCTAGAAAGCCACTGGGACCCTAAGATCGCCTTCCTGAAGCGGGTTTTGTTGTTTTTTGTCTGAATTTCTTGGGCAGGGAAGCAGGGAGGGTCAAAAGTTCCTTTTGAGTCTTTTGTTTCCTAATAAACAGCTTCAAATCAATATCCCAAAAAAGCAGCTTCAAGGTGGCAGAACTTTGGCTCCTTCAGTCCCACCTGTTAAATAATAAGATGTTACATTCCAGAGGCAAAGTTGGAAGATTGCTCCATATTTCATTGACTCAATTACTTAGTCCTGAAAAGAAGCCAGGAAGGTTACCATGTTGAGTCTCATTTCAGGAGGCGGTGGTGCAGAGAGGCCCAATGTGAGACCTATATTGTGTAAACAAGCCATCAGGCATTTAATAAAGTGTATGCTATGAACACAGAAGCGAGAACAAAGGTTAACGATCAGAGCAAATTATAAACCAGTTGCTAAGGCCGTAAGGCTGTCAGTCAAGAAGATTTCTAGATATAAGACTCAGCATTTCTTTTGCCGGAATAAAAGCAGGCGGTGGCAATCTGAGAGCCTCCTTGCCTGCAGTTTGAATGTCTCCGAGGATGCCATCCAGTGCTCAGGTAAATTCTGCATGGTTCACACAGCATCAGATACTAATATTGTTTATGTCTGAGCTGTTGTGGTGATTTCTCAAGTTTATATCAAGTCCTTTGGCTGTTATTTGCAATTGCAAGCTGCGGGGGGCAAAGGGGGATGGGAGGGGATTTCAGTTCTCAACAATTTTAAGTCAAAAGGTGGGAGAAAAATAAATATTAGATGGGAGAGTTGTAGCTAACTATTTAAGAAAACTGGAAAATTTTAGGATCCAGTTCAGTTTGTAGGGGAAAAATAAAACTTTGAAGACAATTAACTGAACTAGAGTCTAGTATCCACAACTGCGTGTTATAGATCCCATTGAAACACAATTTCTCCCCCTAAAATCACCCTCATGTTTGTCAGAGATCCAAATTAAGACCAATGTGTTTACTGCATTAAGACCAGGCTCAATTTGGCCTGATTATTTGCATAAACACAAGAATAGGAGCTGACCATATAGGCTTTCTTACACCTGCTTTGCTGGAATCTCCAGATTGCACTTTAGTCTGCCCTCAGGGAGGAAGCCAAGCCACATATTTGCCATCAGACTTTGTCTGTAATACCCATAGATTTGGGTCAATTCCTCACGTCCTTGAGGTCTCCACAAATGTCTTAAGGTTCTTTCTTTGCCATCTCTCAGGAAAGTAGCCTTCATTCCTTACCTGGAAAGACTGCCATGAACCATGTAAATAAGCAAGGTACCAGGCCATTTCTCCAAAAGGCTTTTATTAACTTCCAAAGTCAATCTTAATTCCTTAAAGCTTCCTGGTGACATCCAGAGTCTATGCATATCTCTCTCAAACATGACATTCCAGTCAAAGTCTTGGTTAATAAAACCAGTTTCCAATTGTGTTGTTATAAAGAGAATGGATCCTTATTGGATTCATGCAAACAAAAATATTGCTAAGAAAATAATAATACTCATATATTAAGAGTGTCCAGCCCTAGCCAGTGTGGCTCAGTTGGTAGGAGTGTCATCCCATACACCCAAAGATCATGGGTTCTGGTCAAGGCACCTACCTAGGTTTCAGGATAACTGGCCTTGGTTTCATAAAGCCAATCCTATATAATGAAAGGATAATATGCAAACAGACCAAACAGTGGAACAACCAGAACAGCCAACCAACTGGTCGCTATGACATGCACTGACCACCAGGGGGTGTGTGCAGAACATGGCAGGCATTGGCCTCAGCAGGATAGTGGAGCAGGTGAGCGGGGGGCACCAGACCAAGGCGGGGTGCCAGTCACTGTCATCATTGTGAGTCTCCGGTGGTTACTGAAAATTCTTACTTCTGGTGGTTCAAGGCGGGAGGAGCCGGGCGGTGGTGTGGAGGATGGGCTGCAGTAGGCACAGGGGCAGGTCTCAGCCCATCTGGTGGTTACTGAAAATTCAAAGGCTGTGAATGAGGGATTAAAAACAAAGAAAATCTCAGCTCCAATTCAAAAAATTATATATGTAACAACCCAAAGAGGTTTTTTTTAAAACAGGAGGCTAAGCATTGAACAAAGTTAATAATATCTGATCCCCCTCCCCCAAAAAGAGAGAGATACACTAAAAGAAAGTGCTTGTAGAAGGCAGAAGCAAAATAGGGTGGGTCCATTTGGTCACTAGGTGTGATTGGTTCCTAGCTTGTGTAGTGCCCTGTCACCCCAGAGCCACCTGGGGACAGTCCTTTGGATGTGTCTACCCTGTATTCTGAGAGCAGACTTACCAACAATCATGGTGGTGGCTAGATGCCCTGAGGTTGAATTTACTCTGCTCAGACATAGGACTCAACTCCACACCAACAATAGTGACAAGAAGCAAAACAGGGACAGGAGGAAGAGGAGGAAGGGAGGGGGGGCCCATGTTGACATCAGAGGTGATCAGACTCTGACTCACCGGACCCCATCGCCCAGGAGTTGCCTGGGGATAATCGTATGGATGGGTAACTCCATGTCTAGAGGGCAGACTTATCTACGGCCTCTGCACTGATGAGACACTTCCAAGGAAGGATTTACTCCACTACTAACTGGAGTATGTTCATTAAAGCTGAGGACAGTGAAACAAAGGAAGGCCTGAAGAAGCAAAGTCAAGATCACAGCACAGGAGGGAGCCGAGGCGAGACCACCTTGGCCCTTGAGAAAGTCACAGAGGCGGAAGAAGTGAGCCAGCTGGACTGCATGGACTCAGGAAACAAAAGGAGGGCCCTTGGAGACAGGCTCAGGGGATTACCCCGGGACAAAGCGCCGTTGCCCGCTGTTCCCCTGTTTGCAAGTCTCCTGGGAACCTTTAGAGCAGTGGTTCTCAACCTTCCTAATGCCCCGACCCTTTAATGCAGTCCCTTATGTTGTGGTGACCCCCAACCATAAAATTATTTTCGTTGCTACTTCATAATTGTAATTTTGCTACTGTTATGAATCGTAATGTAAATATCTGATATGCAGGATGTATTTAGGTGACCCCTGTGAAAGGGTCATTCGACCCCCAAAGGCGTCGCGACCCACAGGTTGAGAACCGCTGCTTTAGCGCTTAGGAGGGGGGAAAAAAGGCAAAAATATATGCCTGAGGAAAGATGAATGTTCATCAGTTTTCCAGATGTGTCTTTTAATAAACTGATTCATCAAAATGCGTGTAGAGAGGGGCCATTCTCTGGTCAGTTTTACATTCAAAGAATGTCACCAAAGAGGGCCTGGGACTGAGGCAGGTCTGCCCTGGCACGGTCTGAAATGTGTAAATCAATTGCTCCTGAGTGTCCTTGGTTAAGATAAGACCTTGCAATTTATCATCGGGCTGCAAATTGCTCAGCTTTGTTTAGCCAGCTGTCTCAGTTTCCCCACGCCACTTGCCAAAGAATTTTCCTAGCTTCTTACTATCCTGCCTTTTTGTCATTGTTCCCCAGTGTGTCCCTATAGTTGGGGAACCTGAGTAGTAGAGAGTACGGGAATGACCATAACCCAAACTTTCACCATATCACACTGAGTCAAATGAACAAAAATTCCTTAATATCAACACATTTTCAGAACACAGTCCAATGTCCCTACAGATGTCACAAATGTCCTATTTATAGGTGATTTATTCAAATCTAAGTCCAAACAATGTCCACGCATTGCATTGGGTTGATCTGCCTCTTGGGTTTCTTTTCATCTAAAAGCTACTTCCCACCGCTATTTCTTTCTCATGGCATTTCTGTCTTAAAGAAGCCAGGTCATTTGTCCTGTGGAGTGTCTCTCATTGTGAATTTGGCTCACTACATCCTCATATGAAGTTTAAATTTTTAAAAAATTAGGCAGAGATCACCAGCACTGTTGGGAGGCAGAAAGACCTACCTGAGAAGTATTCTCTAGGTGAATAGAATCACCAGAACATTAGCTTCATTTTATATTAATCCTTCCATTTGTAGTTTGAAGTGACAGGGGAAAGTAGGATGCAACTATTTCCATCCCAAGCCTACTAATTGTTCCAGGCTTTGGGGATGTGGTGAGAAAAATAGTTAATGGGAAGAAAGGACACATCAGATAGGAGGGACATGACACTGGGGTTTGAAGGGTGAAGAAAAATTAAAACAAGGAACTATGTTTTCCAGTCACCCCATCTTCCACTGAAACCTTTCCTGGGGAGGATCAAAGCCTTGCTCAGCCACAGCCAAGGCCTGCCTTGCCTCCTAAGGTGAAAATCCTTCAACAGCAACAATGGAGCCTGATTTCTCCAGAGCTTTGGAGAAAGAAGAGAGTTGGAGTGGCTTCCAGGAATACTCCACATTCTGACTCATCGGTCAACTTCTCATGAAGGGACAGGCCCACCAGTTCTACCTTCCTAGGGACATGTCCTACGTGCACCTCCCTCCAGAGGTAAGCTGACAATGAAGGAGAAACAGGTGTAAAATATACTAAGCCAGAAGCCAATTGGTAAAAAGTCTTCAAATCACCAGCTGTATACAATGGATGATGGAAGCCAGACTTCTCATTGACATTTAGTCAAAATGGAAGTTCTCTCCTCTCAAGAATATACTAAAGTTATAAATGCACCACATATTTTCTCTGTTGATGGGAATTGAATGGAATATGTGTGTTTTTTTTAGATTTCCTGTTTGAAAAGCACAATCCTATAGCAGGCTGTGTGGGTGACCAGGCTAGCAGGGGGGGCAATGAGGGGTGACCAGGCCAAGCCGGCAGGGGAGGAGGGAGGAGTTGGGGGCAACCAGGCCAGCAGTGGGGGTAGTTTGGGGTGACCAGGCCAGCAGGGGGCCAGTAGGAGTGATCAGGCAGGCAGGCAGATGAGCAGGTAGGAGCCAGAGGTCCCAGATTGTGAGAGGGATGTCTGACTGCTGGTTTAGGCCCAATCTCAGGATCAGGCCTAAACCAGCAGTTGGACATTCCCCAAGGGGTCCTGGATTGGAGAGGGTACAGGCTGGGCTGAGGGGACCCTTCCCCTCCTCCCCTCCCCGCCCCCCCCCCCACACGAATTTCATGCACAGGGCCTCTAGTATGGTTTATATATTCCCAAAATCTAGAACAAATCATGGCCCTGGCCAGTATGGCTCAGTTGGTTGGAGTGTTGTCCCATGCACCTAAGGTTCTCAGGTTCGGTTATAGGTCAGGGCACATACACGGGTTGTGGGTTCAATCCCCCATCTGGATGTGTATGGGAGGGAACTGATCCATGTTTCTCTCTTACACTGATGTTTCTCTCTCTCTCTCTTCCTCCCTCCCTCCCTCTCTTTTTCTCTCTCTCTAAAATTAATAAAAATATATCTCAGGTGAGGATTGAAAAAAAAAGAATAAAATTTTTATTAACCCTGTTAGAGCAAACAATAACTTATCTTTTTAATTCTTTGTATGAAAAACATTATAAAATGACAGTTATATGGAGAGATAATCAGAGTGTGAAGCCAGCCCAGCTGGTGTGGCTCAGTGTTTGAGTGTCCACCTATGAACCAGGAGGTAACGGTTCTATTCCCAATCAGGGCACATGCCCAGGTTGCAGGCTCAATCCCTAGTGTGGGGCGTGCGGAAAGCAGCCAATCAATGATTCTGTCTCATCATTGATGTTTCTATCTCTCTCTCCCTTTCCCTTCTTCTCTGAAATCAATAAAAATCTTCTAAAAGAGTATGAAGCCAAAAAAGTAGGAAGATGAAAGTACTCAGAGGTGTATTAGGCAGGTATTCGGTAAATATCTGAGGCCATCTTTCTGGATCGGAGGATGTTTGTTGTATTTGGCAACTTACACTTGTGTTTTGTTGTGATTTCTTTTCATATTTTAATTTCAATTTTGTACCTAAAAAACGTAGGCAGAAAACAGTGCAAGTTATAAAATAGATGAATTAGGAGTGATAATTAGCTTTGCACAGTTTAACTTAACAACAAAAAAACCTTTTAAATAGAGTGTTCTCCTGAGGCATTTTAATTATGACTTCATAGAATGCTACCGCTGGAAAAGAACTTCAAGGTGATCACAACCCCAATTCCTCAGGTAGCTGAGGGAACTAAGGCCAAGAAAAGGAACCAAGTCCCAAACCCACCTTGTGAGCTTGTGGCAGAGGCAGAATTCGCCTCCAGGGCCCTTGTGCCCTGTCCACAGGCTCCTGCCTGCAGGGGCTGAAGAGGTGCGCTTGCTTTTCCAGGAGGTTAATCCCATCGCTTACTCTGAAATACACATAAGGACAAAATCCCCCTCCACCTCTGCACCAGCTGCTACAAAGGTGGGTCCCCCAGGCCAAGCAAGCAGAGAACAAGGCTTTTTCACCAAAGCGTGATTTACCCCAAGGGCGCCCTCCAAGTCCCCCAGGCTCTCAACTTCCCACCTATCTTTCCTGCTGCTAAAAAGGCTGCTGTGGCAAATGCTGCAATGCCCCCTGCTGGTCAAACTGGATATCACAGGCCTGGCCGCCCTCCCCTTTACAGATTCTGGCCTGGTCTCCAGAGTAAGTTTAAACCTTATGCATAAGACAGGGAGCTAACGTGGAACAATTCTCCACATAGAGAGAAAGGGAAATGTTCCATGAGACTTGTTTTCTTCATGTTCAATTGACTGTGACCATAGGCATTCCAACCACAAGACCCAGAAAGAATGGAGCCTGGGTAGCATAACCCAGAGCAGTGCCTTGAAATTGCATGTGAGTAGATATCTCCCCGGATCTTGTTCAAATGCAAATTCTGGTTGGCTGGGTTAGGATGGATCCTGGGATCCTGCAATACTCACACGTCTCCAGTGAAGTGATGCCGCTGGTTCAAGGATCACAGTCTGGATGAAGGTGCGTGGCCTTTGGAGGCAGACAGAATGGTCTGAATCCCAACTTTTCCACGTGCCAGCTGAGCAGGGCTTAGCCATCTTAAACCTTGACTTCCAAGTCTGTAAAATGGGCATGTCCACACCTGCCTCACTGCGTTTTGAGTGGATTGTGAGGTGTCGTGTGTAAATACCTAAGATGGTGCCTGGCATTAGTAGACCTTCAGGGCATGGTCAGCATTGCCCTCGGGGGAATTCTTCCCATTAGGAGTGTCCTCAGCAGCCCATTGCTCATGAGCACTAGTAAATGGCTTGATCCACGCAAGCTTTTAAATCATAGCATCTCAAGTGTTTGGACGGCTGCCTCCTTTATGAGCACCTCGCTGCCAAGGCTAGGCCCCTACAACTGCGGGCCCTGAGGCTTTGGGTCAGTGAGAGACAGTGGTCCCAGGCGTCCCTGATGAATGTACCTCTTCTCTCACGCCCACGCTGGACAGACACTGAGAGATAAGATTGATGCCTCATGGCCACACTGGAGGCGAGCCATATTTCACTCGTGCTCCGGGCAGACACCGGAACGTGACCCACAAGTGAAATCTTCCACGAGCACAAGGAGACTCGCTGCTGTGGAGCCAGAATCCCTGCATTACCCGCTGGCACCCCTGCATCGCTGGGCTGCCGCCACAAGCCTTGGAAGTTCTCTGAGCCTCAGCGGCCCCCTATGCAAAATGAGGTGATGAAAATAATGCATCCAAATGAGACCGAGAACGTGACGTGCTTTGAAAATGATCGTCCACCTTGCCCAGGAACCTCCTGTGTGAGGTAAATCAGAGCCCTTTCTCCACAGGCAGTTCCAGGACCCAAGGATCCAGGAAGCTAAAGGCAGTGGATGTTACAGACATGCTTGTTTGTAAGTAAAATACACTGTAATTTATATATATACTACAGGCCCAGTGCATGAAATTAATGCACTGGGGGATGAGGGGGTGTCCCTCAGCCCGGCCTGCACCCTCTCCAATCTGGGACCCCTCAGATCCCACAGGGATCGGGCCTAAATGGGCAGTTGGACATCCCTCTCACAATCCAGGACTGCTGGCTCCCAACTGCTTGCCTGCCTGCCTGCCTGATTGCCCCTAACTGCTTCTGCCTGCCAGTCTGATCACCCCTAACCACTCCCCTGCCAGCCTGATCAACACCTAACTAGTCCTCTGCCAGCCTGATTGCCCCCAACTGCTCTCCCCTGCCAGCCCGATTGTCCCCAACTGCCCTCCCCTGCCAGCCATCTTGTGATCACATGTGGCAGCCATCTTGTGTGAGGGAGTGATGGTCAATTTGCATATTACCTCTTTATTATATAGGATATCAAAGAATCTAGGTCACTAAGTGTTAAAGAGTCATCCACCCATCTGGGTTACATTTTTTAAAATATATTTTTTATTGATTTCAGAGAGGAAGGGAGAGATAGAAACATCAATGATGAGAGAAATGGGTTACATTTTGAAGCAAAGAGCAAATGAAGCAAGGTAAGTCCCATCTCCATAGCAGAGCCCAGACGACCATTCGGCATTGGTTCTCTCCAGCTCATCCTTGACTCCATCCCCAATAACGCCAAAGAACGGGAGCTCCCCAAACCCCCAACCTGCCTGGAGCCTTTTTGCATGCCCCCAACTCCTCAACCTTCCCAAACATGCAAGCGATCAAACTCCCAGTCTTCTGGTCGAACTCCTGAGTGGACACTTTGCCTATTAGCCATATATATATCTCCAAAGGACTCGGTGATTCAAGACACAGCTCGCTTCCCTTCATGTACAGCAAGAGGAAGGCAGGGCTGGGCAGAATCGCCAGCCCCTGACGGATGTGTTCTCACAGGAGAGCCCCAGAAGAGTTCGTCCAGGCTGACTCTGTGGAAGGACTGATTTTAACCCTGTGCCTCCAGCCTGGCCGGCCCGGAGGGGCAACAGAGCCTGGCAGCCTCCCTGGCCCCATGCAGGTGAAGAAGCAGGGCAGCGACTCAGCACAGGCTTGCTCCGGGTCCTTCCGCTCTGAGGCACAGATGGGAGCCCCAGGACATGGCCAACCACCAAGAGCAGGGACCACTGAGCAAGGCCCTCCTTGCCAGGGCCGTGCCATCAGCAGGTCCATGCTTAATACCACCATTGGTCTGGAGTTAAGGACCACCGTGCTAGTTAATCTTATGTGTCCACTTCACTGGGTCACAGCACTCATATATATGGTCAAACGTAACTATGAGTCTTTCTGTGGGGGTGTTTTGGGGTGAGATAACATTTAAATCCGTGGACTTTGAATAAAGCAGGATGTCCTCCATAGTGTGGTGGGCCTCGTCTAATAAGTGAAGGGCTGGATGGAACAAAAGACTGACCTCCCCTGGTCACGAGGGCATTCTGCAGCCGATAGTCTTTGCACTTGAGCTACAGCATCGGTTTCTTCCGGGGTCTCCAGGCTGGTGTATTTATATACATAAGACGGGCTACGTGGAGGTGCCCAGAAGGACAGACCCAAGCAGAGTCCCCACACGTCTGGAGAGGAGCTCGGCAAGCTGCAGACCTCTTCTTGTGCAGTTTTGAGAGAGTGGACCTGCAGGGGCTTGGAGCCAGGACAAGACCATCAACAGGTGCAGACTCTCCACTGATGGCTGGGAAGGAGGTAGGGACTTCTGCCAGGCCTGGCAGGAAAGCAGGACAGACCCCAGAGATCAGCCAGGTCGACGGGTAGCAGTGCATGCTGACCGGGATGGGACATCTCCTGAAAGGTAGGCCCCTCGCCAGCCCATCACATGCCAGGATAAGCCACAAATCCCCTGGTTCCATAAACCCACCCCAGAAAGAAAAAGAGAGTGTGAAATAACTGAATTTCATTTGCAGTAAACCAAGTTTTATTCAGCAGAATGGGAACTTGATATAAATTAGGTTCGAGTGCAGAGAATTAAAGTTGCGTTTCTTGCACAGCAACCTAAGTGAGGGAATTATACATGTCATCATCCACACAGATAGCGTGCTCACACTACCCTGTGCCCACAGAGGGGACTCTTTTTCCTTTTTGAATCCTTACCCAAGGATATGTTTTTTACTGTTGTTGTGGGGTTTTTGTTTGTTGTTGGTTTTGGGGGTATTTTTTGAGAAAAGGGTGGGGGAGATAGAGAGAGAGACATGGGTTGCCTCCCATATGTGCCCCGACTGGAAATCCAATCAGCAACCCAGGTATGCGCCCCGATGGGAATCGAACCTGCAACCCTTCCTGTGTATGGGAAGGTGCTCCAACCAACTGAGCTATACCAGCCAGGGCCTCAGAGGGACCCTTCTCCTCAGAAACATATAGAGTCCCCATGTCCTTGAAATATACTGATGCAGGAACCCAGCCCAGACCCATGGTGGCAGCCGCGCTAGAGTAGAAGCATTATTACTCGTCTGTTTGTCCGTCTGCTTGTTTTAAGGTCCTGGCTGATTCTCACGTGAGCACCACTGAAACTCCTTCAGGTCTTCCCCTTCCGCTGCCTGTAATCCTGCGTGCAGACAACTTACTGGCTGGACTGACATAAGCAGACGGTGGAGGATTGTCCCTTTTGCCTCGTTGGTTTCCTATTCTTCTGTTCTTGCAGTTTCAAATGCAACCGTATCAGACTCAGCCTCAAAACTGGACTATATTTAAATTGTACTTGTTCCTTCTAAGTTGCCAGAGGTCACACTAGTAGTTTCATCCCATGCTCAGGTTAACTACCGGTGAGAAAATGCAACAGCCTTTCTGTTTATCCTCACCCAAGGACATTTTTTTCCATGGCTATTTTAGAGAGAGTGGGCGGGAGGAAGGGAGGGAGGGAGGGAGGGTGAGAGAGAGTGAAACATCGATGAGAGAGACACACATGGATCAGTTACCTCCCACACATGCCCTGACCGTGGCTGGGGATCTAACCTGCAACCCAGACACGTGCCCTTGACCTGGAATCAAACCTATGATTCTTCGGTACTGCTGACCCACACCAGCCAGGGCAACAACAGCCATTCTTAAAGCCACCCCCTCATTCTTCCCAAACCATAGAACGCTGACATGGAGCTGCCTGGCAGGTGCTGCCCGAGGGCGGGGGGCGGGGGGGAGCGGCATGTGGGCCCCAAGGTCTCCGTGTCCTCCCACCAGCAGAGCCCTGGCCGCCAGCCTCCCAGGGGCTTGTGGGGAATCCTCAGCTGCAGCCCAGGTGAGAAGCTCTGGGAACGCTGAGTGTGCTGACTCGGTTGAGTCCCTTTCTAATCTCACAAGTTTCCCATTGTTACCTTGTCTTTGAAGACCCAAAAGAGCAGAGAAGCTACTCCATGGGGAAAAGTGAGGAAAGTAGAAGTGAAATAAATCTATAATTAGACTGTTCAAACAGTCACAGCCAGGACAGAAAGGTACCAAGAACGGGTTCATTGCTGAAAATGAAGCCAAGAGGAATCCTGGAAATTGTTCAAAACTGGCATATGAAAGGGGTGTCGGGGTGCAGGGGAGGTGGCAGCCTGCCACCCCCGGGCCCAAGTACTGATGGCCAGGTGAGGGGCACCTCGTGGTGGGGCACCAAAACCCCACAGCCAAGCTTAATAGCTGGGGCTCAGTAATGAAAAGGCTTCTGCCTCCACAGCAAGATAGAGGGGCCCATTCACAGACTTCGCCAGGGGACCTGGGACAGGAGAGCAGGCAGAGACACTACCTCTGAACAGTGAGAGGACTCGGGCCGGCAGGAAAAGCTGGGACACTGTCGGACTAGCTTCGCGCACACCCACCCACCCCCAAACCACCACCACCACCACCTCTTTGTTCCTAAAGCCGTGTGCCAGCGTCAGGCTCTGGGCTGCCAGCTCATGGATGCTTTTATGGATTTAGCTATGTATTAGAATACTCACTTTGGTGTTTTGGTATAATATTTTGGTTGTCCTGTTTGTTTTGTTTGAGAATAAGCCACAAGTGCTTCTTACTTTTCATAAATCCTTAGAAACTGGAAGTGAGAGGACAGACTCCATTATCCCAGGGGTACTCCGGGCCCTCCGCCTTGGGAGGCGGACCTGTGCAGCTGACACAAAAGTTGCAGACCCTCTGGCTTGAGGCTGGCTCAGCCACTGGGCTGTCCAGCAGAGATTAGACTGAGAGGTGGGTGAACGCAGGGTATGTATTTATTTATTGCCCTGGCTGCCTTTCTGTGTCCCTGGACACAGTCCTGACCCCCACAAAATGGCCAAGGGCCTGCGTGTCTCCCTCCTCACACCGCAACTGCTCTCTCCCTGTCGTTGTGACCTCGTGGGTCCCAGCTGAGACGCTGCCTGGCCACAAGTCACTGCATTTCCATGTGGTCCCACACCCCACCTTTGTAAGTGGAGCCTCATCAAATGGCCCTTTGTGGAGGGCCCCCATTCCTTTCTATCAGGGCCCCAGCTAATACAGACACCAACATTTTTTTCCTGCCGTTCTCAGGGGTCTGTGGAAAACACAGGTCACATAATCAATGGGACAGGAGAATTATTCCACTGGAAGTAAGAAAGAGAGACAAGAGGAGAGAGAGGCTGGTAAGAGCCTTTGAAATGTGTCTCTAGCTTTTTCTCCGTTTGAGCCACCATTGTACTTTTGAGTACAATTGGTTAAAAATTGTGTTCAGGGGCTTTGGAAATTGCTGGGAGAAGTGGCACCTCCCTTAAACCAAGAATTGAATTGCTTAATTGCGAACATCAATCTCTATTGCGAATACTGACGGTTTCTCTTTAATGGCGCTGTGAGCTACGCCCACCAGCCTGGGCTCCATTGTTTATAGATGTGTCAGGTAAACGCTCACAACACAAAGTATTCCTCCTTCCGCATGTACCAAGTAATAAAAGTCAAGCTGTTGCTAAAATGACTTTGCGTTTCTGTCTCAGCTGAGCTGGCGCCTGCTTTTTAAGGTTAAGAATGTTTCTCCCGGTGTCATTAATTAGCTTCCCGATGGCCCATTTGTTCAGGGATTCCATGCCTCTTGAACAAATTGCTAAGCTGTGAGTAGAAAACCATCCTTTGTTAGGCAGGCTTGGGGCGGTGTCTGATTTGTTCCTAAAACCATGTGCCAGCGTCAGACTCTGGGCTGCCAGCTCATGGATGCTTTAATGGATTTAGCTATTTATTAGAATATTCATTTCGGTGTTTTGGTATAATATTTTGGTGGTTCTGTTTTGTTTGCAAATAAGCCACAAGTGCTTCTTACTTTTCATAAATCCTTAGAAACTGGAAGTGAGAGGAAAGACTCATTTATCCCAAAGAACCTTGTGGAGTTCTGTTCGACAGCCAACTACCAGTGGAAATAGGAGGCTGGAAACACACACATGCCACACCCGGGGAAAAGAATGGCAAAATGAAAGACAATCATTATAGGCAATTAGAACAAGCCAACTGGAAAACTCACCAAGAAACCATGAAGATTAACTGGAGATGCGCCTGCATAAGACATAGTCAGGAGAAGATGTATTGGAAACAAACTACGCTATGGAAGCTCTAGACTGAAATTTTGGTCAACGCCCACATTAGCAACACAAATTGCTGGTACCCCATAGGCTTCCAGAAGGGTCCGAGGCGCTGGCTGGGCCGAGACCCTGGGCAGAATGTGTGCCTTGTGATGAATTTGGCTGTGCACATGTTTAGTTTGTATGATAATGGAGGGTATAGTATGCTAACAAGCGTGTAACACACACACACACACACACACACACACACGGGTTTGGGTCTGCAAGACCCCTGTGGATCATGGTTAAGGCGTTTTGTCCTCAAACATACACACACAGACACGTATGCACCTTCGTGCCTCCACACCTTTTCTCCTGCCGTTGTTTTCTCTTCCCAGAAACCTCTTCTATTCTTCTCCTGCCAATTAGATTCAGATTTGTATCGATGAGCCCTACAGAATGACTCTTCTCTCCATACACTGCTGCGTCCTCCTGCCTGCGGGGAGAGCGGGAGGGCTGTCTGCAGAGGGCAGAAGCCCGTGGAATGGTTAAGGGTCCCCCTTGCACAGCTCTGCTGCCTCGTTCCACAGAGCCCAGACACTCCCGGGGCCTCCTCTCCTGCAGCTGCCCTCCCGGGGGTCCCTTTGACTGCTGGGCCTCTGACGTGGGTGCCTCCAGGGTAAAAAAAAATTTCCCTTCAGAAGGGCACTGGGCAAAGCCCTTTTGGAGTGTGTCTCTGGCTCTGCAGCCTCATCACCCTCCACTTTACAGTCTCCTGGGGATGCACACAGCCCAGCAGACCCAGGAGCTCGTCCTCTGAGATGAGGATACAAATGGGCAAAAGTATTGCCCACTTCAGGGACTTGCGGAGCTGCTCTTAGCGTGGCCAATGGAGAGAAGACAGTCAGCTCTCAGTCAGCAGTTACAATAGGCCTGACGCTTTAAGCCCACCAGCTGACGCCCACCCGGAACACACATGTGAGCAAAGTCGGGCTCATTTGCTTGTTGCAGCACAGGAGAGCACGTGCCAGAGGAACTGTGAGGTGTCTCAGAGGGCGGGAGCCAGGGAAGGTGGCTTATTGAGACTGAGGAGCTGGAGTTGACCACAGAACGGCCTTGGCAGAGACCGGTCAGAATCTGTGATATCGGGAGCTGCTGGAGCACCAGGGAGACTTACAGATACAGGAGTCCTAGAGACACGCATGAGTCCTACAGATACATGAGTCTTTCACACACACGTGGATCCTACAGACACACACAAGTTATACAGACACGTAAGTCATAAGACACACATGAGTCATACACACGAGTCCTACAGACACACACCCATGTGCACAGCAGCAGTAGTCACAACAGCCCAAATGCCCATGGACAGAAGAACAGATACATGAAATGTGCTGTATACATCTGTTCTCTGTCAGTGGGGTGTCCTCCGTGTCCCCCTGGCTGCAGGTGGAAGTGGGCTCCTCAGGGTGCTACTGGAAAAGGAATTGCCAGAGGCCCCACGGAGGGTGAGGTGTCATAGAAAGTTTTATTTCTGTGGAATAAGTCCCTGAGTTTCCAAGGTCCCATCTCCCCCGCCCCGCCAGGGAAGAAGCCCCATTTCATCCCCATCAGAGCTCGGATGAAAGCCACGCCCAAGCACCCGTTCCACAGCGAAGCACAGTCCACGCCGGCGTCTGGCTGGCCTCGCTGTGCTCCCAGCTGCAGTCCATTGCGTGTGGGGTTTCCTGATTCTAGCACCTCCTGGCTATGGAGGGAGCACAGGCAAGGGCAAGGAAGCAGGAGCAAAGCAAGAGGAACGAGAGAAAGAGACAGAGAGAGAGAGAGAGAGGATTCCCTTGTCTGGAGGATGTTAACTAGGCGCATAACCAATGAAGCCTTCAGGATTTGCATGCTTGCAGTGGCTCTGCCCTTCTAGACGATGCTCTTTGTGCCCAGGTTAGACTGACAGGCAAGCACCTTCCCCAGGGCACCCTGACTTCACTGCGCATGTGCCCATCTCCCCTTTGCTGGACCCCTCCCCCAGTGCAGGGAATGGACATGTGGCTCCCTGGGGAGAGTAGAGCTGCAGCTTCCTGGGGCAGCTGCCCAGATGACCATGCTCATGATGTCTGGCCTTCCCTTTGCTCCTCTTTCTATTATTAATATTAGCTAACTAGTTACCATGGTAACACATACAGTGGAATATTATTCAGCCTAAAAAATAAAAAAATTCTGATACATGCTACAGCATGAATGAATCTTGAAGACATTATGCTAAGAGAAATAAGCTAGACAAATACTGTATGACTCCACTTATATGAGGTACCTAGAGCCATCCAATTAGTACAGACACACAGAATGCTGGCTGCCAGGAGCTGGGGGAGAAAGACTGGGGAGTGATCCTTTCGTTCCCGGGATTCAGTGTAGCAAGAGGAGGAGTTGTGTGGACAGATGGCAGTGACAGTTACACAATATGAATGTGCTTAATGCCACTGAACTAAACACTTAAAAATGTTAAAATGGTAGATTTTATGTCTATTTTTCCACAATAAACAAATTTCATAAAGTTACTATTAAATCAGTTCATCTGATGTCCTATTAGAATGGCTGGGTCTGCATAGCTGGTTGAAGGACCTGAGGGTGGGCGGTTTCTCTTGCAGGCTATGGCCTAGTGCATTTACAGTAACCCTGTTATCCTCGAGGGATACGTCTCCAGACCCCCCAGTGCATGCCTGAAACCACAGATAGTACCGAACTTTATATATACTATGTTTTTCCCTATGCATACATACCTATGACAGAGCTTAATTTGTAAATTAGGTACAGCAAGAGATGAACAATAAGTAATAATAAAATAGAATAATTATAACAATATATGATAAAAGGTTATGGGAATGTGCGTTATAAGTAGGGCTTACTTGAACACAGGCCCTGCAACACCTCACGGCAGTGGATCTGACAGCCAGACGGCTACACGTCACTGTAAGCAGGGGCATGTGCAGCGAGGAACGCTGGGCACAGGCATGAGCCACATCCCAGCAGGCGAGATCTTATCACGCTACTCCAAACAGCTCGCAATTTAGAACATATGAATTGTTTTCTTCTGAAATTTTCCATGTTAGACTTTCAGCTTTACCACACGTGGCCGCGGATAACAGATCGCAGAAAGCGAAACTCTGGAGAAGGGGACCCCTGCGTCTGCCTCGCTAGTCAGGGGACCTTTGTCAAGATGTGGCTGCTGCTTCAAGTCTCAGCGCCCCATCTCAGGCTGGCTGTTGGCAGAGTTGTCTTTGACTTGTTTGGCCTCATTGTTTGTCTATTTGTTCGGTTGTTTGTTTATTCCCCTTGACAACTGAAAGGAGTGGGTTCTGCCGGGGCTTTTCCCAGCAGGGCTCCTCTGAAGGTTAAAGCAGAGCTTTGAAATCTGCACAATCCACTTGTCCTGGATCTATAACAAATGGCATTCAACATTCACTGTGCCGGCCACCATGAAACCCAAGGTAGACATGCATTGTCTGACCTCCAGGCCCTCACAGACCGAAGGGCAACAGGTACATACAGGTAAGTGTCGGAAAGAATGATAGATTCCAGGTAGCAAAGGAGTCTATCCCCATACAAAGTATCTACACCTGCGACAGGACCCGCTTGCACTTGGTTAAAATCCTTTCACTAAGAAACACGCCTTCTTTTTGGTCAGTAGAAATGAGATGAGATTTAAATTTAAAATGAGAGCACTGCTGGAACACGGAACACGTTTACTTGGGTGTCTCTGAAGTGGAAATGATGGTGTTGGAATCTTTCCTACAACTAGACTTTTAAAAAGCAGAGAAAAAAAGCAGGACAATTCCTAATTTATGTGCCATCATTTGAAGCTGGAGTCAGCAAACCCTTTCTGTAAAAAGCCACATCATAAATATTTTAGACTTTGCAGGTCATAGCCAAAGACCCGACGTAAACAGATGAGCATGGCTGTATTCCAATAAAACTTTATTTATTTGTGAACAGTGGAACTTGAATGTAATATAATTTTATTTTCACAGGTCATAAAATGTTGTTATTCTTTTTAATTTCTT
Source organism: Myotis nattereri (assembly GCF_964212035.1). Taxonomy (NCBI): domain Eukaryota; kingdom Metazoa; phylum Chordata; class Mammalia; order Chiroptera; family Vespertilionidae; genus Myotis; species Myotis nattereri. Next base: position 11,672,709 of record NC_138088.1, read on the forward strand.
CCAGTCATTTGCAAATGTGAGAACCACGCTCGCTCTGGGAAACGCAGGCAGAGGCCGAGGGTGGCCCACGCTGTCGCCTGCAAGCCCTGTGGTCCAGGCCGTGGGGACAGTCCAGCAGCAGCGCCCAGGGCTTGTTAGACACACAGAGCTCGAGCCCCACCCTCGTCGGCAGGAGAGCCTGCATCTTAAGAACATCATCTCGCGTTTGATCTGCACATCTCAGTTTGAGGACTGGCTTATGGTCTACCCAGACTGATAAAATACAACTTCCCAGAAAAGCGGCCCCGGGGAAAGTTCTGAGCTTCTCCGTGCCTCAGTTTCCCCATGTGCAAGATGGAGATGACAGCACTGTCTCCCTCAGCGTGGTTGTGAGACTTACACACACACACACACACACACACACACACAGGCACACACGAGCTGAAATAGTATCTGTTGTTATTATTCAAAAGCTCACACTATGCAACTTTCACAGCCACCCTCTGGGACAGGCACTGTTCACCCCCTTTCACAGAAGAAACTGTGGCCCAGAAAATTGAGGTCACAAAACAAAGGTCTTTCTGTCCCCAAATTTAGCGCTGAGGGTAACGGAGGGCTCACGGGTACAAAAGGGGACACAGTCCCCGGCCGCCAGGTCTTCGTGTCCACTCTCCCTTCCAACGGCTCACTCTCAGTGGCCCCTTTCAGCCCGTGCTCCTGAGACACCCCACCCCCCAGGGCACAGCTCCCCACTCCGCCACACAGGGACCTCCCTGAGTCTGTACCCAAAGCTCCTCGTTCGTCCCTTGAAATGTATCTTCCACTGACTTGTTCGTGTTCTTTACCACTTCTCTGTCTGGCTACAGACGGTAAGTGTTCCCTGCCTGAGCTTGTAGTGGCTGTTTTTTATTATATCTGTAGGGCTCGGGGGGGGGGGGGGGGGGAAGGCAATTCCTTTATTTGAGACTCCTGACATTTATTATCATACTAAAATTCTCAAGATGAAATGGCAGTTTTCCAGAATGTAATTCTATTTGCAGGACAACGTACAAGAAATTTATTTTAGGGACAGGTAAAACCTAAAATATATGAGAAGGCAATCAGTGCAGACCCCAAGTAAAATGAAGCCAAGGTGTTAGGCACGGACAGCTTGGCTACTGTCTCTCACATATTAATTAGGGTGACAGAGCCACGGGTTCTCAACCCAGCTTGGTCTGCTTTCCAAGCTGCTGCTCTTTCTTGGAATTAAAACTCCCTTCTAACACCTGAAAACTCAGCACATTCTATCCCCTGGCCACCTCACTGCTGAGCACGAAATAATTGTCGCTATTGTAGTGTTGCAATTAGCAATACCTCTCACTTGGACAGAGATTCCAGGAAGCTCATCATTGAACTGATCTGCCAAAAACCTTAGCGATGGCCACACAGAACTTCCTCTTCTCCATTCTACCGAGCATTCGTGTGACTTGAACAGTCAGGTGGTGGGTAGGTAATGTAACCAAAGCTAAAATTCGGCTTCTTTGAGTCCCATAGAAAGGAGGTAATTTTAATAATATCAGCTATGGTTTTAAAGCACTTTCGAGTTTAGGAAGCAAGCCCTCCATCCCTGCACTCTATCCATTTAGGGGCCTGTGAGACAGGCGGATAGGAGGGAAGCAGTGGAGGCACAGTGCAAGTGGTGTTATTAAACACATTTGGGTGATGGGCCCTTCCCCGGATCCCCCAACAGGGAGGCAGAGCCTATGGTAAGTGCTTACCTGCTTCTACTTGACACAGGAGTGCAATCCCAGGGGAGGAGGAGGAAGAGAAAGGGGAGTGAGGCAGCGAAGGAGGAAGAACAGACAGGAGGGCAGAGCGCTGATCTGACCACCACTTGGCTTCTCCAGGACGAGTTGCTGATTATGCAGTACTGTTTGAATAGTCCCTCCAGGAGGAGAAAGAGAGAAAATTGACTTATCAGCCACTGTCTCCCATTGATAAAGGTTTACTGCATGGAGAGCTCACTTCCCAGCCCTTCTTGGTTGCATGGTGTCTCCTGCATCTGCAGCAACAGCAGACAAGAGGCCCAGGGCAAGGTGCTGCTGGTTATGCTCACATGCAGCTGACAGACACAATGGGGAGAGCAGAGCCCCTGCAACACTGGCTACTGCGGTGGAGCCTGGGGTAAAACAAGAGGTCAAGGATGTGAGGAGCAGATGAGGCAAGAAGTGAAGTAGAGCATGAGGGATGTTTGACACCTGTCAAGTAAGGTAAACAAGGTCATTGACATCCACAGAGTCCATTCATCTTACTCTCACCAAACACAATGCCGTGTCTGCGTATATGTCCTCAAGTGTGAAACGTGAATGTGCACACACAGACCCCATCCCTCAGAGCAGTTGAGACGTTATTGGGAGAGCCTTCTTCTTAATGGGAAGAACAACCTATCTAATAAAGAGGAAATATGCTAATTGACTGCCTCAAATATGGCGGCACCCACAGCCACAAGATGGTGGCACCCAGTCCTCTCAGCCTCACCAGGGCAGCAGGCGTGTGGCAAGGCCAGGCCCACCCCTGCCGCTCACCTGCCTCCTGAGTCCCCCAGTCCCCTCAGCCCCTCAGCCCCCCAGGGCTGGCTCAAGGCACAGGCAAGCCTTGGATGGCAGCTGTCCAGCCACCCAGGGCCACCAAGGCTCAGGTAACCAGGGCCGGCCGAGGCTTGCACTGCCAGCAGTGGCAGCAGCAGAGGTGTGATGGGGGCGTCGCCTTTCCCTGATCACCAGGTCGCCTCCCGCCCCTGAGGGCTCCTGGACTGTGAAAGGGGGCAGGCCAGGCTGAGGGACCCCCTCTCCAGTGCATGAATTTTCATGCACCGGGCCTCTAGTATTTAAAATAAGAGGGCAATAGAATCAAAAATAAAAGGACTATGAAGGCAAGGTAATCATTTGAGTAACCTGCAGGAAAGGGCCAAATCCTAGAGAGCAAAGGATTTTTCAGATGTCTACAGACGATTCTTAAATTATACTTCACCCCAGGTTTGGGGCACAGCTATAAGAACATATAACACCATTACCTTCATATTTGAAAACAAGGGCCAAGATGTGGTTTCAGACAGAGGAGGGGAGGCAAGAAGAAGAGGTGAGTAGGGAAGGCAGGGGAGTATCAGTCACCTGCTCTAGAAGCTGGGGCTCAGAAACCTTAGCAATTCCACTGATAATGTCACTGAGATGATGATGAACATCATTAAAGATGCAGCATCTATGTTTCCCACATAAATCCTTTACGGTGCTTCCTCTATCATCTCCATGACTTTATAAACAGTGACAAGTAGGAAATCACTTACTAGAAATCAGGGATTAGTGCTGAAAACTTTCAGAAAAAGTACATTCATTCAACAAACATTTATTGAATGGACACCATATGTTGAATTCAGAGTTCGGCACTGGCATTATTTTGGATTATAAAAACATGATCCATGGGCTCTGAGAACTGAGCTGAGAGCAGCCACAACAAATAGGCTTCATCTTCTGACAACCTATCCAAACTCATCATGAAAGATCTGCATCAACTAGTAGCCATTTCTGCCCTGGGCAATGGGACAGGGGCCGGCAGCACAATAGGCCATATCTTCCATATCTCTTGAGACATTCTAATCTACTTAATCCTCTGGATGGTGGTGAATCTTCCAGAAGGCCTTAGGGATTTGAGCTGAGAAGTTTTGGGGTTCAAAAAAAAGAATGCCTAAAGGAGTCCAGTGGCTAAGGGGGAAACGTCATTCAAACAGCAGGTGGTAGTCTGGCGGGCTGTCTCTCTGGCCACAGGGCTCCTGCAGCAGCTCTCCTCCTGAAACAGTGATGATTTCTTCCTTAAAAAAAAAAAATAGAAATACTCACTTATAATCAACAAAGAGAAATAAGCATCCACCAGAGAGAAACTAATTCAAGATAGAAAAACTAAGAATATGTACCTGCCTCCTCCTCATTCAAATTTCTAGAAATCACAGGGGGGGGGGGAAATATCTGCTTTTAACAAATAAATAAATGCATAAAAGTAAAGGAAAATAAGAAAGGCAATCAACAAATCAAAAATGTTGAGGAGTACTTGAAAACCAAAAGATATACAGGATGAGGTTTTCAGAGGCGTTACTGTGGGGCAAGTATCAGTGGACAGGTTGGGGACCCCCAGACCACAGAGGTCTTTGTCTCAGGCAGGGTAGAGAGTAAGGAGAGGTACACAGTTCCTTAGGGGGGCAAAGAGACCCACGAATTTCAAACACTCCCATCTCCAAAAGATGAACTGCTCACTATCAACTCCAACCCTGACAGCATAAAGAGAATGAATTTGGGAAACAGGAACTGTATCCACTGATGGATAAATAAGAAACTCAAAGTCAAAAAATCACCTCCTCGCTCAAAATTTGTAACTATTTAAGGAAAATCATAACCATGAAAGAAAAATGGCGACCTTAACAACAGAACTTTAAGAGTATAAAGATCAAAATGCTTGGGATGAGAAGGATGGGCTCCTAATTACGATTCAGGAAAAGATCAAGTGTATAAAACAAACAGAAAGAACCTTTAAGAGATGTGTATTAATCTCCTCAGTGGACTCAGAAGATGAAGCATCTATGAAACAAGAATGGGCTATTATTCAAAAAGAACCAATTAGAGAATGCCTGGACATGACAAGGATCCACATTTAAATCACAAGGAAAATCTCAACAGAAGAACTGAAGAGCAGAAAGAACATAACTACAGAGCAATTTAGTCGCTGGTAGAACCAGGACATCAATAAGAAAGAGACACCTAAGAAGAAAAATGGACAAAGGATCTGAACAGACAATTCACAGTAGAAATCCAAGAGCCAATAAACATATGAAAAGAGCCTCAGCATCAGAGGTAATCAGAGAAATGCAAGTTAAACAGCAGTGAGATCCGGTGTCTGCCCATCTGATGGGGAAGATGTAAATGACTGACAGTCCCAGTGCTGGCAGCCGTGTGAGGACACAGCATCGTGTAGTTTTGGCAGGAGCATGAGTTGGCACTACATTTTTGGAAGGCAATCTGGCAGATATTTTCAAATTAAAATGTGCATAGTCTTCTTCCCAGCAATTCCAATGCGAGGGTCCATCCTAGAGAAATCACCACACATGTGCCCAAACTGATATATACAAGCCAGTCTCTGCAGCGCTGTGTGTGACCATCAAAACCTGGAAGCTCCACCAGTGCTCATCCAAAGGAGGAGGGAGTAATCCTTTCAACAATAAAGAATTTAATTTTGTTTAAAAAAGGAAAATGTTCATGATCTGAAAAAAGCGGGGGGAGGAGGGAAAACTGAATTGTAATATTCATCCATGCCATGGGTTTTACAAGGATGTGCATGTGGATTGGCATGGAGATACCTTAGTGCTCAATGACAGCCAGTGTCCCGATAACTCACAAATGGCAGGTACATCGATCCAGTACTTCACAGTGATGTCTCACTGGAACCTCGCAGTGACTCTAAGAGGTGAGTGCACTGAGCACTGGGCATGGGATCAGTAAGCACATATGCCATATCTTTCACATCTCATGAGACATTTCCATCTTACTCAGAGGGAGACTAAGGCACAAGAGTGTGAGTAGTTGCCCAAAGTCATATACAGTCATAGAGTTGGGATTTAAAACTTGGCAGCCTGAATCCAGGGTCCATGGTTTTACAAAATATATTCTATAATATATTAAGCATGTTTAAAATCGAATTGCTGAGCTATTAGATAAGAATTATCCTATCTAATAAAGAGGGACTATGCTAATTGACCTCACACCATCACAAAGATGGCGGCACCCACAGCCAATAAGGACAGAATATGCTAATTGACTGCCCTGTCCTCAAAGATAGCAGTGCCTACAGCCAATAAGGAGGGAATATACTAATTGACTGTCATGCCCTCAAAGATGGAGGTGCCCACAGCCACAAGATGGCTGGCAGGTGAGGGCAGTTGTGGGTGATCAGGCCAGCAGGGGGGCGGGGGGCAGTTAGGGGCAACCAGGCCAGCAGGGAAGGGCAGTTGGGGGCGACCAGGCTGGCAGGGGAGGGTAGTTAGGGGTGACCAGTCCAGGAAGGAAGGGCAAGGATCTGGCCTAAACCGGCAGTCAGACATGCCCCAAGGGATCCTAGATTGGAGAGGGTGCAGGCTGGGCTGAGGGACAAACCTCCCCCCCACCCCAGTCCATGAATTTCATGCACTGTGCCTCTAGTCCAGTTTATAAAAAATAAAAAAAAACTGTGTATGTCCTTTTATACATACACTAGAGGCCCAGTGCACAAAAATTTGTGCATTCTTGCAGTCTGGGACCCCTCGGGGAATGACCACTTGCTGGCTTAGGCCTGCTCCCCAGGGGATTGGGCCTAAGATGGCAATCAGACATCCCTCTGGCAGCCCAGCAGCCCTCGGGGGATGTCCACTTGCCAGCGGGGAGCAGGCCTAAGCTGCAGTCGGACATCCTTAGCGCTGCTGAGGAGGCAGGAGAGGCTCCCACCACCACCACTGTACTGGCAGCCATCATCCTGGCTTGTGGCTGAGCAGAGCTCCCCATGTGAGAGCGCCCTGACCACCAGAGGGCAGCTCCTGCATTGAGCATCTGCCCCCTGGTGGTCAGTGTGTGTCATAGTGACCAGTCATTCCCAGTCTTTCTGCTGTTAGGGTCAGTTTGCATATTACTTTTTTACTATATAGGATAGAGGCCTGGTGCATGGGTGGGGGATGGCTGGTTTGCCTTGAAGGGTGTCCCAGATCAGGGTGGGGGTCCTGCTTGGCCAGCCTGGGTGAGGGGCTGATGGCTGTTTGCAGCTGGTCACACCCCCTTCAGGGTGGGGGTCCCCACCGGGGTGCCTGGCCAGTCTGGGTGAGGGACTGTGGGCCATTTTCAGGCTGGCAGGTGACTGAAGCTCCCAACCTCTCCTTTTTTTTCTTTTTTTTTAAATTCTGGGATTTATTTACCTTCTATAGCTGTCACTGGAGCTGAGAGCCGGCTCCAGCTCTGAGGCCTCTGCTGCTGAAAGCAGGTATCTGGGGTTTGTTTAGCTTCTATAATTGCAACACTGTTGCAGCTCCAGCTCTGAGGCCTCTGCTGGCTGAAAGCAGATATCTGGGGTTTGTTTAGCTTCTATAATTACAACATTGTTGCTTAGAGTGCAGCTCAGAGCCCGGCCGCGCAGGCGGGGAATCTTGGCTTCTTCCATCACTGGAGCAAGCAAGCCTCCTGTTCGCTTCAGCTGCCTGGCTGCCAGCCGCCATCTTGGTTGGCAGTTAATTTGCATATTGCCCTGATTAGCCAGTGAGAAGCGTGTCGGAGGTACAGTTAATTAGCCTACTTGTCTTTTATTAGATAGGATTTCTGTATTAATGCCCAGGAAATACTTGGATAGGTACATGGTGGAGGATGGAAACTCGGATTTGAAATGAACAACATTTACACTTGGTATTATATTTGATATTTCTTAGAATGTAATCATAAATTAATTGTATAAATAAAATTTTAACTTGTAAAACTGGCCACCAGATCTCCACATGGGCCTAGATGAGCTCTCTCTTCAGTGTTAGAAACTAAATTTGTCAGTCTCAAACCTTAGATTTGGGAGAGAATAAACACCTTCAAAGACACCTGGGTTAGCCTTCCTATTCAGGAACCTGTCTACAGCATCTCTGAGAGATGAGCATTACCCTCTGCTTGATTACTTCCCAGGACACAGAGCTCATCGCTGCTCAAAGCAGCTTATCTTGGACAGGAAAAGCAAGCAATGTGGTGTAATGGGAAGAGCACAAGCTTGAGAGATACACGGCCTGAGGCTTAACTCCTAGACCCAGCTGTATCAGCCATGAAAACTTAGACAAGCTTCTCAAGCTCCCTTTCCAGATCTGTGAAATGGGACTGATATGCCTCCCACACAGAGCTATGGTGAAGATTAAATGAGAACATGTACTTAGAGCAACAGGCACAGTGCTTGACACAGACAAGGTGCCAACATTCTCACATCCCCTCCCTCTCCCTATCCTACAGTTATTAGAAGGCTCTTCCCAACACAAGTAGAACTCTGCCTTGATCTGGGTTAGCCTAGCTTCCCAGGCAGTACTCTCCTCCAAGTGTCTAGGTATTGGGAAAGGAGTGATTTTCTATGTGCTTTACAGGTAAGATCAGGTTAAGAGTTGTCCCTAGAGCTTGGGGACATCCATAAAGAAAAAGCAACACAAATCCAAGAGTCCCTATTATAGAAAAGCCCAGTGAGGCAGTCAAGTAGTTCTGCAGCGCTTTCTACACCTGCAAAGCTCAGGTAGAGGGTGGACCCCTGAGGTACCACAGCTCTGTCTCAGAATCCCTGGGTCCTGCCCTTCCAAGTCACTGTGTTCCACCTTTGTCTTCCTTTCAGTTACTATTGATGCCAGTAGCCACAATAACACAGAAATTGCTTCTTTCTACATATCTTATTTAGAAGGCAACATCTTTCTCAATGTGAGATCCTCAGCAGAAAGAGCTCTGGGGAACAAGATTCCCTATCACTTAGTTAGAGTCCTGGTACATACTCGTACATCCCTCATTTAATGTTCAGAGGATCTGAGCTAAGTATTATCACACCCATTGGCCAGGGCAGGAAACTAAAGCTCAGAGAGACTAAGGAAGCTGCCCAAGGTCACACATGTACTCCCTGGAAAAGCTGTAGTTGGAACAAGAGATATGGTAACTCTACAAGGAAAGCTTTTCTAACCTTGGGGTTGCTTGTTAGGCTTCTGCTAACTCTACAAAACTGCAAGAGGCCTTTCTAGAATGTCCCCAAGAGGGACATCCTGGAGATGAGTCGAGGATGAGAACTGGTCTTGGACAGAAGGCTGGCCAACCAGCCCTTGCGTGTTGACAGTAGGGAGCACTCAGGTACTCAAGGTGAGAGGAGGGCTGGAGACCCTCCTGAGGCGCCTACATGGGTCAGAGGGTAAGCCAGAGAGAAGACCTGCATTGTCTGGTCTGGACAACTTCTGGTCTCGTCTACTCCAGGTTCCATATTCCTGTGGCCCCATCTGCTCACTCTCCATCCCCAGCTCATAGAAGGCCTACAGCCTGGCTCTCCCTGCAGCTCAAGTTTCTACCAGCTTTATCCCCTGATCAGCTCCGCTAAGAGCACTACCTTGTGGAAATCAATGAGATCGGTGAGCGTGGCGTGGCGATTGGGGTCCACTCCCAGGAAGCTGTAGAAGTCCCCGGAGGCATCCACCAGGAAGTGCTTGAACCCTGTCTGCCGGCGGTAGGAGAGGGTGTAGCCCCAGATTTTCTCACTGACCCGGACCAGAAACGCTCCCTCGGTCATGTTCTCGAGGAGATCTTCTGCATCCTCTCGGCTAATGATTCCTGGTTTAAAAAAGAAAAGAAAAGTCAGCAGGTTCTTCCTGCCCCTCAGCCTGTGTCAAAGGCAAGGAGGGGCCGCCGGGGCTGTCCAGCTCTTGCCTCGGGCCACTGAGGGGCCATCTTGGTCCAGAGCAGCCAGCTGTCAGCCTGGGGCAGAGTTCCCACAGGCCTGGGCTTAGCACACTTTCCTCTAAATTAAGCCACACTCATTTGGATCCATTACAGAGAATTAGTAATGACCCAGAATTGTAGCATCCATTGATTACAAATGCAAGTCAGCAGCACTGCCCTGTGGAGAGCCTTTGATGATGAGACTGAAGGACTCATGATTTCCCCCCACCCTTAGCGTGGGCCCCCCTCCCCCATTATAATGAGCACCTGGAAACAGTATTTCCTCTTAAGAAGTAAAAAGACTTCCTCTGTCTACCTGTGGACAGTAGGCAAACAATTCCTTAATAGAGGCACATAATTAAGCTCCCCTTCAGCTCAAAGAACAAACGTTCTCCGATTCTGCACTCTTCCACATGTGGCTTCACCCAGTGTAACAGCAAGTTAGAAAAATAAGTCCCTCTGGTTGGTTGAATTAGAAAGGGCTGCCTTCTGGGCCAAAATGGCAAAGTTCACATTTCTGTATTTCAGTCCCTCCTCCCAACTAGTCTCCCTCCCCCATCCACCCCCACCCCCGCCCCTCGGCAGGGTCCCTTGATTCAGGGGACAGCCTGTTCACCACCCAGGAAATGGCTCTATCCCAGGAGGCTGCAGGGATAACCCATGTTGGGACTCTCGGAACATCCTGCCCAAACTCTACAGCATATTAGTAAACAGGCTGTGGACAGCTCAAGGACAGAGCCTGTGGCCGTGGGAGCATGCGGCCCAGGCCTCCCTCCAAGACAGACCCTGCTGCCGGGAGCAGCGTGGGCAGCTGGCAGCCTCCAGCTGCCGCATCTTCAGAGCCCGCTGAGGCATGCTGCCTCCAGCTGCTTCCAGCGCAGGGGATACCAGACCGAGACCCCCGACTCAGAGCACAGGGGTTCCGTGACTGAGACACGGGTACAGAGCTGCCATTCCTACCCAACGGGGTCTCCGCTAGTGAGCAATCTTTGCTCCAGGCTACCCGCCAGCCTGACTGGGATTTTCTCCAGTACCAGGCTCTCCCTCCCAACGGTCCTCCTTCCATCGCTCCCTTCCTAGGAGTCAGACCTGCACCCCATCTGAAGACTCTGCCACCCTCTCCTGCCTGTGTCCTCTTTATCTTCCCAGGCATTTCCTCCAATAAATCTCATGCACTTCTGCTTTCCGGAGACCCAGATGGACACCGAAACCGTGACGTTATACCCCAAGTGCTGGGGATGCAGGGGGACTGGTTTGGAGCAGAGAACAAATGCATGGACTAAAATCACAGCGCAGCCCGGCCAGTGTGGCTCAGGGGTTGAGCACTGCCCCATGAACTAGAAAGTCATGGTTCAATTTCTCTTCCCTCCCTTTAATAAGTATTTATTAGGCACAATCTAGGAGCCAGGCCCCAGGCTGGGCACCTGGACATCAGCACCAGATGAGAACCAGTCCCTGCCTCCCAAAACCTCTGGCTCCAGACAGAAAGAAAGGTTGGTGTAAATTTTTAAAAGGGGGGGGGGGAGGGGGGAGCTTGCTGTAACCATGGTGATCAAGGCCACATGGGGTAAGGCCTTAGCCGCAGTGCTTGTGTCTAGGGAAGGTGCCCCAGTCAGCTCTGGAGCCCAGGGATGGAAGTGACAGACAGACTGAGAAGAGAAAGGTTAAGACAGACAGGCATGGCAAGGAGGGCAGCTTGCAAAAGGAATCAGCAGAGGGCTCCGTGAGGCTGGATGGAGCACTGAAGTAGCAGCCGGGCAACGGCAAGATGCAGGGAGATAGGCAGGGGTCAGGCCCCAAAGCACTCTCCTTACCACTAACAGAGGTACAGGCATCATGCTGAGGGCAATGGGGAGAGACCGATGCTTCCCGGGTGGAAGAACATGAGAATGTCCACGGGTGGAAAATGGATTCAATGGGCATGAACTGGAGGTGTATGAGCCAGGATCTCAACCCAGTGAGGGAGGGCTTCCTCCTCTGAGGATTACTTCCCAGCTACATCCCCGCAGCTGTGGCCTTGAAACCCAGCTCCCGGGCCACTGGGCTGCCAGAAATGGCTTCACTTAGAGACAGAGTGGCAAAAGGACATAGTAAGGGTCGTGGGAGACGCTTTATGCCAGAGCCAGCACTGGGCACCACCTGGGCACTCTGTGGCCCTCGTCCCATTAGTCGTCCTGATGACTCTACCGTCATCAGTTCATAACTGAGAACAGTGAGGCTCAACAAGAGAAGTGACTTAGCCAAGATCACAGAGCTATGAAGGGTGGAGCCAGAATTTGAACTCAGTTCCTGGAACTCCAAGCCCAGTGCTCTCTGCTCTACACCATGTTATCGCATGCAGGGGACAGTAAGCGCTATGAAAAACACAGGAAGGAGAAGATTAACAAGGCCAACAGAAGCCAGGACAGGCTTTGCAGAGGCAACAAAGGCGGGTGGGAAGGGGGCCTGGAAGACCAGGTAGACCCTGTGAGCAGTAAGGAGTGGTGATGAGGCGAAAGGTGAGAAGGGATACCATGAGTTGAAGAGTCACAGTGGGCCATTTATACAAATGCAACATAAGAGAAGTTTAATCTAAGTCTCAGGAGATTAAGAGACATGGAGGATAGAATGAAAGGTCTGACACATGTATACTCTGAATCCCACAGAGGAGAGGAGGATGGAGAAGAGGCAATATTTAAAGAGTGCATGGTGGAGAATTAATTGAAGACACATCACCGTGAAACTGCACAAAGCTGCTCAATGTCTCATTTTGCCAACCAGAGAGAAAAAGCAGATTACTTATAAAGAAGAAACAATTAGACTCAAGGTTGACTTCTTAGTTGAAACAATTGAAGCTAGAGGAGAATAGGATAATATTTTCAGTGTGCCAAGAAAAAAAAATAACTGCTTAATTAAACTATCTTTCAAGGAGAAGGGCAAAATAAAGACATATTCAGAAAAAAAAAATTGAGAGTTGACGACTAAGAGAATTCCAGGATGTACTTCAGGTAGAAGAAATATGATCCTGGATAGAAAAACTGAGATGCTAGAAGGAATGATAAGCATAGATACTGTAGGTCAACTTTTAAAAATATACATATTAACTTACAAAATTATTGTAATGGATAATTTGAGAGTTTAAAAAACTAGAACCATCTTATCAGGAGAAAAAGGATTGGAGTTTAAAAAGTTCGGTTGGGTTAGGAAGAGGGTAAAGATATATATTAAATTTAGAATATGTTAAGTACGCATGTTAAATTATCTATGTAAACCATGAAAAGACAGGTTTGAGAGTGCTATAACCTCCAAACAACAGAGACGAAAAACTACAATGAGAAAATTGTCCTCAATGATGCAGGAAACAATCTAATGACTGAAAATAAGTAACTGAAAAATAAATACACTGTGATTCCATGTATTAAATTGAAAAGCCCACCAAGCTCAACACTATAGTTTTTGGAGATTAACATGGTAACAGTAAATAAAGCAATGAAATGATGGACAAAAAAATCAGGATAAGGATCATATCTGGTGGAAGGAAGAGGGCTACGAAGTGAGGAGCTCACAGAGGCGTCCAAGGACAGCTGATTTCCCACTTCCTACACTTTCTTTATTCCCTTCACATGTGGAGGTGCAAACACTGTATATAGTCAATGTTTAATATTTAAAATATATTAATATTGTTGCTCTGCAGCTCCCAACATATCCCTGCTATGACAGTCATTCAAAATCGGTCAATGTCCTTTGGCGGACGGAGAGGTTATCACCTGGAAATAAATGGTCACTAATGAGCTTTAACTGTCCAAGTTGGCCGAGTCCCTGGAGCCTGGTCCCAGCACCAGCCCACCCCGAGAGAGTCCGGTTTAATTCTTCTTGGGCACGCCAAGAACCAGCAATGTTTAACATCTTCTCATGCGCTTCTAAGATGTAGCCGGATTTGAGACTCGCTGAGAGCTAGGATAGACAAAGAACTAAAATGTGATTTTTGCATTCTAGAAACTCCCTGTATTTTCAGAGGCGTGGAGGTTTGAAGGCGGGGTTTTGTAGACCTACTTCAGAGGGATGGAGGGTAGATCCCGTGAGAAGTCCCTGCCAGGAGAGAAAGCGCTCTTCTGGGCTGAGCTGGGGCAGAGGGCGAGAAGGACTGGAAGGAGGGCCCTCACTACCTTCTGCACCCAGAGAGACTGAGATGGTAGAGGAGTCCTGTGCCCCAGTTTTTGTGGAGACCTAGCAGGTGCTGTGTCTGCATAACAAAGCCACAGCCCAGCAGAAGTGGTGTGTACGGAGAGAGAACCGTCTGAAGACGGTGACTGCCAGCCTCCAGCTTCCTGTGAGCACGGAGGGGACCCAGGATCCCTACCATGTTCTAGTGAGGGGTTTGAAACATGGAGGGAGAGCATCCCTCCTGTGTGGCTGCTGGGACCAGAGCCTGGCTCAGCCTTCTGGAGAGCCATTGGCACCACTAGTCAAATGAAGTGCATGCATATCCTCTGGCCCAACAACATTAATCCTGCAATAGCTTATAAAGTTCTTATGTAGGCCCATAGGGATCCAGTGCAACGACCTTACCTGATACTTAGAGTAAGTTGTGGTGGTGATGAGTTGGAGGCAATCTGGGCATCTGTGACTCAGGGAGTGGACTGGGCAAAATTAGGTGGCAGCGGCCTATGGAATACTGTGCAACAATTAGAACTAGAACACCAGAGGTGCCCGGAGCATGGACCTCATAGCAAGTGCTCAGTGAGGCCAAGAAACACAAGTGAGCCCTAGCTGGTCTGGCTCAGGAGATAGAGCATCGGCCTGAGGACTCAAGGGTCCTGGGTTCAATTCCTGTTTAGGGCACATACCTCAGTTGCAGGCTCCCTGCCCTGGTTGGGGGCATGCAAGAGGCATCCAATCTACAGCAGTGTTTCTCTCTGACTCTCCCTCTCCCTTTCACTCTCTCTAAAAATCAATGTGAAAAATATCCTTGGATGAGGATTAAAAAAAATACATAAATAAATCAAATGGAGTGAAGATCCACCTTTATTAAAAAAAAAAGAAAGAAAAAGAAACACAAGTGATATTTAACGCTCCTCACCTTGCATGCACACGTATGTAAGTGCAGGGTATGAGGGGTGGATTCTGGAATTGGTGGTGGTGGCAGCATCGGTTTTCAATCTCTTCAAATCCCAAATAAAAACAGGGAGAGCAGCTAAAGAGCAAAACCAAAAGTCCACAGATATGTTTACAACAAAACTAGGTGCGAAGGGATCTCCACGAGCCCCAAATACCAAGGATGGTGGGAACAAGCCATCAGCACAAGACTTTCAAGACAGCAAGTGCTTAGGCAGGAGGAGGAGGAAGAAGCAACAAGGGTGACGGAGGGACGGAAGAGCAGCGAACAGGAACTCACTGGAGAGCAGGAGACCAGCGTGAGAAAACACAGCTGGAACGAGGGAGGGCTGTGCCCTTCCTGTCCTGGGTGAGTACACGAAGCCACAGTGGGACACTCCACAGGAATGGGGTCGAAATTCAGGAAGATAAGGACAAAGAAAAGAAAGAAGGAGAAGGTTCAGACCCAGGTGGGGGTGGGGAGCGGAGCCTGGCTGTCCCCGGAAGCAAGCTGCCCAGGTTTATGAAGACTTGCCAACAACAGAGGAGGAGGCTCTGTGGACTACAAAACACGCTCCTGGCCCTGGCTTCATTTGAACAGCTCAGGAAAACTAATTTCACACAAAAATTAGCCACAGAGCTCAGTCGGTGTGGCTCAGTGGTTGAGCGTCAACCTATGAACCAGGAGGTCACGTTCAATTCCCAGTCAGGGCACATGCCCGGTTGCAGTTCAATCCCCTTGAGAATCATTGACATGGAGGTAGACCTCAAAGATCTCTAACTGATAACTGTAGAATAAAAGTTGTAGGAAAATAGTAGTGTATGATATAATTTATGCAAAAAAGGTGAATTCCACAACAGTTTATATAAACATTATCATCATTTTGTTAAGATCTATGAGTGCAAGGATGTTGTTTGCTTTGTTCCTACTAGAGCCTTGTGTCTGGAAGCTACTAGACCCTCGATATTGTTGAAGAAATCATTAGTGAAGATTATAACCCAGGTCTAGCATTTATGGGACGCTGACACTATGCCGACCACCGTGCGAAGAGTTTCGTACACACTGATTCATCTGATCTTCAGAATAACTCTTTCCTGAAGGCACTTCTATCCTCCCCATTTCACGGAGAGGGCACTTCAGCTGCAGGGGCTGAGTGCCTGCCCGAAGTCTCATGCTAGGAAGCAGTAGGGAGAGGCACAGCCTCCTTTCCAGGGTCAGTCCTGTGCGCCAGGCCTGTGTTCCTGTGGCCCTGCACTGCTCTCCCTACGTGTGTTCCCGCTACAGTGCGTGTCCATGCCCACCCCTGTCCACAGCTTCCCATGCAGGGGCCCTGGAAGACATTGTGCACAAGGCGTGGATTCGCACAGCCAGCTCCTGGCACAGGGCTTCCTGTGCTCACAGCAAGAACCATGAGGACTCAGCCGTGATGCCTGCGAGGCCTCTCGGGGGACTGCTGTTCCCAGGGGCCAAGGTCAGGTTGCAGGCACCAACCTTGGTTCAAGAAGCAGTGGTTTCGTTGGGGGCCAAACCCCAGGTGGCCTGAGGGTGGGGAGCAGTCGGACCTCTGCAAACAGAAATCGTGCGGTGTGCATAGGCTGACAGGGCCCACAGGATTCAGTAAACCATCCGCGGAAAGCAGCGCTAAACCAGGCAAATCCGAGTTTCCAATCAGGTCTCTGCCCGCCTCTCCACACCCCCCTCCCCCCATTGGCCTGACCTTGAGCAAGGAAATCTCTCTTCAATGGTATGTGAACAAAGAGAAATAAGCTCAACCACAGGAGGTAACCACACAGGCCATTACCTCCTACCTGGGCAGGTCAGGGAGGGAAGTCACCTCCCAGGCCCCAGCTTCCTTAGTGAAACGTTAATCTTTGCCTTGAGCAAGCCCTGTCCATTGTTCTTGTGCACTGATAACACACCTTTAAAATGTCAGATCGCTGCTCAGCCTTTTGGCTAAGAGCGTGTCAAATGTCGGTAATTTTCCTTGTCAGCCTCAGAACAACTGCGGGGAAACTCAGTGTTATCTCGTTGCCCGCACACCTTCTCTACTCCCACTCCTTGCAATTGTTCAATGTTAACTGTCCCGCACCCACCAACGTAAAAGCACTCGCCCTCCATTTCCCCTTTTATCCGAACGTGGAGCTTTCCCTGCTCTGCTTTCTCCTGCCTTCTTAAGCCACCACCAATGGATTTCACGTCTCCTTATTTTCTCCTTTGATTCTAACTGTATAAAAAGGACTGCAACGCTGCTATTCCGGGAGCATTTTCTCCGTCCTTTGAGATTGTGCTTCCTCAGCCCTTGGCTCACATACACTCTTTAAACCTTCCTTTAGGTTTGGGATTTCTTCCGTGGACAATAAAATGGATTCACATTAGTGTTACACAAAGCTGGCCAAATCGAGTGAAATAACGCCAGGAAAGCAATGGCAGCCTCGACCATGGTGGCTGCTACTGCCAAGCTAGACAAAACCAACCCAGCCTCGGCCTAAGCCACGCAGGTCGAGGGGCTGAGGCAGAAGCCAACAGCTGCAATCTGGAAACTGAAGCAGAAAGCCAGCATACAGATCAGGGCTCCTGATGAGGGCTAAGGGGGCAGGGTGCACCTGCGACAGCCCGCAGGTCCCCAGGCTCCTCCAGCACTGGGCATCAGAGACAGTCCGACTAACTGCTGCGCCCCCTGTCGGGCCTCTGTAGAGAAAGGCAAGGCCAAGGTCAGGGGACAGAGGCCCGAGGGCAGCAGCCCTTCCCGGTGGTTGCACGTGGTTAGGATGAGAAGGCGAGGAACACAGAAGGGAAGATGAGCGCCAGCAGAGCCAGTCCAGGTTTGCGCTCACTCTCCCAGGGTCACACATGAACACGCAGGCAGGCTGTTTGCAGCCAGCAGCTCCTGACCCCTCTGCTACTGCTGTCTCTCTCTCTCTCTCTCTCTCTCTCTCTCTCTCTCTCTCTCTCTCTCTCTCACACACACACACACACACACACACACACACACACACACACACACGTCCACGGTGCTCTGCCTGACCCCTCCCTACTCACCCCCTGCAGCCCACACAGATGCTCTCAAACACTGCCAGCAACTTCACATTTGCTATCAAAATAGTTACTTCATTGGCGCTAATCAAGAGCAGTGGGAAGGGAAGGGAAGGGAAGGGAAGGGAAGGGAAGGGAAGGGAAGGGAAGGGAAGGGAAGGGAAGGGAAGGGAAGGGAAGGGAAGGGAAGGGAAGGGAAGGGAAGGGGAAGGGAAGGGACATTTAAAGGATGCTGTCCTATAATGAACCCATAAATCCACGTGTTAGCAAAAACTAGAGCAGGCCTGGGATTTGGTTCCCAGCCCCTCCGCTGCCTCCATGCCAGTCCCTGAAATCATTAGCTCAGAGCTGAACCTCAGTAACCAAGTGAGCTCCTCTGATTCCTGTCAGGGCTTCTCCCAGAAAGGAAGGAAACGCAGGCAGCCCAGGCACGACCTTTTACTTTTGATGGGTCTCAATTTATCCGATGTGCATATTTCTCACAGCTCTCACTGCGGCTACGCCTCACTGGCTGACAACTCCTCCGTTACTGCTCAGCTATTTCTCATTCATTTCCGTGCCTTTTCTTTCCTATTGCCATGCTTTGCAGACGAGATCATTAAGGAGGCTGGAATCATTAAGCTCTTCACTCTCAAGAGCTTATCAAAGCATCTGAAAGCCACAGAGATAGTGATGGATGAGCTGGAATGCCTTCATTTTTGTAACTCCAAACGAAACTTAACCAGGGCTCACTGCTGAGGCAGGGCTGCCCTGGACAAGCGTCTTGGTTCCAGATATATTTATGCACAAGAGGCAATATCCATGCCCACAACCGCCTGCTCTGAGCTCACATGCCAGGTTCAAATCACTGAGGGTTGCAACTACCGGCAAAATGACTTCTGAAGCTGCCTGCACGGGATCCTGTGTAGCCTACCCTCAACGGGATATGTGAGCTTAGCACTTGACTCGTGCTGACCGTGCTGTCAGTTTCACTAGGGCAGTGGTCGGCAAACTGCGGCTCGTGAGCCACATGTGGCTCTTTGGCCCCTTGAGTGTGGCTCTTTCACAAAATACCGGCTCTTCCACAAAATACCGACTTCTGCGCATGGGCCACAAAGTTTCAATTGCATTGTACGTGCGCACCCACACGTGGTATTTTGTGGAAGAGCCACACTGAAGGGGCCAAAGAGTCGCATGTGGCTCGCGAGCTGCGGTTTGCCGACCACGGCACTAGGGGACAGGACAGGTTCTTTCCCTCTCCATGGTGGACATCGACTGGTCTTGCCCATTCAGGACCATCTGTCCTTTGCTGGATAGGGAATGGTGACCTTCTGAAAAACCACACCTTCTCACTCAGTCTACGCACTTGCCATGGATGGACTCTGCCCAACATCAATGGTCATGTGACTTAAGCCTAGCCAATTAGAGAGCTCATTCCTCTGGCCACGATGATTGGTTCAGGAATGGGCATGAGCCCAAACCAGACCAGCAAGCCAGAATGTTGGGGCTGATATTGGGAATCCTGAAAGAAAAGTGTGCTCTCTCTTCTGCTGGATTTGAGCTAGGAGAACGCAGGCATAGTGCCACAGCTGATGTGTTGCTGGAGAATGGAAACAACATGGGAGTGACAGAGCCAAGAGCTGGAGTGAGGCCGGGTCCTTTGCCTGGATCAAGCAAGGCCTGAAGCTGGACCGACCTTTGGATTTTTCAGTCCTATGACTTATTATATTGGTTTGATTTTCTGTTAATTGCAAGTGAATGTAAGTTATGCAAGGGCAGGGAAGTTATCAATTTTGTTCTCCATCACACACCCTGTACTTAGCATAGTGCCTAACACACAACAGAAACTTTTAATAATCAGCCAATAAATTATTAAATGCCTTACACAGGGAGCCTGTCTCCTTATACTCCTGCCCAGGTAACTCAAAAACCCCAAATACTGCAAGTCCCTGTTTCACTCACTTCTCTGTGCCTCATTCCCTCAACTGTGAAATGGGCTAATGCTAGGAGCAAGTGCAGAGACATGGTGAGGATTAAATACGTTAACGTGTGTGAAGCACACAGGAGAGTGTCCGTGCACGGTATCACCTCTCCCAGAGAGTAGCCTGAGGAATAAATGCAATATTGGAAGCTTCACGTTCACTTGACACAAGGTCAGCGCAAAGTAATAATGTCCAATAAATGATCAGTGAAAAGATAAAAGCCAGCGTGACCCCACAGGTGCAGCCAATCCATCACAGCCATGGATTCCGACCAGGGACACCTAAGGAGTGGAACAAGGTCAGGTGACTTCTGTGCACCTGCAGGTGGAGGCTGCCCCAGACAGGGTGCGGGCTGGGAGCAGAGCAGGGAGCTGGGTCTCAGCCTCTCTCATCCCCTCAGCCACACCCCCTCATGCAGGATGAGTCTGCATCCCTGCGGCAGCCCTGCCCCTCGCCACCTTCCCACAGTCAGACGCCTCTGGCAGAGAAGCAGGGAGACAGGGAGGAAACATTCACGGCCTAGATTTCCCCGGAGGGACTGAGTTAACTAAACAGACTCAGCCATGGAAGAGGATGAAGTTAATTTTCTCCCCAGCTACATGCAGGGGAGAGCGGGGAGCTGATAACATCATGGGATCAGGGAAATTGTAGAAAATGGTAGAACTGCATTTCTTTGTGCACTTAAATGAGCTTGCAATGTGGCTGCACAAAGGTTGGTAGCACCCACCGTCTGCAGCAGAGACAGGGTATCCGTGATGACTGCAGGAGAAAACATGCATCGGTTACACATGTGAGCCATGCTGATCCCTGCAGGACCCCTGGGTAGGGCCTCCTCCTGCCGTGCACCCCTGGGGCTGGCGAGAGGAGCGTGGCTCAAGGCCCAAAAGCAGCAGCATGATTTGTCATGGACCCTGCAAGCAGGTGGCTCTGGCATGTGGATCTATAAAGAACTCAGCGACTAAACAGAGGGTGCTTTGAGTCTGAGAAACTTTGAACAATTAATATAAATATTCATGAGTCCTCACCCTCAGAAAGCCTCCTCAACCACTGCAGGGCTTGACTTGGTGCTCTAGCGAACGTCAAGGCCACTGTGTGTGCTTCTTGGATGCGTAGAGAGAGAATCTCGCCTGGTGGGAAGGAGGTGGGGGCAGGGGGGAGGAAGATTCCTGAAATCTGCTCTACGCCCATCACACTGACCACCCACAGCTTCGTGGGCCTGGCTGAGGGGCTGCCAGCCTCAGGTTACACGCCCCGGCAGTGGGTGCTCACAACTCCCAGAAGGAGCATGTTCTACCTCAGGGCAGCTGAGGGCTAACTGAGCCAAAGGCAGCACCTGGCGGCTTCCACCAGGTGCTCCGTGTCCTAGCCCGGAGGCCCCTTTTAGGACGGAGGGCCTAGTGGTTGATGACAGTGGCTGTGTCCCCCACCGCAAGCCTTCCTGCTCAGCCCCAGACCTCCTCCGGAGAATGTGAGGCCAAGGGCCTGGGTGGGCAGGAGCCCTGGGTGCCAGGGCCGGGGTGAGCTTACCCTGGGGGGCGGAGGGAATTAGACTCCAGGGCCTGGCGCACAGAAAGCCCAGGCAGCTTCCTGGAGGTGAAGGTGGCACCTGGGATAGGAACTGCCCGGAGTCCGGGAGGTAGGAGGAGGCTTTTGTTGTCACCAGAAATAGGATGAGGCGATCGGAAGATGATTAAGGCAAATCCACCCACAGAAATCACAGCTTTGTTTATTGTTACTCTTGCTTCTTAAAATCCAGACAGAAGATAAAAAATCAGTTCCATGAAATCCAAGTCATCTGGGTCCCCCAACCCCTGTTCCTTCCCCACATTTTAGTTACCCACCCAGTGGGTCAGAAACCAAAGAGAGCTCATCAGAACAGCCAAACTAAAAGGGCCAGGCAGCTCAGAGATAGAGGGTCTGGAAACAAGAACGCAGAACTGGGGTGAGGGCATGTGCCTGTGCCAGGGGGGTAGGGGAGGCTGGGGGAAGGTCAATTGGGGGGGGGGGGGGAGACAGATGTACTACTATTTGTAATACTTTAAACAATAAAAAAAAAAGAAAGAAAGAAAGAGAACGCAGAACTATAGCCAGATGAAAGGAAAGAGTTAAACTCTGTGACCACTGATGCTTTCTTAAAGCAGAAAACAATTTCACTCTCTCTCTAACCCTTTTTTGAGACTTTATAGCCAGTGCACCATTTTTGGGTTTTTTTTCTTAAGAAGAAAAAAGATTCCTTTATTTCTTAGCTGGAACAGCTTTAAGCAAGAACTTAAGGGGGAAAGTAGGTCAACTGACCTCCTTTTGTCCCGTTTAGAAATGTTGCATTTGGGATCAGAGCTGGTGGGAAATTTCCATTCCACTTTCTGCGCGAGAGGAAAATTATCAATCTGACTTGACACGATGGATCGAGACACGCTAACAATCCTTCCAAATGGCCCGTGAGTTACCTCCCATGGCCTTGAAGGAACATTTCAAAATGAGTACCCCTCTCGCAATGAAAGAAAACTCAGACTTGTGCTTATTTTTAGAGTAAATAAGTATCATCCTCCTTCGTGTAGAGCAGTGGTTCTCAACCTTCTGGCCCTTTAAATACAGCTCCTGATGTTGGGACCCACCCATAAAATTATTTTCATTGCTACTTCATAACTGTAATGTTGCTACTGTTATGAATCGTCATGTAAATATCTGATATGCAGGATGGTCTTAGGCGACCTCTGTGAAAGGGTTGTTCAACCGCCAAAGGGGTCACGAGCCACAGGTTGAGAACTGCTGGTATAGAGACATTTGATGTCCACCTTTTCTTTCCTCCCAAGTGACAGCAGTGTATGAAGCCACAATCCGCTGGCTTCCAATCCCGGTGTGGCTCTCCAAAGGCTACCGCGTTCATTGTTCCGTGTAACCTACGGGAGCGTGTATTGCATGCCACGCATGCTCTAAACACTTTATAACATCAACGCATCCAAGCCCCATAACACCACTACGGCGCTGGTGTTATTACTTTCTCTGCCTCTGGTTTCTTCAGCGTTCCCTTGCTTACCATGGACCTGGTGCCTGGACCCATGCTGCCAGGTCCTCATTCTAGCTGCCACCTCTAATCACCGGAGTTCCCTATTCTCCCACTGACCTTGGGAGCCAAGGACAGGGGCCTGAGCTGGCTCCCTCTCTGCCCCTCAGCCCAGACCCCCTAGCTCCTGAGAATCATCACAAAGACCAGGCCAACACGCAAGACTGCCGGGCAGCGTGGGGGGGGGGGGGGGGGCGGGGGATCGCCAATGGACAGCACAGGCCAGCCAGTCCACCCCCGTCCTGCTCATGCAGCTCAGAGAAGTGGCCTCCCAGTGCATGTGGTGAGGGGTCGAGCCTAGACTCCATTCCACTCAGCACTGTCTCCCAGGGCACAACCTTCCCGCCTCTCTGGGGGCCGCCTCCCTGCAGGACCGCCCGGTGCGCCGGCCCCTTACCTGCAGGACTCCCGGAGGGCCGTGCAGAGGGGTCACCGCTGCCCACGCCTCAGCTCCTGGACCGGACGCTACCAGCAACAGAGAAACAAGGCCAAGCCCTCAGTCCTCAGCCCACAGACTCCCATGCCCTGGCCGACCTTTGCGGTGCTCCTGACCCCTGAGCAAACTTGGAAGGCTCGGCAGGGCCGTGGGCAGGCCCAGGGTCCCAGAACAACGACAGCAGAGCGTGGTCTGGGAACCACACTGCAACGCAGATGCCAGGGCAGAGAGCACCCAGGCAGGGTCCTGCAGGAAGAGTTTTCCAAGGCCGACCACCATCCACTGTATGGCTCCATCCCCTGCCAAGCCCTGAGGGCAAGCCTCCAGACAGCCAGGGGGTTGCTGCCGAGACAGTAAACCATGGACCACATGGTGACTGTTTTCTAGAAGCAAAGCTCAGAAAGAGAGATGGTTTCCAACTGAGCCACTGTGCAAAATTATTAATTTTAGATACATGTTGAAGTCCAAAAATAGATTTTTTTTTTTCCCCAAAGCTGAGCTTACATGCACTCCTTTTTCTCCGGAGCACTTTTAGATTACCAGAAGTCTCTCTTATAACCCCTGGGCCGTAACAGAGGAAACTATCAAGAACCCTGTGGTAGCAGCGGGAAGCTAGATCCCCACCCATTTCCCTAAGCTCTGCTCCCCAGAGGAGTGACCCCACTCCTGGCGGTTGACCTCAGATGCCAGGAGAGGTCAGCTCTCACACTGACATGGCTCATGAAGGGGGGCAAACCACGTCTGTGGACTTGATCTTCATAAAGACCCTGTGAAGTCCATGCTATCATCCCAGTTTCATAGATGAGAGTTTAGAGGACACAACCAAGGTCAGAGAGCTGCTCGATTCTAGAGTGGGCCCATAGCGGCAGCTCCTTGTCCACACTGCTCTTGGCATTGCACCACAGCACATCCAACTGGGTGAGAGGGCCGGGAAGGAAATATAAGTCCCCTGCATCTGAAACCCAGCTAAATTAAACAGGCATGGTTTACCCGGGATGGAGGGAAGGGGGTCGCGGGGGGGCGGGAAGCATTGATATTAGGACTGTGACAGAGTGCATTATTGGTTCAAATTCTCCTCCCCTCTCTGGCTTCACACTCTTTGCCATAGGGTTTTACAGTTCCTCACACGAAAGGAGCAGGATATATTTTCCCACTCCCCAACTCTGTGACATACTGTGACAATGGCATGAGGTGAAAGAGACCATGTGCTGCTTCAAAGACTAGACTGCGCGAGTCTAGCCCGCAGCCACTTGCCCCCTGGCCCCTGAGGAGAGCACGCCTGGCAGCACCTGGTCCCGGGAGGTGCACGAGAGATGCATGGAGCAGAGCCACCACCAGGCGGGAACAGAGCCCCAGCCAACCTCCAGCAGAGACTCCCCAACAGCCAACTGGTGGCTTCCTCTCCGTAAGGATCAGTACAGGAGTCCTAACGGAATGCTATCAGGGAATTCCCACACTGGGAAAGAAGTCGGACCGAACCAGTGGTTCCAGACTCTGGAATTTTCGGTCTGAATGAAGTTACTCTAAAGAGCTGGGAATCCAACATGAAGCTGCTACCTTTTTGCTTCTGAGCAAAGGTAACATATAAAAATAACTACTGCTTACTAGTGCCATCAAGCCATAAAACATAGGACATGTTGACACTAAACTGAGGAAGGAATATCATCGTAGAGTATGACTGAGTCCTTGCCAAGCAGAGAGAGTTGGCCACCCTCCATATGTGAGCCTTTCTCTTTCGTCCTGTCACAGAGCAATGAAAACTAGCTCCAGTCCACATATTAGCAACTCGCCTGCACGCTTTATGGTGGAGCTGCCAAGAGAACATGAAATCACTTACATAAATTGTGAAGCTGAAATCATGGTCTGTTTGGTCTGGGACAATATAAAACTTGTTGGGGCTTTTTTTGGAGCTGTATTTTTTTTTTTTTTTAAATCAGGATAGGAAATAAAGCTACAGCCCTGGCCGGTGGCTCAGTTGGTTGGAGCATCATTCCATACACTGGAAGGTTGTGGGTTTGATCCCCAGTCAGGTTGCATATGGGAGGCAGCAATCAATGTTTCTCTCTCACATTGATGTTTCTCTCTCTAAAAATCAATAAAAGCATGTCCGCAGGTGAGGATAAAAAGAAAAAGCTAAAGATAAATGTGAGCACCTCTGTCTTTCCTTCTCCATTGTCTGCCTCAAGCCTCAGAGCAACCTGTGTCCTGCCCAGCCCCCACCCCACAGAACTTTTAGTTGCGCTACACAGGTGCCTAAGATGCTAGTGCTGTGCTTTCAAGGGTATAAGAATGCGTGGTTCAAGCAGGAGCTCTGAGGGCTACAGGGACACGTCATGGGACAGAGGTGAGAGGCAGTGAATCCCGGGACCAGCTCCAGGGAAGCATGGCTAAGTCACTTAGGAAAGTGGACTGTCTTCTTTCTGAGCATAAAGAGCCACTCCATCTCCTGGGAGGTGTGGAGGCCAGGGAGTAAGAAGGGGTCTAAAAGCGGGTGGTGGATGTAATAGACTCTACTCCCATACCACAGGTGCCAGGCTGGCTCTGGCCAAAGGAATCTGGGAGCAATGGCACATGTCAGCTCCAGGCAGAAGCCTTGGGAGCCGCCATGAGGTTTGCCTCTCTTTTCCCTTTGTCACGAGACCGCTAGACTTTCCAACAGACCATTCGAGTTTCCAATAGACCATTCGAGTTTCCAATAGACAATTCGAGTTTCCAATAGACCATTCGAGTTTCCAATAGACCATTTTAGTTTCCAACGGACCATTAGCATTTCCAACAGAGGCAGCTCCTTCAGTCTGAGGCCCATATCAAACTCCACAAGCGCATGGGTGTGTGACATGGGTAAGAAACCTCTGGGTCGGTGGAAGTCACTGAAACTTTGGGATTATTTGTTACTGTGGCAGAACCATGCAGAACCTGACGGGCACACGGGGACGCCATGAATTGAGTTGGAGAGCTCAACAATAGTGAAACAGAGAAAGACAGTGAGTTTGTCTTGCCCTTGTTTAGGGGCAGATGAAAAGCAGAGGTGAAATCTTCCATCACCACTTATTAGGCCCCAATAAATTTAATTTTATAAATAAATAAATAAAATTTAAAAAGAAAAGCAGAGGTGAGGGTTGAATACAGAGATGCTAACGCATGGGTAGGGCTCCGGCCCCAGTGAGCACATGGCACCTAGGAAGGCTAGCCTAACCGCTTACATGTGGCTCTGGGTTTTCTGATTGCTCTTGGATCAACCTCACTCACCAGTCCCTGAGGGGACTCACACACCCACCAGGGTCCAGTACAGAGAAGCAAGGGCTGTTCTTTGGAATCTGAAAGACAGGAGTCTCATCCCAACTCTGGCCCTTCATTTCTGCCTTCACCCATCCTCATGGACACTTCCTATGACAGGCTATAGGGAAGATGGACAATGGCCTGAGTTTCACAGGCTTACAATTAGTAGGAGAACTGACATCAAGCAAATAAGGAGATAAATACCAGTGGGTGAATAGTATTAAATAAATACAATGAATTGAGAGAAATTGGCGAAGGCTGCTTTGGGTAAGGGGTTCAGGAAAGGCCTCTCTGAGGAGGGGATATTTCAGATGAACAATGGGAATGTGTTAGGCATGCAAAAAGGTAGGGAAACAGCAAGTGCAAAGGGTTTGAGGTGGGAAAGAAAATGGCTTGTTTGAGGAACAGGAAAAAGCCAGAGCTTCGAAAGCAAGGAACGAATTATGGCATAAGGCCAGCAGCAGACCGGTCATTGGGACCTCGTGGGCCCCAGCATGGAGTTGGAAGTTCATTGCAGGTGTGGAGGGAAGCGGGGGGTAATGAGCAGGGAGTGCCAGGACCTGGTTTCTGGTTAAAAGAGTCTCAGGATGCTGCGCAGAGAGTGACTTGTACAGGGGCCAGAATGAAAGAGACAGACCAGTGAGGACACTCTGCTCTGTGACCTTCATGTCCTTGGGCAATCCCTTATCAGTGCTACGCTCAGTCATCCCATCTGCAGAGTGGGCCTACTGTCTGCTCTTCATAGTTCACAAACTCTTCGGGCTCCAGGAGGTGGGAATGAAGGCGCACATGGCCTTGCTCACCCTTGCATGGTTCCTTCTAATCACTCCAGCTGCCTTTCCTGGAGCTAGAGCAGTAATGGCGAACCTTTTGAGCTCGGCGTGTCAGCATTTTGAAAAACCCTAACTTAACTCTGGTGCCGTGTCACATATAGAATTTTTTTGATATTTGCAACCATAGTAAAACAAAGACTTATATTATTGATATTTATTTTATATATTTAAATGCCATTTAACAAAGAAAAATTGACCAAAATAATGAGTTCGTGTGTCACCTCTGACACGCGTGTCATAGGTTCGCCATCACTGAGCTAGAGCCACATCCCGAACTTGCCTGTGTGGGCCTCCCAGAATCTCAAAACCCCAGAGTCTCCAGTGCCTACTGTGACAATGGGTTCATCTCTCCATCTGGATGGGATTGAGGATACCTGGAAGCTGGCCAGGAATCAAGACAAATGCAGGGGAAATACAGGGCAATGTGGAGGCCAGTCAAGCTTCCAGGAGGCCAGCAGAAGGGTAATAGAGGCAGATAAAGGTGAGACAGGTGCTAATTATGGCAAGAGAGATCAATCCTGACCAGGGGAGTCCTCAGGCAAACCTGGGCTCAACACTGATGAGGGAGGGAGACTCAGGGAGCAAGGCCAAGATGCAACTTATCCAGAGAACCTGACAGCCCGGCCAGGCTGCTGGACAGTGAGAGACCACATGGAGCAGAGAAGAGCTGTGTCAGCAGAGCCTACCCTGGATAAGCCAGCCCCGGTTGACCTGACAGCTGTCTGGTGGCACATGAGCAAGCTCAGCTCAGATCATCTGAGGCTGGCCCATCCCAGAAGAACTGCCTCGTTTGCCCAAAAACTCATAAATAATGAATGCTTATTTATTTTAAGCCACTGAGTTTGGAGGTAATTTGTTACACAGCAATCACTGACTGATACAGAGGGGAGGATGGCCAGCGGCCCTTCCTATTTCCCTGTAGCAGGCCTCCGCTAGCATCACAATCCTGTTTCCCTGTTCGAATCCTGTCTACATGTTCAGCTCACTGGACTGGGTCATGAGCCATGAACTCGACTTTACAAGTTTCTTTGTGACCTTAGAAAAACGTCTTCCCCTCTCCGGGCCTGTCTTCTTATCTGTAAAAATGAAGCAACAAAACACTTCCAGGAGCCTCCCAGCTCTCAGGTTCTATGTTTGGATAACTCTGACCTCCTCGTGCGGCCATTCTGTCATTTACTCAGCAAGCATTCACTCGGAGCCTGCTGTGCACCAGGCCCCAGCCAGGTCTAGGGATGCAGGCTCAGAGAACAAGATGCGGACCCGGCCCACCGGGAGCTCGTGGTCCCCTGAGAGCTCACTGTCTTGTGAGTGTAGAGAGGGTGCCTCTAAGGAGCCTGGGTGGCCAAGGAGGCTGTGAGGTGAGAGCAGTGGGCAAGAGTCGTGTTCATCCTTCCCAGCAGAAAGAGGGCTGCACATTCAGTGCCCAGGTGCCTCGGCCTCCGGGCTCCTGCTCAGAGATCGGCCTTGGTGCCCTAAGGCCTGGAGGAAGGTCACTGTATTTCAGCACATGCCCCGGGGAAATCAGAACGTGTGCCTTGAGCTGAGCACACTCCATGTGCAGGTAAATGACAGAAAGGGGACCTCGGTCCACTCTCTCACCCAAGGGGGCCAGGAGAGCTGACCCTTACCCCTGGGAGATGGGCCCATCTTTGTGGGAGAGTGAAATGAGCAGTTGCAAGTCCTTTACTCCCCTGATGGCAACAGCCCTTCCCGACCTCCTTCCCAGTCTCAGAGAGAGGTGGGCCTGTGGGAGGTGTCTGCGGGGGACCCAGCGCTGTCCTACCATGGAACCAGGGGGCGATGGCTTTGGTGTTCCTCTCGAAGCCAGCTTGGCGAGGCAGCTGCTCCTCCTTGAACCAGCGGACTATGATTTCTCTGGAGACAGGACGCAGAGGGCGCTCCCAAGTCCTACAGAGAAGAGAGAGGGAGTGTGGGAGAGTCAGGAGGGAGGGGACGGAGGGAGGGAGGCCACTGTGCGGATGAATAAGCACGGTGCCCACACTCACGCCTGCGGAGAGGATGCAATGAGCCACGTACTTGAAGACACTTTGCAGATTCTAATGTACCAGCTGTGATTCTTGTTCCCCAAAGAACACTGTGATCACTTGCTTTGAAAAGAGCCACACAGGTGGGAGTGGGAACGAGGACGGGCGAGGGTGTCTGGGGGAAAGAAAAGGCACATTTTCCCTTAAGGATGGCCAGGTGTGAGCATGAGCGTCCCAGAAGAAGGACCCTAATGTAACAGGAGCAAAATGATAAACATGTGAGTGTCCTCTGTCCCCCACCCACACCCCACTAAAGAGAATTCCCGTCTGTCCCTCAGTGTGGCCCCTCCCCAGCCTTCTCAGGGGACACCTGCCTTCGCCAGCTGCTCCCTGCTTCCATGTGGCAGAATCAGGACAGTGAACAGAGAGAAACCGAGAACCCCAATTGGCTGTGGCTGTGGCTGTGGCTGAGATTCACCACCAAGAAACAAAAAGGATAGGACAGAGGAAAGTTGGGGGGACAGAGGACGGGGGACAGAGCACTGTGCTGGCTGACTTGATAGATTTGAAGGGGATCTGGGGAGGGGCTGAAGACAGTGAGCATGAGATGAAGAGAGGCACTTGAAAAATTTATGAGTCACGAGTTACATATTTTTTATATTTTCTCACAATCAAGCCAAGATTTTAATGTGTTTGTGTCTGAACTGTGGTTCTTGAATGTATATGGAGGCTGGGCCGCCGAAACAGCCCTGTTACATTGGAGCTACACCGACCACAAGCACAGTTAGAGTTGGACGACACAGGGCACGTAACAGGCACATGCCAGCTACCTGCTGAATGACTAGGTAGCAAGGCCACGTGCACTGGTCTGGGTGATGATATCGACGTGAGAGCACAGCGTCTGACGAGCAACCTGGGAAATTCTTACTCTGTCACTGCCACCCACCGACAGTGCTGGCATCTAGACTTCACCACTGTCGTCATCGTTTCTTATAAAACAAGCTGTCTCCTCGGGTGTCCTGCATCTGCTCTGCGCTAACACTTAGATGCTGCGTTCAGCACTTCCTTGAAAGCCCCAGGAGGAGGTCATATGTTCACCTGCCCTCAAATGAATCCACTGACACACACACACAGCAGCGAACAGTGTGACGTGAGGAAAGGGTCACAAGGAAGCCAGCGGGTGAGGTTCCATCGCACGGCTTACCGCCACCAGCCATGGAGTTTGTTCCCAAAACACCCTCTTTCCCCCGCTGCCTCCCTGGGCAATCCTGCACCCCCACTACCAGCTCTCTCCTGCTGACCCACACTTTGGGGTTCCCCTCCCAGTAACCCAGAGGCCCTGCCTCTTTATTACAAGCACACGGCAGCCCTGCCCCAAACTCTTCCTTCACACTCGTGTTCCGCAATAAATAACTGCTCCAGGGAAAAACGTGTCTGGTTCCTAGGACTCATGTTCCTTAGAAGGCAAAAGGAGGCTATAAATAACAGCAAGAAAGACGAGTTCCCTCCTGTCCCTCTGTTCTGAGCAGACTCGCCAGGTCAGGGATGCTGGGATGGTGCTGTGGGAAGTCACCTGGCCAGAAGCCTGACTCCTGCACCAGCAACAGCGTGTCTGCCCTCGGCACAGCCAGACCCGGGTGTGCCCAAGCATCAGCGCTGAGCACAGTGCGGTCAGGGCACTGGGCCCCTGGGGCAGCCACGGCAGGAGGCTGATGCAGGGCCTCTCGGGGCACTGGGTCTGCCTCCCCATCTGCATGGCCCCTGCCCCCCTTGATGGCAGCCGATGCTCCCCTACTGAGAGCAATGGCAGCCAGCCTGGAGCCGGCTGCACCACGGCCCATGCAGCTCCATCACGTGGGCCTGCAGGACAAATCATCCGTTTCCTTTAAAATGACACATTATCCTTTTCCTGGGAAAATGCCAAGAAGGCTTTTGTAGCTATATCTCCAAAGCCAGGAAACATGAAGACAACCTGACCTGGTAAAAGTCAAGAATTCCCGCGTGACAGAAAACTTCATCAGAAAAATCAACAATTCCCACATGACAGAAAACTTCATCAGAAAAATCAACAATTCCCGCATGACAGAAAACTTCATAGCAAAAGGCAAAGGACAAATGGCAAAGAGGAAAAAAGTGTTTATCACAAACAAAAGGATCCTCTTCCCTAACACTTAAAGAGTTCTTAGAAATGGGGGATGAGGAAAAAATACCAACACAAGAAAACCCAGGTGGAGGAAAGATGAGTCAGATATAGAAACACCAGTGGTCCTTAAACAGAGACAAAATACTTGACCTCGTCATGAAGAGAAATCAATTCCCAGCTTTCAGTGAGCATCATTCCTCACACGGAGCAGGAGCCTCACAGCACTGTGGCGAGGCTGCAGGGTGACGGGTTCACTGGCACCCCCCTGTGAGGAGCAGGCTCGGTAACTCTCACCTCTGTGAGTGCACACAGGCCCTAACCCATGATCCCACTCTGAGGAGCCGCTCTTGTAGATAATGGTGGTATGTGTATAAAATTAATGTCTACAAGGTTATGCATTAGGGCACAGTTGGGAACAACCAAAGATTTCAAACAACTCCAATTTCATTAGTAGATTTTTTTACAAGTAAATTATAGCACATCCTTGCAATGGAATATTATACTATACTATAAAAAGAAAACTAGTCGAAACCAGTTTGGCTCAGTGGATGGAGCGTCAGCCTGAGGACTGAAGGGTCCCAGGTTCGATTCCGGTCAAGGGCATGTACCTTGGTTGTGGGCACGTCCCCAGTGGGAGATGTGCAGGAGGCAGCTGATCGATGTTTCTAACTCTCTATCTCTCTCCCTACCTCTCTGTAAAAAATCAATAAAATATATTTTAAAAAAAAAGAAAACTAAATAAAAATAAATAGTTAAGAACTAACATGAAAAGATCCCCAAAATATAAATGGGGGAAAAAACCCATAATGCAGAACCCTGTGTAGAACATGCAAAGTTTTATGCAAAAGAGAGAGAGAGAGAGAGAGAGAGAGAGTGACTTCTCATGTTGGAAGCTGCAAAAGGAAATGGCAGACACTTACACTGAGAACAGCAGTTCCCTTGGGGGAGGGGGCACTGAAGAGAAGAGGACAGGATGGAGTCGGTCTTTTCTCCATGTGTCTTTTTTAACTTCCTGGTTTGTGAATCACATAAGTGACAAGGAAGGGAAAGGAGAGAAGGATAGGAAGGAAGAAATTCAGACATGGTCAGCTCTCCCTAGCCTGCAGGGAGAGGGAGACACGGGGAATGAGCAATCCTAAATCCCAGTAAAGCAAAACTCAGACAGCCGTCCATCACCTGGGGGAGTGGACTCTGCAGGTGAGCTGTGGTTCAGACAGCCGTCCATCACCTGGGGGATGGACTCCCTGCAGGTGAGCTGTGGTTCAGGCAGCTGTCCATCACCTGGGGGATGGACTCCCTGCAGGTGAGCTGTGGTTCAAACAGCCGTCCATCACCTGGGGGAGTGGACTCTGCAGGTGAGCTGTGGTTCAGACAGCTGCCCATCACCTGGGGGAAGGACTCCCTGCAGGTGAGCTGTGGTTCAGACAGCCATCCATCACCTGGGGGAGTGGACTCTGAAGGTGAGCTGTGATTCAGGGAGCTGCCCATCACCTGGGGGATGGACTCCCTGCAGGTGAGCTGTGGTTCAGACAGCAGCCCATCACCTGGGGGAGTGTACTCTGCAGGTGAGCTGTGGCTCAGGGAGCAGTCCATCACCTGGGGGAGTGGACTCCCTGCAGGTGAGCTGTGGTTCAGACAGCCGTCCACTACCCGGGGGAGTGGACTCCCTGCAGGTGAGCTGTGGTTCAGACAGCAGCCCATCACCTGGGGGATGGACTCCCTGCAGGTGAGCTGTGGTTCAGACAGCAGCCCATCACCTGGGGGATGGACTGCCTGCAGGTGAGCTATGGTTCAGACAGCAGCCCATCACCTGGGGGATGGACTGCCTGCAGGTGAGCTATGGTTCAGACAGCAGCCCATCACCTGGGGGATGGACTCCCTGCAGGTGAGCTGTGGTTCAGACAGCAGCCCATCACCTGGGGGAGTGGACTCTGCAGGTGAGCTATGGTTCAGGGAGCCGCAGGCACTTACGCCCAGCTTCGGTGCCCTCACTGGGTGAGGTAATGGCTCTGTAGTGATGGGGGCACAAATCTGGGACTGATGGGCACGGGCAGAAGGTGGAATGCTCCAGGCAGCCACTTCCCCCTCGGTCCTGACAATCATGGGCAGTCCCCTAAGTGCCTTCGCCAAGCCCCTCCCCTGACGCCAGCATGTGTGAGCCTCCTGCATCCCACCACGCTCACCTGCAAAGCTGCTACCAGAACCCAGGATGCACCAGCACTGCCTGTGGTTACAGAGGCAGCCAGCCCTGAGTTCCAGGCCACTGGGCAGCATTTACTCCAGCTGAGGCCTTATAGCACCTGTTCTTAACCTGAGATCTGTGGACCCTTAAGAGCTTGAAATTACATGCAAACTGTTGGGACTATTTATACATGCACATTTTGGAGTGAAGGGCTACACAGCTTCCTTTAGATTCTCAAAGGAATACGAGTCCCCAAAAAAGTTAAGACTCCCAGAACTCCAGAGTTACTAGAAATCTCCAACCCCCACCCCTTCCCCCCTCCTGCCCCATTCCACAGACTGGGACACTGAGACCCACAGGGGGGAAATGACTGACCCCAAATTTCACAGCAAGTTGGAGGCAGAACCAGGACTGGACCCCCAGTGCCCCATGCCCCCATCCAAGGGCCTGTCCCCGCCAGCACCCCCCTTGCCGAGCCCCATCCCCACCAGACCCACCTGACAGGCACCCCGAGGGGCAGCAGCGGCTCCTGGCCCGGAAAGTGGTGGTAGAGTCTGGCCTCCTGCTCATGGCTCTGGCCAAGCTCTTGGAACATGAAGCTGAGGCCAGCGACGGTGCCCTTCTGGATGGCACGGAGCGAAAGCCGCCGGTACTCGTCCCGGGCGCGCTGGGCTCGGCGCCTTCTCTCCTCGTCAGCGGCCTTGGACCGACGCACTGGAAAGGGAGATAGAGCAGTTGTCCTAGAGCCGCAGCCCAGGCCACACACTGAGCAGCCAGGACCCGCGGGATTCCCCACGCAGCTGCATGGAAGCCCGGAGCCAGAGCCGGGAATGGCAGGCCACCAGCCCTAACCAGCAGCCCTGAACTAGCCTGTCCCTGGGGGTAAGGACATTCATGACAGTTCAGTTCAGAGGCCTCAGGCGGTTCCTGGGCCCTGTTCCAGAATGAGCAGGAAGCCTCCGGGTGGAAATTTACGTCTCCATATGCACCTCCTCCTGCAGTGCCCTGCTCAGAGCAGCTTCACTCCCGCTGCCCACCCGCCCAGCTTCAAGGGCACCTGGCAAAGTGGCCGGCACCTGCAAACACCACTGTGATCACCCACTCTTGACTGCGGGGTTCTCCGTGCCAGCCCTGCTGCATGCCTCCTCTGCACTAGCTCGTGGCAGACACGTCCTGGCACCCAGGGGTAGGTCGGTGGGAGTTTCCCAGAGAGAAGAGGGCGGAAGCCATCCCTGAGAGGAAACCTAGGCTTCAGAACCCAGTGGGCATGCCTGTAAGTGCCTGATCCTGAGACACTGTCACGTCTGCCATTCGTGTGGTGAGAGGCTCAGACAGGGCCCAGGGCCGCCATGGGCTCTGCAGTCACCACGCTGCAAACTGAACACAGACACGTGTGTCCTCCAAGGGCCCGTGACCTCGGAGAGTTTACAGCCCCTGAGAGATGGCAGCACTCAGACAGACAGACAGACAGACAGGGTGCAGAGGGAAGTCATACGCAGACTAGGAACTCAGCTAGGGCAGGCCCTGAGTCATTGGTCACACAGAGACTACACCCAGCCTCCCCCCGCCCAGCGCTAATCCCACCGCTTCTTCCTCTAAAGCCTTCAGTGGCTCCCACTGTACAGGATGCAGGGCAAACCCCGTGGTCCTTCAGAGGTGTCCCACGCACCCACTTTCTTCCCCAGCCCACCAGGTCTTTGAGCTCCTCCCATACTCCATGCTCTGGTCCCACCAAGCTCCCATGCCCCGCTTCTGCAAAGTCTCCTCTGTTCTGCATGGGCAGCCGGGGCAGCTCAGAGATGCCAGCAGCAGCCCTGAGGGCACTGAGATGCTGCAGCAGGAAGCAGGACTCTGCCTTGGCTTTGGCAAAGCCAACCCTGCCGCCAGCCCAGAGTACGGCAAAGGGTTCATAGAGTCAGACAGCTTTCTTCTTCTTCTTCTTCTTCTTCTTCTTCTTCTTCTTCTTCTTCTTCTTCTTCTTCTTCTTCTCCTCCTCCTCCTCCTCCTCCTCCTCCTCCTCCTCCTCCTCCTTCTTCTTCTTCTTCTCCTTCTTCTTCTTCTTCTTCTTCTTCTTCTTCTTCTTCTTCTTCTTCTTCTTTCTCTCTCTCTCTCTCTCTCTCTCTCTCTCTCTCTCTCTCTCTCCATACATTCCCCCCTTTTTGAGATATGATTGACATATAACATTGTGTCAGTTTAAGGTGTACATGTGTTGGTTAGATACATTTACATAATTTAATGATTGCCACCGTAGCATTAGCTAACACCTCCATCACATCCCATGATTATCATTTCATTTTTGTGATGAGAACATTTCAGATCCAGCCTCTTAGCAACTTTCCAGTATAGAATACAGTATTGTTCACTATAATTCTATGCTGTGCACTGGATCTCCAAAACGTATCCATCTTTTTTTAAAAATATTTTTATAGATTTCAGAGAAGAAGGGAGAGGGAGAGAAAAATAGAAACGTCAATGATGAGAATCACTGATTGGCTGCCTCCTGCACGGCCCCCACTAGGGATCAAGCTGGCAAACCAGGCATGTGCCCCTGACCGGAATCGAACTGTGACCTCCTGGAATTATGGCTTCTTGGTTTGTAGCTGGATGCTCAACCGCTAAGCCACACCGGCCAGGCAAAAACTTACCCATCTTTTAACTGCAAGTTTGCATCTTCTGACCGACGTCTCCCCAGTTCCTCCACCATCACCTCCAGCCTCTGGGAACCACTATTCTACTCTCTGCTTCTATGAGTTAGGTTTTTTTATACTCCTCATATCCATGAGAACATACAGCATTTGTCTTCCTCTGTCTGATTTATTATACTCAAGGTCCAACCATATTGTTGCAAATGGCAAGATTTCCTTCTTTCTCATGGATGAATAATATTACATTGTGTGTGTGTGTGTGTGTGTGTGTGTGTGTGTGTGTGTGTGTGTCTTCCACATCTTCTCTCTCTATTCATCCACTGTTGGATACTGGGGTTGTTTTCCTATCTTGGCTATTGTGAATAATGTTCAATGAGCATGTGGGTGCAGATATCTTTTAAATATCCTGTTTTCATTTCCTTTGGTTATATACCCAGAACATTGCTGGACCATATAGTAGTTTTAACTTTTTTTTGAAGAACCTCCATACTGTTTGCTATAGTGGTTGAACTATTCGCATTCCCCCCAGCAGTGCACAAGGGTTTCCTTTCCTCCTCATCCTCACCAACATTCCACAGCTTCCCTAAGAGCGTCTCCAGGCCTCAGGTTGCCCCTCTGTCAAATGAGAATGACATGGATGTCTGCCTCATTGAGTTGTTATAAAGATTAAATGAAACTCACAGAAACACTACGAAAGGCTTCGGAAAAGCAACCTCTTATTAAATCAGGCACCTGAGCCCAAGTCTCCCAAGGTGTGGGGCCAGCTGCCCGGGTGCAGATCCCATCACCATTTACCAGCTGCATGACACTGAACGAGTCACTTAATCACCCTGGGCCTCCATTTCCTCATAAGGAAAATGGAGATGATAACAGTCACTATTTCATAAGTTGTTATGAGGGTAAGGAGAGCTAATAACATAAGCCACTTTGAATCAGTAAGCACCATGGTAAGTTAACTAAAATTTTTATTTTCATTAGCCCTGGCATTGCGAAGTCCACAACAAAGCCATGAATAGTCTTGGCCCGTCCAGGAGGGGGCACCCTTGCCCGTCCATCAGGTGGAATCTGTCCTGTGACCATTTGTAACTAGCTTCCCTTAAATTACACTCAAAACCTTAAAAGGTTGCTTTTAGTTCCTGCTCAGGATCGGGGAAGGATTTGGCCTGTATCCCATGAATCTGCTGTGAGAAGCCAGAATGCATGGAGTGCTTTTCATCTAACCCAGCGACAACAGCAACTAGCAGTAGAAGACACCCTGGGAGCAGCCACGGCAGCGTCTGCCCTGAGCCAGCAAGGATTGGGCTGCCCTCCTGCCCCGAGGACCCACTGCGGCCGTGAGGCTCACACCAAGCCATCTGCCTCCTCCCACAGCCCTCACCCGGCCCGAGGGCTCCCACAGGCCTGTCCCGCAGGCGAGAAGGAGAGGTCCCTTCCAGCTCTGCCCTCCGGTCAGGGATGCACCCACGCCTGTCTGGCCTGAGGGCACGTCCTCAGAACTGGGACCTGGCTCTCCAGGATTGCTGGCTGGACCCTCCTGCTCAGTAAGAAAACCCAAATCTCACAGTGTTTGGGGTTACCCTCACCCATTCAGACCTGGGAATTTCAGCCGTCTCTGGCTGGGGAGGAGGGCGGAGGAGGGCGGTGGCGGGGGGGGGGGGGGGGGGGGGCGGGCATTGTGCCTGGCGTGGCTCCTAACTGTCTAGCCTAGGACAAGTCTGCACGCTGCTGGGTCTCGGCACCCTTCATCCAAGGGCTGCCCAAACTGCCCGGCAGTCCCGGACTCATGTCCTCATCTGCCCATGGCTCCTGCTCGGTTCCCCAACACGGAGGAGACGACGGAGTGGGTTTCCTCTCGCCAGCGTCTCTGTGAGCAGTTACAGAGCTCAGAGACACAACCAGGCTCGTCACTGCGAGAGGCAGGGTGTTCCACGCTGTTAATGACACATTCGGGCAGGGCGTGCACATTTACCCAGCCCAGTGTACTGAGTGGCTACTTTGTGGCATCAAGTTTAAGAGCAGTTTGCATGGGTTGTGTCGAAGGAGAAAGGGCACGATCACCCATCCTGTCAGTGGATAGAAAAAGCCCTTCTCCTGTGGAATCCTTCAGCTTTCCCTCCAGCCCTGAATTCTCCTCTGCCCCCACCCATCTCCAGACCACACGGCATCTCCACAGTCCCCTGTCTCAGCAAATGGCATTTTAGAATCACTGACGTTTAACCCAGATTCCATAGCACACTCCTTTCTAGGAGGGAAAAGAGTGGAACCCATATCACTGGCCTCTGTGCTGGGCCTGGGCACGTGTCCTCACTCAGCTCTGACGATGCCAGCGAGGGTGAGGCGACTGGAGTGCAGCTGTGGGTGAGGAGCCACAGCCAGGACCACACAGTTCAAGGAGGAAGGGAAGGGGTTAACAATACAGTGCGTGGTTCCGTGGTTGAGCATTGACCTATGAACCCGGAGGTCATGGTTTGATTCCAGATTGCAGGTTCAGTACCCAGTGGGGAACGTACAGGAGGCAGCTGATCAATGACTCTCTCTCATCACTGATGTTTCTCTCTCTCCCTCTCCCTTCCTCCCTAAAATCAATAAAAATATACTTTTTAAAAGCACACAATAATACAGTGCCGATTTTTGTAAATAATATCACTAACCAAGTCATCCTGGCTCATCTCTAAGTCTCTGAGCAACTAGACGTTACTGAATTCCCCACTCCAACAAGTTCACAGTTGAGAAATAATTAAATGAATTTCTGCTTCTCAGAAGCCAGAGCCTGCTCTGCTGTCTGAACTGAATAACTAAGTCTGTATTCAAGTGATACGAAAGGGAACAATGCCCCTTTATTTCTAACTTGAAGAATTTAATTTAGGTTTTTTTATCAAAAACTGCTGCTCCCAGTAGATTAATGGCCTACTATATCTCTCATATTAAATTAATTGAGTGCAGAATGGCTTTGCTGAATTTGAATGGCAGGCTCCAGAGTTTAGCTCACCGTTCTTTAAGAAAGCATAAAATGAGGAATCAAAATCGTGGGACCTGTATTACCATGTCTTCCCTCTGGTTTTTGGAGGTTTTTCCACTTTCTCTTGCCACGCAGCACATTAATTAGCAATCAGGCAGCGCTCGGGCCAGATGATTTCCATTCTCCATCCCAAGGAAACAGCAGCCCCGCCCATAAACTTTCCATCTCGTCGATAGCTACAAAAAGGGAAACACTTCACGAGAAACAACTTAGAAAGCACCTTGGTTTCTTCCCTCGCATTTCACCCTCTCAACAAGCTCAACTCAAAATGATGACCCCCATTTACCAATGAAGACACTGAGAAACTGAGCAAGAACTTGCCCACAGTCACGCTAGTAACGGGCAGAGCGAGGACCCGACTGCCAGTCCGGATCTCCTTCCCCCACCATTGTAGCCTCATGTGACTCCACTTGTAATTGTCCATTATTTTTTAGTACAACCTCTGCCCTTCTTTCCCTTCTATTCTGAATTTAAATGAATGAATTATTCTTAGCTCTTGACCATCTTATCTTTCCAGCCTCATTTTCATCATTGCACTTCAGGCTGCAGCCACATTAAAACATGTGCCATGTCCTATACACACAATGACCTTGTTTTTGCTTGGTGCTGCTCCCTCTGCTATAATGCCCTTCCCTGCCTTCTTTGCCTCCCCACTTTTCCCAAACCAAATGTCATTTCCTCCACAGGCCTTTCCAAATGCTCACCTTTCTTGATGGAAAAAGATATCCCATGCAAGTGGAAATAAAAAGAAAGCAGGGGTAGCTGAACTTGTATCAGACAAAATAAACATGAAGCCAAAAATGGTGAGGCCCTGGCTGGTTTGGCTCAGTGGATGGAGCATTGGCTTGCGGACTGAGGGTTCTTTGGTTCTATTCCGGTCAAGGGCACATGCCCGGGTTGCAGGCTTGATCCCCCGTGGGGGGCGTACAACAGGCAGCCAATCAATGATTCTCTCTTATTGTTGATGTTTCTATCTTTCTCTCCCCTCTCCCTTCCTCTCTAAAATCAATAAAAATATATTTTAAGAAAATGGTAACAAGAGGAAAGAAGATCATTATATGATGATAAGGGGTCAATTCATTAAGAAGATATAACAATCATAAATATATATGCCAATTAAATATATAAAGTAAATATTATCTCAGGATTATTGCACTGCTGATTATGAAGGGAGAAATAATCAGCAATACAATAATAATAGGTGATGCCAATACCCACTTTTAATAATGAATAGATTGTTCAATCAGAAAAATCAATAAGAAAACATTGGCTATGACTTCACTTAAGACCAAATGAACCAACAGACATGCACAAAATATTTCATTCAACAGTAGCCGAATATGCATTCTTCTCAAACTCACATGGAACATTCTCCAGGATAGGTCATAGGTTAGGTCCCAAAATAAGTCTTAAAATTTTTAAAAAGATTGGAATCATATCAAATATATTTTCTGACCACAATAGTGTGAACCTAAAAATCAGGACTAGGAAGAATACTGAATAATTCAAAAATATGTGGAAATTAAACAACACACTTCTGAACAAGAAATGGTCAAAGAAGTCAAAAAGGAAATAAAAAAATCTTGAAATTAATGAAAATGGAAACATAATATATCAAAACATGGAATGCAGAAAAAGTTATTCTAAGAAGAAAAGATCTCTATCAACCTAACGTGGCACCTTAAAGAACTAGAAGAAGAACAAACTGAGTTCAAAGTTATCGGAAGGAAGAAAAGAATAAAATCAGAGCAGAAATGAGCTATCCACTCGAAAAACAATAGAAAAGATCAATAAAACTAAGAACTGGTTTTTTGAAAAGATGAATCAAAATGAAAAGCTTTCAGTCAGGCTAAGGGGGAAAAAAGACAACACAAATAAATAAAATCAGAAATGAAAGAGGAAACAACTGATACCATAAAAATATTAAGGATCATAAGAAACAACTATGAATAGTCACCATCAAATTAGAAAACCTAGAAGAAATGGATAAATTTCTAGACACATACAACCTACCAAGACTGAATCGTTAAGAAATAAAAAATCTGAACAGGATAATTACTAGTAAGAAAGTTGAATCGGTAAATCAAAAATCTCCCAAGAAAGAAAAGTCAGGACCATATTGCTTTACTGATC
This sequence comes from Myotis nattereri, assembly GCF_964212035.1. Lineage (NCBI taxonomy): Eukaryota > Metazoa > Chordata > Mammalia > Chiroptera > Vespertilionidae > Myotis > Myotis nattereri. Next base: position 11,713,942 of record NC_138088.1, read on the forward strand.
ATTTCTACTGCACATATAAATGTGCTTCTCAAACTCTTCCAAATTCATTTTAGGAGGCCAGTATTATTCTCATATCAAAGCCAAATAGAGACAATACAAGAAAAAAAATTACAAGTCGATATAACATGGTGGACCCTGAACATTTGCTAAATGAAAGAAATCAGATGCAAAAGACCACGTAATATATGATTCTATTTATATGAAACTAGAGGCCTGGTGCACGAATGTGTGCACCAGTGGTGTCCCTCGGCCTGGCCTGCAGGATTGGGTAGAAACTGGCTCTCCGACATCCCCCAAGGGGTCCCAGATTTTGAGAGGGCACAGACACCCACTGGTGCACGATTTGGGCCAGGGAGGGATGCGGGAGGTTGGCCAGTTGGGGAGTGACCACGGGAGGGCTCCAGGGCGTGTCCGGCCCATCTCTCTCAGTCCCAATCGGTCAGACCTCAGCAGCAAGCTAACATACCAGTCGGAGCATCTACCCCCTAGTGGTCAGTGCACATTATAGTGACTGGTCAACTGTCTACCCCATGGTGGTTAGTGCACGTGATAGTGAGCAGTTAAGCAGCCTTAGCATGTCATTAGCATATTACGCTTTAATTGGTTGAATGGATGACTGGACGACCAGATACTTAGCATATTAGGCTTTTATTATATAGGATATCCAAAATAGACAAACCCAGAGGGACAGAAATTAGATTCGTGGTAGATGTGTGGTTTCCCGCGGTGTGGCAGGAGGAGTAACCAGTGGGTACAGAGCTTCTTTTTGTGGCAATGAGAATGCTCTGGAATTAGATAACAGTGATGGTTGCACAACTGTGTAAGTAGACTGTGACCCACTGAATTGTACACTTTAAAGTGATGTTTTTTTAAACTCTGTGTGATGAATCTGACGTATGGTTAAGAAAGGCTGAGGACCAGAGGCCTGGGAGCAGACGTCACCTCCCATCTCCGCTCCCCCTGCTGAGGCCGTGGTTCAGTGGTCTCTGAAGTGCACCACTGCAGCCACCTCCCCTCGCATTCCCACACCCAGCCTCAGTCACAACACTCACCTTTAGAAGCTTCCCACTGCACACCTGTGTAACATGCCTTTCTATTCTCTGTATTTCTATGTTTGACATCTGGGACCACCCCTCCCAGAGCCAGCCAGTTCCTAAGGATTATAAAGGACTGGCTTACAGGTGTGCCTTCCACATGCAAACCAACCCCCACCACTTCCTGTAGCTAGTTCTTACACTCTGGGTCACGATCCATCTGCCCTAATATTACCCCCAGGGCCAGGTATCAGCCACTGGAGACAGCTCCTTATCCCAAAGCCTGCGGAAACTATTTAAACCAGCCAAGCCTAAGCCTGCTTGCTTTTCCTCTCCCTTCCCACGGAATCCACACACAGGCTCTTGCCCACATTTCCCTTCACTCCCTCTGCCTCCTGACCAACCCTGGGCAATCCCTCTGTTTCTAGGAACCGGGAGTAAAAACTTCTCCCTGCAAGACAGTCATTTCCGTGTCTGCAGGTCCCACCAGCCCTGACTGCAGCAAGCCCATGTGCACATCAAACACCGCCTCCATCCTGACTCCACCCTCCCTGTCCCATCTACCTTCTCAGCACCCAGCACTCTCCAAGCTGCATGCCCGCCCCAGTCAGCCCCCACTGCCTCAGCACACCACATGCCTTTATGCTGTCACACATGCTGGCTACCCCCTCTACAGCGTCCTCTCCGGCCTCTGCCTCAGCTATTCCTACACCACCATCAAGCTTCACTTTACAGTGCTCACAGGACACTCCCTCAGAGCCCTTAGCCTGCGTGTCTGCCTCCGAGATAACACCCTGATCCCTCATCTCTGGGTCCCCAGGACTGAGCACAGAGCCAGGGAATTATCGGTAACTCAGAAAGTATAGGGTTTTCTGTTTCAGAGCAAGAAATCCTCCTAGGGCATGCAAGCTCCTTGAGGGCCAGCCCTTTTCCTCTCTCCTTAGCAGAACAGGCACCGCGTTGGCCTGGGTAAGACCTCTGGCTGAGTGAGTAACTGGACTGAGGCTGAGCAAATAAACAAGTGGGAGGGGTGGGTGGGGAAGGCAGGCGGGTCTGGCCCCTGAGGACCAAGCTCTACTCACACTGCTCCTCCCACTCGCGCTCCTCCTTCTCGCTGGCCTGGCTCTGCAGTTGGGCCTGCTTCAGCGTCCAGTACAGCTCCCTGGCCCTCTGCTCCTCCTGGCGGCGGATCTGCTCTTCCCCTCGCTTCCGCTCCTCTTCCTCTTTCCTCTAAAATGTCCAGGGGACAGAATAGCGTTAGGTGACAGTGCCACTTCCTGGGGAGGAGAAGGGCGTCTGTGACTGTGCGGCAGGGCCAGCTGAGCCGGGTGGGGTGGGGTGGGGTGGGCCAGCGTGGCCACTCCCATCTCAGCGTCTGCAACTAGAAAGGGCAATGGTTACCCTCAGCACGCTGTGGTAAGGTCAGATGGGTTGAAATACGTGGAACAATTTGTAAACTCAAGCTTTCTGCAAAGATAAGAGGATGCTGGGCCGCCCTGGGCCACACTTCCATCTGGTCTTCCTAGAGACAACTGAGCAGGACATGGTCATGTCTTCACCCTGTGTCTCCAAGAGAGAGCAGGTGTGGGGCCCCAAATCTCCCATTTCTGTCCCATTTTTAAGCTCCAAAAAGGTCGTGTGTGTGTTTTCCCCCACCTTTGTTTACATCAAAGTAACATACGTATGTTAGACACGCATCATAAGCCCAACCTTGTTATAAAACACAGCAATTCTCCAAACCACTTCAGATCCCACCTGACCCCGCCCTGGCCCGCGCCCTCAGGCCGCCATTTTCAGTTATTTTCGCTGTTCCTTCATGGGTTTACGTTTGTCTGAATAATGCTGCCAATTCTTGACTTATCGATTCTAGACATTAACTACTGCCTTTCTTTTTTAGTACATGAGTATGTAGCACTTATATTTCCCAAACGGGGCACACTCATACTTTCCCTCCCCTCATCCACACAATACACATCACAATTTGTGGTTAAAGCAGTAAGCAGTGTAAACATGGCTCACTGAAAACCCAAATAGGGTGATATTCCCACCAATTCTAAGAAGTACATTTCCTAACTTTCTAAGTAGATCTCTGAAATCCCAAACTGCTCTCAAATATTTCTCTGTTTAACCGAGTGCTTTTTATTATACCAGATGATACAGCAGGTATCTTTTTCCAAGGAACACCCCTGCCACAGACACCATCTCACCTTCTTCTCGCATCTCAAACGCTTGCTGCCTAAGTCTCCTGTCCATCCCCCCACCAGGACCCACCTCTCAGCCTCCCTGAGGTGGAGCCCTTGCTTTTTGTTCTGTGCTTTCTTTCTTGGCCATTTCCTCACTAACAGAGCAGGAACAGAGCTTACAGAGCTTACAGAGCTCCCACAAGTAAGGATTTACAAAGGGACACTTTCTGAGTCTTGTCTGAAAACATCTCTATGCTCCCCTCACCTATAACTGCTAACTTGGCTGAGCTCAGAGAATTTGATTAATAATTGCTTCCTGCAGAATTTGGAAGCCTGAACCTTCTTGTCTTCTTCCACCCAGCACTGCCACTGGCATTCTCATTCTTCTGCGTAAGGAGTGGTTTTCCCTTTTATCGCGGATGTCCTGAACTTTTCTCAATGGGGTGCCTTGGCTTGGATTGTCTTTCATTGATTCGGGTGGGCATTTGAGGTGCTTTCACCTGCAGTCTCAGGTCCTCCCAGTCTAACACATCTTGGCTTAGGGTTTCTTGGACAATTTCTTCTCTCATTTCTCTCTTTGCTTTCTACATCTCCTATTCGTCAAAAACTGGTCTTCGTGAGTTGATCCTCTAAGTGACTTATCATTTCTCTCTTATTTTCCATCTCTCATCTTTTTTGGTTCTGTTCCCTGGTTGATTTCACTGACTTTATCTTCCAAACCTTCTACTGAATGTTTTATTTCAGCCACTGCATTTGTAATCCCCAAGGCCTCTTTCTGATTCCTTGGTTGTTCCTTTTTGCTTCGTTGCACCCGTACTTGTTTTGTGAGTGCAATAGCCCATTTCTACGGGTTTTGGAGTATTTCCTTCCCCATATTCTGACTTAGGTCTTTTCCTCTGTATTTTCCTTTGGGGTCTTTTTTAAAGTTTGTTTTATTTGCTGTCATTCATGCGGAAGGGTCTCCTCAGATGTTCCCTGACCCCATTCAAGAGAGAAAGCAAGGATCCGGATGGGAGACTCGGAGTGTGTAGGCAGCGCTTCCGTGAGCAGTAGCTTCACTCTGGGATCGTGGGTGAGGCATCAGCCATCTCACCGAGGAACCCTCCAGCATAAGAATCTAGGGGTCCTTTCTGAGGTTATTCAGTGCCCGTCCCTCTGTCCTGCTGGGTGGTGTCTGACAACGAGCATTCCAGGAGTCTGTGGTGGAGGCAGGCTGTGAGCCGGACAGCACTCGGACCCAAGCAGGCTGAACCCCTTCATGGGAACACCAGGCTTTGAAGTGCCTTTCATGCAAATTTCCCCCCAAGTCTCACCAGGAGTGGCCAGAAAGAGTCCTCCCAGGATGGGCAGAGGCAGCAGGTAAGGTGTCCCAAGCCCAGATCATGTCCCGGCTCTCTGACCCTCTCCTCCATACAAAGGGTTAACCAAATGCCCCAAGGAGCTAGAATTCATATTTGTGGAGTCATCTGGGGGCCCAGAGCTCAGGCCATGGTTCCAGAATCGTGGCCTAGCAAGTAAATGAATCCTACTGGCCAGCATATCATCTTTGTCACAGGATCATATAAGAGGCTGACTTTGTGTGGCTCAAATTGTTAATTTGTTAAAGAAAAAGACTCCACAAAAAAAATATTTGCTGACCCTGTGAACCCTAAGGGCAACCCTGGCTGCAGGTCCCACTGTTCGGAGCTCAGACTTTGACTTCATCCTCCTGCTCTCTCCACTCAGTCTGACCTGCTGAGCCCCAAACCTTTCCCTTCCAGCTCCCCTCCTCCTTCTGGTCAGAGGGAGGATGTAGTCACCTGGAGGGAGCAGTGCGCAGAGAATTAAGACAGGGTGAGTGAGAGAACAGGCAGCCACTGTAGGCTGCATGACCAGACGTCCTCTCAGAAGAGGCGACGAGATCTGAGCCCTGACCATCAGGAGGAGGCCGAGAGCGAAGGTCAGGAGAAGAAACTTCCAGGCCGAGGGAACCGAAGTGCAATGGCGCAGAACTGCCAGTGGGTTTGGCAGGTTTGAGTGTGTAATTATCCTCTGTGGCTGGAGGGGGAAAAGGCAAAATTCTATTTTTGATGAGTTTGCGATGACATGGATGTCCAAGAGGCCTAGCATCAGCAGGGGCTGCGTGAGCCTGGGGCTCAAGGGCAGTTCAGGCGGAAACACTGACTGAGGCGCCCTCTGCAGAGGATGACGCTTCTCAGCCATGGACTTACTGTAGCCAATGAGAGAAACACCCCAACTGGTTTGGGATATCCTCTAAACAAACTTGAGAGGAAGAGTTGGAGTCAGAAAAGCAGCTGGAGAAGGAGGCCAAGGCGTGAGATAGAGATCCAGAAGGGGCGATGTCTGTAGGGGAAGCCAAGAGAAGAAATCATTCCGAGTAAAAGGGAGTAAAGTGAGCTGCAGGCTGCTGAGACATCGAAAAAGATAAGGACGAAGAAGCCACAAGGGACGCAGGGACAGGCGCAGGGCCATGCGGAGTGTGGGGAGAGCGTCCTAGCAGAGGGAAGGGAGCACAGGCGGCAGCAGAGTGAGGGCAGCGGGAGTGACTACAGACAACCTTTGACCTTCCTGTAAAAGGATAGAAACAGGAAGGAGCATCCAGGGGAGATGTTGAAATGGGGTGAGTTGGGGTGAGTTGGTTGGTTTTAAGATGGAAAATACTAGGAGAGTTAATGACTAATGCAAAATGGAAACCAGAGTCCGACTCCAATGCAGAACACATGGTTTTACCCCAAAGCTGTATTTTACCTTCGTCAGTCACATGTCTCTATCCAAATCTCCTTTCATAAGAACACCGGCGATAATGAATTGGGGCCCACGCTAAAGACTTCATGTAATGACCATCCTTTAAAGACCTCATCTTCCAATGCACTCACATTCTGAGGTTCTGACATGTATTTCAGGGGGACACCATTCAGCCCATAAGAATGAGACCGTACCCCAGAGAAAGGTCATGACTGGCATATAATGGACAAGTGGCATTTGACCACTCGCCGCAAATGACAAGGCAGTGTTCCCATTCCGACCAGCTGCGGCTAACGTAAAAGCAGCAAGTTAAAAGACAGCACACGTTGCCCCACCCCCAACCCCTGGCAACCACTGTTCTCCCTGCCTCTATAAGTTAAACAGAGTCAACATACAAGTGAGATCATGCAGTATTTGTCTTTTGTGTGTGGCTTATTTCATTTAGCATTACGTCCTCCAAGTTCATCTGTGTTGTCCCAAATGGCAGAAGTTCCTTCTTTTTTAAGACTAATATTCTATTGTGTGTGTATATATACACCACATTTTCTGTATCCATTCATCAGTCAGCATTTAGGTTGTGTTTGGTAAAAGGGTACAAAGGTTCGGTTATGTCAGAGAATAAATTCTGGAAATCTAATGTACAGCATGGTGACTAGTTAATTCTGTACTGTATACTTGAAGTTTGCTAAGGGAGTAAATCGTAAGTGTTCCCACCACACACACAGAAAAAAGGTAACTAGGTGAGGTGATGGATTTGTTAATTAGCTTGACTGTGGTGATTTCACAATGTATCCACATATTAAAACATAATGTACACCGTAAATTTTTTAAAAACATTTCTATTTCTATTGATTTCAGAGAGAGAGGGAGAGAGAGATAGAAACACCAATGATGCGAGAGAATCATGGATTGGCTGCCTCCTGCATGCCCCCTACTGGGGATTGAGCCCACAACCCGGGCATGTGCCCTTGACCGGAATAGAACTTGGGACCCTTCAGTCCACAGGCCGATGCAATATCCACTAAGCCAAAACAGCGAGGGCTACACCTTGAATGTTTTAAATTGCTTTCAAAGAGGAAGGGAGAGGGAGAGAGAGTAGAAACAACGATGAGAGAGAATCACTGATCGGTTGCCTCCTGCACACTTCACACTGGGGATTGAGCCCCAAACCCGGGCCTGTGCTCTGACCGGGAATTGAACCATGACCTTCTGGTTCATTGGTCAATGCTCAACCACTGAGCCTCGCAGGCCAGGCAAATATATACAATTTTTGTTTGTCAATTAAACATCAATAAAGTAAGGGGAAATCACCTGAAATAAGTGTATAAACAAATAAAGAATTGGCAGGGCCATTGTTCCCTCATTCCTCTTCAGCTGCGAGCCGGACAACACTCGGTGCCAGAGCCTGCAGCAACTGCCATCTCAAAGGGAAATGACTGGCTCTCCTACGACAAAAGCCAGCTCTTCACAGCGAAGAGGATGATGAAAGAAAACATTGTGCAGCTGCCCATAAGGAGCGCTGCCTCTTCCTCTCCATGGTCTTGTTGGAGTGCTCAACCCTCGCAGGTTGAATTGCTGAAAACTCTCACCTTTGTGGCTGCAATCAGAATCCTTGGCCCACTGTGATCACCCAAGAAAAGTCCCTCTTATGTTTCGCAGCCAAAGGCCAAGGCAGCCACAAGGCAGGTATGCAAACACTCCCCTTTCTGCCTTAGGAATCGATTGCCCTTTTCTGGCAAAGAGAGGCCCTCTGAACTGTCCAGCGTACTCAACCCCCTTCTCCTGATAACCCATCGGTAACAGACACCGCAGGAGCCCACGGAGGCGGCCCGCCTCGCCCAGTGGAAAGTATCACCGAGACAGATGCTTTTTCTGGAAGGCACAGCGGTTTTTGTTGTTAGCCTGGCCCCAATAACACCACTAAGTTTTGTGAGGTGATGCACCCCACAGGGCAGGGCCAGGCCTGTGTCCTTCATTCCTCCGGCACCAGTTCCCCGCACAGGGCGGTGAGTTGGGGAGCAGCTAGTAGGTGCTCCATAAACACTCCCCGGGGGAGTGAATGAATTAATGAACAGGAGAAGATAAGATGGGGCTTGTGATGATCCGTGATGGGGAAAGGGTAAACCACATCACGTCGTCTGGTTGATGGCAGCCTTGTCCAAAGAGACACTCAGATAAAGGCTACAGTTTTCAAGAGAAAATCGAAAGGTGGGAAGTTTTCCAACCACTTGTGATTCTATTGGGAAAGAGGCAGGGATACTTTCTAGAGCTGCAGAGGAGGTCAGTGAGCGGCCAAAAGGAACCCCGCCATTAAAGGAGAGAGCAAAAAGGAGAGAGAAATGGCTTTGAGAGAAAATGGAGAAAAATTAAAGGACAATCTAACTGTGTCAACTGTGTGTATCTGCTGTTTGTCAGGGGAAGTGGGGGAGATGGGAAGTGGGGTCCTTGCTGTCCATGTTCTGTGGTCTTAAGCAGAGGAAGAAGCACCCAAAAAGCAATCTCATGAGTTAGGAAAGCAGGAAAATGAGATGCAAATTCTATCTGGCCTCCTGACCCCCTTTTTCTAAAGGAATGCCTTCCTATGCATGTAAATTGCATTTAAATGGCACCAGTTACAACAGAATGGTTTTTAAAAACAGGTTTCCAGCTGTCTGTGTCTTCTATTTTGGAGTTCCATCTTTATCCCTACACAAGATTCTGGGATCTCTCTCTCTCTCTCTCTCTCTCTCTCTCTCTCTCACACACACACACACACACACACACACACACACACACACATATACACACACTTTCTAAAAGAAATCTGCCCTGGTATCTTTCCTGGGACCAGGAGAATTCACAGAACCTGCCTTCCTCCTCAGCACAGGCTGCCCAGCTGCTCCCTCCACCACCAGCTTCTCATCCAGCGTCTCTCTTCTCCTCCATCCCCCTCTGCTCCCTCTTCTGGGCGGTGAAACCTCAGGACACCCAGTCAAGCACGTTCTCTTTCCTCCAAGTCTGCTTCTCCTTCCAGCTCCATGGCAGAGAGTGGCGCCTGCACCCGTCCCGCAGCCTGGGGCTCAGACACTTGCGCCCTCCGCTTTCCCTCATCCCAACACCTAGGTGATGCGGAGCCTTGTTGATTTCATCACCTCCGTTGCTCTGTGTCCCTCCCTTCTACCTCTCCCTGTAGTCACAGACCCGCCATTTCCTGCCTTGACCACTGAAAAACCTCCTGCTGGCCTGTCCTTCCCCCCAAATTTCCATCACTTGAATCACACCATCGCCACCAGCTGGCCTCATAGAACATGATCTGACCGTGTGCTCCTTTGTACTGAGATCCTCAGAGCTCTGCTTCCACAGAGACAGTCCACCCCTTCATGCAGCGTCCAAGGGCTCCACAGCCAACCTCTGAGGGTTATGTCTGCCTCCAGCACCATGGGCTCTTTTCTCTCCCCAGCACAGCATTCATCACTCCACTTATCTCCTTCCATCCCTGTCTTTGCTGTGCCTGGTCTTAAGGTGCTCCTTTACCCGCCATTGTAGTCCCCAGGGTGTGGCTGGGGCTAGGCGTGCTCATAGAGTGGTCCCTCTCTCCCGGGCGCCCTGTAAGCCTTTTGAGAATAGGGAGTCAATTATTACTACCTCCACCCAAAACATCTGCACTTACATCCTCAAAAAAGAAGAAAATGAAGTAAAACAAACATTGTTAGTGCACTGCTGCATGCTACACTCACGCTGCTAGCATCTTAGTGTTGAAAGACACAATAAAAGGGATCTAAGCCCATCTCTAAGCTGATGCATAAATTCCTCTCCCAAAGCTGTCTCGGGTATGTATTACTGATTAACAAACCACCAGAAAATTGAGTGCTTTAGAGCAGCGCCCATGTTCCTTGCTCATGATTCTGTAGTTAATAATTCGAGCAGAGCTTAGCTGGGGGCCCTCTGTGCCACAGGGCGGGTGTCCAGAGCCAAAGAGGCTCCCTCCCGCGTCCGGTGCCTCTTTCTGCCTCTCTCTCCGCTGCTGGCTGTGGCTTCCTTACCTACAGCCTGTGATCGAAGGCAGAGGGGCTTCTCGCAGGCAGCTTCCAAAGTGACCTTGCCAAAGGGGCAGAAGTCGAAGCTGCAGATCCCTGATCACCTCAAAAGCCACAGGGCCAGGTTCACAGATCAAAGCGCATGCTGGGTCCCCGCTGCCACGGGGCACCGGAGGGGAGGGACCCCAAAGGAGCACCGCAAGGAGCTGGCCGCCAGCCATACTTAATCCCCCCCAGAATCCTTTCCAGACGCTGCCAGCCGGTGCTTAACCTCTTCCTGTGATGAAGAGCTCACAGTGGCACAAGGGGAGCGCATCTACAGACAGCGCTGGCAGCAATATCCCAGCTCAGGAACCTGATCCGTGAGCGGCCATTGCTGACGCCCTGCCCTGTCAGCCCCCCACCTCCGCCCCCCAGCCCCTGCCTTGCAGATGCTGCCTGCATTTCTGAGGCCCCTCAACATGCAGACCTGCCAAGTACTATGTCTACCAAAGTCTGAGCAGTCACACTTAGCAAATTACCTTTTAAAACAAAAACGATGGTAACATAGACACCCACACCTGAAACCTAGATGTTCATGTTGACCAATGGCACCCCAATATTTTAATAAATCAATACATAAATAAATAAATGACAAATGAACACAGAATGGCCATAAGAACCTTCTTTGGAAATAGCACCAAACACCCACACTTGGGTCCCTCAGTGAACCTGAGGGGCGCTTGAGTTTACTACACCCTCCGTGAACCCTAACGCAGAACGGCCCACAATTTATCTCCCTCAGCACTGAGGTTCTGAAGGAGACCATCGATCACAAACATCTCCGCTGGAAACTCGGTCCCTCTGTGATCTCCTTGTACACTGGCCCCTGCAGCCTTGAGCCTCCCCAGCATCTGAGGCTCAGCCCTCCTCTGGGAAGGGGGGGCAGGGATTGGAACAGGTCAGAGATATATAAAAAGTACCGGCTTTCTCCCCCAGCAGACTTAAGTAATCATATGCAATATAAGCTAAACATCGCTCACTGTGGGTTGGGTTTTAGGTACTATTATGGAATCGTTGTTCAACAGGAGTGATAATGATTTCCGTGGCTGTGCAGGGAAGGTCCTTCCCTGGGCAATGCCCGCTGGAGGACATAGGGTTTGACCAGGAGTAAGCAAACCAAGGCTCCCAGGCCAAGATTCAATCTATTGTTTAAAAGGAAGTCTTATTGGACCAGCTACCCCCTTTGTTTACATGGTGTCTGGCTGCTTTTGTGCCTCAGTGGCCTGGTCTGGTCATTGTGACAGAGACAATATGGCTCACAAAGCCCAAAATTTACCACTTGGCTCTTTTTTTTAAAATATATTTTATTGATTTTTTACAGAGAGGAAGGGAAAGGGATAGAGAGTTAGAAACATCAATGAGAGAGAAACATCAATCACCTGACTCCTGCACACCCCCTACTGGGAATGTGCCCAAAACCAAGGTACATGCCCTTGACCAGAATCGAACCTGGGACCCTTCAGTCTGCAGGCTGATGCTCTATCCACTGAGCCAAACCAGCTAGGGCTATCACCTGGTTCTTCATAGAAAATAGATTGCTCACCCCTGAGTGAAAGTATGATGTCTGCAACTTCCTTTTTAATTGTTCAGTAAAACAACAGCAACAAAAAACTGCATATATGCGTGTGTGTGTGTATATATGTATATTTATACATATGCAGGGTGTCCCCAAAAATGTATACACACTTGAACAGCTGGTAGCTCGGTTTTGGAAATGAAGTGTATTTTAATAAACACTGCCTTTGTAAGTATTCAAAGTGTGTGTACACATTTTGGGGATACCCTATATATGTATGCACATATACTCTTGAATAATGTGGAGGTTGGGCTGACAATGTCTGCACATTTGAAAATCCTCATATAACTTTTGACTTCGCAAAAACGTAGCTACTTAATGGCCTATGGCTGACTGGAAGCCTTAACACAGTCAATTAACGCAGATTTTTATGCATTATATATTATATTCTTATAATAAAGTCAGCTACACAAGCAAATGTTATTTAAAAAAATCCCAAGGAAGAGAAAATACATTTACAGTATTTATGGAAAAAATGCACATATAAGTGGACCCACCCAGTTCAAATCTATGTTGCTCAAGGGTCACCTGTACGTGTGTGTGTGTGTGTGTGTGTGTGTGTGTGTGTAGAGAGAGAAAGAGAGAGAGAGGGAGAGAGAGAGAGAGAGAGAGAGAGAGAGAGAGAGAAGGGATGCAAATGTGGCAAAAATTAATAATTGGTGAATTTAAGTAGAGAATGTGAGTATTCGTTTTATTTTTCTTTTAACCTTTCTGCAAGTTTGAAAATATTTTTCATAAAATGTTTTAAGAGTAAATATTACTTCACTTTAAAAACTCAAGAGAATCTCCTAAAAAATATAATTCAATAGAAAATTAAATAAGCAGATCAATAACAATATAAATATATAACTAGCAATTACAATGGTTTTAAGGTAATGATAACAATCTCATATACGATAGCAACAAAAAAATATCAAACCTAAGGTTTAACTAAAAAACAATTGTGGAGTATTTAAATAATACAACAAATTTTACCAAACTCCAAAAAATAGAAGAACATAAGTCAGCGGTTCTCAACCTGTGGGTCGCGACCCCTTTGGCAGTCGAACAACCCTTGCACAGGGGTCGCCTAAGACCATCCTGCATATCAGATATTTGCATTACGAGTCATAACAGTAGCAACATTACAGTTATGAAGTAGCAACGAAAATAATTTTATGGTTGGGTCACAACATGAGGAACTGTATTTAAAGGGCCAGAAGGTTGAGAACCACTGACATAAGCGAATATGAAGTACATAAGCAAACTGTGAATGTTTGGCCAATGCATTTGCAGGTGTTAATATTAAACAAACAAAAAAACTTTATCAAAGACAAAAGGAAGCTTTGAGTAACAGGAGGAACATACCACATCCCTAAACAAGAAGAGTCAATGACTTAATACTGTGAAAATGTCCATCCTCCACAAATACAGCTATAAGGTTGATGCAATTCCAATGAAAATCATCAAGTGGCTTTTGTTGTTGGAGAGAGAAGAACAATGACAAAATCACTCAAATATATTTCTAGTAGGAAAACTGGGTATGATTAGCCAAGGTCATTTTGGAAATGAAGAATAATAAAAGTTTCTCACCATGACAATGTTAAGGTTTATTTTAAAACTACAATAACTAAGTAAGTAAATCTGGCTCAGGAATAATCAAAGAAGAACAAATCCGGGAAGAGATGTACAAGAAGTAAGAATCAAGGCAGCAAGTCCATGAGAGGAGAGAGGGTGGGTTGCCTATTATACAAGGCTGGGACAATGGCTCACCACTTGGGAGAAATTGAAGTTAGAGCCCTATATCAAAGCACACTCCAAGTGAAGGAAAATTAAGTGCAAAGAAACAAATTCATGAAAGCGGTAGAAAATAATGTATATCAGTATTTGAGAAGCTTGTGGTGGCACAGGTCTTTCTAAGCATAAAACAAATAGTAAAAAGAAAAAGATTGATATAGTTAGCTAGTAAAAATTTCAATCTTCTGTACATCTAAAAGGACTATAGTCAAATTTAAGAAAAAAAAAACAACACAACACTAAGAAAAATATTTACAACATAAATGATCTTGTGGGGGCAATGTCCTCACTATGGAATCATTCTGAGGAGGGTTTTATTTGTTTGTTTGTTTGTTTGTTTTGTTTTGTTTTTAATGGCCAAATGCCATTAATCTACACTTCACAAAATAGTATAATTGTTGGGATTCAGAATGATTATGATTTTCTCCTTTTTGCTTATATGTATTTTCTGAGTTTTTTTACTGCCCCCTAAAATGTATAATTCCTGTAGAAAAAAAAAATATCTTCACACGACCTAAGCTTCTTATAGAGGACTAAAGCTCCTCTATCGGCTCCAAGCTCTCCCAGAATGATCGGGCCTGCAGCCCTACCAACAGCTTCCTATCCAGGCCAGAAATATACCTCTTTCATTTCCTTGAATCCTCCAAAAACCACAGCTGGGTGATGCTATTACCTAGTATTACAAACAAGAGAGTGAAGGCTCAGAGGGGTTTAGCAAGCTTCCCCAGGTCACACAGCAGTGAGCAGTAGAGTTAGAACTGAATCCCAGGTTGACCGGACCACAAACTTGCCTCTTTCCTGACCTCATTTCAGGAATCTCGGTGTGGGAGGCAGAAGGCCTGAGTCCTGACCCTGGCTCTGTCCTTAGCTACGCATGGCCTAGGCAAGCCTCTTCCCTATTGACCCTCCGTTTTCTCCACTGTACAATGAGAAGTGGGTTGGCCCAACCGGTGCGTCAAGTTCCTTCCTTCTCAGAGACAGGGCCGATTTCTGTCCTCATAAAGCAGAAATGACCAACAGCCAAGGACTGATCTAAACCAAGACCAGTGGCCTGGGGGCTAAAGCAGCTGGCCACTCACAGATGCCCCGCACACGGGCTCACCTTGAATTCCTCGTGAATGCGCTCCTCCAGGACCTTGGCAGCCTTGCGGTCCTCCATCTCCACTTTCCACTTCTCCGCCATGATCCGGGCTTTCTCATTGGCCAGAGCATCCCGGAACTTCTTGGTGATCTCTGCCTCCTTCTGTCTCCTTCCAAGAGAACACCAGAAGGTATAAGCTCGTGTGGGAAACGGAAGGTCTACATAACAATGTTAGAGGCAGAAATAGAATAGTGGGACTAGCTATAGTTATAAGAAATATTAATCATGTTCTGTTAGCTGTGTTCTGTTCTGATTAAAGAAAGTGCATTCTAATCTGGCTGGGAGTTGTACGCCCCGGGACATGGGAGTTAACATCCAAATACAGTCCATTCTCCTGTTCCCAATACTGCCTACCATCATGGGAAGATTAACAACCTTGTTGCTGAAACAATCTGGTCCTGAATTAGCCCACTTTATGTGTTCTGTATGGGGTGCGGCTGCAGTGTTTTGGCCAGGTTCAAGCCTCGGACTAATGAAAGGACAGGGTCCTCTCATTGCCACGTTCAAGTCCCAGCTGGAGGGCAGGGCCCTCCCAGCACAATTATAGCCAATGGCTATGGCTGTAAGCTTGAACCTGTGGTCTGAACACGTGGCCCCACGTGCCTTGTGATAGAGTTCGGGTGCATGTAGTTGAGTGAGGTTGAAACTCACGAGAATGCTGTAAACAACTTGATCAAGCCCCTACTTTGCCTCGTGGCATCTGCTATAAAATAAAGACACGGCTTGTGGGCACTGGCGCTGTCTCCACATCAGGGAGCAGCGTCCCACCGAGACCCAGCTTTCATTTTCTTGTCTGTCTTTTCTCAATCCTTTCACACACACACCCCCCCCCCCCCCCACTCAGGATCACCTTTGGCTGCAACAGTTCTGAGCATAAAAATTGTGAACAACCTAAATGTCCATCAACAGGACCAGTAAGTTGTGTTTCCCATGTAGTGAGAACACTCTATAGTAATCTTCTATATAATAAAAGGCTAATATGCAAATCGTCTGAATGGCAGAATGATCAGTCACTATGATGTGCACTAACCACCAGGAGGCAGACGCTCAATGCAGGAGCTGCCCCCTGGTGGTCAGTGCGCTCCCACAGCGGGAGCGCCACTCATCCAGAAGCCGGGTTCATGGCTGGCAAGCGTAGTGGCAGTGGTGGGAGCCTCTCCTGCCTCTGCAGCAGTCAGACATTCCCCGACTGCTGGGGGCGCAGGCCCGGCTGAAGGACACCCCCCACCACCAAGTGCACAAATTTTGTGCACCGGACCTCTAGTCTTAAATAATGTTGTGAATCTATACTTATCAATTTATCTGTGTGTTAATAAAGCCATTTACAGAGCATGTACAGACAGTCCCCAACTACTGGTGGTTTGATGATGATTTTTTGTTTTTACAATGGTGCCAAAGCAATACACATTCAGTAGAAACAGTACCTTGAATTTTGAATTTTGCTCTTTTCCTGGGCTGTTGATATGCTGTAAGATACTCTCTGGAGAGCCACAGCTCTCAGATCACAAGGGTCAACAACCCACACTAGTGTATTCATTGTGTTAGGTGACTTTGCCAACTGTGGGCTAATGTAAGTGTTCTGAGTATGCTTAAGGTGGGCTAGGCTAAGCTGTGATGTTCAGTACATTCGGTGCAGCAAAAGCATTTTCAACTTACGATATTTTCCATTCACGATGGGTACATCAGGACAAAACCCCATTGTAAGTCAAGGAGCACCTGTTGCTTACATGCTCACTGTGATTATCTTAGGTGGCAAATGCTGGGTTGTTGTTAACAATTTTACAGTTAAAACTCTGTCACTATGCCCAACCGGTGTAGCTCAGCAGTTGAGCGACCCAGGTTCGATTCAATGGTCAGGGCACATGCCCGGGTTGCTGGTTCGATTCCCTATGGGGGAGGTACAGGAGGCAGCCGATTAATGATGTTTCTCTCTCAATCAATGTTCTGTCTCTCGATCCCTCTCCCTTCCTCTCTCTCTGAAAAATTTTTTTAAAAACCATATTTTTAAAAAATGAAATAAAATAAAGATGAGGAAACTGAAGCATAGAAAGGTTAAAAACAAAAAAACAATGTCACTAACAATTGGGTGGGGGGAGGGGATGTTGGCATCCAAGTTTGGCAAAAAGATGTTAAAAGTTGTTTATAAAAGAATTCTGATTCCTAATCTCACTGGGGACTCAAATGTCCATGAAAGAAAAACAAGCAGATAACAAAAGTGAATCCAAACTGCCTACTGCCCCAGGAACCACTCAGTGAGAGGAAAAGCGAAAGCATGTCGTATACGTTGTCTCACTGAATCCAAACAGAAGCGTGTTGTTATACCCATACCTCAGTGTGAAATCTGAGGCCCCAAATAGCTCACGTCTAGTCGGTGGGGCCAGGATCTGAATCCATAAGGTCTGTCTGAAGCAAGATTTCGATGGTTTGGTCACCGAACAGCCAGCCAACTGCCTGGCACCTCCTCCCTCTGACCCATAACCACTTGTCCTTATCTGGGACCCACCCCACGGCTCTGAGTTCAGGCCTCACACGACACCCATTGGCACCTCTCACCAGAGCTCCTCGGCCTCCCTCTGTGCCTGCAGCCGTGCCTTCTCTGCAATCAGCTCCTCGGAGATCTCTTCATAGGGCTTGTCGCCAGGGCCTTCTCCCATGATCCAGACCCAGACCTCGCCGTCTTCCCCCAGCAGCCACTGGATGTGCTTGTCACTCGCTGCTTCACAACATAAGGAGGAGCAAGAAAGGAAGAAGAACGGATCTGGGTTCTAAGTAGCAAGAAAGGGCCTAGGTTCGCCGATGGTACATAACCACTCTACAGTACTGTCATCAACAAAGAGGATCCCAGAGAGACACGGGCCTGAGTGCAGGTCCATGGCCATCTCTCCCTCCCACTCCCTCTGGGGAGCAACACAGCAGCCAAGTCAGCCTGCTGAAGAGGGTGTCCAAGTCTGGGACTGTCTGAGGCTGAGCGCCCTGACATCTTCAGCAGAGAGAGCATCAGCGACAGTGCAGCACCCCCTGAAGGAAGTGACTGTGCCACCCGTGGACCAAGGCAGTTAGGGGCCAGTGGCCTTCTCCTCTGTCCTCCCCCCCCGCTCTCTCCCAGCAGCCCTCCTGTCCACTGGCTGAAAACAAGGAATTGGAGATGGTGGAGTTGCAAGGTGAAGCAGCTAAGCCTTGGGTCTCCCTGACCCACATCCACCGGTAACATGAGCACGAACAAAACCTATGTCTCATTAAGCTACTGAGATTTTTCAGTTTTCCTACTGCAACAGATCCTATTGATTACCACGACTGAAATGGAAATCTATCCCCAAACTGGGTACCCCTGAGACAGAAACAGAAACTACGGGTCACTACCTAAGCAGTGGGTGTCCGGTGATGTTCAGCAGGCTAAATGGCTGGCGATCCACGTTACGCAGGAGCAAAACATCGGGTGAAGTTGGTGGGCACTGTAATGTAAAAGGCAGACCTTCCTGCCTTCTGAACGCGTCATTCTGAGGGGAGAGACTGGAGAATAGGAAATCGGTAGTGTGTGTTGGTTGCCAGTGGGAAGGTGTTAAGAGGAAGAAACTGGTTCGAGAAAGAATTGAATGCTTTGCAAGTAGAAATGAAAGGAAATAGAGAGAATACAGAAATTTGGGACTTTGTAAGATGGGGAAAACCACCTCCTTCTAGGGCCCGAACTGTAAGAGTTGGGGCTTTTAAAGGTCTTGCGTGACAGCCCCGTAAAACCTGTCAGGTGAGTAAAGCGAGCTGGGCACAGAGCCTGTGGCAGGCATGAGAATGCACCCAGACACCCAACCAGGGGGCCCAATGCAGCCAGCACTCCAGTTCCTGTGCTCTCGCGTCTGCCCAAGGCAAAGGCAGAGGCAGCGCCCAGCCTTTGACTGAGCTCGGCAGGCTTATTCCTGGGAGGCAGCAAACTCCTCTGGTGGGCAACTCCCATGAGGCCTTGACAGACCTTCCTTGGATTGCACATCTGCCCAGAACACCTCCACCCAACCTGACTCTCCATCTCCTTCACTCAGCCAACCTCCTCCAGCTCCCAGCCCTTCCTCACTCACAGGCATTTCCTCAGTAAAATCCCTGCGTGTTTAATCCCATCCTTGTCTCTGCTCTGCAGAGGAGCCAGGCTAACACGAGCACATTAAGAGGGGGTCGGGGGGGGGGGGGAGATGTGTAATACTTTGAACAATAAAGAAACATTTTTTTTTAAAGAAAATGCCATCTTCTCACACTTATTTTTACAAAGAGCCTAAGACAGGTACTCTAGTTCAGCGGCCGCCAACCTTTCAGACCTCACGGACAACCAGTGGTCCACGGACCACCGGTTGGCGACCGCTGCTCTAGTTGAAAGGGAGAGGCATAGAGGTGAAGAGGCAAATAAGTACAGAAACATGTCTAAAAACGAATGGTAGACGTGTTTGCTGGGACATCGAAGCAAGGACAAAGCAGCCTGTGAGGCAGAACAGCCACCAGAAAACGCTACCCCAGAAGCCAGGGGGCGACTGAATTCAGGAATTAGGAGAGACCAGCTGTGTCACAGGCTGCTGGCGGTGGATGGGTAAGACTGAGAACTGACCACTGATTCAGCAACATGGAGGTCATGGTGAGCTTGATAAGAGTGGGTTCGTGAGTTTGTGGAAAGGGATGCTTGGAAACTGGAAACTTTTAGAAGAAAATATAAAAGCATATCACTATAACTTTGTGGAAGGGAAGAATTTCTTCTGCAAGACATAAAAAGAATAAACTGCAAGAGACTGTTGATAAATTTGAATACAGATTAAAGTTTAAAATTTCTATCCAAGAAAACACACCATGGAGACAATTAAAATTCAGCAAATGAGAAAAGCTATTTGAATACACATAACTGTCAAGTGATTGTAACAATTAATAAAAGCAATAATAACAGCTTACAATTACAGAGGGCTTATCTGCTAATCACGGTTCAACACATTTTATATGTATCAACTTATTAATGTCTAGAACAATCTTTCTCTATGGGGTCCTTAGAGAAATAAGCCCTATAAAACAATTTGAGCCTGGCTGGCATAGCTCCGTGGCTGAGCATCAACCTATGAACCAGGAGGTCACCGTTCAATTCTTGGTCAGGGCACATACCTAGGTTGCGGGCTTGATCCCCAGTGTGGGGCGTGCAGAAGGCAACTGATCGATGATTTTCTCTCATCATTGTTGTTTCTATCTTTCTCTCTCTCCCTTCCTCTCTGAATCAATAATAATATATTTTTTAAAAGATGAAAGAGACAAATTTAACAAAATGTGTTGTCTCATCGCAAAAACATTTGCTGAGAGAAAGTGAAGACATATTAATGCAGCTGAGGTTCCCAGTCTCTACAATTATGTGAGCCAATTCCTTAAATAGAGAGATGATAGATTGATAATAGATAGATAATAGGTAGGTAGGTAGGTAGATAATAGATAGATAGATAGATAGATAGATAGATAGATAGATAGATAAATGATAGATGATAGATAATAGATGATGATGATGATGATAGATAATAGGTAGATAGAAAATAGATAGATAGATAATAGATAGATAATAGATAGGTAGATAGATAGATAGATAGATAGATAGATAGATAGATAGAATCTCCTAAGGGACCAGCCACTTCCAATGTAATGGTGCCTTCCAGTGAATCCTGCAGGGAGTGGCTGCCCAGCAGCTGCTGTGTTCTCTTAGCTAGGTGCCTTTTGTTTTAAGTGGTGAGCCTTAACCTTCTGGGGGTGGGGAGGGGAAGAACTCAACTAGGCACGTGATAAATGTGCTTATGTTTATCAGATTCCTTCAACATACCAGGTTTAACCGAGACCACCTCATTTCATCTTCCCCACAAATCTGAGATAAGGTCTCTCATCATCTCCAGTCTACAAAAGGAAACTGAGGCTCAGGGAGGCTTGAGTAACTTGCTAACCTCACATCAACTAATGGAAAATAGGAAGCAGGCAGAGCCAACATGGGAACTCAGGCGCTCTGACCACTGCACAACTGCCTCTTGCACAAAGGATGTGACGGCCAGCACGGTGTGGGCGTAAGCGTCATTGTCAAGAACGCCAGGCTGTTTCCTGTTGCACTCAGAACCACTCGCTGAGAGTCAGCAACACAGACACGGGGTCGGTCAGTCACGTTAACCATCCTCCCCTCACTCCCTCCAACCTTGTGGCTGTACAATGGCTCCTGAAATAGCTCCCCAAGTTCAAGGCCACGTCTCTTGCAGAAGCCTTGCCTCTCTTCAGTGTAGAACAAGGGGCAAACCCAAGATCTTCCACCAGGCCATGTGCCCCATGTGTGCTGGCACTCATTGCAGTGATCACTGGGAAATCCCGAGTGCCCTGCCTCCAACCCAGCTCCCTTCAGTCCTGAGACACCGCAGAATCAATGTCCAGTGAGAGCCTCTGGACCCAGGCTTACTGCTATCCTTCCCAGCTCGGTTTTCTCCTCTGGAACAACGTCTCACAACTTAGTCAATAAAATGAAAAAGCTGCACATGTATTGGGGCAGGGACCAGACCTCCTAATTCTTCAGCATTTCAGAGTCTGGGTGTGAGAACCCAACCAGGGTGGCCAATGAGAGGATAAACATAAAAAAAACCCCGAGACCTAAAGATGTGTAATTTTGTAAGGACGGGGGTAATAAGTGTGAAAATGCACCCAAAGACTTTAGAACCCCAGGTCTAACACAAAATCTGGTTCCAATTGGGAAAATCCTAAGAAGCTTTGCTAATTTTTACGCGAGAAAAACCTGGAAAGCAGTCATGCTGGCCCCTGGGAGGGACAGCCTAGGGACAGGCAGCGGTCGGTAACCTGCTACTTCTCAGCCCAGCTACTCTGAGCAGCAGCTGGACTGGAACCTGGGGTCAGGTTACAGGGAGTCAGGAGATAACCAGCAGGTAGCCTTTCTCAGAAACTGCCCTGCGCACTCCCAGCAGGAAGGGGAAGCAGGGAGGTGGCAGCCATCAGCCCCTGAGGCAGGGGAGAGAAATGAACCCTGGCCTGCTCAGCCCAGCATGCCCCCTGGGGCCCTGCACCAAGCAGAAGAGTGGCTTCCCTCCATCCAGAGCTGAGCAAAACTCACTCTGTTCAGTGCCAACGCTTTTGGCAGCCCAGCTGCCAGGAGACAGTGGGGGAGGGGGGCAGGAGGAGGAGAGGGCACTGTATACACTGAAACTCAAGTTCTCTGCGGGCCACTGGCCACTGAACAGGCGTATGGCCCCAGGCACTGGCCTGTGTCTACCCCATCCCTGTGCCCAAGCTCTTATGTTCCTCATCAACGTTACTACTATTAAACCTTTTAAACTTTTGCCAATCTCGCTGTTTAATTTGCATTGATGCCGTTTACTAGTGAGGTCGAACTCCTTTCCACGTGGTCATTGTGATTTGAAATTTCACTCCTGTGAACTCCTCCTTCATCTCCTTTCCCATTTTTCTGTTGTTTACCTTTTGCTAACTGATTTGGAGCATCTCCAAGTTCCCCGGACACTAATCCTTTGTCTGTTCATACGTTGCAAATATTTTTTTTCTTCTTTTATCTCCTGTTTTCTTCTTTTTTAAAACTCAGTTTCATATCTTCATCATGAAGATTTTTAAAAATCTAGTCATATTTCTCTTTCAATGCAAACAGGAATAATAACTTATTTCACTGGTGTGAAGACACATTTTAACATTTCTGAAATCAGGGTACGCCTTATAAATGAGGAAAGAGTGAAGTTAGGGAAAAGTAACGGGTTCTCTTCCCAGCCTTACTCCAACATTATTAACAGAACGTAAAGCCTGTGGAAAAACAATAAATTTATCTTGACATTTCAACTTGTGAACTTCCCTGTAGCTCCCAGCCCTGCATCAGACAGCGCGGCTACTCATGGCTGTGGCTACTCATCGGCACGGAATGCCCGGTGCTGGACTCGGCCCAGCCCAGCGGGAGACCTCCTCAGAAGAGTCTGCGGGGCCACTTGACAACCCCCTGAAATTCATCAGCGTAATTATCGGTACTAGTGAACTCACAGCAATGGGCCAAGAATGCAGAGCTGTTTCTTTCATGTGAGTCAGTCACATTTTACAAATGAATGTTTTTCCCTTGTTCCTTGGATCATTCCTGGCTTTACTCCTAGATATGTGTCCAGTTTGCAAACTCTAAGAACCATGAATACTTTGTGTCACTTAATTCTAGTCAATGCCTCCAGACGCTTTGAGTTCGTTTGACAAAACAATGGTGGATCTGGTTTAATTTACAGCTTTTTTTATTGACTGCAGAGAGGAAGGGAGAGGGAGAGGGAGATAGAAGCATGAAGAGAATCATTGATTGGCTGCCTCCTGCACACCCCCCTACTGGGGATTGAGCCTGCAATCCAGGCACGTGCCCTTGACCAGAATCTAACCCGGGACCCTTCAGTCCGAAGGCCAACTCTCCATCCACTGAGCCAAACCAGCTAGGGCTACAGCTTTTTTTTTTTTTTTTTTTTTTTTAGCAGCATATAAAAATAGTTGTCTTTCTAGCTATGATGTCTTAGATTTTATGAAACATAAAGGACCCAACTCCCAGGTCCCTAGGGGGAGAGTTAAAAGAAGATACTGAAGGGACCCAGGAAGGCTCCATGCAAGGTGTTCCACCTCGCTCTGCCTGCTGCCTGTCCGTTCCTCCTTAGCATCCAGAACTCGGCCCCTCTTGGGGAACTCCCTGGGGCTCCCCTCCCAAAGCCTTCCGCTGGACGCTGGACGAGGCCACGCTTTCCATTCTCTCCTGGAGACAATGCTCAGAGCTGACAAGTAAGGGCTCCGAGAAAGGTTGATCTCTCACCACAGCCAAAACAGCTGCATCCTCCTCCCTGGGGATACCCAAGCCTGCCAGGCACTGGGGAGATTCTATCAGTGGTCTCCCCAAGCCGCCCCTGCCCCCCCCCCCGTAAGGTACTGTCCTAGAAGCACTGCCCCCAGTACCCAGGAAAGGGGTCTGAGCAACAACTCCAGAAATCTGGGCACCCCCACCCCTGACACCCCAGTGTTCATTGGCAACTTGGTGATCCAAGTGCATTTACTAGAAAACTGTTGGAACCAACAGAAAATTTCATGCAGGAGCTTGAAGAAAATCAATATGCCGAGATCAACGGAGCCCACACCACGTCTGGCAACACGGGGTGGGCGGAAGACAGCTTCAAGCCTGGGTTTCTCTTGGTGGTGAATGACTTCTACTTGATGCGCTGAAAATCCTAACAGGGAGGGGGTGCTGGTGGGTTGGCCAAGTCCCTGGTGCAGCATCACTTTCCCCTCAGAGGGAAAAAATGCAGGGAGCAATGAAACCAATGCAAAGTAGAGTTAATGTCCAAATAATTACTGATTTTAACAAATCTTGAAAGATGATATAAATAAACAAAATCTATTTAAAATCCTTGATTAGCCCAGCCGGCGTGGCTCAGTGGTTGAGCATTGACCTATAAACCAGGAGGTCATGGTTCAATTCCGGGTCAGGGCCCATGCCCGGGTTCCAGCTTCGATCCCCTGTGGGGGAAGCATCCAATCAATGATTCTCTCTCATTATTGATGTTTCTATCTCTTTCTCCCTCTTCCTTCCTCTCTGAAGTCAATAAAAACATTTTTTAAAAATCCTTGATTATACCAACAAAATAATGGAGAAGAATTGAAAAGTACCTTTATCCTTTTCATGCATAGTAAATTTTGTTTCAATCTTGATAACTATGGAGAAAATAAATTTGAGTGCCTTTCTTTTAAAAAGTTGTAAAATAGCATATGCCATACATTTTCTAATAGATTCTCCTAAAAACAAAACAGGGATAAAAGGCAGAGAGAGAGAAAGGATTTAGGCAATATACACTAAGCAGATGCAAAGACGTAAAGCAGGACTCATGGAACTAAAATCCAAGTCAAAATCCTAGAACAAGAAATGAAAATGAAATGAGTTAGAAGTATGAGGGGAGAGGTGACAGAATGCCCATTACTTGTATATTACAGGTTGTATTTTGGCTTCTACAATGTATCCCCATACACGTACATATTGTGATTTTTATTCTTTCACTAAAGATTTTCAAGGTCTAGGGAGGAGTCACACAGCACAGCACCCAGTCTTTCACTCAAGAAGAAATCGGTAACACCTGTCCCTCCAACTGAGCCCCAATGACATATGAGGCTGCAAGGGCCTTAGCAGCTCCTCACCCGCCTGCCCACACACCCACCAAAGCCCTAGGCTGTGGCCACAGTCCGGGTAGAAACGATGCAAGCAACACCCATGGTCTCATGGTACCTTCAGGTTCATGGAGGAGACTGGCCTCAACTGAGTGAACAGATTCAGAAGCGGGAAGAGGCAGGAGAGAGAGAGGAGAAGGAAGGGAAGGGGAAGAGGGGGGAAAGGAGGAATCTATAGAGACAGAAAGGAGTCAGTGGTGCCAGGGCCTGAGGGGAGGAGGGGATGGGGAGTGACTGATTCATGGATGCAGAAATGTTCTGGAACAAGATGGAGGTGGTGGTTACACAAAGTTTTGAACATACTAAATATCACTATATTGCACAGCCTTTCATGGTTAAAATGGTGAATTGTATGTGGTGTGGATTGTAGCACAATTTTTTTTTGTTTAAAAAAAGGATATACTTTTATTAAAAAGTTTCTGCTGTTGAGTTAGGATCAGGCAGGTTAGGGTAAGGGCATCAGGGAAGGAAGACAGCAGATCAAGAGGATGGTCAGGATGTGAGCAAGATCGGCAGAATGTACCAGCCAACTGTAGGGCTGCCCTTCCCACCCCTTCACCCAACCCAAGAGCAGGAGCTAAAAGCAGGAAGGCGAGGGCAAGAGGAGATTGGCTGGTGATAAGGAAGGAAATTTTCGAAAGAGCCAATAGAAGACAAGTGCAGGAAATAGTAACCCCTAGACTGGTGAGCTTCTGTGGCAACCCTTTTTGGGAGGGACCCTCTCACATGGCGAGAGTCTTGTTACTTTCGCTTTAATAAATTTCTCTCCCTTTTGCTTATCCCTCCCTTGTCCGTGAATTCATTCCACAATTTCTCGAGACAACGAACCCAACAGCTTAAAATCGCATCTCACTGTCAAGAAAACTGGGCAGAGTGCCGTGAAAAGAGATTGGGATGGGACTCATTGGGAAGGTAGTCAGTGAAAAGCTCACCATGTAATGAGAAATGAATGCTGGAAGGAACTGGCCTCCAGAGGGCTCTGGAAAGAGCAGAGGGACCCCAATGGGTGGAAATGGGCTGGAGAGTGGGCAGAGCCAGTGAAAGGCATTTGCATTTTCTTTGCCACTGAGGAAGGAACGTGCGTGAGCTAATTAGCATGTTGAAAGGGCACTGGGAGAAAGGGTCCTACAGCGTCAGTGCGAGAACAGCACTGCGTTAGGGAGGTCTGCAGCCAAGTACGGTCAGGACTTCCACGCTGGGAAAGGGAACACACTGAGGCTGAGGGCTCAGGCCCCAGGGAAGGTTGCTATGGTTACTGAATGAAAGCAACTGTACAGCTTAGGACTGTGTCCCACGGCTTCGTTAGGGCACCAAAGCCTGGGCAGGTATGCAGCAGGAGCAGCTTAATGCTTCGACACAGAGAGGGTGCTGAGGAGGTGTCTCCCTCAGGCCCAGGTCAGGGCTGCGTCTGGAAGCCGCACAGGCTGAGCCGGCAGGGTAGAGGGGGCGCTAGGAGGGAGGAAGCCACCTCTTGACCCCAGCTGTGGGGAACAGAGGCAGTGGGCTGGGACCCAGCTGCACCGAGAGCGCTCCAGAGGCTGGAGCAAGGGCCAGGCCAGGGGCCAGCATGGCGGCACGCAGAGATGCTAACACGGGGGTGGCTGTGTGAGCAAGAAGCACAGAGGACATAAGCCAGCAGCTCCCTGTGTGCAGGCCTGCGTCGCAGTGTGGCTGTGGCCAGCACGCTAAAGGAGGAAGTGGGAAAGAGGGTGGGGAAGGTGTCTGGTCCCAGGCAAAGGATGTAGGGATGGATAGGGAGGTGGTCACCGAGCAACCGATCTAACACTGACAGAAACTGCCAATCACAACGGAAGGACTGACAGGCTGGGGAAGGGGTGGGGGGGGCAGCGGGAGGAGCTTTCTTGGTCACGACAGCCGTTCGAACACACGTGTCCCGAGTCCTGTGTCCCAGGCAGCACCGGCTCAGCCCCAGGACACGGGGATAGCTGAGCAAGCAGAGAGGCTGGAGCTTGTGAAGGCTGCCGCCCCTGACAGGGGTGTGGGTTCCTGTGCGGGTGAAAGAGCACAGGAGGGAAGAAGTGGCCAAGGTCGTGACCATGCTGGGGCTTGGCTGAAATCCAGCAGGAACGTAATGTTGCTGCCTTCCCGCCTCAGCCTAACCACACCGGTTCCTGTGGGACATCAAATGGTGTCGGGAATGTGGCAAAGCAGCAAAAGTGACGGCAGGTGCGAGAGCGCCTACGCTGAGATGAGTGTCTTCCACAGCGCGTAGGACGCCCAAAGACCCTCACCAAATATAAAGCCAAAAGAAGAGACAGGCTGTGTCATCAGGGGAGTGATGCTTCCTGTCATAACTGTCACCTTTCACCCCAGCGATGTCTGTGCGGCCCCAAATGTGCGCCCTAGGATCAGTTCTGTGACCTGGCACGGTCTGCATGACCAGTGTTTGCTCCTACCCTCTCCTGGCTCCACTGGAGAGCAGACACCACAGCGACAGGTGTGCCTGGCCCCACCCGGCCCTCAGCACCTGAGCCCTAGAAACTGCCAGTAAGGCCTGCTAGGAGCTGGGAAATGTCCCCAGAAAAGAGAGGGTGGGGTGGAGGCCCTAGGGGACAAGCCGCACTGGGGCCAATGGACAGGAGGAGGCGAAGCGTCCTTCCAGGTTTACCGGACTAAGTTGTGCACACAGCCCAACAGGCCACAGCAGATGCGACCTTCAGGCAAACGTGGCGGAGGGAGTGCCTACGAGGGTAAGGCAGAGGAAAAGGTCCAGCCACGGGGCCTGTCCCCACGCGCTCCCACCCTGAGCCACCCTGTGGCTGCTTTGCACCAAGCCTTGCTCCCGGCTGTGTCTCCTGCGATCTGCAAAGCTCTGTCCCGTTGACCAAAGTCAGCACTTAGTTATGTTGGACAAGAGAGTGAATGAAAAAAATGAATGAGTGCACGGATGATCTGTTGAACTTGAGTCATAATTCAAAAGTGAATGAAGAGAAAAACATCAGTAACTGCACCCACAGTCAAAGTCAGGGGATATGTGTCCCAGCTCCATTTCTTAGTATCTACATGACGGACTTCTGTGAGCCATGGCTTCATTGAAACGGGGTCCCCGGGCTATGGGAGTGTTCCGTGGGGGCAGGCATCCGGTAAACGTGAAGTTCACTGAGGAGGTGAAAGGTTCCTGAAACTTGCGTCATGACCCGAGGACAGGAAGCAGGAAGCAGGAAGCAGGCACTGTGCCTCCTGGACCGGCAGCAGGAAGCTGGCGGCCTTTGGGGCACAGCTGGCCCCAAAGCTCCCCCTTATCTGCCCCGACAGCTCCACAGGCAGGACCGAAGCAAAGAGCTGAGATCTGAATGGGATCCTGACCTGGAACACACACATTCCTCTGTGTTTTCTCCTCTTTTTCCATTCTTTATAAATCAGAAAATTAATTACCCGGAAAAAAGTCATCTGCACCAGAAACTCAAATGAGTTTAATGTATAATTTATACACGAGAATGTAGATGTCAGCGTGTGACAAATCGCCATAAAAATATTTTTGCAGTTAATTTTCAGGCATCTGTCTTCTTCCCCAAGGAGTCACTGCACAGCCGATGTGAGGCCCCAGGGCCAGGCCGGGTGGGGCTAGAGATGCAGCTGCCAGCGCAGCCCGGCCATCCGCCCAGCCTTGGCACCAGCCATGCGCAGCCAAGTCACAGCTCTGCACCCAGGGTCCGGCTGCATCTTGTGCAGAACGCTCTGTGCCAGCTCTGGGCTGGACCCGGGATGGAAGACAATGGAGTAAGGCCCCCCACTCTTTGAGTCCCCGGGGGAGCCAAGCAAGCAGATGACAGTGGGGCAAGTGTAGGGAGGGTGGGTCCCCAGGCCAAGCCGCTGCAGAGGAGTAAGTACTTCCCTGTGCCAGGAGCATCCCCAAAAGATTCCAAGGGAGGGGACCGGTCCTGAAAGAGTTTGTCAGGAGGATGAAGGCAGGGGGACATTCCAATAGGAAGAACTACTCGTGCAAAGCCAGAGGCTGGAGCGAGCTGCCCGGGTGGTGCGAGGGTGGCCTGTGGCACCCGGCAGGGACTGTCCAGTGAGCCCGGGGTAGAGAGCAGGAGCCAAGGGCCCACGGGGCCAGCATGCCCAGCACAGAAACAGGACTTCGTCCTGATTGAAAACTTTAAACAGATCAAGTCTGCACTTCACTCCGGAGAACAGACGGAGGCCATTTTAGGCTGGTGGGGAGAACAGGGAAGAGGAATGAATGGTGCTGCGCACTCTGTGGGCAGCACACACGGAGGGCCACCCCCAGATCCTGAGTCCCGCCCCGCCTAGCAGCCGCCGGCCTCAGGGTGCCTTCCTCCACACGGGCACCGTCGCTGGGCTTGACCGCACATGACAGCAGCAAACACCTGAAATGTGGGCCGGGTCCTGCCTGCTGTTTGCAGTTGCTGCTGCCATTTGGGGCTGGGACTCTGTGCAGGACGTTCCCCAGCACCCCCTCCAGATGCCCATGGAGGATCCTCTTACACAAGAGCAGGGCAGAGGGTGCCAGTGCCCAGAGCTGGCCTCGCCCAGAACCCGTGTGCCTCCCACACGAGAAAGGGAGCAACTGCACAGCTTGGTTGCACCGGCACCTTCGCCAGGCAGTCACCAACGGTGTCGAAGACCATCTGGGGTCCCGACGGTGCCCTCCCAGGACCTGAGCTGCCACAAGACAAAGCACATCCCATTCCCCAGCACCATCATGTCCCTGGGCAGCCCCCTCTGCCGCCCTGGGGCCCTGCCGACCTGGACAAAAAACCAAAGCCCGTGCTCCTGGGACCAGACGCTCACAGAACAAGGGTTTCAAGCTCCAACCTGGCATCCCGCCAGTGCTCGCCTTAAAGCAGAACCTAGCCTGGCATCAATAAGGAGCCCCTCAGTAACTCCCTGGCACATACCTCGCTTGACCTTCGGGGGCCTGAGGCCCTCCGCCTGGGCCAGGGCCTCCCAGGCCTCGCGCTCCCGCCAGCGCCGCAGCTGCTCCTCGCGCATCTTGTAGAAGAGGATGTGCTTCTGCACGTCGCTGAGCTCGGCCAGGAGCTCGGGGTCGATGTACATGTCGTGCAGGATCTGCTGCAGCATGGTGCCACCTGGGTGCCCACACCAGCAAAGCCCGGACGGCCGGGCACCCCAGGCTGCTCCCCAACCGGCTCCTCACTCCAGGGCCTCCCCAAGAGCCCCTTCTCCGAGCAGCATGTCACTGCCTCAGCTCCCAGCAAGCAGCAAACTCATCTCCTCTGCCTGGACAGCAACGGGCCGGGCCAGCCAGGCAGCAGGAAGCCGAGAGGCGGCTGGGACCCTAAGGGGAGGCAGGCACCAGGAACAATCTAGTTCTGCTGGGTCTCCAAGCGCCGCATCGCAGCAGCGCCTCGCCGGCTGGCCTGGGGTTCAGGGCAATGGGAGGGTCAAAGCTCCAGCTCCCAGGACAGCGCCAGGCACAGCCCTGCCGGGGCCACGGGTGTCGAGTGATCTGTTAGTGGAAGGTAACGATGACACCAGCTGTATCGATGACACTGCCCCAGCCAGCCAGGAACCGATCTCTCCTCCGCAGGTAAGAGGAGGAGGCGGAGGCAACTTTGCCTACTAATTCCACGTCTTTTGAGCCAATTTCAAACAGGCCAGAGCAGCCAGCCAGCAGCCTCTGGGCTCCCCAGCCTTCTGCCACAGCTCCACATTTCCAACCTTCTCCAGGACATCTGGCATCCTGAGGTAATGCATTTAAACCCTGCCTGAGGGGAGGGGAGAGCTTCCTCTGTGTTAGAGCCAAGAAAGAAAACAACAGGGAATCGGGAGGGACCACAGAAGGGGCTTCTCCGTGGAGTTCAAGGACAGACGGAGGCAGACAGCCTCTATCTTTCCCGACAGTGAGCTTCTGAGCTGGGCATGGGCTGACAGGTGAACCCGCAGTTTTGGTGGCTGTCGCTGATCTTTTTGTTGTTTGTTGCAGGTGTCTGAAGGTGACCACAAAGAACGGAACTGCGCGTCCGGGAGCCCGGAATCTGGCGCGCACACGGACAGAGCAGATGTCGCCAGCTGTCAGGTGGGCAGGAGCCACTGCCGCTGAGACGGGACCCGCCTAGCAGGTGCTCAGAGCCGCTCACAGCTGCCCTTGTACTCCCATAGGAAGCTGGGGTGCAGGGTGGGTAAGTGACTTGCCTATGGCTACCCAATCAATGAGCTGCCACATTGGGACCCCACCCAGATTTCAAATTTAACACCCACTGGCAACTACGACTGTTTTGATGGTTTAAAAAATGTGACGCAAGGAGGAGAAAATGAACAGGACTCGGCACTGTGGCCTGATGGCATCGGTGATCTCGTGTCCCTTTCCTCCCTGTGAGGATGGAGGTGGATCAGGCACCCAAGAGTGATGGACCACAGGGAACAGGAAGAAGAATTAAGGGGGTTCAGATGAGCTTCAAGCCACCGCATCGCAACAAAGCGTGGAGGCCAGGCTGCCCTCCCGAGGTCTAGCGGGCTTGTCCCCGTATGACCCAGACCTTGGAGCTCCCACACAGAGGCTCCTGCCACACAGCGCCGGCCCTGGGCCCTGGCCCGCGCCCTCTCCCCTGTCCTCCCACCTCCAAGTGCTGGCCTCCTGAGGTTCTCGCACCCAGAACCGCCTCCTCCAGCCTCCTCCTGCCTCCTACACACGCTTCTCGCTAGTGGCTAGCGCGCCAGCTGTGGCGGGTGGGGCCGGAGTCCAGAGACTAGAAGGGAGAGAGGACGCGCAGAAAGCGCTGGCTGCCGCCTCCCTTTCCCTGGGTCCCCCAGGCCCCTGCAGGAAGAGGGCGCAGAGAGCGCCGGCAGGCCGCTTGCGGGCGGAGGTCCCGGTGAGCGCGGAGGGGGACGGTGTCACTCTTGCGGCGGTGTCCCCGTTCGGAGAAGGTGGGCAGTGGTCAGACGAGAAGCACCCCGTTTTGTGCCGCAGGGGCGGGGTGCTGCCTGGCAATCCCAGGTCAGTGGGGCAGGAGGCCGGGGCATGGAGGGCAGCGGGGCGCGGCGGGGTCTGATTTCCAGCGGGCGCGGCCGGGAGCTGCTCCGCCCGCGTGGCGCCACCTCCCGCTGGGCGGCCGCCAGCCGATCCGCCCTCCCCGGAGCTGCGGGCCGCTGGGCCCCAGGCGGGGGCGCCCCCTGGCGGCCTCGAGGAGCGGGACAGCCTATGTGGGGAGACTTGGCCAAGCGCCCAGGGACGCAGTGCCAGGACCTGAGGGAGGGGAACCCCTGGCCAGCCAAGCGAGGGGGACACGGCGGCTGGTAATGGCCCGGACCGCAGTGGCTGGGGCCGCGCACGAAAGGAGCCTGCGGCGGTTCCTTTGGGGGAACACCTGGCGACTGAAATGGGGCCGGGCACCTGGGGTATTCAGACATGGTTTCTGCCGCCTTTCAACTGGGTTTATGTTGCTTTCATTTTTTGCTGGCCGATGTGTACGTTGGATTTTGCATGCTAACGCGGTTTCTTCTGCGGCCGCGGTGCGCACACTGGAAACCAACCGGAAATGTCCCCTCGGTGGGGCAGGGGCTGCCCACTGTGGAGCCAGACTTCACAAAGGTGTAGCGAGGAGAAATGTCCAGGGCAGATAAAATGAAAAGGCGACATGCATAATATTGTGCACAGTGTAATCCATTTTTTAGAGTCTGTGTTTATTTTGTGTAGACAAAGGAAAAAATACGGAGAACACACATGGCTCTTTGCTTTCTTCTGGGAAGAGGGAGGGAGACCACTTTAGACAAGTCCATATTGTTTAATGCCATGAGTAAGCTACATCATTCATATGACTGAAATAAAACATATTTCAAAAGTCCTTTAAAAATGTGACTCCCAAATACTGGCCTCTGAAAGTGCAGGGGGATGGTGGGGGGCGGGGGCAGTTGTGCAGGCCCTGCCTTGTCCGTCCCAGTTCATGTCATCGGAGGCTGGAAGCTGAAGCAGGGCCTGGAGACATTGCGCAGACAGCTCTGGTGATAGGAGCAGAGACTGAAGAGCAGGAGGCAGGAGAATGGTGGCAAACGTTGGCCCAAGCCTGTGACCACGGCCCAAGCCCAAGCCCAAGCCTATGACAGAGGCGGTCAGTCCGTGCTGGCATTGCCAGTGGGAATCATGGAGGGCCGACTGGGGAGAGTCCTCACCCCAGGCCTCCTACCAGGCATCTCTGCTTCCACCTAAAATCCTCTTAAAACTAAAATCAGATCCTATCTCTGTTAAAATCCTTCCAGTGGCTCATTTATTGAGTCAAAGCCAAGTCCTTTCATGGGCCCATGATCTGCCTCCCTCTGCTCACCTCCTCAGGCAGCTCCTCCCACCACCAGCACTCTCCCTCCCTCCCTCCCTCCCTGGCTCCATCCGCTGGTGTCCTCGGCTTTCTGCAGACCCCAGGCACCCTGCCTCCCCAGGGCCTTACACTGGCTGTTCCCTCTGCCTGGAACCCACATGGTTCAATCACCCCCTTCAAGTCTTTGCTCAAACCTTTAGCTCCTCTATACTCCTGGTCCTCCTGCTCAGTTTTCCCATCATCCCTTACTTTGCAAAATATCATCTTACTTATTTGTGTTTGTCTCCCTTCCCTGAGGAGATGACCAGCACCGCAGGGCAGGTGCCCCACGAATGCCCGCTGCCTGGAACGCTGCCTGGTCTGCAGCAGGTGCCAGATAAACGCCTATTAGAAGAGAGAATGGATGAAGGAACTTTCAAGGCGGAGTTCATTAGAGCTGAGCATACACTGGGGAGGCATCCAGAACAGGATCCTGGACAGAGGTTGCTGGAGACGGGGACCTGGAAGTCATGGGCAGATGGGCTGAATCCGTGGGCTCTAGGCGAGCCCTAGGCTGCCGGCCATGGCTGTCCTCTCACCCTACCACAGGCTCCCTCCAAGGCAGGGTCAAGGGTTGGCCAGAGAACCCCATCGCCTCGGCTTGGAAACCCCTGGGCACAGCCTCCACGCGAGGATCCGCTACAGGGAGGCTCTCCTTACTTTGCCCACCTCCCCTGCACTGAGTCACGCGGGGAAGCCGCTCCCTAGAGCACATTTGGCATCTCACCTGCTCTCAGTTTCGCAATCCCAGGCTCAGTGAAAGGCCAGTGGTTTTCACCTTGTCACCAGTTAAGCTCTACTGAAAAATTATGGCCATAAAAATCAATAGTGTCCCTGTGTGAGCACAATTTCTTAGAAGATACAACGTGGGAAAGACCCCGTTCACAGTAGCAGCCAAATAGATATGAAATACTGAGAATGAGTTTAACAAAGTGGGGAGCTGTGTAAAGAAAAGTGGAAATCTTCCCTGAGAACACACGTCGGGTTTCAGTGGGTACAGGAACACGGCACCTTAAGAAAGACCTAACGCTGTGAAGTGTCTGGTTCATCTCTGTT
Organism: Myotis nattereri; assembly: GCF_964212035.1. NCBI lineage: Eukaryota > Metazoa > Chordata > Mammalia > Chiroptera > Vespertilionidae > Myotis > Myotis nattereri. Next base: position 11,748,029 of record NC_138088.1, read on the forward strand.
AGGGGGCCTCCGAGAGGCTCCGAGAGCCCTGCCTCCTGGCATCATGGCCTTCTGTGGCCCCTCCCACTCCCATCAGGGTTGGTCTGTGTGATCAATAGACTATGACCTGTCCCCTTTGCGATTAGGCAATAAAGACACGTGGGCGTCTCCTTTGGGTTCTCTCTCCTCCCATCACTCTCTCTGGGGAAACCATGTCATGAGGCCCCCGTGGCAGGGAACTGAAGCTCCTGCCAACAGTCAGGTGGGTGAGGGTGGCAGAGGCTCTGGGCAGGTGAGGCTGCAGTCCTGGCCAACAGTTTCACTGAAGCCCCACAAGGGACTGAGCCAGAGTCACCCAGCAAGGCTGTTCCTATAACCCTCAATATATGTATTGCTAAACTTCCAGGCAATTCGTTAAGCATCAACACATAAGTAATAAAATATTAAATTAATTTATACATTTAATACAATTCCAAGCCAAATCTGAAAATCAACTGCAAAGTGGGGAAGAGACGTGATAAAATAATCCCCCAGTTAGCCAAGAGAATTAACATGAGAACAGCCCAGAAAATAATGAGGAATGTTGAACTCTACTGTCGGTATTCAAATGTGTAAAATCAAACATTTCAGTTCTGACACAAGAACAGGAGGATGGAAGTGAGAAAGCCCAGACACAGATCCAAATACTCTATGTGCAATTATTTAGTATCTGATCAAAATGGCGGTTGATGGCGGGGGGGGGGGGGGGGGGTAGAATGCTCATTCCATTAGCAGAGCAGAGATAATGAACCAGATCCTCACCTGTGACCTGTGTGTGACCTGTGACCTGTGACCCTGCCAGGACCTCCCTCAGTGGTTATGCCCTCTAGGGGTTCTGTGGCAGGGATAAGGTTCATTACTACAACATTAGTCATAAGAGTGAAATTCCAAAAGTATGACTTGGAGTATAATATTCCATTGTATATGGGGTGTCCCCCAAAATATATACACACTTTCAATGATTATTAATTCCAATGGGTTAAGTCTGAAAAGAAAGAAACATCAACTGGAAAGGGTGAATACCTTTTTCTGGGACATCCCATAAACGCACACCTTCTTTATTTATTCATCCCGCAACGGACACTTGGGCTGCTTCCGTATCGTGGCTACTGTCAATAACGCTGCAGTGAACATAGGGGTGCAGATATCTTTTCAAATTAGTGTTTTCATATATCCTTTGGATACGTACCCAGAAGTGGAATTGTGGGGTCATGTGGTAGTTCTAATCTTAATTATTTTTTAATGTATTAGGACAATTTATTTATTTTTAATTTATTTATTTTCATTGATTTCAGAGAGGATGGGAGAGGGAGAGGGAGATAGAAATATCAGTGATGAGAGAGAATCATTGATTGCCTCCTGCACACCCCACACTGGGAATCGAGCCCGCAACCCGGGCATATGCCCCGACCGGGAATCAAACTGTGATCTCCTGGTTCATAGTCAATGCTCAACCACTGAGCCACACATTCTTAATGTTTTGAGGAATCTCCATACTATTTTCCAATGTGGCTGCACTAATTTATATTCCCACCAAATCTTCACCAACATGGCATAACACACAAAACACTTGCTGTGAGTAGATTTCTTATTTAGGGGGACAAAAGAACTTTATCCAGTTCTCTGTCCCTCCTCTGAGGGACAGAGACCTCTAGGGGCGCAGGAGTGGGAGGCACGTGGGCTGCAAGGGCATGAGTCCCTGGAGTTAGCAGAATCCATGGAGAGGGCCCAGGGCTTTCACCCCAAGGAATCGGTGGGATCGGAGCACCTGTAAAGAGCAAGGGCACCCGCGCTGACATCTGCAAACAAAAGACAACAGCACAGACGTGCGCATCTGCGGTGGTAGTTTCTGAGCCCAGGGTGCAGCCAGCCCGGCCTGGCCGCTGGGAGTCTCCATCACTCCTTTCCCGGTGTGTCTGCCTGTCATCTGGGTGCTGTGCAGGCCCGTCAGCATTCAGTGGGTGACAGTCGGCGACAAGGTGAGTTCTGTTTTCCTGCTCCTTAATCTGGGACCTGTTTCCTCACTAACCTGGTGAATCAAAATATTAGGTGGGGGTGCTGGGCTGTGGTAGCCAGTTCTGGCTGCCCAGCAGGCTCCCCTAGACTCCCCTGGTTTAAAGGGGAAAGTCTTCAGTCCCAGACAGGACTTGAGCCTGTGTTTGACGGAGAAACCCTGGGAGAAATAGGCTAATTTTCTACCTCGGCTGCTAACTTGGGGCTGCTGGCAGGAGGCAGGGTCTGCGGGCAGGAGGGAGGGCGGAGGTTGGGGCGGGATGGGAGGTTGGGGGGTGGGGAGCCGCCAGTGGTGGTGTCAAGTCCATTCTAGCCCCAGGCCTGGCTTCTCTGTGTGAACATCACTGGCCCTTCCTGCCACCGCGGCAGGTAAACCCCTTTTTGCTTCACCTTGTGTTAAGATCATTGTGACCCCCATGTCCTGACCACCCCAGTGGCCTGGCTCTCCCTGTCTTGCCAAGGATGCAGAAGAGATGGACAGGACCGACACGAAGAAGCTCAGGCACCCAGGCCAGACCACCTCCACGCCCCTCCAGGCAGTCCTCCCAGGCCCCCATCTCTGAATGCAGCCGGCCCACTTCCTCACAGTCCCAGCCCCCCTTCCTTAGCCTCACTCGGGAAAGCCGGGGACGCAGTGAAGAAAGGATTTTCTAGAGGGGGAGTCCCCTGCTCCGAGGATGCGGAGTCCCTTGTGCCTGTACACAGCTAGCGGGGGGTTCGGAAGCCCTGGTCCTGCCAGGGAGTGGGGTGGGGGTGGGGGGAGGGGAGCGGGGGATGGAGGGGGGGGCTTGAGGGGGGGACGCAGTCCTGAGCTGGTGGTCGTCTCTCTCCCAGCCATCTACACAGACAGATGGCTTGCCCTTGCCCACACCTTCTGCCCCATGAACCTCTCCGGGAGCCCCAGTCCTGCTAATTAAAAAACACTGCACTCCACCTGAATTCCCTGGATGGGGCGGCTCAGCAAAGTCTAACAGATTGACTGCCTCAGTCCAGGACTGGTTCTTATTAACTAAAGGGCAGGAGGCAATCTGGGGTCCCGGGTGGCAAGCAGGCTTACACTCTGGGCAGCGTCCCTGGCAGGCAGGGCAGCCACCCACAAAGCCCTCCCAAGTTCCCCTGGCTCCGACTAAAGACAACTTGTCAGCCCTGCCAACTGTCCCTCAGCTGAGAGTCACAGCTAACCACAGGCCTGGCCCAGCCAGGCCCCAGGCCGCCCGCCCGACCAATAGGACCAAACACGCAGCGGTGCCCTGCCCTGCAGGCAGCTGAGACCCAGCGTGAGCGTGGCTCCAGAGCAGGTCCTTACCCCAGCGGAGACTGTCCCCGCCCCCATGCCCTCCTCAGGGGAGCAGCCAGGGAAGAACAGCTAATATTCCCTACACACCTGCTGTGTGGCAGCAGGCACCGTGCCAAGGGCTGGGTTTCTGTATCTCATTTAATTCTCAGAACAAGATTATGAAGCAGGCATTTGAACTATCCCAAGGTCAATTTTCTTGTCGAGGTCACAGAGCTGCTACTGAATCCAGGATTAAACCCAGGTCTTGTTGAGCCCTAACAGGTTTCTGCCCTCCCCTCCACCCCGGCTCTTGTTCTGGGCTGGACAGTCATCCTGGGGTCACACAGTTGTGCCCACACTTCCCATGTCAAACCTGAGGGCACTGACAGGAATTAGTGTGCCATCTGCCCCCCACTGCTCAGACCATAGCTCTGGCCTGGTGAGAGCTCATACCTCCGCCCGGCAGATGAGGTGCCCACCGCCTCCAGGGCACTCTGGAGCTAGGAGAAGGCTCAGCAGAGGCTGCGGGCTGGCAGACCAGCCCACTGCAGACTGGGCCCTCAGTTTTGCTACAAAGGAAGATTCCAGAAGTCAGGAAATCCAGTTCCAGTCTTCACTTCCCTAAGCTGTGGGACCTGGGGCATAGACCACTGGTGTCCTCCTATACCTGACCTCTTCTTCCTCGGCACACAGCTAGACACGTGCCAGTTCAGTGTGGCTTCGGATTCCTGGCCAATGAACGTGAACACAAGTGGTGTGCGGGCCATCCAGGCCTCACTCTCTTACCCAACCACCAGCTGACGAGAGCCAATTCCAAAAACCTATGGGAGTTTGGAGCCACAAGATGGAAGGAGCCTGGGTCCCTGAAAGATTGTGTGGAGCAGAGCATCACAACCCACCAGCAACTGTGACATGAGCAAGAAACAAAACATTTATTTTTCAAAGCCACCCAAGTTTAGGGGTATTGCTATAGTGGTTAGTCTATTCTGACCCCGTCCTTATGCAATGGTCCTCACGCTTGAGCATCATTAAAACAGAGTGCGGGCTGCATCCCAGAGTTTCTGACTCCATAGACCTGGAGTGGGGCCACAGAATTTGCATGTTTAACAAGTTCCCAGGCTGCTGGTCTAGAGACCACACTTTGAGAACCACCACCCCGCTGCCTGAGCTGCAGGGCTGGGATTGTTATCTCCATTTCACGAGGAAACGGTGCCAGTTCCTGGCTTTCATTCGCACTGCGCTGCCTTCACGCTGCTGTGTCAGTGTGTGCCCCGCACCTGCCCACTTTCTTGCTCACAGTGTCCTGTGAGTTACTGTCATCAGAGGGAGGGATGATTTTCCTTGGAGTGGAAATCGTGGGCTGTAAATCCAGCTCTGCCACTCGGCGGCTGTCCTGGCAAGGCAAGCTGTGTTCCGATCCGGGGCAAGTGCAGTCTGTACTCACGTAAAATGGAGAAAACAGGGTCACTTCTCTCTTCTCACCTCAATCCCACACATACCCCACCAGCCAGCAGTGCCGGGCCCAAGGAGCTTTTAATGAGGATACAGGACTATCACACTTTAGTAGCAGCTACTTGGGATCGAAGAAGAGAACTCTGGTCCTCGATGCCCCTGTTTCAGCCTGGCACACGAGAGCCACAGAGGGCACTCGCCCATACTGCTGCAAGGCCAGTAGCTGGGGCAGCCTTGGGGAGGAAGGAAGTGGGCGGGGTAGGAAACAAAAAAAGACCACAATCACAAAAGGTAAATGCATACCTTTGCCAGGTGTAAGAATTGTGTTTCAGGGAGGAAGGAGGGGGGAGTTCACCAACCAGAGGCTGGGCACCCCACAGCCCAGCTTCTTAGAACCTCCATACAGGTTCTTTCACATGGGAATGCCACCAAGTCCCCACTCCCCGCAGCTCCCCGGAATCGCTCAGAGAGCCACAGGAGGGAGGTAAGCTCACTTCAAAATGCAGTTATGCTTGAAAAGAGATTCAAATGCACACACTGCGAACAAGATGAGTCCTGGGAATCGCTCAGAAGGAAAATCGCGACAGTTGTGCCAGGAGTGAACGTCAGGATTAATCTCTTGGTTAGGCGAAAGGTTTAACTTTTAGAACCAGTGACTTAGTGCTGTTGATGATGGAGTTGACTTCATCCTCGGAGCCCAGATGATACTCACACTCCTGGATTTGGCCGAGATGGGGAAGACGGAAAGAGCAGGTTGGGGTATGGGTGACACTGGGGGTTGGGAAGGGAAGATGGATCCAGGGACTGTCTACAGGAGTGGACAGGGACAGTCTAAAGCAGCTTTGCTGCCACCGGGATCTCTGGGCAGCAGACAGCCTGAGTCACCCAGCCACTCATTACTGAGAGGGCAGCCAGTGCCCCCAGGACGCCTCCCATAATGGTCCCGACCTAGGGCACCTGGCAGGTCCCCGAGCCCCCAGGCTCCACTTGGTTTTGCAGTGAGAGACTGGCAACTCTGGATTCGCTGCCTGGGTCCTTTTTTGAAAAGTGAGCTCAGCCAGGTGGCAGGAGTGGAGGGGAATTTGGAAAAGCAAAAAGATCGTGGTGTCTGGTGGAAAACGGCACTGTTTAGAGCACACCCTTCTACTTATCTGATTCTGACTCTATACTTTCACTGCCCTCACCTACAAGTCTCTAAGCCAGGAGTGGGGAATGTCTGGCCGGTGGGCCATATACGGCACCCGAAATCATTTGGCCTGGCCCTGTCAAGGCATTAGGGGTGAGTTAATTAAATGTTTGGCCAAATATAGCAGGCTAATTTTTAAGCTGATAATTTTGCATGGCCCACAAATGATGTTTGAAATATCCAAATGACCCCTGGCAGAAAGGAGGTTCCCCACCCCCGCTCTAAGTTATAGAGTTCATGCTTCTTGTCTATGGACACACACATAGTACGTCCCCATGAGACTCAATTGCCCCTCTCCCCCACCCCCCAAAAAGGCAGTCTCAACCTTCCTTTACTCCACATAGACTCTCTGTGAGTCCTCCTCTAAGGTTAATCCCGCCAGCTCCCTCATTTAGTTAATGGGCTAAATGAACTATTTGACGTGTGCATACGTAATATTTATACGAGTGCTGCCTCTTTTTTGGAAAATTACCTCTAACAGAGAGCACAGGAAGGACTACTGACTCAGAGAAGAAAAGAACTGCCGTGGCCCCTGCAGAGCAGCCGCTCCCAGCCCCACCCATGAAACAGGAGTGTCAGGGGCCGCCACTTCTTCCCATGTTGGACCACAGCTGTGTGGACCTTAAAAAACAAAAGAAAAACAGAGAGAGATAAAACTGAAAGGAAACACAACACTCCCCCCACCAACACTGCAGGTGAAAGGTTGCTTGTGCTCGAAGGAGCCACAAACAGGGCAGCAACCCTGGGCTCCTGCCAAGGCCCGGGAGAAGAGGGCTGGGCTGGGCGGGACGGGCCACCAAGGGGAGATGCTGGGCTCACGCTGCCTTAGAACAGAGCCTGGACGGAGACTGTTTACTCGGGTGACTTCCTGACCTTGGGGGACTTCCAGCATGTTCTAGGCATAAAGATTTTTCCCAGGAAGGTGGAGGGAGGTGTGGGCAAGCACTGCAGGGCCTATGGGTGTGTGAGACACACACACACACACACACACACACACACACACACACACACGTGTTCTGCCATTTCAGAGCATGTGCAGTGCCTGCTTCCAGCCCTTTTCTCTTTCCCATTCAAAGCTACTCTAACCGAACCCCTTTCTCCTACCAACCACCCCTCCTGCTCCCAAGGCAGGCTGTGGCTCCCCCGCTGGCTGGCTCCCTTGTCCGGCCTCCAGATGCCCAGGGCCCCTGGGCAGGTGAGGGCCCTGCTCCCTCTGAAGGCTCCAGGGTCAACTTCCTGTTGTGCTGGTTTCCTGCAGGATCCACTCCAGGCAAGAAGCAACCCTTCTCCGCCTCCCACGTGGGAAAGCAAACAGATCTTGAAGACCAGATGCCTGTGGAGGCTCCCGCAGGCCTCAAAGCCTTGTTCCTGCAAGGACAGGGAAGGGGTTGTTTATTTCAGCCTGGCTGGGAGCCCAGCTGTGTCACATGGAACCCAGGTGCCCAGCCCCGGAGGGGGAGTGCGGGGGGGAGGGGGGAGTGGTATCTACTAATAAAGCCTCTGCAACAGTGGTATCAGCAATAACGCTGGGATGTGCACGAAACAATCTGGTCCTGTGGTAAACGCTTACCCACCTCATCTCATTTAATCCTCGAAACAACCCCACATGGGGTATCATTACCCCGTTTTATGAAAACGGCTCAGAGGTGAAATACCTTGCCGAAGGCCACAGGGCTGGTGAGTAAGGTGACCGAGGATCGGCACTCTGTCACTCACACTCACTGACACTCCTGGAGCCCTTGTGAAGTCAAGAGAATGCTCTCCATTTACCAGGAAGAAACTGAAGCACGAAAGTGTTTGGAGGCTCTGTTAGGGCCCCAGCTCCCCCAGCACAGGCCCTAACCCAAAGGATGCACCTGGAGCCGGAGCAAATGGAAGGTCCTCCATGGACTCACCCGTCTCCCCTGGGAGGCACGCCCAGCGCCAGGCCCTCCCGCTCCCTTCCCCTCACCTGGGTCTCCCTTCCCCTCACCTGGGTCTCCCTTCCCCGCACCTGGGCTCTCCCTTCCCCTCACCTGGGTCTCCCTTCCCCGCACCTGGGTCTCCCTGATGTGTGCCGTGCACCTGGCTCTCCGGGGAAGTGGCCACGCAGGCAGGCGGCGCCCACCTTCCCCAAGAGCAGGAGCAACCGGCCAGGGGCAGGCAAGGAGCTGTCTGGCCTCTGAAGGCCCATCGCAGGGCACTAGGGCACCAGTGCCATGAGGCTTCTCGAGGACACGGGCGCCACACCCTAGAACTACAGCCTGGCTAGCAGGTAGGTGCCAGGCTTGTGCCTGCTCAGGCTCTGCAGCTCACTCCCTTTACAACCTCAGGGCTGCACTGCACTTGAGTCGTGTCCTCACTACACAGAGAATGCATCTACATCACTGTGCTCGTGACCAGCCATCTCCCAAGGCAAAGGCAGAGAGCTCCGGCCCGTCTGGCTCAGCTTCCCTGTGGAGTCTGTGCTGCTGTAGGTCACGGGAGGTTGGGGAGGGGTGGTTAAAGAGACCTCACCCCCTCCCTACCACCCCCCTAGGCCATCCGTGGGCAAACTACGGCCCACAGGCCGGATCCGGCCCGTTTGAAATGAATAAAACTAAAAAAGACCGTACCCTTTTATGTAATGATGTTTACTTTGAATTTATATTAGTTCACACAAACACTCCATCCATGCTTTTGTTCCGGCTCTCCGGTCCAGTTTAAGAACCCATTGTGGCCCTCGAGTCAAAAAGTTTGCCCACCCCTGGTCTAGGCCCAGAATTAGCCTGTATATCAAAGATGCTCAGGGCAACCTCACCACAGACCAACTATGGCCCAGCCCTGAGTACCCATTCATTATAATATAAGCCCACCTTCCAGGAGAACGCCTTTAAAAACATGTTTTCCTGCCCTGGCCAGTGTTCTCAGTGGTTAGAGCGCCAGCCTGCACACAGAAGGGTAGCAGATTCAATTCCCAGTCAAGGGCACTTACCAGTCAGGTGTGTGCAGGAAGCAACCAATAGATATGTCTCTCTCACACTGATCTCCCTCCCTCTCTCTCTCTCTCTCTCTCTCTCTCTCTCTCTCTCTCTCTCCCTCCTTCCTCCCTCGCTCCCTTCCACTCTAAGAAAAAAAAAAAGATCAATGGGAAAAATATCCTCGGATGAGGATTAACAAAATAATAATATGTTTTTCTTACAAACCCTCCTAAAAAGTAATTTCAATAGTAAAATACTATTGGGTTTTGTGTGTTTTTTTTTCCATATTTTTATTGATTTCAGAGAGGAACGGAGAGGGAGGAGAGATAGAAACATAAATGATGAGAGAATCACCGATCAGCTGCCTCCTGCACACCCCCGACCAGGGATCGAGACTGCAACCCGTGCATGTGCCCTGACCAGGAATCCAACGAGTGACCTCCTAAATTCATAGATGGACGCTCAACCACTGAGCAGCACTGGCTGGGTCTATAGGGTTTTTATAACTGCTGGAAAGAGCAAAACACGGCGCCGACTAAAACATCCACCCACTGAAGCAGAACAGGGGCTGGCGGCCTCCTGGCACCCGGCCCTGCCACCTGGCTCAGTGGGCGGATACGTACGGGGTCGCACCACATGCCCCCCACAGCTAGAGGCTGTCCGCGGAGGGCTCCCCTCTGCCCGGGACGATAGGGACACCGTGGAAGGCACAGCAGATGGGAAACCAGATCCTGCTGGCGTCACCGAGCCACTCAGATCAAACCAAGCCCGAAACTCACCCCACCTCTGGACTTTCCAGTTTCAGGAGCCAAAACCCTCCTCTCATTGTTCAGACCATCTGAACCGGGTTTCTGTTACCTGGGCTGTAAACACTCCCTCCTGGCACAGAGCCGGGCATCACTCATGCGTGCGGTCAGTCCTGCGAGGCAGCGTGACCACGGGCTGCCCCCTGGACGGGCTGCACCCGCGGGGGCGCTCTGAGCTGTAGGAAGTGAATGAGCTGTAGAACATTCTGTAAACAGCTATGAGGACAGGGGTGGGTGGGGACCCAGGGCAGCTGGGTGGGGGGGGGGGGGTGACCAGAGGCCTGCCTAGGCCCTTTGCAGATAGAACCCGTGTTTGTTGGGGACCCTCACATGTGTACCCCTTATTCTAGGCTTCTTTTCTGTTCTCATCCAACTACTCAAAGTCCGACGAGGTGGCTAAAATGGCCTCAATACTGAATAAACTAAAAGGAAAACAAACCCAGCCCTAGCCTTGCCCGAGAACGGGGCTGTGGTCTGTAAGGGGTCTATCCTCCAGGTCTACCTGAATAAACGGGACCATGGAGCCGGCCAGGAGCTGCTGGTGCCACACACCAACAGGGAAGGTCTGGGGCCTCCACTTCCCCAGGCAGGCTGGCTCCGAGGTGCCTGGTGAGGTGGGCACGCCAGTGACCCCGAAAGAGAGAGGCCAACTCCGTGCCCCAGCCAGGTAGCCTGGCCCATCCTGCCTGGGGCAGGACAGAGTGGCCTAAGCCAGCATTTCCTCTAGCCTCCAAAGTCAAGTTCTTCCACCGGGCTTCTCGCAGGCAGAGCTAACCACCAGCTGCCGGTGCCAGCGGTAACCTCCACGGAGGACAGCCATCTTAAACCACCAGTAAAACGCATTTCAGAGTGTGCCAACGATGGGTGCTTTTACCCCCCGCCCTTCTGTCGTGTCCCGCCACACCCTGCCCCACCGGTGCCCTGGCAGCTGCGGATCCTGCCTATGCCATGTGATGTGACCCAAATAAGAACCACCAGAACCACAGAATTATTATAAAGATATATTCCATAAAAGAGCTTGGCAGTCAAAGAAAGCTTCACACATCCCAAACGCATTCTTCTTCCCCTAGTCTACAGGAAAAATTGTAAAAAAAAAAAAAAAAAGGGGGGGGGGACATTTTAACAGTATCATCAACAAACACCCACCAGCTACGCCACAGCAGCACGCGCACCCGGCCAGGCGGTGGAGGCGGCACCCAGTCGCTGCACAAGGACAGAACTGGTACCCGACCCAGAGGAGCAGGAGCCCGAGCCGCAGCTGCCCGCCGTCCCTAGGGCTCTGCACACACGGCGACTTCATATCCAAGAGCAGGCCCAGAGCAGCCCTGACAGGAGGGGCGGGCGCGGTGGCCACAGGTATCCCGGTTGGGGAGAAAGGAGTCACCTCAAAAGTTAGCATCAGAATGTCCCGAGCCTCTCCCCAGCTGCAGCCGGGGTGGGCACAGAGGCCTGGCCCGAGCTCTCTGCAGGGAGCGGCAGTGCCAGGCTGGCCAGCGAGCGGCCTCAGCGTGTGGCCTGAGGAGCCCGGGCGAAGCCCCCTGACCTCGCAGTGGAAGAGTCATATTCAAGTTCCAGGTGACAGTTTCAGTAGCACCAAGACCAGAAGACAGTGCGGCCGAGCGAGCGGGGAGGGCAGTGGGTGCGGCTGGGCGCACCTGGGCCGTGGGGATGGAGAGGAGCAGCTGGCGGGGCGGGGCGGGGCGGGGCTGGTTCTGGAGACACTCACAGGAACTAGAAGGGATGGCTTCAGTCCCAGACACAGTAAGGCTGCTCGGAGGAGAAGGCCCGAGGAATGCAGATGGCGTGAGAACATTCTTGCCCCCATAAATAAACTATTTACACGCTTTACGAAAAGGAGAGCCAGTCTCAGAGAAGAGCCCGTCTCAGTCCCTCGTGCCTCCAGGGCGTCAGCCGCCAGGTCGGGTACCAGTCCTGTCCTTGCGATGCAGGGGAGATGGAGCAGCACTCGGCGGCCGGGAGGGAGGGCAGCAGCCAGGCTCACCGCACCGCTCAGGCTTCCTGCGCTTGGACACGGCTGAGGGTCCTGCAGACCCACCAGCCTCCGAGGTGCACCTGTCACCCCATCCCGTTACAGGCAGCGCCCTCTGCTGCGGGGAGAAGCCCTATCCATGCCTGCTGGTCCCCTAACCAAGTCCCACTCACAGAGGACGCGGCTGCCCGCCAGGCCAGCACCGATGTCGCGAGTGGTGAGGGGCCAGGGCGCCTGCAGACACCGGGCTCCAGGAGGCCCGGTCAACCCTCCTGGCAGCCCCAGGAGCCGGTCCCTCGGTCGCCACCCCCACCTAAAGACTATTCTGTCTCTGGGCCGACCCCCGCAGGGAGCCCGGTCACAAGTTCCTTCTGTTCAGAGGGTGAAGATGAGGCCCTAGGTCTTCAGCACCAGCAAGCAGGGTCAGAGGTCACGCACGCTGATGCTGAAGACGGTGCTGGCTCTGGCGGGGCGGCCGCTTCGCTGCCTCTGGACGTGAAGTGGACATGAAGGGCTCTGGCCTCCACGTGGCTCAGCTCTGCTCACTCCCCGCTGCTCCTCAGAAGTGGTGGCCGGCCTTCACGGCCTCGATGTCTGAGATCAGGGTCTTCGCCAGGAAGATGCCGAATATCTGAAACCAAGGCCGGCAGAGGCAGCAGCGTCAGCGTGGGACCAAGGGGGGAGGGCCCCGTGGGCAGGGCGAGGCGGGTGCCGCAGCCACGGCCACTCCTGCCCAGGCACCGAGGACGCAGCAAGAGTACCCGCGGGGCATGTGGCAACGCAAGACCAGCCCACCAGTGAAAGTGAGCCCTGGGCCCGTGGCTGCACCCCTGGGCCCTGAAGGGGCGAACAGCAGCACCACAGAGGCAAAGGGACACACCTATGCCCGGGGCTACAGTAAGAAAAAACAGGCTCCCCCTGACTGGTTCCGATTCCCAGATAATACCTCCTGAACGTTTCCGTAAACCCGACTTCCCCAGAAAGCCCAGGCGCCCCGATCCGACTGCGGGTCTCTGAGGCTGACCTCCGGGCCGGACAGACAGGTGGGAAGACTGACGTTTTTCCACCGACTGTGACCCTGGTCACCTCAGAAGTTCTAGTTTTTATCCTCCCCTTTAAATTCTTGTGATTTGTATTTGATGAGCCGGTCCCTCTATACTGATTCCTTTGCCCACTTTTCAAGTACATTTTGTCTTTCCTTTTCTGGATGCTTCTGTCTCCCAGCCTTCCGCTGAGATCACACGCCTCGCTGCTGAGGGAGGGAGGAGTGTGTGGGAGGCGGCTGGCGGCCCCAGGCCCCCTCAGTCACCCGCCTCAAGGCCAGGCCAGAGCCAAACGCTTTCTAAAAGGTGCGTTTCTGCACCTAACAGCAGCGGCAGCCCCAGAGGCTGGTCCCAGAGGCTGGTCCCAGAGGCTGCCAGGGCTGTGGCTGTCGCCCAAGCTCTGGGCACGCAGGGAAACCCGCTTTCTCTGACTCCCTGAATTCCTGACTTTCTGCTGCCAGTTCTCCCATCAGACCCTCGCCAGGCTGCTCACCCCACTCTCACTGCCCCCTGGTCACCACCACCTTCCCACCTGTGGAATCTGGGTCAACGGAACAGGTGCAGCCGCGAGGGACAGCAGGACAGACCTGGAGCAGGGAGATGGCGATGAAGACGCCGGCCACGATGTAGATATTCCGCGGCAGCCAGCCCTCCAGCGCTGGGATGCAGCCTTTCGTGAAGATGAACTCGTCCCACTTGCTCTTCAGCTGCAGGAAGATAGCACAGTCCCCTGAGCCCAGGACCCGGACGTCCCCACCCGGCACAGGGCCCCTCGGGGGGCAGGCAGCGGTGCCCAGGGCAGACAGAGCCCCAGGAGGAATGTGGACTTGGGCAGTGTGTGTGTCAATAACCTGCCTAGCCAAGGCCATGACCTTTAACCCCTTCCTTTGGGCTTCCACAGTTAAAGACCAACCTGTGCAGCCCCCCACAAGCCCACGCCTGAGAAAGGGGGGGGGGGGGCTCGCATGCTTGGAGAGGAAGCTGTGTCTTTAGAAAGAAACTGGGAGAAGGGGGTTCAAGGGCTTCCGAGTCAGAGGCGTTGGCTAGAGAAGGGACAGTGGCTTCTCCGAGGGTACCCCTCAGTCCCAATCAAGTGGCTCCAGCAGCCGGAGACGCAGGGACAGGCACAGCCCTGGAGTCCATCTTAAAACCAAGATTGTCCCTGATTCTGACTGTGCTGGTCTCAAGCCCTAATGGAGGCTCGGCAAGCACACGGGGATCTCAGCAGAGCATGCACACCCCGCCCCTACATGTCCCCACTCGCCCTCCCTCACCCTGCACCCCCTCCTCATGCAGCAAGCAGCCCTGCCCTCACCCATCAGCCTCCACTGTGGCAACACTGATGAACATTCACTCATTTTCGTGGTGTCAGGGGCCGAACTGTGTCCCCCTACAGTTCATGTTAAAGTCCTAACTCTCAGAATGGGACTGTAGTTGGAGAGGGTGTGTAAAGAGGCGGATCTACTAAAATGAAGTCACTGGAGAGGGTCCTAATCCAATACGGCTGTGTCCTAAAGAAGCAGACTTCAGGACACCAAGACACAGAGGGAAGACCAGGTGAGGACTCGGGGAGGAGCAGACGGCCTCAGAAGACACAGCCCTTGGTCTTGGACCTCTAACCGCCACGGCCCTGAGAAAATCAATGTGCTGTGGAAGCCACGGGAGTCTGCGGTGCTGTGTTCTGGCAGCCCAAGCACCTAACTCCAGTGGCACCTAACGCCACTGAATTCCTAACTGGAAGCCGCTGTCGGTACAGGCCCGTCTCTGTGAAGGGGAGGTCAGTGCAGAAGGGTTGAGGCTCTCGAACCGGAGTGCAAGCCCCAGTACCCATGGCCAACAGGGCCGCCACTCCCGTCACCAAGGCCACCGCAGCAAGGGCTGGCGTGGGACTCACTTCCTTACGGCCAGGCGCACACGCCCTGCGGCCTGCAGAAAGCCCCGAGGACTGACCCGCCTCCAGCTCCTGCAGCTGCATCCTGAACCCCTAAATAACACACACCCTGGGGCCCCAAGAAATCTCTTTTGAAATGTAGTCTTTGTCCCCGAACTTTTGTTTGCTCTCTTTCCACTAATGTAGCAACTGCGAGGTTATGTGACGACAGCTCACGGGGCTTGAAATCACAGCCACGCTGCCCCGGGAGCCCCGCCGCCCCTCAGGGCACGTGTGCTGGCCACCGCGCCCCTCTCCCTTGTCCTCCCTCTCCAATTGCACCTGCTACGTCAGGAAGCTGCACCACGGGGAGCAAACCAGAAGGACGCACAGTCATCTGGGCTCTCACCTGAGTCCTGACATCATAGCCACACTGTGTGTTCAACACTTTTTGCTGCAAGAAAAGCAGAAAACATCGGTCATTCTTGTTCCCTTGAGAAGCTAGTGGTAGAGGCTCTGGAAGAGTCACAGCCACGCACAGCAAGTCCCGTATACATCCCAGCATGGCTGCCGTCCTCCGACTCAGCTGCCGACCAGCCTTTCCTGCTGGGACGGGCGGGCCAACTTCCCGTGGGAAGGGCTAGAGTCCCAGCCGAGGGCAAACTACGGCCCGCGGGCCGGATCCGGCCCGTTTGAAATGAATAAAACTAAAAAAAAAAAGACCGTACCCTTTTATGTAATGATGTTTACTTTGAATTTATATTAGTTCACACAAACACTCCATCCATGCTTTTGTTCTGGCCCTCCGGTCCAGTTTAAGAACCCATTGTGGCCCTCGAGTCAAAAAGTTTGCCCACCCCTGGGCTAGACGGTACGCACCCTGGCTCCCCTGTGGCAGGCGTGCACTGTGGCCACGTGGCACGAAAGCAGCCGGTGCCAACATAAAGGCGACGGGCGCCACTACAGCTCAATCGAACTTGGAGTATGGACACTGACGTTTGAATTTCATACAATTTTCACGTGTCACAGAATATTATCCTTTTTAAATTTTTCAACCATTTATAAGTGGCGGAATCATTCTTGGCTTGAAGGTCACACAAAAGCAGGCGGCAGGCCAGGCCTGCCCACCGGTCAGCTCGCCCCTCCCTGCGCTGGGAACCTGGCCCTTCGGCAGGGAGGATGTGCGGCGGCCAGCCCTGGAGCCGCACCAGGCCCGTGGTGACAACCATGCTCTGTGAAGGGCTCAGTCCCGCTCAGGCTCAGCCTGGCAGACACTCCCTGCTCCTTCCCAGGTTTCTGACACCCAAGGGCTGGGCATGAAAGCAGGTGAATAAGGAGCAACAGAGCAGAATGCTCTGCCACCCAGGTGGCACGTACCCTCTGCGCCTGTGGGCTTTATCTAAGAACTGAACGGCTTTACCGGAGAACTGAGCGTTCTCTCTGTAGAGGGAGAGGGAAGAGGGCGGACCCGGTTGGATACACTCAGAACATCGTGCCCAGGCACCCAGGTCAGAGCCTTCAGGGAGAACAATACTGGTTTTCTCCTGTTTCACCCAGAACCCTGGAGCCAGGGTGGGCATGCAGGAAAGTTCCGGAATTTATCCGTGCACAGAGGGCGAGCCTGGCACTCGTCCATCTGCAGGGAAGCCGCAGCCCAGAGCACGCAGCCCACTCACCGCGGGGTCCGGCACGCAGCAGGAGAAGGGCACGCCGCACTTCTCGCGGCTGTAGCTGGCACCGCTGCAGTTGAAGTAGACGTTGAGGTCCCAGTCTTCGGGGCCGTACGCCCCGCAGCACTGGTTCTGCAGCACAAAGACAGGCCATGAGGGCTCCGGGCCGGGGCTGTGGCCGCCAGCACAGGGTCGGTCTCAGCAACGCGGGGCTGAGTGCGCCTCTACCGGTCACACCGAGGGCCAGCCCCCGGACGTCACCGGCGCAGAGATGCTGAGCGCCAGGCCAGGCGGCCCTTCGCGAAGGAAACGGCGGCCACACGCTGGATCCCACAGGCTGGCTCCATGTGCCCCGCCGTGGCCCAGCGCAGAGAGGCCCAGCCCCGGTGCCCCCTCCACCTCAGGCGTTCCCTCCCTTCCCACCTCGGCCCAGAGCAGGCGTCTCGCTGTCCTCGGAGGCGCCTCTGCACCTGGTGTGTCCTCCTCCTCCAAGGGAACACCTCGTGGGCGGGATGTCCCCTCCCCAAGAAATTCCCACGCTGGCCCCCTACTCCCACAGGAAGAGCTACGTCTGGGTGAATGGGACACACCCCTGCCACCCCGCTATCTGGGGCAGCTACCAAGAGAACCCCGTCTGTCTGAGAGTGTAAAACCAACCCCGCGGGAAGCAGGACCATCCGGGAGCAGCCCCGTCCCCACACCTGCCCGGCAGCTGCTGCGGGTGTGGCCACGGCAGGGGTGGCCGTGGCCGTGACCACAGCTCACACACCCCCCGGCTTCTGGGTTCTTACTCGTAAGGTAAAGCCCACCTTCCCACCCCCACGTCCGTGACTCCAGCTGCTCTAACGATCACGTGATATTCACCGGGAGGAGGTTCCCTGATTCACTGAAAACCTCAGGGACATTCTATTTTGAAAAGGAAAGGAAGACAATGGAGAAACGACCATGTTTCAGGCCAGTGGGGGAGGAGCCACCAGCTCGATGCCACTGAGCGTGAAAAGGAAGAGAGGGGAGGGGGCGCGGCGCTGGCGGGAGGCGCGGTGAGGGACCTCGGGGAGTGGCTGGGATGATCCTGTCAAGGCAGCCGTGGCAGCAGTTGCCCTTCGGGCTTCGCTTGCTGCCCAAGGACAAGAAGAAGAAGAAGATGCGGGAAAGTCGGCCAGGAAGCAAAGGCCCAGTGAGCTACGCTGGGCGAGGCCAAGAGGAAGACGTGGCCCAAAGGCAAAGTCTGGGTCAATTAATATCCCAGTTTGTCTGACAGAGCAACACAGGACAGACTCTGCAAGGAAGCTCCCAACTCCCAGCGTGTGCCCCGGCCGCTGTCGCTGCGACGGAGAACGCGGCTCCGTGGCCAGGGCTGCCCTGCGGGAGCGCCTAGTTCAGGGCTCAGTGAACCTGGTTCCAAGCGCAGAGCTCAGTCATTTACACCAGAAACGCCAGGGTGGGGAGGCCCCGCTGCTGGTGAAGATGCAGGAACAACAGGTCCCACAGCTGTACGTTTTTATCAACAAAACTTTATTAAATTTAAACAAAGAAAAGAAAATGGCCGGCCCTGGCTGGTTCGGCTCAGTGGATAGAGCGTCGGCCTGTGGACTGAAGGGTCCCGGGTTCGATTCCAGTCAAGGGCATGTGCCTTGGTTGCGGGCACATCCCCAGTGGGGGGTGTGCAGGAGGCAGCTGATCGATGTTTCTCTCTCATCAATGTTTCTAACTCTCTAACCCTCTCCCTTCCTCTCTGTAAAAAATCAATAAAAAAATATATTTAAAAAAAGAAAAAAGAAAATGGCCGGGGCAAGGTGACTCCACAGACTAACACAGGTCACCTTGCGCAACACAGGAAGGCTCTCTGGTCATGTGACCGGGGTTTGGCGATATCCCGAGATCCGTGAAATAAGGGTAAACAAGTTTAGATAAATACTAAGAGCAGATCATAGTTATTTTTAATGCTTCCTAACTCGTTTTCTTCCCAGAACTAATGTGTTCCATACAAAACGTGCCTGAGAAGTAGGTTTTCTGGCAGAGCACAGACCACACGGGAGCCCCGCAGAGGCCGGCGAGGCGGGGAGTGGTCCGGTCCCAGCCTCCAGTGCACCGCCCGGGGCGCAGAGGCCAGTGGGGGAAAGGCCGGGCCTGGGGTGGCTGAGGCAATCCCCCGGGACCTGTTCCAGGTCGCATTCCTCTCCATCGGAGGCAGCTTCCTCCAGGCAGCTCTGCCTCTCAAACAGGAAGGGGAAAAGGTCCCTGGAAGGGGACGGGAACAGCCTGACAGTGAGTCACCTCTCTGGGGAGAAGCCCTGGCCCTCGGTACCCACAGTGCCCAGGGGACTGCAGCCACCTGCGTGGCCAGGGATCGAGAGGTCTGGCTCCTGGGGGAGGGTGGCCACGGGGACCGCTGAACTTGCCTGCCCAAACCAGAGGGGAGAGGGCACACGGAGAGCCAGCCTGGACTGCCCGGCAACCATGAGCAGGCAGAGCTGAGGACCGGCGGTGAGGCGGCCCTCCAGGCCCCGCTCCAGGCTCCCCCAGCCTGACTCCTGAGCAGCACACAGATGCATGCCCGGAAAGCACGGCCCGCAGGGCGCCGCAGCGGACTTACGGCTTTCTGAAGGGAGTCGATGAGGTTCTGCAGGTCAATGTCGTCCCGGTAGGATTTGATGTTGCTCTCGAAGAACTCGCGGAACCGGTCCCTCACCCAGTCCTGGAACAAGAAGGCCAGCACAGCCACGGCCAGCTCGAGGAAGAAGATGAGCACGATGGTGCCGCAGAACTGGGGACCAGACGAGAGCGGGAGTCACCACCCTGCACCTCGGCCAGACCCACCCGCCTGCCCAGAGACCCTCATCACTAGCTCATGCCTCCCCACACCACGGCACTGCTGGCTGGAGAGCGACATGGGAGGAACTGTGAGAAAGCTCCCAGCCACTGTGTCAGCATTTCCTCTGAAGGAAGCCGAGGCTCACACAGGCACACAGGTTGCCTGAGGGTACAGAACTCGCACAGGACAGTGAGTTTCCTGGCAGGGCTCTGCGCAGCTTGGTTGGGGGTAGATGACAGTCCACTGCACAAAGCCATGGCCAGAAGCACAGCAGCCCCTGTCCACAGTGGCGGTGACATTCTGGAAGGGCCCACACAGCTGTAGGTCCACATGCCTCCCTCCCACCTGTTCACTGGCCTCACTGCAGCCTAGGACAGAGGGTATCACGCATGCATGCACTCACATACACACATGCACACAGGCCTTCCAAAATGGAATCTCCAGTCACACAGAAGCAAGATACAAAACATAATGCTTTTAAGAAAGAAAAAAAAATTAGCCCTAGCCGGCTTGGCTCAGTGGGTAGAGCGTCAGCCTACGGACTGAGGGGCTATGGGTTTGATTCTGGTCAAGGGCATTATGCCTGGACTGCAGGCTCGATCCCCAGTAGGGGGCGTGCAGGAGGCAGCCAATCGATGATTCTCATCATTGATGTTTCTATCTCTCTCTCCCGCTCCCTTCCTCTCTGAAATCAGTAAAAATATATTTTAACAAAATTAGGAGCCCTGACTGGTTTGGCTCAGGAGATAGAGCGTCGGCCTGCGGACTCAAGGGTCCCAGGTTTGATTCCGGTCAAGGGCATGTACCTTGGTTGTGGGTGCATCCCCAGTAGGGAGTGTGCAGGAGGCAGCTGATCAATGTTTCTCTCTCATCGATATTTCTGACTCTCTATCCCTCTCCCTTCCTCTCTGTAAAAAAATCAATAAAATATATTTTTTTTAAAAATTAGGAAAAACCACACAAATTTTGCCTTTTACATTAAGCTCAGGAAAGAGGAAGCTTGATCTAATGAATTCAACAAATAATATGTTGTAAAACACAACTGTCGTTTCCCCATCAGGTGCTATTTAACGGAATGCATTTCAAAATGAAAGAGTATCTAAATATAAAACTAAACTCTTGGGGACTTGTTCCGCCAGCACATGGAATACACCCTGGAGGAGGGAAGTGATTTCCCAGTGTCACTAACAACATCTCCTGATCTCAGCCAGGAAGGGCAAAGGTGAGCAGCAAACAAACAATTCCTTTAGAACTCGGGGAGGAAGATAAAAGGCAAGAGAGGGGAGGGTGTGGGCAGCAGACTCCGTCCCCCGGGAGCTGAGAACAGAGGGGCCAGATGCTTTCTCCGGGGACGAGGAGCTTGCTCCGCGGATTGTTTCCTGAAATCGTACCATCTGGGGCGGCAGTGCACAAAGGGCCCAAGGAGGCTGTAAGAGCTGCGACCAGGGCGCCCAGATAAGGAAAAAGTCTGCCCAGGAGAACCCCCACGCGGCCCCTGCCCGCCCCTGGGGCCACTCACAAACTTGAGCAGGCAGATGTTCTCCCGCAGGGCCCCCACACAGCCAGCAAACCCCAGGGTGAACATGACCACGCCCACCATCAGCACCAGCACCACGGGGTCGATTCCATGCAGCCGGGTCACTTTGGTGAGGTCGGACAGCACCCCCTGAAAGAAGCAGAGAGCAGGGCAGGATCAGCCTCAAAGGGAGTCCCGGGCGTCGGGCCGGCGTGGAGGGCTGGGCTGTGTGCAGACCTGAATGAGGACAGGCTCCTGCCTTGCATGGCTCAATCATCTCATTAGCAAGCCGGGCGAGCGTGAGGCCCCTGCCTCCTGCCCTTGGAGGCCTCTCTGCCCAGCAGATCCCTGCCCACCTCAGCCCCCGGACCTTCACACACAGCTTTCCTGGTCTCCATCCAGGTGGGGCAAGGGGAGCCCTGAGGGGCCCTGGGACCTGTGGTCAGGGCATCCGGTGCCGGAGCCTCGCCCTGGCCTCCAGACATCTGGCAACTGACTGCACTCAACTGACGGAGAACCCATGATCCTGAGAGGACAGTGGCCTCGGTGTGAGCGCCCCCGTGGAAACAAGGCCAGGAGGCAGCTGCCCATGAAACTTTGTGGCAACGGTGGCACCAAACCTGCAGTGTCCAAATGGCAGTGCCGGCCACGTGTGCTACTGAGCACCTGAATGTGGCAGGGGAACTGAACAAATGAATTTCAATGTGCATTTCATTATAACTAACTTAAATATAAACAGTCACATTTGATTACTGGCAACCAAAAAGGACACAGCAATTCTATGGGATTCAAAGGAGGAAGGAGAAAACAGCAGCCAGACCAGGCCACCCAGGGGGAACTAGGCAGCTGGGCCTAAGCGCCAGGCTCTGCGGGTTGAGCTGCTGCTATTCCGGAGGTGGCCACACGGTGGCGCTATGGGCTATGACTTGCACCTGCTTCCAGGTCACTAGGACAAAGGGACAGTGCACCTGCCCTTTAGGGGTTCACAAGCCACCCTGTAGGTGTCCAAACCCAAAGGCGAGCCTTATCCAGTTCCTAAGGCAAGAAAGCCCTCCCATCCTCCCACCTCCTCCTTCTGGAGGCTCCACTGAAGAAAGAGCCCTGGGCCCGAGGCTCAAGGTGAAACATTAGTTCCCACTGTTCCCGGCCTGGCCAGCTGGGCCTTGTTCAGCCCTCACCACCTCCCCAGCACCCACCCACCCACAGAGCAAAAGGCGCACCGCCTCTAGTACCCTCCCCAGAGCTCCCACTGCCCTTTGTCCTGGATGGTAAGAGCCTGTCTCTCCTCACCTTCCTCCAGAGGCTGGGCAAGGAGGTGCACAGGGCACAGGACCTGCCCCTGCCCACGGGGCCCATAACAGAGCCCTGCTCCCTGGTTCAGAGCCTTTCTGGGGTGAGGACAGAGCTTCAGGAATAAACACACGGACCCTCCTGCTCCCAGAGGCACAGACCTGCCCCGGACACAGCTGCCAACCAGCCCAGGGCGACCTGGAGCTTCGGGAACGGGAAAGAGGGCTCCACACTCACAGAGCTCAATACCCGGCAGCCCAGCCCGGCCCCCAGCGACCCTAGAGCGGGGAAGCGGTTTTCTAAGTTCACTAACTGTTCCCAAGAACTGGCTCAGTCAAGATGAATGACTGCAAATCACGACCTGGCACAGAAACACCTGTCAGGGAGGAAGGGACCGTGAACGCTGAACCAACCTGGCTCTGGCTGTCCGATGCTCAGGGTCCTAGTGACAGCTACTTACCTTTTCGCTCCATGCCCACAGTCCGGCTCCGAGGAAGGCAACTCCAGCCAACTGAGCAAAGGGGGGGGGGGGGGGGGAGAAAGAGAGAGAGACAGAGTTAGGCTGGAAGCCAGCACCATGAACATGCTTCTCAGAGAAAGATTCACACGGCCAGCAGGAGAGGGACAATGGCTCATGTCCATCCTGGCGGATCAGGGCCGGCAGCCCCTGGGCCCCGCAGATGACAGGGTCTGGACCCCGGAACAAGGCACCAGGAAGGCTCTGGATGACCCACACCTACCTTCCCTGAGCATTTAAACAAACTCCTTCAGCCCCCCAGCTCCACTCGCAGGCAGGGGCCCCCAGAACACACTGCCCTGCCAAGATGCCGGAGTTCAGAGCCCGCAGGCCACGCCCGCTGTCCCCATTCCACAAGCACCCCATCTCAGTGAGGTCTGTGTCTACGACACCGGCAGGCCACGGCCGCTGTCCCCATTCCACAAGCACCCCATCTCAGTGCGGTCTGTGTCCACGACACCCGCAGGCCACGGCCACTGTCCCATTCCCCAAGCACCCCATCTCAGTGCGGTCTGTGTCCACGACACCCGCAGGCCACGGCCACTGTCCCATTCCCCAAGCACCCCATTTCAGTGCGGTCTGTGTCCACGACACCGGCAGGCCACGGCCACTGTCCCATTCCCCAAGCACCCCATCTCAGTGCGGTCTGTGTCTACGACACCGGCAGGCCACGGCCGCTGTCCCCATTCCACAAGCACCCCATCTCAGTGAGGTCTGTGTCTACGACACCGGCAGGCCATGGCCATTGTCCCCATTCCACAAGCACCCCATCTCAGTGCGGTCTGTGTCTACGACACCGGCAGGCCACGGCCGCTGTCCCCATTCCACAAGCACCCCATCTCAGTGCGGTCTGTGTCCACGACACCCGCAGGCCACGGCCACTGTCCCATTCCCCAAGCACCCCATCTCAGTGCGGTCTGTGTCTACGACACCGGCAGGCCACGGCCATTGTCCCCATTCCACAAGCACCCCATCTCAGTGCGGTCTGTGTCTACGACACCGGCAGGCCACGGCCATTGTCCCCATTCCACAAGCACCCCATTTCAGTGTGGTCTGTGTCTACGACACCCGCAGGCCACGGTCACTGTCCCATTCCACAAGCACCCCCATTTCAGTGTGGTCTGTGTCTACGACACCCGCAGGCCACGGTCACTGTTCCATTCCACAAGCACCCCATCTCAGTGCGGTCTGCGTCTACAACACCCGCAGGCCACGGCCACACCGACATCGCCCAGGTGCCTCCATAGGCTCCGTGTCGTGGAGACGCTGCACAGCCCTGCGCCGCCCCACCCCACCCCGCCTCAGGCCCAGGTCTCAGGCCTGGACAGACGCAAGCAGCTGCGAAGCCTGCCCCCGACCCCACCCCTGGGCACACGTGTGCTTGGGATATGCCGGGTCTTTCGTTACTAAATTAAAATAGGCCTGAGCTAAGCGACGTGCCCACCCCAGAAAAGCACAGGCCCCATCCCTGACCTGCCACCCGCAGGAACTCACTGGGGTTAGGCTGCCTCAAAGGCACCCCCCACCCCCCAAACACCACACAGATTCCTGAACCGGGAGGATTTTCCCACATGAAACAAACACCTCCTGGTCTGCATATCATCAGCCTCCTGTTTCACTCCCTGACACCGTGCAGGCACTCGCTGCCATTTATCAGGTCCTCGTGGGAAACAGCAGAGCCGGTGTCTCCACGGCTCTCACCTCTCCCACATGGATTCTCCAGCTTCAGGACGTCCCTGCCTATGCAGCCCACCGCCAGCCTGCAGATGGGAAGAGAAGAACCTGGCAAGAAAGCCCTGGGCGTTCTTACCCTCTTCTGCAGCCAATTTCAGAAAACGTGGGCATGCCCACTATTCGGAGGGAACTTCTGAGGGCTGACTTCTCACTGCTGGTTCCCTCACAGCCTGTGGACCCCAAGTGAAGAAGCCCTGGGGGGACCGATCCCTCGATTTCACCAAGGGGAACACGGGCCAAGCAGAATGCCAACCGGGGGGGGCGGGGGGGGGGGCACAACCTCCTCCTCTCCCCAGTGCCCCAGGTGGTAAGCGAGCCTGAAGGTGAGCCGTCACTGCCCACTGGATCCTGGAGGCTTCCTTCCCACCATCCCTGAGTCCTGGCTGTCTCACTTCCTCTTCAAAGCCGGAAGTGGAGGCTTTCTTCTGGGCTCATCTGGTCTCCGAAGAGCTGGTCATTCCCTTCTCCACAGACCACTCAGCTTTGGGCACGAGGCACACATTCACAGGCGTCCTTGTCCACACACCCTGTCACTGCTCCCCCCCTCCTCCCCTCCTCCCCCACCTCCCCCTCCTCAGAGCTCTCCAAATGCTGGGAGCCTCACACTCAGGCCTACCCCACCCCCGAGCTCTCTCGACAGTTCACAGGCTTTCGATCCCATCTACACTGCACACTGCTGACCACACGCCCGTCTCCAGCCACAGCTGCTCCAAGTCAAACACTCAGCATCTACTTGACTCGTCACCTGAGCGATCGAAGGACTCTTCAATCTGCACGTGCCCCCAACTGGAGCCTTGCCCCCCCCACCCAGTTCCTCCCCAACTCTGCCCTCATTACATTATGGCACCTACTCACTCACTTAAGACAGAAAGCCTTGACCGCATGCTTGATGCCTCTCTTTCCCTCCAACTCCAAGTTCCCCCTACCAGACCCTCTGCTGGTTCTCCCTCCAAACCTCGTGGCCAGTTCTCCTCCTGCCCCTGCTGCCACCTGTCCATGTCCACCCCCTCGGCGCCTCCTCACAGGTCCCCAAGCAACTGCAATGATCTTTTAAAAACAACGCACACACGACTCCATACCCTGCAATGACTTCCTTGAACTCTTAGAATAAAATTCAAACTCCTCACCACAGCCCACAAGGACCAACACGGCCAGGCTGTGGCCCACCCTCTACCATCACCTCCTACCCATCTCCCCTCCCCAGCCCCACTCCAGGCCACGCTGGCACCGGTACCAGTTCTGAACGCAGCAAACGCAGCCTGTCTCACAGCCGTGACACCGTTCCCTTGGCCTAGAACAGCGATGGCGAACCTATGACACGCGTGTCAGAGGTGACACGCGAACTCATTTTTTTGGTTGATGTTTCTTTGTTAAATGGCATTTAAATAAGTAAAATAAATATCAAAAATATAAATCTTTGTTTTACTATGGTTGCAAATATCAAAAAATTTCTATATGTGACACGGCACCAGAGTTAAGTTAGGGTTTTTCAAAATGCTGACACGCCGAGCTCAAAAGGTTCGCCATCGCTGGCCTAGAATGTCCTTCCTCCCTCTCCCTTCCTGGCTCCGTCCCTCCGTTCATTCCAGGCTCTTCACAGTCCACTCCTCAGGTGCCTCCTTTCCTGTCCCAGGTGGACAAGCCCCCACCTTCATCCTGACCACCTCCCGTGCCTGCTTTTCCTCCGGCCGTCAGCCAAGGCCACACGAGCTACCTGTCCAGTGTCTCTCCCGTTTAAGCTCTCTGAGGGCAGAGAGGTTTTCGGTCTTGTTCCGGGTTGTACCCCAACAACTTGGCGAGGACTTGGCCCTTGTAGGTATAGAGCAGGCGTGAGCGCGTGAGTCGCCAGAGCCCCCAGACGGAGCAGCCCTGCCCGTGGTCCTGCCTGCTCGCCTCCCAGCGCTCTCCCGGGTCTCAGTCCAAATGCACTCAAAGCAAGAGCGGGCCAAGCAAAGGCCAGGCTGGCCAGGTCCAAGGCCAGGCCCCCCACGGGGACATTCGGGTCAGAGCAGGATAGGCCTGGAGGCTGTCATCCCAACCCCCTCCAGTGGCCCCAGCAAGCATCCCAGCCCACCAAGCTGCACTCCACGGCAGCGCGCCCACTGCCTGGCACCATGAGGGACGGTGAGGAAAGCCCACCCCCTATCACCCCTCACTGGGCCCCGGTGAGCTGCCTGCTCCCCGCCACTGGGCACAGCTCTCTTCTCACACGGGCTGCGCTCCCAGACAAAGGGCTTGCGCTTCCTTCCTTCTCTAAAGGAAGGACTCAAGTTAACTTGCACCAGGAAAGACAGGAACCAGAGGTCACATGTCAAGACCTTGGGTTTAATGATGCTGATCCGGCAGAAAGTCTGGGCCCAGCACTTATTTTAGAGACGAGTTGACTGAGGATCAGACAGGGGAAGTGGCCTGTCTGGAAGCTCACAGGGCAGCCCTGTGACCGGCAGCCAGGACCGCCAGCATCACCCGGTTCGCCGTGAACTCTTGCACCGACCATCGGTGGGGCTGGGCCATCCTCACTGGGAGACGTTCAGCCGGCCGCCCGGCTTCAGAGTAGCCTTCCTAGTCTCTCTTCTAAACCCTGATGCAGTTCCTCCCAGAGAATGAGGCCCAGTTGCCCCCAGCCCGAAGGGAGGCCGCGGGGACGTCACCGCAGTGGCACGGTGGCAGTAGCACCAGCCTTCCCTGAGCACCAGGCCCCGTGTTAATCACTGAACACCCCGAAGAGGCCCTTCCATACCCATCACACGAGCACTGTTACCCCCATTTTTCAAACAGGAAAACGGATATATAGGACAACTTGGTTATTTGTCCAAAGTCACCTGGCTGGCTGGTGGCCAGGAGATAAGACCAAACCTGAGTTCCTGACCTCCCTTATCTCCCTGGCCAGGAGGAGGGGCCGGTCAAGGGGCCAGAGGTGAGGACGTTTCTCAGAAGGGGCTTCTGAGCTGTGCGACTCTAAAACCAAGGCCCCCCACTGTCCGCCAGGTGGTGGGGATCGCTGAGTCCCAACCAGGGCAGGTGGCCTCCTGGGAGGGAGAGGGGGTGCCCCTGTAAAGATCCCGCATCAGCCTTCCCACCCCAGACAAAGGAGCCTGGGAAGGAAGGCGGAGGATGGTCCCGCCCTGCCTGGTCATGGGGCTGCACAGAACCCCTCTCCCGTGAGCGAGCTGCGGGGCTTTACCCCAGAGGTTCCCACCCCGGCCGGGCCTGCTGGACGGCAGGAGGTCCCGAAACCACGAAACCCCGTGTGTCGAAACAGCCCCTCTCCACTGGCAGTTTAGTGGCCAGGCTCCTTGCGAAATGTCATTCCAGTGTGTGAACATACTTAGGCCACTCCTGTGGGCCCAGAGGGCTTTGCTCAACACGCTGGAGACAACCCGCCAGCAGTAGCGCAACACCTCGGGCTGCCCCGTGGCCTCTGGCGGGAAGCTGACACTCACAGAGCCCTTCCCTTCCCCTGGGCCGCCTGGGGGAGCCTCGAGAAAACCAGAAGCATCCCCAAGAAAGAGAAGGCTGGATGAACAAGCACAGCACAGGGCAGGGGTCCTGGCTCCGCCCTCCGCCCTCCGCCCTGCAGCTTCCTAGAGACAGGACCTGCGTGGGGACCTGCGGGAGTTGGAGGACCTCCCTAGGCCCGTTTCCCTCCCTGGGTCACAGGAGGCGGTAGGACTGAGGGACGTGTCATAGGCGATGTACTTAAGCCTCCTGGGGGGACAGAGCACAGGCATGGAGGGGCAGACTCCACCAGCATGGGCTGGACGGGAACACTACTTGCCGCGCCCTCCCGCCCCACCCCCGCCAGGAAAACTCCCCGCACTAGGTCCTAAGATAAGGACCTTCCTTCCAGGCATCTGTTTCTTAGGTCTCTGGAGACAGCAGCACATCAGAGTTGAGGGGAACAGCCTTCTGGGGGCTTTCCAAGGCGGACAGGAGAGACTGATGGGAAGGAAAGGGTGGGGAGAGGCTAGCACGGTCACCTCTGTCCCTGACTCCCCGTGACCTTGAGCAGCCACCCCTGCCTTGGGCCTCAGTTCGCCAATCCGCAAATTCCAGCGGCGGCAACCAGTGATCGCCGACTGGCCAGTGGTCGCCAACAGCATACGCACCTCCTGCTGTCTAAACTCTGTCACCCCAAATCGTGCAGGTGGAGCCCATGGCTCTGGCAGCTACAGATGGGGAACCCTGACTCAGGCCCGGGGACTTGGGAGAACACCAGACATGCTCGTGGGCACTTGAAAAGCCAACAATCAAATACTGGCCAGAAAGGACGCCAGAGAGGCGGGCCCACACCTGGCCTGGCCCAGAGACCCAGTGGGCTGGGGGGAACACCAGGGTGTCTGCGGGGTCAGGAGGCCTTGCCCTCAGGACTGTGGCCACTCTGAACCCTACACAGAGCAGGGAACGTTCCTTTCAAAATGGTCCCACATTAAAATAGTCCAAACCAAGCCACTTCCCAGCGGGACTCTGGAAGCCGGAAGGGACGCGGGGGCCCAGCTTCCTCCCTGGGGAGAAAGAAGCAGGGCCAGGCCAGGACGGTGCCTCGCACAGGGTCACCCGGCGGCCTTCCTCCCGCCGGAAGGGTGGTGCTGGGCAAGCAGCGCCTGTGCCCTGCCCAGCACAGCCCGAGAAGCAGGACTCCCCAGCGTTCGGACAGAGGAGCTTCTACAGACGCCTCTGCCTTCCCTGATAACAGAGCCCACCGCCTCCAAGCCCCGCCCAGGAATCTGGCTGCGTCAAAGCCTTTGAAAGGAAGGAAGGAAGGAGGGCAGGCTTATCTAGGGGAGGTGACAAA
Source organism: Myotis nattereri (assembly GCF_964212035.1). NCBI lineage: Eukaryota > Metazoa > Chordata > Mammalia > Chiroptera > Vespertilionidae > Myotis > Myotis nattereri. The sequence continues at coordinate 11,776,959 of NC_138088.1, forward strand.
CAGCTCCTCAAGCAACTGAGAGGAGGAACCCCCACCCAGACCCCCCCCCCCCCCGAGCCCCTGCCATCACTAGCACAGCTCAGTGCCCCACAGCGGGCGGAAAAGCAAGATTCTGAGCCAGGGTCCACACTTGTATGAGCCAGGGAGTGAACACTTGCAGCTTTGCCTATTGTTTCAAGTCCTCAGCTCCGCCGTGGGAGCAGGAACGCGGCCACAGATGAAACGCAAACGCACGGGCAGGGCTGTGTCCCAGAGAAGCTGTGTGCGCACAGCAGGCCGAGAGCCAGGTGTGTCCTGCCCTCGGCTATCACACTGACACCATCTGGAGCTGGAGACAAAACAGGATTTCCTTTGGCTCGGACACGTGAGCCCCGGGAGCATCCCCCATTCAGGTCCACAACCCTGGTATGTCTTCCCATCACTCCAACCCGACTTCATAGCCCAAAACTGTAAATAACACAAATGGTACATTTCCACAACAGAACGTTACACAACGATGAACATGAATGCTGTAACTACACACAATGGCATGAATGAAGCTTACACACAATAGTTAATAAAAGGAGGCAGACTAAAAGGATATAATACTGGTAAGGAAGTGCTATGCATGGAATTGGATGTTTGTGGTGATCCCACTTCAAATCCACAAGTTGAAGCCCTAACCACTGGGATGCATTTGGAGGTGGGGGTTTGGGGAAGTGATTAGGGCTAGAGGAGGTCAGAGGGTGAGGCCTCCATGACTAGTGTCCCGTAGGAGGAAGAGGAACCAGAGCACTCTCTCTGACATGTGAGGACACAGCCAGAAGACAGCCGTCTGCAAGCCAGGAAAAGAGTTCTCACCAGATGTGCCCACGCTGGCACCCTCACCTCAGACCTGCAGCCTCCAGAACTGTGAGAAAATAAGTTCCTGTTAGGGCAACCTGCCTCGGGTACCCTGTTATGTCAGCCCAAGCTGAAAAAGACAAGAAGAATACTTAGGTGGACGAGCTGTACACAGCATCTAGTCAAAGTTATTAGCGAGGCAAAAAGGGGGGTGGGGGGATGTGACCTATAATAAGGGGCGGGGGAGGGGGGACCAGTAACTAGAAAAAGACAAGTATGACAGGAAATTGAATTAGCAAAGATTCTAAAACAGATATGGTAAATAGCCTCAGGGATTTAAAGGAAAAAATAAAGAGAATGAAGAGAGAAATATATATATATATATATATATATATATATATATATAGATATATAGATATATATAGATATATATATATATCTATAAAAGCCTAAGCAACAGTCCGTTCGAAGGTCCAACCAGTAGCTATGACACGCACTGACCACCAGGGGACAGACACTCAACACAGGAGCTGCCAAGCTGCGGTGACTTGGCAGCTGCGGTTCTCAGATGATGCACCTAGAACAAGAGAGGAGGGAGCCCGATTCCGGGGTGCATCACCCAAGAACCGCCCTCTCACAATCCGGTACCCCTCAGGGGATGTTGGAGAGCCGGTTCCTGACCGATCCCCACAGGCCAGGTCAAGGGATCCCACCTGTGCACGAATCTGTGCACCGGGCCTCTAGTAGAAAATATAAAAAAAGACCCAAATGAAACTATTAGAAATAGAATAAAGCCCAGCCAGTGTGGCTCAGTTGGTTGAGCATCACCCCATGCATCAGGAGGTCACCAGCTGGATCCTGGTCAGGGCATAAACCAGCCGGGGGCAAACTATGGCCCACGGGCCGGATCTGGCCCGTTTGAAATGAATAAAACTATTGAAAAAAAAGACCATACCCTTTTATGTAATGATGTTTACTTTGAATTTATATTAGTTCACACAAACACTCCATCCATGCTTTTGTTCTGGCCCTCCGGTCCAGTTTAAGAACCCATTGTGGCCCTCGAGTCAAAAAGTTTGCCCACCCCTGGCATATACCCAGGGTGCAGGCTCAATCCCAGTAGAGGGCATACAGGAGGAAGCTGATCAATGATTCTCTTTCATCATTGATGTTTCTATCTCTCTCTCCCATCTCCTTACCTCTCCCTGGAAAAAAGAAAGAAAGAGAATAAAGTCAAACTCTTGAAGTGAGCCAGAGGAGAAAAGAAGAGACACATTACATACAGAGTATGTATGCATATTTTAACCACTGAAATGAAAATAGATCAAAATGGGATGCAGGAAGCATATACATAAAATACTTATACCAGGGAAAAAAGATTTATAATCAATGACTGAATCTTCTACCTTAGATGCTAGAAAAACAGCAAAATAATTCCAAAGTAGAAGGAGATAATAAAAATAAGAGAATCAATAAAAAAAATTTATTTCAAAAGAAATCAATGAAGTTGAAAAAGAAAAAACAGAGAAAAACCTACAGAAGTCAGATCCCCGAGTCAAACCTGCTTTACAGAGGCAGGAGGCGGGTGGGCGGCTGCCTGCAGAAGGGGGGCCGGCTGCCGAGGGCACAGGACAGCTTCTGAAGTGGGGGACATGTTTTCTGTCTTCACTGGGTGATGATGGTGGTTCCATGGGCGCCCAGTTGTCAACGCATCCACCTGTACACTTGAAATGGCTAAATGTTATTGTCTCATTTACACCTCAACAGGGGTGTTATTTTCAAAAAGCATTTCTGGGGGGAAAAGGTACAAACAAGATGGGAATGAGACTCCCACGCAGAAGACAAGTCGCTCCAGCAGCTGGGGCCGGGCTGAGTTGAGTAGGTGCTGGCAGAGATGCTGAGTCACACGCACTCCAGTCACAGACCTGAGACTACCTGTGAGCCAGAACGGTCACAGGTGCCCGGCGCAGAGCAGTGCACCTCAACACCCCCCCGCCCCCCGCCCGGGGATCAGCCTCTGGGCGCCCAGGCCCTGCAGGCCAGCGCCACAGGCAGCAAGTAGCCAGGAGAGCCTCCGATTAAGTGACCCCTGACTTGACCTCTGCCTTGGCAAGCGTTGGAGAAACACGCACACCTGTGTGATTAGCTGATCTCTTTCTTAGGAACTGGGACAGCCCTTCTGGAGAAGCAATTTGGACTATATAAACATGTCAGGCCCTCGGAACAACGAACACACCTTCTGACCCGTTTAATCTCCCTCCCGGGACTCGACTCCAGCAAGTCATCCCTGTCCTCCCCCACACGGAAGAATCTGTATTACACAAAACCAACCACTGCGTCCTTATCTGGGATCGTAAAAGCAATGGAAACAACCTAAATGCCCAATACGGGAATTTCCAAAAGTACACTCAGGAAAACTGCAGCCACCTGGATGAGCTGCGCGCGGGGATGTGCGCATGAAAGCGCAGGCCTCAAGGCTGCGAGGACGGGCCCCGGAGGACCCTGGTGATGAGGCAGGAGAGCGGAGCTCGAGGAGGGAGTACGATGCAGCTGGGGTGTCTCGTGCAGAGTTTCCATGCAATTGCAAACGTTTATGAAATAAAACTTGAAGAGAAAACGAAACCACTTCTCAGCAGTGAAAATGAAAAGATGCTAAACACAAAAAAACACTAGCCTTTCGCGGCTTTCTGACAGCATCAGTTACCCAGAGATGGAAGGGGAGGAACATCTGCACTCGGACCTGGGGCTCTAACATTACACGGGGTCCAGCTCACACGCGGGCAATTCTGTCAGCCCAGCGTAGGAGGTACTGACTGCCCCCCTCGTGGGAGAAGGAGCGCGATAAAGGCCGCAGGAAGAGAAGAAGGCTCTCCACTCACAAAGATGCTGTGACTTTGCCTCTGGGGGAGGGGTGCGGGGGGGGGGGGGGACAGGGGGCGACCACATATCCTGGTCTGCCTGGGACAGTCCTGGCGACACCTGTTGTTTCGGCAAAATTCTTAACTTCTCTTAGCAAGGTCACCCCAGGTTTCCCAGTTTGGGCCATAAATTACATGTACGACACCATACTCACGGGAGGCACCTGTCACGGTGAAGGGAGGCGCCTCTCACTCAGCAACAGGCTGCACCTGGGCTCAGAGGCTGACCCTGCACTCTGTAAGTCACCGAGCAGCAACAGCAGGGACCCTGCTCTCTGGACAGGGCACCGTCTGTGCTCACGAGGGGCTCAGCTCTTCACTTTGACCCAGTCCTCCTCTGCGGTAGATGCAGGCAAGGCCTTCACCCGACCCCGTGCCAATTAACCTCAGTGTGTGCGGTGGGAAGCAATCCTGGCTCTGCAGACGCCATCTGATGACCCCTATACAGGACTCACTCCGGGGACGGGGAATGCGAAGTTCTCTGGGGAGCCAGTGAGCAAAGGGCCGCCCACCACCCCTCCCGGCCCACCTGCCTCCCTTCCTCTGCAAGTCCAGGGAGAGTGTAAGCACTTTTAACTGTGGTAAGTGGGCGTAATATCAAATTGCCATTTTTAAGTGTACAGCTTGGTGGGACTCGGCATATTCAAAGGGTTATGCCACCACCACCACCATCCACAGAACTTTTTTTTAAATATATTTTTATTGATTTCAGGAGAGAGAGAGAGAGAGAGAGAGAGAGAGAGAGAGAGGAACATTAATTATGAGAATCATTGAATGGCTGCCTTCTGCACACCCCTTACTGGGGATGGAGCCAGCAACCCAGGCATGTGCCCTTGACCGGAATCGAACCCAGGACCCTTCAGTCTGCTCTACCCACTGAGCCAAACCAGCTAGGGCCACAGAATTTTTTATCTGGCAAAATTGACACCCTGCCCATTGAACAATAACTTCCCCATTCTCCCCTCCCCCACTCCCTGGCAACCATCATTCTACTTTCTGTTTCTATGAATTTGACTGCTCTGGGTACATCACATAAATGGAACCATACAGTATCTGTTCTTGTGTGGCTGAGTATTGCACTTACCACAGCGTCCTCAAGGTTCATCCACGCTGTGGCAGGTGGCAGGACTGCCTTCCTTTTTAAGGCTGAATAATATTCCACTGCATCCTAGACCCCATTTCATTTATCCATTCATCTGGCAGTTGATACCTGGGTTGTTTCTACCTTTGGCTATTATGAATAACACTGCTATGAACATGGATGTGCAAATATCACTACAGATCCTGCTCTCAATTCTTCTGGGTATATGCCCAGAAGTGCATTGCTGGATCCTATGGTAGTTTTATTTTTTAACTTTTCGAGGAACCACCACACTATTTTCCATAGCAGCTGCACCATTTTACAGTCGCATGAACAGTGCACAAGGGTTCCGATTTCTCCACAACCCTCCCAACATCTGTCAGGTTCGGTTCTTTCCGTAATAGCCATCCTCATGGGTTTAAAGTGGTATCTCTGTGGTTTTGATTTGCATTTCCCCAAGTCAAAGTGAGATTTTGCGCTAGAAACAGGTCTAACACAAACAAATAATGATTACAATGATTTTTTTAAAATGTAAGAAATGCTAGTGCCTTCAAAATGCTATGCTGGCTGGGAGCGCTGTTTCCTGACACACCTGTGATCAGAACCCATGAAGCCCCGCCCCGTGCAGTTCAGAACAGACACAGACACGCGCATCCGTGTTTCTCACCCAGGATCACCATTCCCGGCCTCTTGGAAACCATCTGTCCCTAAACTGGAGGGAGAGAAGCTTAAGAAAACTGCTAGTGTTACAGGTGTTTGTTACAAAGACTGTGGCTGTGAAAATAATGCGGAAGGGGACAAACTGCTGAATGAAACCTGTGCTGGTTCCAGCACCTGGAAGTGGTCACAGCAACAGCTGGCTGCCCTCTGCATACTCCACCCGGCCTGCAGAGCCCGGGCAGTCCCCGCTCCCCCACTCACTGTTATCTCGTCCAAACAAACCCAACACTATAAAAACTCTCTGTGCAAAAACAGTCTATCTGTGCTTGGCTTCAGAATATCCGGAGGCGGGTGTGGGGGGTAGAAACGACACAAGATTGGATGAGTTGGTAATTTTTGGAGCTAGGGAAGTGATGGCGAACCTTTTGAGCTCGGAGTGTCAGCATTTTGAAAAACCCTAACTTAACTCTGGTGCCGTGTCACATACAGAAATTTTTTGATACTTGCAACCATAGTAAAACAAAGACTTATATTTTTGATATTTATTTTATATATTTAAATGCCATTTAACAAAGAAAAATCAACCAAAAAAATGAGTTCGCGTGTCACCTCTGACACGTGTGTCATAGGTTCGCCATCACTGAGCTAGGGTATGGGAACATGGGCGTCCATTATTCTCTTTTTAAAAAAGAGAACTGCTCTGAGGAGGTGGGAGCTTTGCATATCAGGTTAGACCAGCCGTGGGCAAACTACGGCCCCGCCGGAACCGGCCAGTTTGAAATGAATGAAACTATTGAAAAAAAAGACCGTACCCTTTTATGTAATGATGTTTACTTTGAATTTATATTAGTTCACACAAACACTCCATCCATGCTTTTGTTCCAGCCCTCCGGTCCAGTTTAAGAACCCATTGTGGCCCTAGAGTCAAAAAGTTTGCCCACCCCTGGGTTAGACACTCTGAGCAGCCCGTGGGCAAGTGGCAGGTAGGTGAGATCAGTATTTCATAATGAAAACACGAAGCTTAGAAGGTCACTAGTTCTGGAGAGTCCAGACTGGCCCCACGCGGGTCCCTGAGGGCTCTGCAGCCCAATTCTCAGGTCTCACCCAGACTCCCAGCTCCTGGGCAGATGAAGACAACAAATCACCACCAAGAACTCGGCAGGGAAGGGCCAGGCAGCCTCCCCAGCCAGGGGCCTGGCATCCCTCCTCCCCTCCCCCACCCCCCAAATCTCCCCACCATGCTCTCCCAGGCCTCACTTTCCTGACTGTTCCTTTTTGTCCCTTCCTGTTCTGCCCCAGTGCACACTAACTGAAAAATGATTAACTCTCGACCATGCGCACTGCCAACTCTGCAAAACGCCCAGCAAGCTGCAGCAGCCTTCAGCCACCAGACAGATGGCCACAATTCTGGATTCAGGAGCTCCACCACTTGAGTCTGGTGCTGCAAAGGTACTATCAGGCAAGTGAGCACAGCTCCCCAAGAGCAAGGAATCTGTTCTGAAAAGCCTCTGATGACACGGGGACATCAGGACCCTGAGCCACGGCAGCACTGGGAGAGGTTCCCTCCAGCTGCACAAATCAGGATGAGAATCCGAGGTCAGGGCACAAGGCCAGGGAGCACAGCCGGCGGGATGATGACAGCTGGATGTACAAGTGGCCAAAGTGGGAGGCTGCCAGCCTGGCAGGTGGCTCTCCGCCATACAGCGGGCAGGGGCTCCCAGGCCCGGAGCAGTGCAGGTCTGGAAGCCACACATCTCGAGGATGGGACAGCCAGTCCCCCCATGAGGAAGGGCCCCGAGATGTGTCTACTCAGGAACCACGTCCAATGCCGGGCCCTGCCCGACATCAGGGCAATGATGACGTTGGTCAAAGTTGTCTGAGCTTAGGAAAGACCTGGGTGAACGCCCGGCCACTGAATTCCACCCTATTTCTCCAGGACAGAAACCCCCGCAACTTTGAGATACATCGTCAGGAGGAGATGCTGTACAATCAAGGGTGGAGGCCGGAGAAGTGTTGGTCAAGTCTGCCTTGCTCTCAAGAGTTTCAGACCTAACAGCTGTGGACGGTGACATATGGTCACCAGACACTGCGGTGATCACTTCATGAGGTATATGAATGTTGAGTCACTGTACACCTGAAATTAATACGATATTGAGTGTCAACTACAATTAAAAATAAGTTTAAGGAAGTCAGCTGGTATGGAGGGGGAAAAAAAATTCCAATCCAAACAGGAAATGCCAAAATCCACCGTGGAGGTGAAAGGTGGCACCGTGGCCGTGCCTCTGTCCTTCCTTCTCCATCTGCCCACAGACACTGGTCAGCAATACCTGCTTCTGGTGTTACAAGCCTCTTCGTGATCGCGCCCTCGCCCTCCTGCACAGCGGGATCCATGACTGTGTCTCTCGACCAATCCCACTGGCATCACGCCTGCGCTGTATCTTCCTTAACCCCTGGACCACCTCCGGCCTGTGCCCAATTGTCCTGCTCCCCTTCTAGGCAAGAGTCCTTGAGAGATATGTCCTAAGTCACCGTCTCCATTTCCTCATGTCCCACTGGCTCCTTGGACAACTCCAGGTGGGTGTCAGCCCCCGCAGAGCAAAAAGCAGCTCTGGTCAAGGCCACCAACAACCCCCACCTTGTCAAAGCTAACGTTAACTTTATGTCCTCTTCCTATTCCACCCCCGGGGGGACAGCTCATTGCTCCTTCCTACTTGAAAGGCTCCCTCTCCGGGCTGCACATCACAAAACCTCTTCTTCCTTTTACCTCGGGCCACTCACACACAGCCAGCGATGGAGTGGACTTACCACCAAACCCTGCCTCCGCATCCCAGGGCTCAACAGCCAGACCTCCCTTCAGTCAACAGGATTCATCCTCATCTGTTCCACCGCTTCCTGAGATGGGGGTTTAGACTCCAGAATGGTCACTAAGACATGAGAGTGACATCTCTATATGCCTGGCTAAGAGACCATTCAGGCCCTCCTGCCCCAAAATTCCACCTCAGAACATGGTCCCACATCCACCCCCTCACTCTGCAGGATCATTCCAAAATCAGAGCACGCCATCCAGCTTACAACCTACCGAGAGGCACTACAGAAAGTAGAACATAATTCCATCCTCACTGAGAACTGGATGGTCCTGCCTGACCCGGCTCCTTCGTGCCTCTGTCCTCACCTGTCTCCTCTCCTCTGTACTCGCTCAGCTCCAGCCACGTGGCCTTCTCTTCGTACCTGGTATACGCCACGCTCATTCCTGCCACGCTCATTCCTGCCTCAGGCCCTGGAGCTTTCTCCCCCAGATCCCCACGTGGCTGCCTCGTCACCCATATCCAGGTCTCAGTCCACAGGTCCCCTCCCCGGGATGACCTTTTCCCAGCACCCAGTCAAGGAGCGTTTCCCTCCCCGCTCCACTGCTCGGGAGCTAATACCGCTTTCGGTTAAACACGGCGCCACAGGGCAGTGCGTTATTGCCCTTGCCCAGTCTTCACTTCCAGAGCGAGAACAGGAACTGGCCCACAGGCTGACGCACACAAAACACCTTGCCCGGATGCCTCCCGGGGGCACTCCTGGGGCAGGGAGGGGGGTGACAAATACCTGGGCCAGAGCCCCACGCCATCCTGAACCCCCCAGGCTGGGGTAGCCTGGTATTCAATCACCAGAATACCTGGACCACTCAGTCTGGTTTTCAATCACCTGAGCCTTCCCCATCACAGCACGTAAGGGTCTATTTTATAACTTGTTGCTAGAGCAAGGCTCATCAACCCTGCCCACCGTTCCATGCAGAGTCTCAGAGGGCCTGGCAAACCCAAAGTACGTGAAGAATCATGATTTACTAGTGAAGCACGAAGCAAGGGAAGGCGGCCGCTCTCATCCACTCACCCAGAAGACGATGTTGTAACTGAAGAGCAGGTACTTGTACCAGCAGCTGACCTCAGCGTTGGAGTATCTATAATAGTGCATCTTCCGAGAAGCAGGACCTGTGGAGAGAGAGACGTGGGAGCCATGAGGCAGCAGGTTCCGCTTCAAAACACCTCCCCCAACCTGCTCCCCAAGGAGAGAGAGAGCAACAGTAAGGCTCCCAGACTCCGGAGTCTCCAGTTGTTCCCTGTGTTCTCTCTCATCCGGTGCAATTTACTATCAATGTCAGCTGTAAGTCAGGCAAAACTCAGGTTAAGTCAACTTTGTGAAAACAGCCCAAGAAATAACAAAAGTTTGAAAGAATGGAGAATGGTGATTCTTTAAGAGTCTCCTAAATATCAGCACTTCTGCTTGGTGCCTTCTCAAATATTCATCTCATCCCCTCTGCTTTGGGTATTAATTTTTCTACTTCATGGCGGAGGAAACAGGAGTTCCGAAAGGTCATGTGACTTGCTCAAGGACAAGACAAAAAAAACGACAGACCCCAGGATCTGAACCAAGGACAGGATTCCACAGCCCATGTTCTTCCGCCTACCGTACCTGGGGCAGGGCAGCCAGGAGTGGAGAGCCCAGGGAGAAATGGGGACTTGACCACTTTGGGAAGTGAAGACAAACGCCAAGTCTGGACATAAGGTAGTCGTGGCCAGTGAAGAACAGCCAAAATTAAGGCTCCATATTTGTTCATCTAAGATTTTCAGAGACAACCTCCCAAGCTCAGCCCTCACTGAGGTGAGGAAGGCTAGCACCCTGGCCTGGGCGGGAGATGCATGAGCCCAGCTTTCACCCCACGCCTTCGTCTTCTTCCTCCCTTGCTTAACCTCCCTTCCCTCCACCCCTCCCCACTTCTCCCCTCCAAGATCACTGCTTTGGCCTTAAACTACAAACATTCTGCGAACTGCACAGGGTGAAGGGAGGGGCCACTCCTTATCTGTGTCCATCCCCAAGGCCTCTCAGAGAACCTGCAGAATGGAGGTACCCCAAAGGGAAATTCAGAGGGCCTGACCCACCTTTACTGCTTTACTTTCTGAACCCAGTGGTGACCAGGTGAACCCCTAACACCAAAGCAGTGGCTGAAGGATGAGGAAGGAGGACGGTGCCTCAAGCTGACCCACAGGGCAAGGCGGGATCTGAGGCTCACAGGGCAAAGCTCTCCCCCACCCCCTGCCTCCCACTTCCCAGGGTGAGAAGAGGGGCATCACATACCAGAACCAAGGCAACAACAAACAAGGCCACTGGCAGTGAGGACACCGCCGCCCACAACCACCAGTAAGAAGCGAGCTCCTGCCACACTGCCAAGTGGCTGCTGCGAACCGTCCTGCGAGGCAGCCCCAGGGCCTGCCGCTGTTCTGAGAAAGTGGTGCCAAGCAGGGACATGAAAACCACATCCCTCTAGAAACGGGTGCTATGACTGCTCAACCACCCTTCCCACAGAGCGGGATCCACAGGCACAAGCTGGACACCACCATTCGCCCAGCCCCTCCCTCCAAGAGGAATGGGAGATGGTCAACGGCCTGCGGGGGTGGGGGGTGGGGGGGGCGGTCTAGTCTTAAAAACCAGCCAGAGAGAGAGCAACAACCCCGCAGCCCATCCCCACCTCCCCATCCCGCCATCAGAACAGCACTTCCAGCCCTGGCCAGATTCCTCAGTGGTTAGAGTGCCGGCCCTTGAACCAAAAGGTCGAAGGTTTGATTCTGGTCAAAGGTACATACCTCGTACTGGGTTTCAGGTTCAACCAATTGATGTCTCTCCCTCTCCCTTCCTGCACCCCTTCCACTCTCTCTAAAAATCAATGGAAAAAATATCCTCTGGTGAGGATTAAAAATAAAAAAAAGAACAGCACTTCCACAAAAGTCCCCTCCAAGAATGAGTGTGAACTACTGGACAGCAGGGCACACAGGAGGCCTGAGCACAGCCTGGGCCGCAAAGGTGGCTGCAGTGAGAGGACCAGGAGCCCCCATGCCAACTCCTTCCTTCAGCAACATGACCTGGCCCTGGGCAAGCCCCCCTCCTCCCCAGGCCTCAGCATCCTCAACTGAAACAGGGCCTGAGTGACTGATCCCTAATGTCACTGGTGTTGAGGAGACCAGCTGGCAGCACCAGAATGATTGGCTCTAAACCCAGACTTCAGCTGGCGGTGCGGCTCAGCGGTTGAGCATCTACCTATGAACCAAGAGGTCAGGGTTTGATTCCGAGTGGGGGCACGTGCCCAGGTTGCAGGCTCGATCCCCAGTAGGGGGCATGCAGGGGACAGCTGATCAATGATTCTCCCTCATCGCTGATGTTTCTCTCTCCCTCATCCTTCCTCCCTGAAATCAACAAAAATATAAAAATAAATAAATACAGGTTTCAGGGCCCTACACTCTAGAGCAGTGGTTCTCAACCTGTGGGTCGCGACCCCTTTGGGGGTCGAACGACCCTTTCACAGGGGTTGCCTAAATACATCCTGCACATCAGATATTTACATTACGATTCATAACAGTAGCAAAATTAGTTATGAGGTAGCAACGAAAATAATTTTATGGTTGGGGGTCACCACAACATGAGGAACTGTATTAAAGGGTCGCGGCATTAGGAAGGTTGAGAACCACTGCCCTAGAGGTTCTTCACCTACTTGCTGATTCCTCCCCATGGAAAGAGAAGGTACTCGACTCACTAGCCAGGTGGGGCGAGCTGCCCCCAGCCTGCACGCCCAGTCCTGCCCCCACGTAACCTTGGAGCTGCGAGGAAAGGCTGCCTCATGCTCCCGCTCTGCTTTCTGTTTTGCAGGCCAGGGCTGGAGAGGCAGGTCCTGAACGTCAGCGTCACACACAAGAGGAGCCTAGTGCCCACATAAGCACTCCCAGAATTTAAATTGGAGGAGGCAAGGAGACGACTTGTTTGGGCCCCAGCCGGAGCCACATCCTCCAACACGGGCCGCTGGCCGGTTCGCAGGGAACACAGCCAACGCCGAGCTCGGCGCAGTGCCCTCAGAGCCTCAGTGAAGGATGAAAGATGGATGAGCTCTCCTGAGCTGCCAGCCTGCGGTGTGAGCCACATTTACACAGAACCCCAAGAAGCCGATAAAGGCAGTGGTGCTGAAACTGCAACCCGATCAGACCCAAACTTCAGCTAAAACGACTCCAAAGTGGCTGTCGTCCCTGACATTTCATCTCATTTGCTAAACTGAGTCACATCAGAGGAACTTAGCTCTCTACCAACTAATGAATTCAATTAACACCAAATCCATTTACCTTAAAACACACAGAGACCGAGTCTTCGCTTCCTAACAGAAGATGCATGGACTAATTACCACCGCCGACACAGAAGGCTCTCCAAAAGCTATTTTGTGGGGGTTTCTTGCATTAAAAAACAACTCTCCGAAAAATGTAATTTCACATCCTCAAACTGTCTCTCAATCCAAAACATTAAAACAGAATAAAGCATTTATGGGGCAAACAGGAGGCGAGTGTTTAAAATCAACTTCTCTAAACATTAGGGAAAGTTAGCGTCATTTAAGTGTTGAGATAGCTGGAACTGAATAATAAGCCAGAATCCATCTAAATGCTGAAGGCTGCATGTGGGCACACGCGCGTGCACATGCACACGCACACACACACAGACACACACACCCATGCACAAGCGAAAGAATAGGTATTTCAGGCCTCCGTTGATCTTCACTTTTGAGTCAAGAGGGGGGGAAAATCCAAAGAACAAAAATATCAACATAAAAACATAAAAAGTTTTAAAATTTCCATACAATTAAAAGGAACATTAAAATAAAAAAGGAAACACAAATGATAAGTCATCGGCAGCAATTTAACAAAGGGTAAATATTTAAACATAAAAATTCAGACTTAAAATAAAACACTTCAGTTTTAGAAATGACAAAGAAAATGGATATTATACTGAAATGAAAGGGCAATATAATTAACAGACGAAAAAATATGCAACGTCACCGGAAATAAAACTCAGAGACAATCCAGAGATGTTATTTCGCACCTTTTAATTTAACAAGATAACCACCAGTGCGGCTGGCAAGCCCGTGTGCGGCTGGTATGTTCATACCTCCATGGCAGCAGGCTAAACCGTTACCGCTCTTTAGTAAACAACACGGTTAGACATTCAACCCCCTCCTCCCCAAAATGGTCATACCCCTAATCCAATAAATGCATGACTAAGAACATGCCTCAAGAAAATAAACCAAGCCGAGACCGGTTTGGCTCAGTGGATAGAGCGTCGGCCTGCGGACTGAAAGGTCCCGGGTTCGATTCCGGTCGGGGGCATGTACCTGGGTTGCAGGCATATCCCCAGTGGGGGATGTGCAGGAGGCAGCTGGTCGATGTTTCTCTCTCATCGATGTTTCTAACTCTCTATCTCTCTCCCTTCCTCTCTGTAAAAAATCAATAAAATATATTTAAAAAAAAAAAAAAGAAAAAAGAAAATAAACCAAGAGAATAAAAAGAATACGCACTAAGTATGAAATCTGCACATCACAGTTTGCAATCACGAAACAATTTGTAGGCATGTGGTTAAAGGCCAACATGGGAAGATGAAAGCATGAACAGGGTTCCATAGGGTGGTAAGTTTAGAAATAATTTTCTAAAAAGGTTTCCATTGATACACTTACCATTACACCTTTGTATTATCAATGTACACTGAGGCTTTTGCTGCTGCGGGAGGGGGGCTGGCATGCCCACTGGAGGACGCTGGCCCCCCAGTGTGGTGACCGCAGCAGTCACTGTGAATAGGGCTTGTCTACCTTGGGATTATGTTAACCGATAAAATTTCTCCTCCGCTTCTCCCTCTCATTTTCACAAAATATTCTTATTGACATTTTTTGAGAGAGAGGAAAGGAGGAGAGAAACATTGATGTGAGAGCAAAATGTTGATCGGCTGCCTCCGGCATGCCTCCTACTGGGGGATGTAGCCTGCAACAACCCAGGCATGTACGGGAATCAAACCTGTAACCTTTCAGATGCTCGGGGATGACTCCCAACCAACTGAGCCATACCAGCCAGGGCTCTTCCTGCCATTTTAGTTACAAAAGTAGCATGTGTTTGTTTAATCATAAAATATTTAAAGAACAGAAGTGTGAAAGGTGAACTGGCAATGAGAAGACACTAAAAATGGCTCTTAAATTTTTTGCCATGGCCCACAGTAAGCAACCCTAACAAAATCAATCCAGTGCACACGTACTTGCATACTCAACTAAAATAAGAAACAATACTTCTCCTTATTACATGGCATGCATCCTAGACTTGCTGTGGTTTGAATTTTTTTTTCAAAGAAAAAATTATCCCTGCATATAATCTAAGAATCAACTATCGTAAAAGCTGTGCTGAGAAAAAGCAGATCCGAGGCCCTAGGCCAGGCCTCCCCCTTTCCCAGGGACACTGGCAGCTTCTCACTGATCTTGATGTTGTCCAAGACAAAATCACGGGCCCAGCAAGCCGTCACTTGTGCTGGAATCCCCTGACACCAAACCTACAGTTAACACCTGATCTAACTGCAGTTTCTACTTCTGCCAGAAACATAATCTTAATTAACCAGGCTTGAATTTTCTGGTCAAGCACCAGTAAGGTAATCTGTCACATGGGCCCCTCCCTTCCCCATAGAAGGCAGAGGCCATCTGCATGATAAAAACCCTCTCTCTTCCCCCCAAAGAAAAGGTTTCTAGGCCCCAAAATAATTATTCCTTTTGTTAATAGCTCCCTCATCTCACCCTTTTTCCCATAAAAACCTTCCATTTTGTAAAATGCCTCAGCGCACCCTTCTTGCTGCTGGATGGGATGCTGCCTGATTCGTGAATCGCTTAATAAAGCCAATTAAATCTTCAAATTCACTGGGTTGAATTTTTTTCTCCTAATAATGCTTACACCCCAAATATCTCTTAGAAATTTCTGTATATAATATGCTTGTATTACTACCCCTGCTTTTTCAGTGTTAGTTATTACCTATCCACTTCCTACCCTGGAAAACAAGAATATAACAACTCTCTTTACACTCCTACAAACCACCTCTCCCCTAAATCACCGCCTCACACTTCTTTCCCAATTATAGTGAACTCCAATTATAGTTAAGCTGCAGGCAGTTAGACAGACAGGAGCAAAGCAAGGACACGGGCCAGGTGCAGAAGGTCAGGGGCGGGAAGCCCAGGTGCCTAGCAATGGACAATCAATTGTAGGGTGGGACCTTGCCCCCAGGGTGACTTTCCTCCCCTAGCAGATGGCTTGTCCCGAGGTTTGGACCCCTGACCTTTCCTCCCTAGAGATAACATCTAGGCCTCCATTGTATTTTGGCTCCAGGCCCAGATAAGCAACAAAACCAGCCACTGCTGTCAGGACATGCCAGCCAATCAATCAGTACAGACCATAACCCTGACTGGGCACACCTGGAAAGCTACTGAATATTCTATTAAGATCTTTCCCTGGGACCACCCCTAAAATCTCAGACCTTAAAGACCTTAGGCTGGAGAACCCAGTGCCCTCTCCCCCCAGGGAGCATGCGCATGCCTTTCCCTCCCCGCCTCCCCCCATCTCTCCCCCAGGCTCCTTCCCATTAGTTTCCTCACTCCCAAGCTCTGAGGGCCCTTCCATTACCTCCATACTTGTCTCCTAAGCCCATTTATTCTGGGAATGACTTCTACCTCTGTGATTTACCAAATAAATGTTCTCTTACAGTTTGGGTCTTGCTCTGAATTCTTTCCCAGCCAGAACCTACCCAGGTTGTAGAACCCAGGTTTGGTCAGACCACACTGGTCAGACAATGTGGTGCCATTCCACCGCCTACAATAGTTAAACTACAGCTCTGGGTAGAGAAATTTTCAGAGATTACATTATTATGGTCATGTGAGTAAGCCAAATAAACCATAATTACTTTTCCTGTACAACATTCCGTTCTCTGGAATTAATAATTCTGATTTCTCTATTTGCTTACTTTTCTGTGAATTTATTTCCTCTCAATAAATCCATTCACATCAGATGTTCTACCTCTGCTTCTTCCAGAAGAAACCTCTCCTGGCCTTCCGAGCTGCTTCCACCTGGGCCGGTGCGCAGCATCCCTTCACCTCCTTTGGGATACAGCCTATGAGAGATCCAATCTTTGCTCACCTTGTGGGAAAATCCTTCAGTGCAAAAGGCAAGCTTTTCAGACCCTGTATGTCTGAAAATAGCTTTATCCTCCCTGAATAACACTTTGGCCGAGTACGGAATTCCAGTCAGAAATCATTGCACTGAATGATGAAGCCATCACCCTCTTAGCATCATCTCTAATCCAATGTATTGAGAAGCCCCAAACCACCAGGTCCCTGATCTCTGCACCTGCCCCGCTCTCTCTCTGTGTAAACTTGCAAGCTACCTTCTTTCTCCCCAGCACACTGACAACTGCTCTGGGTCCATCTCCACCCACTTGGCTCAACATCCGATGAGCCCTTCTGACAGGGAAACCAATACCCTGCTCTTCCAGGAAACTTTTTGTTGATCATTTTCCCACTTGCGTTTTTCTCTGTTCTCTCTTTCTGCAACTCCTTCCTATTAATGAATATGGGAACCCTGGCTGATCCTCTGATTTTCTTACCTATTCTGCTCTATTATCCACTTCTTCATCTTCTTCCTCTTGGAGAAGACTCCTTCACTGTTTCTATTGATGTATCTTTTTGTATTCAAGTACCATTTGGATCACTCATGGTCCAAGAGCATTCAAATAATAACCCCAAAAGAAACGGATATGAAAGATTGGTCTTCAAACATTATAGCCAATGAGGTCATGCTGGCCTGTGATCTCGATGCCATAAAACTACACCCACACCTCCATGGCCACCAAACCATTCAACCAGATTCCTTCACTGTGAGCTGTTTGACGCTACCAGTCTGAGCACTGGTGACTACTGCTTTCAAGCTCCAAACAGCTGCAGGTATCTCAGCAAGGGTTGGAAGAACCAGCTCAACCTTGGCCTCATGCCAGATGTGGCCAACGGAGGCTCAGCTTCCAGTAAGTGACAGCAGCCTTTACAAGTGCAGGGCCTTCTCCACCGGGCCTTCTGTCACGACCACTGGGCCGTGGTTCTAGGATCAATGCCTTCACCTTTATCTTCTAACTAGTGACCCGGTGCACAAAATTTGTGCACATTAAAAGGGAATTAATTAGAGGAAATATTTTAATATTGCTATTTGCCTTTTCTTTCAGAGATGAAAGAAAATTAGTAAAATGTATATGAAATTCTTCCTCCTGTCAGAGTCTGGGGCGCACCATGGGAACCAGAGTCAAGTCCCTGCCCTCCTACATGTGCCTGGAAATCACACAAGACCCAGACCCAGCCGGCCCCACCCCCATTGGGGTAGATCCAGATCTCACCCCCATCAAGCCCCGCTGGGGGTGGGGGGGGGGGGCACAACCTCAGGTCACCTGGCCCAGTGCCAGGGCAGGGGGCACAGCCTTAAGTCTCCCGGCCCAGGACAAGGGGTGAGCCTTGAGGTCCCCTGGCCCAGGCCAGGGGGTGTGTCCTGAGGTCCCCCGTCAAGCCCTGCCAGGCGAGGGGTGCAGCCTCAGGTTCCCTGGCCCGGGGCAGGGTGCATGGCCTGAGGTTCCCCTGCCCAGGCCAGGGGGCGCACACTGAGGTTCCTCATCAAGCCCCGTGGGCAGGAGGTGCGGCCTGAGGTCCCCTGTCAAGCCCCACCAGGTGGGGGGCGGGGGGTTCCCTGCCCCAGCCCAGCACCACGCAGCCTCAGGTACCTGCTGATTGCTCGTTAAGGCTCATTATGGGAACTTGGTCTCCACTGTGGGCACAGCCATCTTGTGTTACAGAATCCCTGCTTCCGCTGTGGGCACAGCCATCTTGACCGTTATGGCGTGATAGTCAATTTGCATATTCCCTCTTTATTAGCTAACTAGTAGCCCTGCACACCTGTGTGCCAGTAGGTTGCTGCCGCCCTCCTGTAGCTCTCCGCCCGCTAACCCACCCTCCTGTAGCTCCCCCCGCCCCCCTCCACCTCATAGCTTGCTGCCCTGCCCCTCCTGTAGCTCTCCGCAGCCCGCTAGTACCTCACTGGCCCACCCTCCTGCTGACTGGTGATCTGGTCGTGACTCGGTTGTTATGCCTCAAGGCATAATGTCTAATTAGCATATTCCTCTCTTATATAGGATTCTGTCAACAGTTTGGCTCTGACCTTATTTGTTTTTAACTTTTAATATGTTTTTTTTTGTTTTCTAAATTTTTGTAGTATCTTATTCTCATTGCATGGATATAGTATTTCTCTTCTCTCTCTGAGAATATGTCTAATTTTCTTCAAGATGCCCTTCTCTCTAAATTGACTATTTATTTTGTGGACAAAAAGGGGCCACAGGCTAACCTGACTAACTCGGGGAAGGCCTGCATGGCGGTGCTGCAAACTCAGAGACCTAAAGTAACCACAAAGGATGGTCTGAAATTAAAATCTTTTCATTAAAAAGCAGTTAACAGTAGGTAGTCATGTCCTAGGCCAGTATCTTCCCTGACAATGATCAACTTCACTCTTTACTGAGACTACTGTCTTTTTGCATCTAAGATAATATACCTGTGGAATGTCAGGGTAACTTGTAACTTCCCTTTTTCTGGACCCCTCAGATACAACCAATGTGCAGAAACCACAAATTCCCTGATTGTTATTGTTACCTTGTTAATTGTTAACTATCCAGTACCCACGTATGTAAAAGTAGCATGTGTCTATCATTTTAGTTTTTATCCAATCCCAGAGGTCCCCCCACCCTTTGCTTTCTCCCACCTCCCTAGTAAATCACCAATGGATTTCATGTAACCCACTTCCTGTGAATTTACATGAAATGTAAATTCCTTTTAAAATCCTCCTTTTTATAAAACAAGGTGAAAAAACTCCATTCTCTATAGCATTATCTCAGTATGTTGAGATTGTGTTTCTTGGCAATTGTCAATAGTTTGCCTCAAATAAACTCACAGAAATTCTTTACAGGTTTGAATGTTTCTTAAGTTAACACTTTAAGTTGCTGTTTTTCCTGTTTGTTTAGGTACTTTCTTCGTATACTAGTAAACCTTGGTAATCCTCATGACTAAGAGTGAATGCCTAAGAGCTACCGGAAGCACTGAGTCCTTGCACAGGGTGATCTGGCTGGGCCATGTGCTGGGAAAGCCCAGTTGGTAGCATCGTTAATTCTTTTCTTTTGGGTGAGTCAGGGCCACCAGTGAGATCTCTTCCCGCCTGAAAGGTAAGGGGCTGGCTGACAGTATTCTAGAAGCCAAGGGAAGGGAGAAGACTGGGGAATGAAGATGGTCTTCGTGTAAACCTCCAAGAACACCTCCAGGCCCTTGGCTTTTCTTTCTGCAGAATAAACCCCCCAAGTCCAGCTAGAGGAGAGGCAGTCACCAAGAACCATGAAGGAAAGGGATGTAGGCATCTAACCGTATCAACTGCTTTCAAACAATTCTCACATTTAGCCACCTCTGAGGCTCCTCCCCGCCCCCCCATATAAAATAATAAAATGGTAACTCCAACACATACATTTTAAATGGGGTCATTCATCCCTCTATTCCTGGCTTGCAATGTTTCTTGCTGTTGTCTCCTTCCCCCTTCTCCCTGTCCTTGTAGATTGATTCCTTTAAAAAAAACAACAAACAAACCTTGCCCTAACCCGTTTGGCCCAGTGGATAGAGCGTCGGCCTGCGGACTCAAGGGTCCCAAGTTCGATTCCGGTCAAGGGCATGTGCCTTGGTTGCGGGCACATCCCCAGTGGGGAGTGTGCAGGAAGCAGCTGATCAATGTTTCTCTCTCATCGATGTTTCTGACTCTCCATCCCTCTCCCTTCCTCTCTGTAAAAAATCAATAAAATATTTTTTTAAAAAAAAAAAAGGAGGGAAAAAACACCTTAATCTTCAGTTTTGTGGGGTTTAAGGATAAAGCAAAATTAGGGACATCCACTCAATCCATCATTTTTACCCAGGTCTCTAGGAAATCTTCAAAATATTTTTAGTTGCCAGATTCTTACTGAGCAAAGTAAAAAAAAAAAAGACGCAAGGAGTATATTTTATAACCTATAAAAGGGCAAAAAGACTGCAGATAAATTAATGTGACTAATCAATTAACCTTAAAGTAGGAGAATTATCTGAGTTGTTGCAATGTAATTGTGTGAGCCTTTAAAAGCAGAGCCTTCTCCCAGTGGAGGGCGGCAGTTGAGAGACTGCAAGCACAGGAAGGATGAATGCTTTGCTGCGGGGTCGGAGACAGAAGCTTCGGGAGTGGGGGGTAGTCTGGCTGGCAGCAAGGAAACAGGACCTCAGTCCTCCAACAGCAAGGAATGGGATTCTGCCAACAACCCGAGTGAGCTTCGAAGTGGGGTTCTTCCCCAGAGCTTCCAGAAAGAAGCGCGGCCTGCCAATACCTCGACATGGGCCATGTGAGACCCTAAGCAGAGAACTCAGTTGAACATCCTGTACTTGGACAACCCCATCACCCATGTCCCAAGCTACAGCCCAATTTATCCTGTGCCCCTCATTGTCGAGAGTCAGCCATTCAGCAAGATTCAACCCTTCCGCCAGGTCTCTGAGAGCTTCAGTCTTGACACCTGAGCTGGTCACCGGCCCCTCCCAGGGAAGGGCAGCCATATTCCCTAGGGAGCTGGGCATCCTGCTGCACCTCGGAGTAGCACAACTTAGCCCTAGACATTTCTACCACCCAAGAAGGGAGTCCTCAGAGTCCACCGGGGACCATTCACAGGCCCAAGGAAATCTAGGAGGGGACAGGTGAATATGCAAGGGGAATGGATTCCACTCCCCAGGAAGGAGAAGTGGTCACAAGGGCAGGTGAGAGCAGGCTGCCTCCTTGCCCGTGAGAATCTCACCCCTCGGACAGATGCACTGCCTCAGCCCCACGGCACCAGCACCTCAGGGAGGGGAAGGAGGCTCAGGTTCAGGAGTGTCCCACTGAGTCACTCATCCTCACTCTCAGACTCACCCTCACTCTCTGACTCACCCTCGGAGTCGAAACTGTCTGTGTCCTACTCTAACCCATGCCGCTTAGGTCCTAACTGCCTGAGCCCAGGGTCTATCAGAAGCACTGGAAACTGAACAGGGTGGCAGCAACCACCCCCGGGGATCAGAAAGTCTGACTCTTCACAAGAAGACACTACACAGCTGCACGGGGTCCAGGTGGCCGCACAGGTGTGGAGAGCGGGAGGTTCCCAGAGTTCTGAGATCCTCAGGCCCTTGACCGCCAGCCAGGGATGACCTCCATGTGGAGACGGAGGAAACCCAGGCCACCAGCTCTGAGCCCCACCAGACTCTCCGACAGCCCTGGGGCTCTAAGTGCCTGGCTTCCTGTAGGAAACTGAACCCAGCCAACGCAGCCTCAGCCTCGTGAGTTTCCACCAGCAAAACCCACAGCCCCCAGCCTGCTGAGTTTAAAGGAGCGCTGAGGGGCCTCCTCGTGGATCTGGTGAGGAGACCTCTGTTACCTCAGTGCTGTAATCGGAAAGCAGCAGAGGGAGGGAGGGATGTGGGTCAGAGGAGGGAAGGAGGGAGGGGATGGCTCAGCGGGAGAAATGCTGAGCCTGGAATGGAGGTCACTTAATCCAGTGATTTTCAAACTTGCTATTTTTATTACTTTTTAAGCTACAGGAGCCTTTGTCCAAAAACAAGTCTGACCCAAAAACCCAGCATGGAGGCAGACAGAACAGGTCACTTGTCACTTCAGGTGCTGGGGGGAGAGGGAGGATCTGTGAGGTGCACACTTGAAAAAGATGGGCCTGGCGGGGCTGGTCTCTCGCAGCCTCTCCCAGACAGCACACGGAGACCTCAACGGGGCTGACGGACCTGGAAACACCTTAAGAGGTGTCCCTCACAGCAACCAGTTTGAAGGGACCACCACTGGCCAAATCTGGAACAATCTGATCTTTAAAATAAACAATAACAGCCCTGGCCGCTTTGGCTCAGTGGATGGAGCGTGGGACCTCGGACTGAAGGGTCTCGGGTTTGATTCTGGTCAAGGTTGTGGGCTCGATCCCCAGTGTGGGGTGTGCAGGAGGCAGCTGATCAATGATCCTCTCTCATTATTGATGTTTCTGTCTCTCTCTTCCTTCCTCTCTGAAATCAATAAAGATATACTTTTTAAAAAAGGGGTGGGAGTGGGGGCGGAGATGAGATAAAACATTCGGGCAACAAACAAGGCTAGAGCCCAAACACAGATCTTGAGAATGACTCATGGAGCAGCTCATTCAAGGACACCAGCAGCATCAGGCAGTCCCGGCTCACCCAGTGAGGCACGGCCTTGTCACCCTGGGGAGCTGCCCCCAACCTCTCCGGCAGCTGGGTGAAAGGAGGCCTGGCACCGGCCTGGCTTCACAGCTGCTTTCACTCGCTGTGGAAGGTGAAGCTGCCAGCTCAGGGGAGGACGGAGAGCCCAGGCTGCCATGGCGCCCTGCGCCCCGATCACCACAGCAGGGCTGTTTCTGAAAACCTAACTGCACATGAAATGCCGACACCCAGAAGCCAGTTGCACACACGATGTGGAGAATCTGGGCCCAGTTTGCAGGGACATCCCCAACGTGGACAAGAACCCAGGGGCCAACATGCCATGACTTTCAAAGCTCAGGCGGGCCAGACTGGGCCTTCTGTCCACTCTGAGATTCTCAACTCCGGACCTGAGGGTCAAGGGCTCCCGAGAGCGGCCACACTGAAGACACCTGCACAGCGGTCCGTCCGCACACACTCACTCTGCTCGGCCCCAGGCGGAAAGGCTTGTGCTGTGGGAGACACCTTGGGACTTGTTTCTACATGTTCAAGCACCAGCGTGCAAGGCACCCAGCACAAGGCTGTGGAGACCAGGAAGAGGTGGCCTAAGACCCATGCCTGACTCAGGACACAATGCTCTCTACTAACTGGGGGGGTGGGGGTCAGGTGGGTGCTGGAGGGCAGGCCCGGGCACCGGAAGGAAAGAGGAGGTGGGAAGCTGGTCAGGAAATGCTGCACGGAGCAGACGGCTTGAACATGAACTAGATGAACATGAACTAGATGAGCACTCCACACGTAGACACACCATCTTGGGAGGAGCGGCCGAGCCCTGAGATGGAGACACCACACTGCAACCTCTCATGACAGCAGCCAACAATACTGTCTGACCCGGTTATGAACAGAGCCCCAGTGTGTCCCCAGCTCTGTAGGCGGTTCCAAGATGCAAGCAGTGTGGCCGCGCCTGCAGGGCTGACACAGTTGGGGTGGGAGCTACTCCTGAACACCACAGACATTCTGAGTGGTGCGTGGGCCACTCTTGGGGAGAAATGAGTCTCCAATAACTGGGTCTTCAGCAGCCAGTGAGGGAGTGGCTCCAGTAGGTGCAAGATCCGGCCGGCATGTAATACGGATTTGAAATGGTCTCTCTGTAGGAGGTGCCCTACCCTCACCCTCCTCTCCCCCAACACAAAGAAACTACAGAAGAGAATTTAGAATTACACAAATTTACTCCTTTTCTTCCATTTTCCCGTGCCTGAAAGGCATGAAGATTGTGACTCTAAGACGTTAAAAATCTTTGTGTCCAAAATTGCAGTCTGCTACCATGTACTGTGTTGTAAGGCACACAGCCTACTCCACTCCAAGGTCAGCACTGGGAGCACCCCCAAATCCAGCCCAGGACCGGGGCTGGCTCCCCAGCCCA
Organism: Myotis nattereri; assembly: GCF_964212035.1. Classification (NCBI taxonomy): domain Eukaryota; kingdom Metazoa; phylum Chordata; class Mammalia; order Chiroptera; family Vespertilionidae; genus Myotis; species Myotis nattereri. The sequence continues at coordinate 11,800,985 of NC_138088.1, forward strand.
GGCAGAGGCTGTTTCCTGGCCTCCTCTGAGCAATGCAAACAGCTGGGGGGAAAGGTTCACAGAGCTAACAAAACAAACCAACTTCCCAAACAAGCCATGGAAAGTGAAGCCTGCTGGAGAAAAACACAGAAATAAAGCAAAGTGCATAGAAAATGTCAAGAGAAAAGCAATAAGGGGGTGGGGGGGGGGGAAGGAAGAGATTTTTTTTTTTTAACGCAAATCAATGGTGGGAAACGGCTGAGAAAGTCTGAGCAGAACCTGGAAGGAAAGTCAGCTCAAGATTAGCAGTTCAGTCCCTGAAACAGTGTCCCCGTCCCTGTCCCTGTCCCTGAGGCGAGGGGGCCGCAGCAGCTGAGCAGGGGTGCCTAGGGCTCCTCTAGCCACCAACACTCCTGCCCCCAGGCCTGGAGGCTCCTGCTCTTCCCACCAGCCCCCACTTCCCCCGGAGAGCAGCGGTGGGCAGGCCCTCCTGGGGAAGCCAGGAAGGCCGCATCCCAAAACTTCCTCCACTACAGAATACTGCAAACACTACGAGTACAGTACAGTCCCCCTGCTGGACCAGTTCTTTGAACTTCAACATATTCCAAAACACCTTTACAGAATGTTTTGTTTGGACAAAAAGCAAACAACATTTCCACCTGATTCTGATGCTGTCATCCAGCTGGGACAACTGGGCGGGCGAGTGGCACCAGATGGCCTGGGCGGCTCAGCAGCGCCCTTTCCCAAAGGAGGGCTCTGTGCTCCAAAGATGACCCTGCCAACAGCCCCGGGGAGGTGCCCGCAGCTGCCAGCCAAGGCCGCTTTCCCGGTCCCCAGACCCACTTCGGAGACACCCCTGTGCCCAGGGATACCTGCTGTAAACTGCGCACCTGAGAGGGTAGGGGCCCTGAGGTCAGAGCTGTCAGACACAGTCAAAGTCGACAACTTTGAGAGCAAGCGAGTGAAGACTGCAAAACCACAACACAGACTGAGGAGCAACAGGGCAGCGCTGGACAAAGGCGTGTGAGCCAGGGCTTCTCAAACCTGAAAGCGCATGCAAATCACCTGGAAATCTTGTTAACTGTGCTCTGCTGCAGCAGGTGCGGGGTGAGACCGCCGCCCCCGGATCCCACATCGCAACAAGCCCCATGGTGATGCAATGCTGCCCACAACGGGCTGCGCTTTGAATCATGAGGATGTGAAATACTTAAGAGCAAAGCAACAGCACGGAGGACAGAAAACCACCACTCAGGAGCCCTGGGCGGAAGCCCACCCACCTCTATGGGGCGTTGATTCGCGGGGTGTATCGGCTTTCCCGGAGGAATGCTGTAACTGTGGAGCCCGTCATTCCTTCAGTACCCCCCACTGCGTTCGCACGGGTTCTTCTGATTCCCATTTCACAGCTGTGGAAGCGGCTCTGACCAAACGATAAGCGATAAGCGAGGTTGGATTCCCTGGGGCGTCTTCCCTGACCACAGGCCTCCTGTGACACATGGCAGAAGCACACAGCCCAGGGCCCTGAACACAGCTAATCCTGGCCCAGCAGACAAAGGGAGGAAAACGCGGCCCCGGAGGCCCCGGATGGAGGCTGCGTGGGGAAAGGCAAATGAAGGGCCGGACACCCACCCCGCAGGGCTCCAGCGACAGGATGGTTTTGCCTCTGAAATCTAACAAAACAGACACAATTTAAACCCAGGCCCCGGGAGGAGGAAAGGGGCTGTCTAAGTGCAGAGGGTATGTCTCTTTCTTACTGTAGTTGTTTTTACATTTAACATCCTGCCCTCGCTTTGGCAGGAGGTCAAATAAAGAGCTGTACTTCCTTCCCCCAGGTTCAGTTTTACCAGAAAGGGAATGTGGCATTTCCAAGAACAGAGTCAATGCCAAGGTCTGAGGCAAGACGACTTATCAGGGGGCTGCGGTGCCACACCCGGCCCCTGAGAACTGCCAGGGCCGGGTCACGGCGGGTGGGTTTCCACGTGGAAACCGCTCACATCTGCACGGGGGATCACTGCCGCCGCCACACCCTCCGAACCAGAGGAAGAAATGCCCCGAGGAGAGACCCGAGACACCTCTTACAAAAGACATCCTGAGCTGGGAAGAGGGGGTGAGGGGAGAGACCAGCCAATTTGGAGCTGGATCCATAGAACTGAGAGTCACACAGCTAGAAAGTTTCCAAAGTTCCTCTAAGCAACCCTTCCTTTTCCCAGATCCACGCCCACGGAAGTGAACTGCCAAGGTCGCTCAGAGTCCAGGGGCCCATGGGGGCCTCAACCCCAGCCTTCCGCTTCCCTGTGCTTTTCTGAGACGCCATGCTGACTCGGTCATGACATTTCCCAACCTCGCTCTTCTGGGACCAACCAGCATCGGTGCTTCCACGCATTTGACAGTGAACAGTTCTTTTTGCTGAGACTTGTGAACACTTTGCTGAAATAAGGGCAACCCAAAGGGTCATCCTCATTTGTGAGACTTGGCTGATGAGTCAGATAAGACCGCCAGGCTGATCTCAGGATGAATGGGTTCTGAAAGGGTGAAATAGAAACAACTCGATGCCCACGGCAGGTGACCACTGCAGGCTGGCTGCAGTGTGGAAAGCAGAAGATGGGGCTCGGGTGGGCACCTCCAGAAAGGGATGCCAGAGAGTGGTCCTCAGCTACACCTTCTGCCTCAGACATACTGGGGTGAAACTGGGCCCCAGGAGGAGGCTCAGTATGCCCACAGACACCAGGGGAGAAGAGAGACATCAGATGCAACGGGACAGGGTCTGGCTCCTCTCAGCTGGAGAAAAACTCCCACAAGCACACAGAGACCAAAACCAAAAGAAATCGTTTTCTCATCCACCCCTGCCTCTAGAGCAGCGGTTCTCAACCGGTGGGTCGCGGCCCCTTTGGGGGTCGAACGACCCTTTCACAGGGGTCACCTAAGACCATCGGAAAACACATATATAATTACATATTGTTTTTATGATTAATCACTGTGCTTTAATTATGTTCAATTTGTAACAATGAAATTGGGGGTCACCACAACATGAGGAACTGTATTAAAGGGTCACGGCATTAGGAAGGTTGAGAACCACTGCTCTAAATGCTAAGAGCTCTACCTGCACAGACATCAGGTAGAAGGACCAGGGGGTAAAAGAACAGCACTCTCTGTGCCTAGGAGTGGCTGTTTCTGCCAAAGACCAGGTGGCTACTGCTCCCAAAGGGGCTGGTGCAGCTCCCCCCTCTCCAGATCTCACCCGCCCCCCCCCTCAAATTCTCCCTCCCTCTCTCACACACCTTCAGTGACCAAACAGGTGAGACCTCTCTGTGCCCCACTGTACATGTCACCATCGTTCGGACCCAATAAGAGGGCTAAACAAAGAGAAATCTCGGCACCACTGGGGAGATGGGGTTACAGCTGGGGGGACTGAGGGTGCAGCCAGGGGACTGCATGCCAGTGGCTCAGTGGGAAGATTCATGTCTTAAGTCTTAAGGGCTCCCACGGTGCTAAGAGACCGCTGCCTGCTGCTTGCTGCCTGCTGCCTGCGATTCAAGAGCCCAGAGAGGGCAGAACAAAGGAATATGGCTGTGGCTCAGGCAGTGGGGGAGGTGACAGGCCAGCCTGCCAGCAAGCAGGCTTTTCTGCAGCTGAGTGCTCGAGAGGAACAGGGGACACTGAGCTGAACACGGAGGTACAAAGGAAAGTGGGGGGCTGCAAGACTTACAACAACCCAGGCACGCGCCTGGCCCCCACCCAAGGGCGCAGCTGGGCTGGGATTGCTCAGGCAGAACCCACTCCCAGAGGCAGCGGGCAGGTGGCTGACAAGACAGAGACAGGGCACTCCTGCTCCTTGCCCAGCTGCTCAGAACTCTTACCCAGGGGGGTTCCAGGCACAGCATAGGGACCCAAGACGGGGGTGGGGGGAGAGTGGAGGCAGGAGAGAGATCTTAACAGAGGTACCCGCAAAGAACAGGGCCCCTCCCAATGTCCAGGGGTGCAGGGGACAGTGGGAGAGGGCAGGGCAGCTCACCCAGCATGAGAGAACACATGAGGGGCCCTGGAGTGGCTAAGATCCCTCCACCAAAGGACTTGGATTAAGCATAATAGGCTCCTGCTGCCAGCAACAATAGCAACACTGCCCCCCTCCCCTCTCCCCTCCCCCAAAGATCCACAATGGGAGGCAGCAGGAAACCAGGGCAGAGCCCATGAATAGCTCCACTGTCAGTCCCCAGGCCCCACCTCCTCAGCCCCACAGGTCAGTCCTAGCTACCACCCTGCCACAATAGAAACCTCTGTGCTGCCAAGGCCCCAAGCCCACACAACAGAGCTGTGGGCATGGGAAGCCCAGGCTTCTCACAGGGCAGCATGTGACAGCAACGGTGGGAGAGACAGACCAGGGCACAGGCCTCAGACCCAGCAGGTCAGGGTCATGTCAGCCACCTTTCTGTATAGGGGGGTATCTGCCAGCCAGCCCTAAACTCTCCCTGGTTCTTGCCTTGCCCTGCTCAGACGTGGGGCCGCCAGAGCCACACAGGGAGATTATGGTCATCTCAGAGGCGCACTGGGGCCACGAGGATGTGGAAACAGCCAGAGAGCTCCCGGGACTCCTAGGAGGATCGCAGCAGATGGCTCCGACATATGCCCCCCCTCCCAGGCCAGCCTGCGTCTCTCCTCCCAGGCCTCCCTCCCTCGCCCAACCCATCCCAGGAAGATAAACTCATCTGCCCTCACCCCTGGCTTCTGCCCTGAAAGGAAGCTGCCTGCTCAAAACAAAAAATGCATCTACTGTTTACACCACGTGCCTTCTACCCAGGCTTTTAAAGTCACAGGGTGGCAATCAGACCCAAAGCAGCCTGAAGCAGCTTGAAGCCACAGCGCAGAGAGGCAGGAGATGGGGAATCCCAGAGCAGCGGAAGGTCCAGGGAGGCCAGGATGGGAGGCCTGACCCTCACACCAACCCCTGAAACTGCTCTTCTAAAAGCTGATTCCCAGCTCCAGCTGGTTTCTCAGCCAGGACTCCCCAGTCATGTCCTGCCCAAGTCCTGCAAACTCCTGCAGCTGCTCAAATCCACATAATGAGAAGCTGGTTCCCAACCCATCCCTCTCTGGCTCTGGCTGCCTCTTTACCCTCTTCTATCACACTTTTGCATGCACAGGACTCATGGCCCACAGGGCACAGCCACAGGCTGCAAACAGCAGGTGCTGCGGAGACTGGCTGACCTGAGCTGAAACAAAGACAGGCGCAGTGGGAACCGGCACCCTCGCACCCACTGTGGTCCCTCCAGCTCTAGGCTCCAACTGCAGACATACAAGAGCCCGCAAAGGAAAAACTTGGGATCTATCGTTTCCCCTTTTGGACCCAAAACAGTGTGTTTCTTTTCCCCTTAAGCACTCAACGCCTAAAACCCTCAGCTAGCTATCTCCACGCCAGAGCTATGAGCATGTACGAGCAAGGCCTTCCCACAGCTCGGCCCCTGAAACAAAAGACTGGAAGCAGCCTCCATGTCCATCAACAGGGGGCTAAAGTGAGTCGCAGTTTACCACAGAGGAATAACAGGGAAGGGCCTCCGCTGTGTGTGCTGAAATGGGGCAACCCCAACGTACACTTTAGAGTGAAAACCAGTAAGTGCAGAACAGCGTAGTTAGCAAACCCGCAAGGGAATAAACCAGGGCCACGTACAGAGACGCTTGACTAGGCACCCAGCATCTGGGGACGGAGCCCCAGGGGAGCAGAACTGAAGGGGTCAGGGATGAAATACTCATTTTCACTGTTTCTTTAAATAAAAATGTTAACCTAAATTGACCTAAGTTTATGGCTGGAGACACCAAAACTTTTACCTGGAGCTCTCTGCAACCAGTGTCTGGTGTCTCTCCAGAACAGGGAACGGTGGGGGACGGAGGGAAAGGGAGAACCAGCCTCCAGAACAGACTCACCAGCTCAAGAGAGCGAACTAGCTCCCTACCCACAACTCCTCCCCAAGTCCCAAAATAGAAGGTTTTCCTAGGAAGACCAAGAACAGATTCTGACAAAGGCAGAAGGGAAACCTGAAGTCATTCCGCGCGGAGGACCATCTGCGCCTGATCTGCGGGGAGAGTGTACGACTCCCAGGTTCGGGCAAGGGGTGGGGAGGCTTTGCAATCCAGGCCTCTGCAGGAACCCTCTTCAGGGCTCTCCCAGTCAGCAGGAGGCTCAAGGTCCTAAGGCTCTGAGCCCAGCCCAATTTTAGCAGCTAAAGACAGCTATTTCCACAGATTTCTAGGCCTGGCCCAACTCCAAGAGCAGGCTAAAAACAGTTTCTCCAAAATCCCAGCTCAAAACCCCAATCCCTTAACCAATGAAACCCATGTACCTTCAGGAAATGGAAGCTGCAGAACGCAGTCCTGAGATGCATTTTGCAGTTATTCCCTACTAAGGGATGCGTGTATGCTGCTGAAAGCTTCCTTTAGCCGGCGCATCAATAAATGCGCTGCACCAGAAGCACTGATGTACTTCCACCAAGTGATTTTCCCTCTAAGGAGCAGTACAATAACCACCCCAGTCTCCCGCCCCTGTCTGGGCTATGACCATGCCTGCTAGAACCAGGCCCCGCCTGGCCACTAGGGTGAGGCCATCTGGGGGGCAGGGAGTGAGTGGAGCTCTTTCTACCTAGCAGAACTCCTCTGTCTCTCCCCCCTCTTCCCCCCCCCCCACCCCCACCCCGCCCAGCCAGGTCACCAGAGCGGGCACTGAGGTCTATGATCTCAGGCTCACAGACTGCCCCGGCCACAGAGACACAGACTGGAAAGAAAGAAGACATGTGTTTGGCTCACCTATCTCGTAAGATGCTTTCTGGCGACTGCTCAATGTTCAATAAGTAACCCCCAAATTAAGAAGCACAAATGAGATTTCACAAGTAGAATCACACGGGCATTTGGAGGCCTCAGACCTTGGCTGCTGGGAATAAGTTCCGCCCCCATCACACACCAGCTCCACTGCCGTGTAAAGCCCTCAGCAGCTCGTGCACAGAATCCTACAACCCTCCATCAGACCGAGACCAGCCCCTCCCACCTTCTTCCCATGTGAGTGGGCAGGGCTCCACACCCAGGTGGGCGCTGATGCTCAACAAACCAAATCCTGCAACTTCAGGTGGCACCCGTCTTCCCACAGAGAGCTGCAGGCCTGCCCACCCCAGCCCTGTACCTAGGAACATGCCACTCCCTCCCCCTTGCTCCCTTGGGAATGAATACCCACCACTAACAACAACTCTTTTATTGCCATGCACCCTCAAAAACTTATCAGAGTTTATAGCATTACTAGTATTTCACAGGAAACAGCTGGGACAGCAGAAAATGACTGGCAGGCAGGACGGCCGCACAGGGCCAGCTTCTGTTACCACCACTGTGCCCTGCAGGAGCTGAAGCCAGTGGAACCTTCGGGAAATCCACAGCCAACAGGCTTTCTTCACACACCCTTTTTCCTCACAACAGGTTCCTAAAAAGCTGGCTGTTGAGACAGGAGCAGAAGATACACCAAACAGGGACAACCGTGCAGGTCCGGCCAAGGAGAGGAGGGGCAGAGAGCCAGGAGGAGCCTCGGGCGTGGAGGGGGAAGAAGGAGGTTGGCCGGGGCAGGGATCACAAGGCCTCCGACAGGGGAAGGAAGAGGGGTATCCGGCCAGAAGGCCCCTGCAGTGCACAGTCCAGGCAGGGGGAGAAGATCTCCCTGGGTTCTCGCTCAGACAAATGAGACAATGAGTCCCTAGGGGTGGGAGAGGGAGAGATCCATAAAGTTGTCAGACAGGTTTGCCCAGAATAGGGAGAGCAGGAAACACAAGGTACAGAGGCCAAGGGAGGAGGGTCAACAGGGAGGGTTGTCCAGACTCAAGTGGCTGTGGTCTGGCAACAGATCTGGCGGCGGGAGCCAGCGCTAATGGGCCCCAGGGAACCAAGGCCCCAGGCCCACTCAGATTCAGGGTGCAGAGGGGCAGTCCGCCAGCAGAGCGAGGGAGCCAAGGGACAAGGAGCCAGCAGATGTGGGAAAGGACAAAGGTTTCCAGAAACAGGGGGTGATGCCCACAAAGGAGACCACTCCTGGGGGACAAGTGTGGTGGTGATGGGCGACACTGAAGGCCGGGCCAGCTAGCCTCCGCATGCTGAGTCTCTCCTTGACCTAGCTTTCGGCGGGCACTTCTGAGCCCTCTGGCCGACCTTAGGGGTAGAGTGATTGCAGAGTCCAATTCTTAGCAAAAATCAGTTTAGCCAGGACCCCCCACCCTCCCTTCTGATCACCCTCCGTTCTGACAAAATTTCTCCTCTTCCTCATGGCAGATGCCCCAGGTAATCCCTGGCCTGCCTATTAGGTTGAATAGGCAAGAATCCTGTTGGGTCAGTTAGCAGGGAATTACCCTCTCAGAAATCTCCATCCATTGACCAGTCCCACTCTGCTCCTTGGCTATAAACTCCCACTTTTGTTTGTTACACTTGAGGATGAGCCCAATCTCTCTCCACTACAAAACCCCATTGTAGTAGCCCTTAAACCTGTCACAATCGTCCTTAATAACGTCTGCCTTATTGTTTTACCAAGTGTCATAATAATTGTTTTCTTAATCATATGGAGCTCCAAGTCTTCCTGGAACCCTCACCCAGAGTGTAAGAACCACCTGGGCTGGGGCTGGCCTCCCCACCAACCCTTAGGGCTCCTGTCTCCCTGGCCAAGGGGTGAGGGGCTGAAACCAGACATCCAATCCACAGGCCAGCCAGACACTAGGGGGGTCACCTGGAGAGGAAACAGGGTCTCTTTCCGGGCCATGGTCCTTCAGTGGGCAACCAGGGCCTCTCCTTGGCACAGCTGGTGGCAGCAGCGGGGAGGCACAGAAGGAACAGGGTCCAGGTTGGGGATCAAAACACTCCTCCTGCCCTGGCTGGTTTGGCTCGGTGGATAGAACTTCGGCCTGCGGACTGAAGGGTCCTGGGTTCGATTCCGGTCAAGGGCTCATGCCCAGGTTGTGGGCTCGATCCTCAGTGGGGGGTGTGCAGGAGGCGGCCGATCAATGATTCTCTCTCATCATTGATGTTTCTCTCTCTCTTCCTCTCTGAAATCAATAAAAATATATTTTTTAAAAAAAATACTCCTGCTGAGAAAAGTCACATCACAGCAGCTCTGCTGCAGGCGTGGGGAGCCCAGGGGTCCTCCCTGGGAGGCCCAAATCTGAAGCTAGGGTTTTCACTTGCTTATTTCCACTTGCCGCTTTCCAATAATCCCAGGTGTCCTGAGGTGGCCTGCGGTTTCTAATGCTGTAAGTGCAGGCCCCGCACCCCACACCTTGGGTCTGTGTCCTGGATAAGCTGCTCCCTCTGCCCTCCCTGCTCACCGTTCAGACCCCAGGCTATAGATGAAAGAGATTAAGGGGACTCTCATTTAATTCTGTCTGCTGTGAGGGCCCCTCTTTGGGGTGTTAGGATTAGGAATTCCTCAAAGCCTCTTCACAGATGCTTTCTGGGCTCTGCAGAGTAGATCAGCACGGGCTCCATTAGCTGGTACACACAGAAAACCCAGAGAGGAGGTTCACCAAATCCCTCCTCTGATCCCCTCCTGCCCAGCCTCTTGCCCTGGCCTGCCCCTCCCCAGCCTTACTGAAACAGGAAAGCCCAGCCTCAGCGCTCCCAAATTCCAGGGACACCGAGTCTGAGGTGACACCAGGAGCTCACCTGTTACCCAGGATCCCAGAGGCCACTTTAGAGCCACTGGCTCTCAGCCACTCAGCCCAGGCTGACAGAGCCCACGGAGGGAGGAGGCGGTCCTTTCAGCTAAGTGGCTGATGGACGCCAGGGCTCTCCCCCGGCTGCTCAGGGAGGCAGAACAGACCTCAAGAAGTGAAGTTTTAACTCCAGCCTGCCCAGGCCCGCTGAAGCTCAGAATACCAGGCCTACTGCCTCTAAGACAGCGGTTCTCAACCTGTGGGTCGCGACCCCTTTGGCAGTCGAAGGACCCTTTCACAGGGGTCGCCTAAGACCATCCTGCATATCAGATATTTACATTACATTTCATAACAGTAGCAACATGACAGTTATGAAGTAGCAACGAAAATAATTTTATGGCTGGGTCGCAACATGAGGAACTGTATTTAAAGGGCCAGAAGGTTGAGAACCACTGAAGACCAGAGCACTGCCCAGCCTGGCCCAGCCCCCTAAGCTCACCCGGCCCAAGAGCAGAGGAAGTGGGGTTCCCAAATCAGCTGCTGGTGAGCACGCTGCTGAGTCGGCAGTGGGGCGGCGGCAGTCCCAGCGCCAGGCCTAACCCAGGGCTCCAACGGCTGCTTCTCCAACCTGAAGGGCATGCCTCTGCTTCACAGCGACCCAAGAGAGGCCGAAAGGGCAGATTCCTCCCACTTTACAGATGAGAAAACCAAGTCCAGGAGGAAAAATAAATAAAAATCAAAGGCTTACCTACATCACTCGGCCAGAAAGTAGACACACACAGCTCAAAAGCTGCCTCACCACTATCCACTCTACACGTGAGCAGTGTTATTCATCTTCACGTGGCAAAATACCACAAAAATACCACGTGCGGGCGCGCACGTATAGTGCAATTGAAACTTCGTGGCCCATGCGCAGAAGTCGGTATTTTGTGGAAGAGCCACACTCAAGGGGCCAAAGGGCCGCGTGTGGCTCGCGAGCTGCAGTTTGCCGACCACTGACCTAGACCAAAGATTCTCAAAGCCCTGCTCTACGTAGTCTCCTGGGGACTCTGATGACCAACCGAGAATGGGACCACTGTTTAGACAACCATCACCTCTCCCTCCATTCCAGATGACAAAACAGAGCCCCTGAGAGAAAAGGAAATATAAGGATACTGAGCAGCCCACGGCGCAGAAGTACCTGAGGTCTCACCATTCCACCAGTGTTTCCGGGCCCTGCTGGATGGCACCAAGCGGTGACAAAGCACAAAAGCAAGGTCCAGAGCGTGGCCAGCTCCTTACTACCCACAAAGGTGATCCAAATGAAAAATGCAACTAACAAAGGGGTTCTACCCCCTTCTACAAGCCAGAGAACCAGCCCTGCACGCCAGCCTGTTCTCCATGTGACTCCGTCCTTTGTAACCTTACCACCCCTCCTTTCCGCACCCCTAGGCCTGCAAGCCCAGGCCCAGACCCAGAAGTGCAAGTGGAAGGGCAGAGCCATAGGGGTGCCTCTTCATGCTCCTGCTTCTAGGAAAGGCCCCTCATGGCCACACACAAGCAGAGCACAGGGAAGTCCAAGGTCTGATGTGCCAGGGCAGGGAGGGGAACAGGAGCCTGCTTCCCTTCCCACAGGCATTCATCTCACTCTTTAAAGGCCACCAAGGAACAGGGATCCTCATCCCAGTTCACAGCCCCAGGCTAGGAGCTGAGCACCTGCTTGTTAAGAATTCCTGGCCCCGGACACACCACTAGTCCTTGGGCCCACAAATGAATGAATGAATGAATGAATGAATGAATGAAGAATGAATGAGTACAAGATGACCCAAGGAACTTGACGACCCTAAGAACTCAAGTAACTTACACCCAGGGCCCAGGAGCAAGCTGCCTCTGCACAGTATCTCTCACTACCCTAACATACATTCTTGTCTACCACATCTCTGCTGTTCAAATGTGGCACCTCAATTCATCTTTGACCTAAACAATATTTCTTGATTAATTCATGATCAATGTTCCTGATGACGCAGGAACATGTAACACATGGACCTCGGGAAGAAGTCCCAGTGGAAGGCACAGTGGTAGGCAGATGGCAGCATTCATGCTACTCACCAAATGTTTTCAATCCTCTTCCCCTCCCCATTTTGTAGGTAAGTATAGCCATGTGACTGCTTTGGGCACTGAAATGCCACTTCTAGGTGGAAGGTTTAAGGACTTGAATGAGATTCAGCGTTCTCTCTGTCCTTCTGTCCACGTGGATAGGAATGTTTCAATTAATCCACATGGGTCCCACAGTGAGAACAACATAAAGCAGATATGCAATAGGTGTGGTGTGAGCAATAAATAGTCCTCTGTTGCTTTAAGCCCCTGAAATTTGGGGACTGATACCACAGTAAACCCTGACCTATCTAGACAGTCACAGACACTCGCCAACTTTCTGTGCAGCGCACGTCTTCCCTTTCCCCAGCCCCCCAGTGTGGGAGACAAAAACTCTATCGCCAATCAGCAGGGGTTCAGGGGTACCTGCTATGTGCCCAGACAGATGAGATGCTCTCAGAAGCAGGGGATATAAGGGCAACCTGCACTAGACTTAACTAGTCCCGGGGTGGGCCAGGCTTATTCGGTGTAGTAATCAACTTTAATCACTTCCGAGAAGACAGCAGTATCTAGATTAGAAATGAGGAAACCCAGCTCACACTGTGACCTACCTGGCATTCACATTATCTACCGTACTCTGTCTTTTCAAGAATGAAGTGAGTTAATACAAGTGAAGTTTCTGGGATGGTGCTTGGTATAAGTTTCAGGAAACTCACTATTACTAAACACTAAACCTTCCATATAATTGCTGTAAGCTTGTCCATAATCTCCACGAGATTTTAAACCCAGCAGAGGTTTCCCTGGACTGGCACCATGGCACTCCGTAGGCACTGCCAACCTGAATTCTACCTCCAAGTTAAACAAGCAACAAGTCAAATCTCAGGACCTGGTAGCCTAGCGTTAGACCTCAGGAGATGTCCCAGAACCCAGGTCCCTGCACTCCCTGCTCCCTGGCCTTCATGGGGAGTTCACCCCCACCACAGACATGCACAGGGGCCCCCTCTCCTCCCACACAGAGCATGAGCTTTGCCCTCCCACTCCCAAACATGGGAAGGGAGGCACCCTCACCTGTCCTGAGCGATTGGCACAGGTGTTCAGATAAAAGCGGAACTTCCTGGGCAGCCAACCCTTCTGCACCCCGCCCCTCCTTCCCATGCTTCCTAGAGGCAGCCACAGACCTCCAGAGCAGCAGCGGCCTGAACTCCTGTTGGCCTGGAAGCTGCTGTGAAGCTGAACCCAAGCTCAGATCCACACTGTGAGCACCGACTCCATGTCCAGCCCGGCTCGGAGACCACACGGAGCTTACAGCCAGCAGGCAGTTGTGGGCCCGGAACAGTGCTTGCAGCAGCTCCTGGCCCCCTGGCCCCCACAGTCTCAATCATGGTTTGTTCAACAGACCGATGATCACCTCTGGTGACCCAGCAGTGGGGTTCAGAGATGTGGGGATGACTAGATCTGAAAGTGGGGTGCAACAAAGGATGACGCAGTAAGAGGGAAAACCACACTGGTAGTCTGGGCTTCCAAGGTCTGTCTCCAGACCTTATGGATCCTCAGCTCGGGACGAAACTCGGCGACAGCTGGCAGAGACGCTAGAAGAGCAGATCAGTCAGTGATGGAAGAACATGAGCCTCATTCTGAGAGTGGCAGGGCCCAGGAGGATCCCTAAAGGGAAAGGCACCTCGGGGCTGGCTGAATGTAGAGGGGATGTGGGGGTGCTGGGGGGTGCTCTGATGGCCTAGGCCCCAGGTCTCTTCACAAATAGGGAAAGGTGGCCCTCGCACTCAGCAGGCACTAAATTTCCCAACTTTGAGGTCAAGAGGGAGGGGAAGGCTACTTTTGCGGATTTGGCAGACAGCTCCACCCACTCCTATCAGCCCCAGGCAGCCCCCATCTCTGAAGGGAGAAGACCCCTAGCGAGCAGACCACAGGAGAGAGGGCACCCAGAGGCTCCAGTGCCGTGCATTCATGGCACTGGACAGCCAGCTACCAGGCCAGCACTAGGGTGGACAACTGCCCCCCGCCACCCCACCCAGCCAGGCCCCTACACACACCCAGCATGACTGCTCCTAGCCAGAGACCAACTTCACTTCCCGGAGATCGTGTCCCAGCGGTCCCGGGGCCGAAGTGTGTGTGTACACACACTTTCTAGCCACCCGCATCCCTTACCTCCCGAGCCAACTCAGTAGCCACAGACCCAACTCGACCGAAGCTCCAGTTAGGTCAGGAGTCGGACTTCACTCCCAGGCACAACCCCAAACGACCAACACGGAGAAGCTGGGTCACCACCGACTCAAACTCCAAGCCCGTGCCAGGCAGCGTGGTGCGCACCCCCGCGTTGGGCGACTTGTGGCACCCACGGCGGGGCGGGGGAGGGGGGACGGCCCTCCCAGGTCCCCGCCACCCTCCACGCCTGGCCCTAGCGGCGCGGCCGAGGTCCGTGAGCGGCCGAAGGGGCGCCCACCCAGGGCTCGCAGCGGGGACCCGGGCAGAGCCCAGCGCGCGGTCCAGCCCCCGCTCCCACCCTCACCAGCCCGGCCGGCGCGCGCCCGTCCGGAAACGCGGAAAGGGCGACGGCGACCGAACCCCGGCTGCCAGCCGGGGGCCCGCGGTGGCTCACTCCGCCCGGCGCCTGAGTTCGTCTCCGCGGGGTCCGGGCCAGGCCTCCAGCCCCTCGCGGGCGATCGGGGCGAACAAAGCCAGCGCCGCCCGCAGGGCCGCCCGGGCAGGAGCGAGGGAACCCCAGGGACCGAGCCCGACCTGGGGAGCAGCCCGCGTCCCCGGAGGGTCGGCCTCAGACAATGAGGGGGGCAGGGCCCGACGCTCCCGCGGGGCTCGGCGCGCTACTCACCCGGGCGCGGCGGCGGCGGCGGCGGGGCGCGGCTCGGCCGAGGAAGTTGGAGCAAGTTCGGCGGCGCGGGGCGGGAGGGCGCGACTCCGGCCGGCCGAGCGCGGGGCGGGGCGGGGCGCGGAGGGCGGGGCCGGGGGCGCGGCGGCGGAGGGGGGCCACTTCCCGGCGCCGCCCAGTGCGCCCCGCGCGCCCCGCCCGCCCCGGCCCCGCCCTCCGCGCCCGCCGCTCGCCCCTCCCCCGACCGCGCGGCGGCGGCGGCGGTGGGCCGTCCCGGGCCGCCCCTGGTGCTGCTCGGGGCGGGGCCGGAGCCGGGGGCGGGCCGGTGGTGGCGCTGCGCACCGGGAACGGCCCCCGCGAGCGCTCGGCCGAGGTGTGTTGCGCGGTGGCCTTTCCGGCCCCGCCTCCGGTCCGGCCCGAACCGAGCCTCGGAAAAGCGCGATTGGGGGGCGCCGAGGGCGGCCACATCTCGAGGAGTGCGGGGGTGGCCGGTCAGAATTGGGCGCGGAATCAGAAAGATGGCTGTATTGGCAATCCTTCCGGGCCTGGGAGGGCAGGGGTGGGGCGGCAGGCTTCAAGAAAAGGGTAATAAATTAACATTTTTTATTTCTTTGCAAACTGGGCAGTAAGGACTCCCTCCGCCTTTTGGCCTCGGGGCTAAAAATACCTATCTTTCTTCGGATCGCCCGCTGAGATTGGTTCCTCACCTTCATTGCCATGGGGTGGCTGGGAGGGTTCTTGAGGTAGGAGGGGTGCGGCTGGAGGAACCGTCTGGGAGGAAGAGTATTCACACTGCCGCTGGGTTCTGGTCTGAGCCCACCTGTAACATGAGGCACCAGATCACTATGATTCTTACACAATCGCGGGGGGGGGGGGGGGGGGGGAGGGAGAGGTAGGTGGTTTGCTCTATTGGGCAACAGAAAATATAGGTCTATTAAAACTGGTTGCACCACATTCTAGTACAAGCAACCAGCAGGTTAAGTCAATGTAAAGAGGTTATCTTGAAAAGGAGACTATTCAGTCCATTGCCAGTTTTTTGTGTGTTTAGTATTATTGCTAGAGGCCTGGTGCACGAAATTCGTGCAAGAGTAGGCCTTCCTCCCCGCCCCTGCCCCCCCTCACCCCCCCACCCCACCCCACCCCAGCACCGGCTTCCTTCTGGCACCCAGGACCCAGGTTTCCCTCACAGCCCCAGCTTCGTCCAGAAGGACGTCTGGTCTAATTAGCATATTATGCTTTTATTATAGACTAGTTTATTATAGATTATTATGATTATTATGATTATAGATTATTATTATTAAGGCTGCACCCTGTCTGTGACATCCTACATAGCTCAGGGACCCCCCCCCCCCCTTGGGGAACCTATCCACTCACTCATGTCAGCAGATAATGAGTGCTAGATGGAGTGCCTGATCTGGGCCAGGCCTGTTTTGATGATGGGGGATACAGCAATAAACAAGACTGCTGAGGCCTCTTGCTCCATAAAGCTTACTGTTAGTAGGAAAGACAAATAATTGCAAATTGAAGTAAATACTGGGGCAAAAGCAAGGGGCTGGGAGAGAGAATCAGAGCTACTAGTACTTTAGACGGAGCTGCCGGGGAAAGTTTCTTTGAGGAGGTGATGCTGAATTCGAAGTCAAAAGAATGAGGAGAGAGCCTTGGGAAAAGCCGGCAGAGACATTGCAGGTGGAGGTCAGCATGTGCTGAGGCCTGGAAAAAGGTAAGCTTTGGATGTGTAAGGAGCTGAAGGAAAGTCAATGTGACTAGAATAGCCAGCCTAGGAAAGAGAATCGGGGTGATGTGGGGAGGCAGGCAGGGGCCAGGGCATACAAGACTGTGTCAAGGAATGGAGACTTGTCATTAAACCATTGAAGGGTTTTACACAGACTAACGTTTTCCGCTGTGTGAAGAGTAAATTGGGTGGGTGGCAGGCTGAAATAAAAGGAAGGAGACAGATTGTTGTGGCCTTCCAGGCCAAAGATGATAGTGGTTTGGACTGAAGTGGTGGCCACACTATGATGATTAGTTGAGAGATGCTGTTTTGGACATAGACTTGACAGGACACGTTGATAGGATGAATGTGTGTGTGTGTGGCGGCGGGGGGGGGGGGGGGGGGGAGGATGGGAAAACCAAAGATAACTTCCAAGTTTCTGGCTGTAATGAATGAATGGACAGTGCCTCATTTGTTGGATGGGGTAGCCTGGAGGAAAGAGACTACATCTCAGAGAGGAACATTAAGAATTCTGTTTTCACTCTGTTGAGTTTGAGGTGCCTGTCAGAAAACCTATTTGATTGTCCAGTCACTGGAAGCTCAGAAGAGATGCCTGGGCTGGAGGTGAGACTTTGGGAGGCGTCATCTTAGACAATGAAAGCCATAGGATCTGAGATCACCTAGGGCAGTGGTCGGCAAACTGTGGCTCGTGAACCACATGCGGCTCTTTGGCCCTTTGAGTGTGGCCAGGAAGTTTCAATCGCACTGTATGTGTGCGTCCACACGTGGTATTTTGTGGAAGAGCCACACTCAAGGGGCCAAAGAGCCGCATGTCTAACAGGGAACAGGGATGTTTCTAGAAAAGGATATGGAATCAGAAGGGTTTGGCAGAAATTGTTAAATGACCCTAATAGCCATTCACCCTCTTTTCCTTCAGCATAGAATTCTAGCTGGCCACATGTCTTCCCAGAATAAAAGCAAGTTTCTCGGACTCCTTTGCAGCTAGGTATGGTCATATGGCTCATTTCCAGCCAACAGGAGGTAAGTGGATGTGTCCATGTACAACTTCTGAGAACTAGCTTGAAACGGCAATGGTGTGTTTTCTTCAGCCATTGCTCTTTCCTGCTCACTGGAATGTTAAGTATGTAGCTGGGACTCAGGTGGCCACATTAGACTTTGAATGGAAGCCATGGTTGAAGATGTCAGTGGAACTAGTTAGTCTATATCTGGTTCCTTGTGGGTAGGGAATCAGCCTACCTGCTCTGGGCTACCTACCTCTTGACTTTGTATATAAAAGAAATTTATGTCTTGTTTAATCCTTTGTTTTCTGATGCTTATTTTTGTTAGAATACAAAGGGTTTTGTTAAAAGTGGAGATTACTAGATCAGGTTTGCAGAGGGATAGGAGAGAAGGCAGGAGTGATGATTCTGAAGAAAGGGAGAAAGGAGATGAGGTGTGAGCACTGAGGGAGAGGACACCTGTGATGGAGAGGTACCTCCGCCGTTACTAAGGAAGGGAGGATGGAGGCAGAGATGTCTGCAGTAAAGGTTGGGGTTGGAAAGATGATCATTCACACCTGATGATTTCTACTTACTGGTACTCCTGGATGTGAAGGAGTCGTGAGCTTAGAACAGCGGTTCTCAACCTGTGGGTCGCGACCCCTTTGGCAGTCGAACGACCCTTCCACAGGGGTCGCCTAAGACCACCCTGCATATCAGATATTTACATTACGATTCATAACAGTAGCAACATCACAGTTATGAAGTAGCAACGAAAATAATTTTATGGCTGGGTCACAACATGAGGAACTGTATTTAAAGGGCCAGCAGGTTGAGAACCACTGGCTTAGAACAAGGAAGGAGAGGGGAAAGCCAATTTTGTGAATCATGAACTAGGAGATGTTGGAGGTCTTGCCAGCCTGAGATAGCTCCATTCTGGATCAGGTGGCCATACTGCCACAGGCATGAAGCGGGTGAGGGAAATGCCCAGAAAGCCAGCATGGCCTCCACCCCACTTCCAATCAGGCCTCACTTCACAGTCACTTGTGACACCTACCTACCATTCCCAGCTGCCATATGCGACCCACTAAGCTTTACCTGACCCATTTTTACAGCACGGCGGGGGAGGGGACACTTCAGAGAGCATCAGGGATATTCAAAGCAGAGCAGGTCCATTTTATTTTCCTTTATTAAAAATGGAAGAGGGGTGAGCTATGGACAGCCCCAACTAAAAGGGCTATATTGCAGTGGCGACGTAGTTTCCAGGCTAGCCCCTAGAATTGTAATTGACAAGAATGTAGCTGATTGTAGTGCAGATTGCAAGCCCGAGGTGTGGATTATGGGAACAAAAACAGCACAGGAAGGAGGAAAAGAAAGAAACTGAGAGTTTCTTCCATTTTTCCTGGACCTGGAGTTGGCTATAAATAAAATTTTATCTTTTTAATTTACTTTTAAATATATTTTTATTGATTTCAGAGAGGAAGGGAGGAGAGATAGATAGAAACATCAATGATGAGAGAGAATCATTGATCAGCTGCCTCCTGCACACCCCACACTGGGGATCGAGCCTGCAACCTGGGAATGTGTCCTGACCTGGAATCGAGCTGTGACCTCCTGCTTCATAGGTCAATGCTCAACCACTGAGCCATGCCAGCCGGACTATAAATAAACTTTTAAATGGAGGAGCTTGGCCTTTATCTTCCTCTGACTTCCTCCTATCCCTCTGTCCTGGTCCTGGTCTGGTCCCTTAGCCAGTGCTGCTCTTACTCATCCTGGGCTCCACTCTGCAGCACCTCTGGCCAAGGGTGGGGGTGGGGGGAGAGGAGCTTGATTAGAAGGACTTGCTGTTTACCCTCTCCTAATTCTCAGCCTCTTAATCTTAACACTTTACATCTTTGAGCCCTAGTTGTCTTACCTATAAAGTCAAGATAAGAGTAAAACCCACCTCACAAACTTCTAGTAAGAATCAAATGAAAGAATGTTTATAAAACATCAGGTAAGCTGTAAGGAGCTCTATTTGTTATCTGGGATTGATGCCTTATTAGGGCCAAACTACCCAGGATCTTCCCATCAGTCAGAGTATTTGGATTGCAAGTAAGAAAATCCCACTCCAACTAGCTTAGGCCAAAGGAGGGGAGATGACTGGAAGGATACTTATGTCACTCACAGACTCAAAAGAACTTGGAACCAGAGTGACTCAGGAAACTGGGGGGCTGATCATACAGGTTACCCAGACCAGGAGCCCCTCCCTCTGTCTCTCCTAACACTCCAAGTTTGCCCCATGTAGGAGATGGGACTGAATAACTCTGTCCTCTAACTTCCAAGAAAAGACTCTGATTGGTCTAACTCCGGTCATATGCCCACTCCTGCACCAATCACTGTGATGGAGAGAGGATTCCATAGCTGGACCAGGTCTGGGACACATAGGGCAACACCTATGCCAAAGAAAATAGTTGGATGTGTAGGACCAACGTAATTCCTCACAGAGACTTATCTAGATGCCTGCTATTCCTTAAGCCCTGAGCAGTCACTGAAAGCGTTTAAGCAGACTAGTAAATTGTTCCGTTGTTTGTGCTTTAGGACTGGAGTGAACAAGATTGGAGTAAAGAATAGTTAGGAAGGAAGTTGCAATGATTCAGGAAGTTGATGATGAGGGAATGGAAAGAGGTGAACAGATTTAAAAAAACATTTAGGAGATAGAATCGAGAGGTGACTAATTGGCTAGGAAGATGAGAAATAAGGAGATATCATAGTCTGGCTGCATAGACAGTGATACTGTTCACTGGGACAAGGAATCCAAGTGACCGTGTGTGTGTGTGTGTGTGTGTGTGTGTGTGTGTGTGTGTGTGTTTGGTGAGGTGTGACGGCTTGGACTTCTTCCATTTGAAGTGTCCCTGAACAGAGGAGGGAAGCCCAGTTTGCTGTTTGGAGTTCAAGAGAGACATCTAAGCAAAAGCTATAAATTTGAGATTTGTGTTCAACTCCTATAACAGCAACCCAACTACATTGCCTCTAGCCAAATGGTTTTTGTTGCTGTTTTCTGCTGCTATTGAAAAACTCTGACATAACAAAAAGTCTAAAGGTAAGAAAGATGCAGATCAAAACGACAATGAGATATCACCTCACACCTGTCAGAATGGCTGTCATCAACAACGCAACAAACACAGGTGCTGGTGAGGATGTGGAGAAAAGGGAACCCCAGTTACACTGCTGGTAGGAATGCAGACTGGTGCAGCCACTGTGGAAAACAGTATGGAGTTTCCTTAAAATATTAAAAATGGAACTGCCATTTGACCCAGTGATCCCACTTCTAGGAATATATCCTAAGAAACTAGAAACACTAATCAGAAAGGTTACATGTGCCCTAACCGGTTTGGCTCAGTGGCTAGAGCATGGGTCTGCGGACTCAAGGGTCCCCGGTTCGATTCCGGTCAAGGGCATGTACCTTGGTTGCAGGCACATCCCCAGTGGGGAGTTTGCAGGAGGCAGCTGATTGATGTTTCTCTCTCATCGATGTTTCTAACTCTCTATCCCTCTCCCTTCCTCTCTGTAAAAAATCAATAAAATATGTTAAAAAAAAAAGAAAGGTTACATGCACCCCTATGTTCACAGCAGCACAATTTACCATAGCTAAGATTTGGAAACAGCCTAAGTGCCCATCAGCAGATGGATGGATAAAAAAACCATGGTACATTTACACAATGGAATACTACACGGCAATAAAAAAAAGAAAGAACTCTTACCATTTGCAACAGCATGGATGGACCTGGAGAGTATACTGAGCAAAATAAGCCAGTCAGAGAAAGATAAGTATCACATGATCTCACTCATATGTGGAATCTAATGAACCAAATAAACTGATGATCAAAAATAGACCCAGAACCCTGGCCTGTGTGGCTCAGTTGGTTGATTGTTGTCCTTTGCACCAAAAGGTCACAGATTTGATTCCTGGTCAGGGCACATACCTAGTTGCAAGTTTGATTACCACCAATGGATGTTTCCCCCCACCCCCACCCCCCTCTCTTTCTCTAAAAAAAAATCAATAGAAACATTAAAAAAAAAAAAAAAAGACCCAGAAACATAGAAGCATGAACAGACTTTTGAACCTCAGCGGGGAGGGTGAATGGGAAGAGATCAACCAATGAACTTGTATGCATATATGCATAACCCATGGGCACGGATAATGGGATAGTGAGGGCCTGGGTGGGGGGAACGGGAGCTGGCTGGAAGAGGTTAATGGGGGGAAAAGGAGGACCTATGTAATACTTTCAGCAATAAAGATTTTTCAAAATAAATAAAAATAATAAAGGTAATCAGAGCAGGGATGGTCAGCAGCTCCACCATGTCATTCAGACCCTGTCCATTATGTAGGTCTGCTCCGGTGTCCTCACTGGGAAGCGTCCATCCTCAGATCAGCTTATGGTAATCCAATGGCTGCTCCAGCTCTAGCTTCCTACCTGCATTCCAGACAGACAGAACATGCAAAAAAGGATGAAGGAGCAGCACCTGTTAGTGGAAAGCAACACTTTCCCAGATATCCCCACAGACTGGCTACTCATGCCCCATTGTCAAGTCTGGTCACAAGGCAAGCCTTAGATCCAAGGGAGGCTGGGAACTGCAATTTTTTTTGTAATGTCTTTTTATTGATTTCAGAGAAGAAGGGAGAGGGAGAGGGAGATAGAAACATCAATGATGAGAGGGAATCATTGATTGGCTGCCTCCCCCATACCCCCTATAGGGGGTCGAGCCCGCAACCTGGGCATGTGCCCTTGGCCGGAATTGAACCCGGAACCCTTCATTCTGCAGGCCGACACTCTATCCACTGAGCCAAACCAGCTAGGGCAGGAAATGCAAAATTTTAAAAAATTAGGACCTTGAGCCTGTGTGGAAGGAAGAAGAGGATAGTGGATATTGAGAAAGCAGCACATGGATGATAATTAAAATCATGGGCATAGAGGAAATTATTCAGGGACTAGGAAGTGAGAAGGGAAAAGGACTGAGGCAGAATCCTGAAGAACACAAAATTGGGGAGGATCAGGGAGAGAGGGGAGGGACCAAGGAGGCTGAGAAAGAGGGGTCACGAGGTAGGAGGAGAGCCAGAGGGTGGTGTGTATAAAGGTGAAGGGAAACGAATGTCTGAAGAAGGAAGCAGTGGTCCTAACTTTTCAGTGCTACAGGGTGGGCCCACAAGATAAGGCTGAAGAATGACTGTTGGGCTTGGCAGCTCCCACGAACTGGCTCATTGGAATTGTTTGATCAAAGCCATTTAACAGTGCGCTGGAGAATAAATGAAGACGAGACAGGTTGTTAGCTGGAAGATGATGAGGGTAACAGGCTGAGGGAGAGAACTTTTTGAAGAAAGAAGAGATGTGAATATGTTTAAATGATGAAGGGAGACAGCAGTAGAAAGTGGGAGATTGAAGGGTCTGGAGGAAAAGCGAGATGATGTTTGCTGGAGAAAGTGGGAAGATTGGGGTTCAGAACCAAGAGGGCAGCCAAAGGAGGACAGATGGAGACAGAAGGAGGAAAAACTCCTGAGGATGCAGATGTTTGTGAGTTTGGTGTGAGTTTCTGAATGAAGGCTTCCATTTCTTTTGGAAACAGGTTTCCAGGGAAAATATAAGTGGGATTTTGGTGAGATCCAAGGATTTCAGAGAAACTTAGGAGAAAATGAGAGGAGCTTCTAAGTAGGGGCAAGCAGGAGGGTTTGAGGAAGGATTGAGAGCCCAGCTGAGACTGGAGACCCTTCATCAGTACTCGGCAGCTGGGCTAAGTACAGATGCAGAGAACACAGTAAGATTGACCAGAGTTTGGGGTTTTACCAGGAAGGCTTGATAGAAAAACAGTGGGACAGAGGACTCAAGAGTATTGGAAAGAAAGCACTTGAGTTGTTGCATCAAGAGTCTTGGCTGGTGAGAAAGAGAAGTGACAGCTGGAGGGGCCAGTAGGTGGGAGAAAGGCGATGAGGGTAGGCTGGGGGTCCCTCGGTGACTGCAGAAGATAGCTGTGGTCAGACAGAGGTCTGTATCCATGGGAGTGGGTGGTTGAGATGGAATGATGGGATCAGTGTCCCTTGAGGTGAGGAATCAGGACCAAGAGGCCAGTGTGAGAATGGGTCACCGCAGGAGTGTATGGAGTGCAGGCGATGACAGTGAGCCAGACGGCAGTGTCTTTGGTAGACCTTTCATTCCAAGCTCGGCTTTGCATTAATGTTGCCTGTCTTGAAAAAGAGGTCAGAGAGCCCTGGGGAAAAGTGAACAGAAAAAAATTGATTTTTATAGTTTGTCACCCAATGCCTGTCCTATTTGTCCCAGAACAATCTATTTTAAAGATTCTGCAAACTTCCAAGGGCCTCTTGCTCCCATTTGCATCTTCAGCCATGAGCCTTCTGTCCTCAGACCATGCTCCCTACAAGACTGTAAAGATCTGTGATAGGAGCATAGATATGTGTGAGCCCAAGACACAGTGGAGCACATTTTAACATGATAACAGATGGTAGTGACAAGGAGCCCCATCATCTCGCCTCAGTTGTCCCATCCATAAACCACGGGTGGGAGAGGAGAAGGTTGGACCTTCCAGCCCTGATGGTCTGTGAGTCAACCACACTGTCATTACTCCAAATGGGAGAAGATGGTTCTGCCAAAGAAGGAAGTCTCCAACGTGGCCCGATAAGACCTCAGCAGGAGGGAGCCAATCAGAGAGGTTAAGAGCAGGGATCCCTGACTCAGACTGCTGGGCTCAACCCCAGCTCTGCCCCCGAAAGATATGTCCACTCAGGGAGCTAGGGATATGCACACATGCGAAAGTCACTTGACAAGATAAAAACTGTTTCTTCTGGAATAATCTCATGTGAACTGACCTTCCCAAAGCTCTGAATTTGTAAAATGAATGTGAAAAGGAGCTCAGAGGTAGTCAGTCTGTAAGTGGTAGAACTAGAACTATCAGTTCTATGTCCAGACCTGAGTCTTCTATTTGTCTCCATTTGTCACATGAAAGTGCCCTGGGGAATCATGATTTGGGGATCAGCTAAGTCCCCGGGACCTCAATACTCAGGCCCTGCCAGGAGGGACCCATATAGGACCCACCCCACCCCCACCCAGGACGGAGGGAGCGAGGTACCTGAAGCAGAGCAGAGCACTGGTGTGCTGCAGGCATCACGGGTGCCCCTCCCTGTTCTTACAGCTCCGGACTTTTAGCTGGTTCCTTGGGAGAACCTGGCTGAAGGTTCTCCGGAAGCTTTGCTGGGCTGCTGCCACCGCATGCGCACAGCGCCACCTAGGGGATAGAAGGCTGAGTTTATCAAGCCACGGGGTGGGGGGCGGGAGGCGAGCAGGGCTCTTCAGTCCTGATCTGACACTGTATATCTCTCCTTCCTCCCCGGAGCACGCGTTCTCTTGTCTCTCCTCCTCCACTTACCCACTCAGGAAGGACCCGGTATTGCACACCCAACTCCTCTGAGTACCCTGACCTTTGAGCATCCTGATCTCGTCCCCCTGAAAGCGTTGCTGCACTTCCAAGACTGCACTGTGGGGTGAAAACACTAATTTTTCTCCCACCTTTCTAAGATATTCAAGTTCACATGATCATTAACGGGAGAAAACGTCCAAATTTTATTATAGATGCACATGCGGTAGTGTCATAAGAATAAGAGACCCAAGGATGCCTTGGTCAATTGAGGCTTATCTGCCATTCTGGACAGAGGAGAGGGGAGCAGGAGCCTAGGATTTCAAAGGGAAAGCCAGCAATTTACAGGTAGATAATGAAGAGCAAAATTTGTTTACCGTGGGAATTTGTGGCAAAGTAATATAACATTTATTTTATATTATGATGATAAGTTGATTTGCCCTTCATTTAAGCAGGTTTTTCTACCTGGATTCCTTTAGGCAAGTACAAGCCCAAGGACTCGGCCCCAGTCCACTCACAACAAGAGCTTCCCGCTAGAGACTGTATACAAGGATGAAACTCCAGCTCCTGGCTGCTGCCAGCATCGACCCAATGTCCCCTTCCCTTTGGGTATCCTCTTCCCCGTCCTCTCCCCTTAAATACATTCAGCCGCCTGCACATGCCAACCACCATGTTAACCTTTCAGCGCCGCCCCCCCCTGCCCCCCACATCATATTTGGTGGCTCAGCCTGTCACCTCCTAGCATAGGACCACTCTTCAAGACCAGGTGTTGGAATTTGATAGCTCAGGAGGGAATTGCCTTGTCCAAGGCTCACCAAAGCCCCTTTCCTCGTTGCTGGACAACTGGTGAGTGATCCCAGCTCCAGGCGCCTGGTGGGGTCAGTTGAAGCCTCCCCTTGAAATGGCCTGACAGTTCAATTTCTCCTCTCACCCCATCCTGCTTCCCTCACACATCTCTGGATCAGCTTCTGTTTCCTGTGCCCTTGGCCTCCACACACGCCATCACTTCTTCTTACAACCCCTTCTGCCTGTGTGAGGACACGCAGGGAAGTAGAAAGCCACCCAGCCTGGTCCCCCAGCCAAACCCTTCAGGAGAAGAAGCCTGGAGGTGTCCCCACGTCACCGGCTCCCCATGTTATTGGTGGAAGTGGAGTTCTTGCAATGTCATGAGGGAAAGAATTTCCTGAGCCTCGAACTGGAGGATGAGTGATATTTATTCGAATGAAAATAAACTCCTGGTTTTCCATTTGTCCCATTTCCCCCCATCCTGTCATGTAAAAGTCTGACGGTGTCTTCAGCAGGGCCAGAGTAAAGGCCACCGCCCGTAGGTGCCGCTCCATATTAAAGCCCAGGCCAGTCCAGCATCCTGCGCGTGGCATCTTCACAGCCGCGGGCCCTGTGGCTGCTCAGGCCACATGGCTGTGGAGGGAGAATGTGTGGTTGCAAGGACGAGTGTGGGTCTTGCAGCAAGGGAAGAAAAGAAGCCAGGGAAGCTGGCTGTCTGGGGATTTTACCAGGAGCTGCTCCTAACCAACCAATGAACTTTCCAAGATTTTGCACGCTTCTGGTGGGGTCCACCCCCTAGCCAATCCGTTGTTCCCCATGCTAGACTGACAGGCAAGCACCTCCCTTGTACCACCCTGACTTCAACTGCGCATGTGCCTATCTCCCCCTTCTCACCCCAACAATCCAGTACTGATGGGGGAGGGGTGTTAATCCCCTTGGAGGACAATGCCGCATCCCTGGGCGTGAAGCTGTGAAACAGGCTTATGCTCCCCAGCTGAATATGCTTAACAATGCCTGACTCTCCGTTTGCTCTCTTCCCTTTACTAATATTGATCACTAGCTAATGACAACACTGGTGTCTCCCTTTCTTTCTACTGTTCCAGCTGCTTCCGGCCCACTGGTCCCCCCCAGAGGGAGGAGGCCAGTACCCCCTCCACAGGAAGGGCTGGGGAGCAGGGCCTGGGGACACAGCCGGCTCCTGAGTGGGCAGTGCAGCTTGCCCTTTGAAGCAGAGCCTTGGAAGGTTCTTCCAGGAAGAGGCTTTTGCTGTCCTTACCTGGCTCTCATCTCTTCCCCAGCCTTCGGAACTCAAGAGAACCTGGGGGCAAACTTCAGTCCTGCATGGGGAAGGGCTCCTGCCTGGCCTTCTCTGTGAGTCACTGGCTTTTGCCCTAACCCAGCTGGGTGGGCAAACTTTTTGACTCGAGGGCCACAATGGGTTCTTAAACTGGACCGGAGGGCCGGAACAAAAGCATGGATGGAGTGTTTGTGTGAACTAATATAAATTCAAAGTAAACATCATTACATAAAAGGATACGGTCTTTTTTTTTTCAATAGTTTTATTCCTTTCAAACGGGCCGTAGTTTGCCCACGGCTGCCTAACCCCTCTCTGCGAGCACAATCAGGTGCCCCAAGAGTTGCTGATTACTCTGGTCAGCTGTCACCGTCCACATCCCTTCTAGGGCAGGTACCTGGCTAGCCCATGAGATCCTGACTTAGAGGCCAGGACCCTCCCCGGTCCAGTCGCGGTTCCTAGGACGGAGGATTTGTGGGACAGAGCTCTGCAGAGGCGCCCCTGATAAGAGGTGTAGCTTGGCCTGCGCTCAGATCCCCAGGAGAGGGCAGTCATGCGTGGCATATGGGTACAGGATGTCTATCCGTCCTGCTGCCAGGGCTGCTGACTGCAAATTATAAAGAAACAAACTGAGGTCCACGGATTAGCATTTGTAGCCAGTTTTACTACGAGTATGCAGATCTGGTTTTGTGATGATCACATTCCTATTTGTCAATTTTTAAAGGTGTTTGAAACATTTGTGAGACAGAATCATTAGAATTAGGAAGCGTGTAATTGATTACATTTAATGCTTAAATGTTCAGGGAAATCTACTTTATAAAAAATTATAAAATTTCAATTTATTTATTGTAGGAATAGTATGTGCATATTTAGAGAAATGTTCACTGTTTCAGTTTTCCTGTATTGCACATTGGACAAGGTGTGGAATTGGCTGTGTTTCTCTGGGCAGAGCTCCTGGACACTGAAGAACGGCCGTGGGGAGCTCCAGGGGGTGCTGGGAGTCCATGGCGGGGGCAGAACCTGTATTGTCTGTGCACCAGGGGGTGGGAGGGTGTCTGTCCTGTGTTCTGCCCACAGCCCAGCTGGGGCCAGTGGGAGGCGCTGGCCCTGTGTACTGGGATAAGGGGTTCACTGCCCTGGCCTCTCAGCCCTCCCCCATTGCAGGACTGAAATTTGCCCCCAGGTTCTCTTGAGTTCCGGGGAAGAGATGAGAGCCAGGTAAGGACAGCAAAAGCCTCTGCCTGGCAGAAGCTTCAAAGGCTCTGCTTCAAAAGGCAAGCTGCATTGCCCACTCAGGAGCGGCTGTGTCCGCAGGCCCTGCTCCCCAGCCCCTCCTGTGGAGGGGGTCCTGCCTCCTCCCTCTGAGCATGAGCCGCGCTGGGGAAAGAGCCTGGCAGCAGAACTGGCCTTTCCCCCTGAGCCAGCCCAGCACAGTCAGGACCAGCACGGGAAGGCCACCTGGGCCCACAGGGAGCAGCTCTTCCAGATGCTTATCTGAATTTGCATTTCTCCCCAGGCCTCGGCCATGCTGGCCCCTGGGGCTTCCTCAGCTCCACAAACCGAAGGATTTTCTGTAGTTTAATGTGGCCTGAGCTCCACACCACAGTCATAACCCTTTCTGAGGGCATGAGCGTGAGGGCACAGACAGGCTCTGGTCAGTGAGCCAGCTGTGGATGTTTCCAAAGCACAGAAGGTGCTGCTATTTTTATCACGTTATTTAAAATGTTTAATTAGTTAGTTCACTCACATGTAACAAATTATATAATTCAAAAGTGCATAAAGGGGCATTTTCCTTCTACCTATGTCCCCAGACACCAACACCCCGTTCCTAGAGGCAAATACTGTTACTAGTTTTTCATGTATTTTCCCATCAATATTTTATGGCAGACACTGCTTGGTTGAACCTTCAATTTCATTGTTTTATTTTTTAAGTGATAGAATCACCAAAGGTTAGCTAATACAAAACCATCCCTGAGAAAGACTACATTTCCCAGCCATCCTTGCAATCAAGTTCAGCCCTGAATCCTGCCCAATGGGATATAGGCAAAGTTGATGTGTGGGAAAAGTACACTTAGCATTTGATAAAATTCAACATCTTTTAATGAGAAAAACTCTCAGCAAATTAGATGCAGAGGTGTTGGCATAGATAGCTAGATATTAATAAAGAAAGGGAATCCGACATTATTAAGCATAATAAAATAGGAAACTGAATCAGACAATAAGCCTGCTGGATTCACTAGGAAGTTACAGCTCCACATACTCCCCAGGGCATCCTCTACCCTCAGGACCTAATGCCCTAAGCGGGCAGTAAGGATCATTACCAGGGGAAGGAAAAAAAAAACAACAGGAGAATTCCTCTGCTGGCACATGCCCAGTAAAAGCCAAGATGGCACAAGAGAGGTGCTTCTACGGTGAGGCCTGTGCCAAAGGAGCCAGGATGGGGACCATAAAGGCCTGTTCATCTATCCTGGGGAACGGATCGGGTTGGATAAGGAACGCAGAGCCCTGGAAGATCTAGGAAATGGATTGGTTAAGGGAGGACCCAGTGCTAGCCTGCTAAGTAAGGATTGAGAAGTTGATTGGTTAGTTTGAAGAGATGCCTAGCCCGTCCCAAGCCTGAGATAATATAACCAAAGAGCTCTCTCCTATTCGCTTGCTCAGTAGCGTGCATTTCCTCTCCATAGCAGCCATGTGGCCCTTGCAGCTGCCTGGGGCCTGTGCCCACGTAGGCCTGGCCACAGTGCTGGCCGGAGCACAGCTGGGAACACAGACTAAGCTGGCTGGATGAGGACAGAGACATGGACTGAACCAATGGCGCAAAATGTCTGGACGCTGGCCCTATTCCTGGCCCGATGAAGACAGTCATGGCAGGATGGGTGGAGATGGGACACCAGAGCTGACCCCGGACAGTCCTTTGCGTTGCTCCAGCTTCTTCAATAAACCTCACCACTAAGCCTTTTCCTCCCTGGAATGCTTTTCTCACGACCCCTTGAAAGGACACCATTTCTACTGGCAACATCAGTACAGTCTTCAACATAATAAAGACTGTACATGACAAGCCCACAGCTAATATACTGAACGGTATAAAGTTAAAAGTACTTCCTCGCCCTGGCCGGTTTGGCT
Source organism: Myotis nattereri (assembly GCF_964212035.1). Lineage (NCBI taxonomy): Eukaryota > Metazoa > Chordata > Mammalia > Chiroptera > Vespertilionidae > Myotis > Myotis nattereri. Next base: position 11,830,854 of record NC_138088.1, read on the forward strand.
CAGTGGATAGAGTGCTGGCCTGCGGACTAAAAGGTTCCAGGTTCGATTCCGGTCAAAGGCATATACCTTGGTTGTGGGCACATCCCCAGTAGGGAGGGTGCAGGAGGCAGCTGATCGGTGTTTCTCTCTCATCAATGTTTCTAACTCTCTATCCCTCTCCCTTCCTCTCTGTAAAAAATCAATAAAATATATTTTTTTTAAAAAAAGGCACTTCCTCTAAGATTAGGAACAAGACAGGATGCCCACTCTCTCCATTTCTATTCAACATAGTACTGGAAGTCCTATTTGGAGCAATTAGACAAGAAAAAGAAATGAAAGGAATCCAAAGGAAGGAATGAAATTACCTCTGTTTTCAGATGATATAGAAAACCCTGAAGACTCCACAAAAAAACTGCTAAAACTAATAAATGAATTAGGTCAAGTTATAGGATACAAAATAAAGATACGGAAATCAGTTGCATTTTTATCTACTAGCAACAAACTGAGAGAGATATAAAGAAAGCAATCCTGGGAACCAACTAAGCTAATAGACATCTTCACGCAGCACCAGCAAATACACCTTCTTCTCAAGTGCTCATGAAGTTCTTCAGGATAGGTAATATGTTAGGGCCTAACAGTTAGGCAAGCAAATATGTCCTAAGCATTTAAAAGCAATGAAATCATACAACATATGTTCTCTGACCACAATGGAATGAAATTAGAAATCATTAACAGAAAGAAATTTGAGGAATTCACAATTATGTAGACATTAAACAACATACCCCTAAATAAACAAAAGGTCAAAGAAAAAAATCACAAGGGAAATGAGAAAATATTTTGAGATGAATAAAAATGAAAACATAGCATACCAAAACGTATATAACCAACAACGCCTAGTGGAAATTTATAGCTGTAAATACCTACATCTAAAAAGATCTCAAATCAGTAACCTAACCCTGCACTTTAAGATGCTAGAGAAAGAAGAGCAAACTAAACCCAACACAAACAGAAGGAAGGAAATAATAAAAATTAATGCCAAAATAAACGAAACAAAGTAGAAAAAATATAGAGAGAAAATCAACAAAATCAAAAGTTGATTCTTTGAAAATATCAACAAAATTGACAAATCTTTAGCTAGACTGGCAAAAAAAAAATACTCATTAAAATCATAAATAAAAGAGGGGCATTATTATCAACTTTTCAGAAATAAAAAGGATTATAATGGGGGGGGGAGAGAAAGCAGTTCCATTTACAGTGGCATCGAAAACAATAAAATATTTAGGAATAAATTTGACTAAGGAAGTGAAAAACCTGTACACATGTTCTTGGATTGCAAGAATTAATATAGCAAAAATGTCCATACTACCCAAAGCAATCTACAGATTCAATGCAATCCTTATAAAAATTCCAATGGCATTTTTCACAGATATTTAAAAAACTCATAAAATTTATATGGAACCACAGAAAACCCTAAACAGCCAAAATAATCCTAAGAAAGAAGAACAAAGCTATAGGCATCACATTTCCTGATTTCAAGCTACATTACAAAGCTATAGAAATCAGAATAGTATGCTACTGACATAAAAACAGGCATATAGAGTGGAATAGAGAGCAGATGATATGATTGTCTATCTAGGATTTTTATAGATACTCTTTATCAAGTTGAGGAAGTTCCCCTCTATTCCTGTTTACTGAGGGTTTTTATTATCAACTAGAGGCCCAGTGCACAAAATTCATGCACAGGTAGGGTCCGTAGGCCTGGCTGGTGATCAAGGCCAATCGGGGCCTTCCACCTGCCAGCTGGGGCCTCCCTTCCCTCGACTGCTGACCACCAGCCGTGACCTCCCTTCGTTTTGCACCGCCCCCTGGTGGTCAGTGCATGTCATACTGAGCGGTCGAACTCCCGTTCAGTCAAACTCCTGAGGGGACAATTTGCATATTAGCCTTTTATTATATAGGAAGAGGTTTGAATTTTGTTAAGTGCTTTTCTGCATCTATTGATATGGTTATGTATGTGACTTTTATTCTTTAGCCTTTGATGGGATTGATTACATGAATTGATTTTTGAATGTTAAACAAGCCTTACATACATGGGATAAATCCCACTTAGTTGGGGTATATAATTATTTTTATTTATTTATTTATTTATTTATTTTTTAAATATACTTTATTGATTTTTTACAGAGAAGAAGGGAGAGGGATCGAGAGTTAGAAACATCGATGAGAGAGAAACATCGATCAGCTGCCTTCTGCACGCCCCCCAGTGGGGATGTGCCCACAATCAAGGTACATGCCCTTGACCGGAATCGAACCCGGGACCCTTGAGTTCGCAGGCCGACACTCTATCCACTGAGCCAAACCGGTTCGGCTATAATTCTTTTTTTTTTATATATATATATATATTTTATTGATTTTTACAGAGAGAAAGGGAGAGATAGAGAGTTAGAAACATCGATGAGAGAGGAACATCGATCAGCTGCCTCCTGCACATCTCCCACTGGGGGATGTGCCTGCAACCCAGGTACATGCCCTTGACCGGAATCGAACCTGGGACCCTTCAGTCCGCAGGCTGACACTCTATCCACTGAGCCAAACCGGTTTTGGCTGGCTATAATTCTTTTTATACATTGTTGGATTTGATTTGCTATTTTGTCACAGGTTTTTGCATTTTTTTATCTGTGTTCATGAGAGATATTGGTCTGTAGTTTTCTTATAATGTCTTTGTCTGGTCTTGATATTAGGGCAATGCTGGCCTCACAGAATGAGGTAGGAAGCATTTACTCTGTTTCTATCTTCTGAAAGAAATTATAGAGAATTGGTATACTCTCTTCCTTAAATGTTTAGAAAAATTCACCAGTCAACCCATCCGGGTCTGCCTGTACTTTCTGTTTTGGAAGGTTATTAATTATTGATTCAGTTACTCTAACAGATACAGACCTATTAAAAGTGTCTATTTATTCTTAGGTGAGTTTTGGCAGATTATGTCTTTTGTGGAAATGATCCATTTCACATAGGTTATCAAATATGTGGGTATAGAGTTGTTCTTAGTATTTCCTTCTTACCTTTTTAATGTCCATGGGATCTATAGCAATGTCACCTCTTTTATTTCTGTTCTCTCTCTCTCTCTCTCTCTCTCTCTCTCTCTCTCTCCTCTCTCTCATTTAGCCTGGCTAAATAAATTTTATTGATCTTTTCAAAGAATCAACTTTTGGTTTAGCTGATTTTCTCTATTGATTTCCTGTTTTAATTTTACTTGATTTCTGGTCTAATTTTTACTCCTTCTGCTTATTTTAGATGTAATTTGCTCTTCTTTTTCTAGTTTCTAAGGTAGACTTTAGATCTTTATTCTTTTCTAATATATGCATTCAATGCTATAAATTGCCCTCCAAACATTGCTTTCACTGCATTCCACAAATTTTGATGTTCTATTTTTATTTTCTTCTAGTTAAAACTATTTTAAAATTTATCTCGCGATTTCTTCTTTTACTCATGTGTTATTTAGAAGTATACCAATTAATCTCTAAGTATTTTGAAATTTCTAGCTATTTTGGGGTTATTGACTTCTAGTTTCATGTGAGCTTGAGCAAAATATATATTCTACTGCTATTGGATGAAGTAGTCTATAAATGTCCATTATATCCAGTTGTTTGATAATCGTTGTTCAGTTGTGTCCTTACTGATTATCTTCCAGCTGGTTCTGTCTATTATTGATAGACAGGTGTTGAAGTATCTATCTATTCTATATATATAAAAGCCTAAGCAATCGGCCGACCATTTGACCAGCCGACCAGTAGCTATGATGCGTACTGACCACCAGGGGGAAGATGCTCAATGCAGGAGCTGCCAAGCTGCAGTGACTTGGCAGCTGCAGTTCTTGGGTGACGCACCCAGAACCAGAGAAGAGGGAGCCCAATTCCGGGGTGCATCACCCAAGAACCGCCCTCTCACAATCTGGGACCCCTTGGGGGATGTCGAAGAGCTGGTTTCGGCCCAATACCTACAGGCCAGGCCAAGGGACCCCACCGAATCCGGTCCAAATACAATAGTGGAGTCATCTGTTTCTCCTTGCTGTCTGAGTGCTTGCCTCGTGTATTTTGGTACTTTGCTGTTAGGCACATGTGACACAATAGATGTTTTATCTTCTTGGAGAATTGATTCTTTTATCATTATGTAATGCCCGTCTTTATTCCTGATAACTTCCCTTGCTCTGCAGTCTGCTCTGTCTGAAATTAATAGAGCTCTTCTGTTGCCTTTGGATTGGTGTTAGCATGATATATCTTTCTCCATCCATTAACTTTTAATATTCACGAATGTTTACGTTTAAAGTGAGTTTCTTGTAGATAACATATAGTTGGGTATTGGTTTTGATCAACTGTGACAATCTCTGTCTTTTACTAGTGTATTTTGACCATTGACATTAAAGTAATTATTGATATAGTGGGATTATTACCTACCATATTTGTTGTTGCCTTCTATTGGTTGCCTTTGTTTTGGTTACAACTTTTGTTTTCCACTTTTTTTTTTCTCTTTTTGTGATTTTATTTTATTATTTTTTAAAATACATTTCATTGATTTTTTTTACAGAGAGGAATGGAGAGGGATAGAGAGTTAGAAACATCGATGAGAGAGAAACATCGATCAGCTGCCTCCTGCACACCTCCCACTGGGGATGTGCCCACAACCAAGGTACAAGCCCTTGATCGGAATTGAACCCTTCAGCCCATAGGCCGACGCTCTATCCATTGAGCCAAACCCGCCAGGGCTGTTTTTGTGATTTTAACTGAGCCTTTTATGTGATTCCATTTTCTCTCCTTTCTTAGTGTATCAGCTATCTTTTTTGGGAGGGGCGGGGGGGTACTGTTTGTTTGTATTTATTGTCTTTATTGTGGTTTCCCTAGTGTTTGCAGTATACATTTCCAACTAATCCAAGTCTACTTTCAAATAACACTATATTATTTCATGGGCAGTGTGAGTACCTTATAACAATAAAATAATTCTAAATCCTCCCTCCCATCTATTGTCTCATTGCTGTCATTCAGTTTACTTATACCTAAACATACATAAGCATAGATATGTGTGTATATATGTGTGTTTGTGTGTATTGTTGCTATTATTATTTTGACAAACTTGACGAAATTAGATCAATGAAGAATAAAAAATTTAAAGTTTCTATTTTGCCTTCTCTTATTCCTTCTTTGATGCTGTTATTTATGTAGATCTGAGTTTCTGACTTATATTATTTTGCTTCTCTCTAAAACACTTAACACTCCTTGCCAAGAAAATATACTGGCAACAAAGCTCCTCAATTTATGTTTGTCAGAGAAATTCTTTATTTCTCCTTCATTTTTGAAGGACAATTTCACAGGATACAGAATTCTGAGTTGGTGGTTTTTGGTTTTTTTCTGCAACACTTTATAAATTATTCCCTACTCTTGTCTTGTTTGCATGGCTTCTATAGGCAAAATGTTTTTCCTCTGATTTTTCATTTTATCTGAAATTTTAATATGATATACCTACATGCACTTTCTGTTTTGTTTTGTGTTTTTTGCTTTTGTATCTATCCTGATTAGTATTGTCTTGATTTCCTGGTCCTATGGCTTGGTACCTGACGTTAATTGGGGAAAATTCACAATCATTATAGCTTCAAATATTTATTTTGTTTTCCCTTCTCCTTTTGGTATTCCCATATTCATCTTATACCTAATATTTAGATGTCCCACAATTCTTGGATATTCTGTTTTATTATTTTTAGTCTTTTTTCCTTTGCTTTTCATTTTTGGAAGATTCTATTGAGATATCCTCCAGCTCAGAGATGTTTTTCTCACCTCTGTCTGGGTGCAGTCTGATGCCGTATCTACCAAGCAACGGTGGCCAGGGCTCTGATTTATTTTTTATTGGAATTTCTGTCTCTCTGCTCACTGTCTATCCGCTCTTGCTGCTGCTGAACTTACCCATTTGATTCCTTAGCATATTAATCATAGTTGTTTTAAATCCCCAATCTGATCATTCCAACATCCCTGCCTTATTTCAGTCTGGTTCTGATGCTCATTTTGTCTCTTCAAACTATGATTTTTTTAAAAATAATTTTTAATTGTTCAATTACAGTAGATGTACAATATTATATTAGTTTCAGGTGTATAAACCAATGATTAGATAATATTTATATAACTCAGGAAGTGATTACCCTGATAAATCTAGTACTCCTCTGACACCATACATCATTATTATAGTATTAATGATTACATTCCATGACTATTCTAAAACTACTGTTATGGGTTCACTCAGCGAGATAGACCACCGACTCAGAATTTAAATTTAGGAGCCTTTATTAAGCTGGCCAGCTGACTACAGTTACAGCACCCTGCCGAAGCAGAGGCTGAACTGCAGTGCCGACTGCAAGAGTTACATTTTATTATTAAATTTTGTGGAGACCCAGAGAAAATGTGTCTTTCAAATTCTGGGCCCCCAACATTGAGGAAACTCTATTTATTTATACTTTCTCCAGTCTTTTGTCTCCCAAATTTGGAATGAGACTTCCGGGCCTTCTGAGAAAGAAGGCCTGCGTTCTGGGAAGGGGCCATGAGACCATATCTCAAGGCCTGGCCTGATGTCAGTACCTTCCTATCTATGTGTTTTAGGAACAGACAGCACAGCGCGCCCCGTCTGGCCGAAGTGCCAGATATGCAGCCCAGCACACTACCAATTTGTACTTCCTAATCCCTTCCCTGTGTTACCCATTACCCCAACCCACCACCATTCTGCCAACCATCAGAATATTCTCTGTATTTTTTAGTCTGTTTTTGTTCTGCTTGTTCTTTTTTTTTTTTTGATTCCACATTTAAGTGAAATTATCTGGCATTTCACTCAGCACAGTACCCTCTAGGTCTATCCATGTTGTTGTAGATGGCAAGATTTCATTCTTTCTATGGCTGAGTCATATTCCATTGTATAGATGCACCACTTGTTCTTTATCCATTTATCTATTAGTGGACACTTAGGTTGATTCCATATCTTGGCTATGACAAATAATGCTGCAATGAATATATGGATGTATATATCTTTCAATTTAGTGGTTTGTATTGAGGGTTCTCTCTTTTTCGCATCCAGCGCAGCTAGAGAGTGGTCTGGTTCTTTGAGTAGGGGCGGCTGGGGATTGAGAAAATGAAAAAGACAGACACAGAGATGGAAGGAAAAGCTGAGACCGGGTGGGACCGCTGCCCTCTTCTGATGGAGAGACAGGTACCCAGCACCAATACAGCCTGTTTACTTTATACCCCAAATGCCAGGAAGTTTCACCAAAGGTCAAGACAAAGGAGATTATGTGCATTCTTGTAATGTCAGTTCTGGGTGGGCCCGAGTCTATTCATTCCTGGTGCTTGGCTGGATTTACATAATAAAACCCACCCCCTGGCACCTGGGCTGAAGGTCAAGCTGACAACACTCTTAGCTTTTGGCAAAGGACGTGTGTTTCCAGGGCGTGGCTTTGCCAAACGCCACTGGATTCAGCTGACAATTAAAGAAATGCCCATCTGCCTTCTCAGGCGCTCTCTATAGTTTTGAGTTTCTTTGTATAAATACCAAGAAGTGGAAATGCTGGGTCCTTCTTTATCTTGTTACACCCTTTGTTTTAAAGTCTATTTTGTCTGGTATAAGTATTGCTACCCCAACCTTTTTTGTTTGTTCCCATTTTCATGATGTTGTAATGGTCCCCTCGAATCACAGAAGGACGCCTCAGAAGTCGAATTAAAGAGTCACATTTATTGCAATCCGGGACGATGAGGGGGCATTTCCCAAATCTCATAGTGCCCACCCCAGCCCCAACACCAGATTTATATAGGCAAAGATCACAAAGGTATTGATTACATCCCAGGGTTTGGAATGAGGAACCTGGTTTGCAAAAAAGCAGTTTACAGAAGCAGAAGCAGCATGTTATCTAAATTATAGTTTTGGGTCTCCGGATCACTGAATTGACAGAAACAGTATCTAGAGCCCTCGGGCCTGGAATAAGGAACCTGGTCAGACTTAAGCATGTTATCTAAATTACAGTTTTGGGTCTCCGGAACACTGTGTCAACAGGGACACGTTAACTGGAGCCCTCTGACCTTGGGATAACTGTGCTGTCCTTCCCAGGTAAAGGAAAACGTGCTTTCTAAGACCAGTATGACCACAACCCATGGGATAGTCACATTACAATCAATAGGGTATTTAGTTGAATGGGGTGATTTAGATAATTCAGAAAAGTAAAATAACTTTCCTATTGTTAAACAAAGCAAAAATAAGTACAGAAGCCAAACAGCAGGGTTATAGTTAAACTATAGTTTCTACCTGAGATGATTGCTACCATACTTCATTGATATATCTCTTTCCATCCCTTTACTTTCAGTCTGAAGTGAGTCTCTTGTAGACAGCATATATAAGTAAGGGTCTTGTTTTGTTATCCATTCAGCCACTCTATGTATTTTTTTTAAATGTTTTTATTGATTTCAGAGAGAGGAAGAGGGAGACTTAGAAACACCAATGATGAAAGTGAATCATCAATTGGCTGCTCTTTGCATGCCCCCTACTGGGGATCAAGCATGCAACCCGGGCATGTGCCCTGACCGCCTAGTTCAGTGGTCGGCAAACTGCAGTCCCTTGATTGTGGCTCTTCCACAAAATACCACATGTGGGCACGCATGTACAGTGCGATTGAAACTTCGTGGCCACACTCAAAGGGCCAAAGAGCCGCATGTGGCTCGCGAGCCACAGTTCATGGTTGGATGCTCAACCACTGAGCCACACTGGCCAGGCGCCACCCTGTCTTTTGATGAGAGCATTTAACCATTTGCATTTAAAGTAATTGTTGCCCTGGCCAGAGTGGCTCAGTTAGGTGGAGCATCATTCCATACACCGAAAAGTGGTGGGTTTGACTCCCGGTTGGGGCACATGAGTAGGCAACTGATCAATGTTTTTCTCTCACATCAATGTTTCTCTCTCTTTCAAAATCAATTTTAAAAATAATAAAGTAATTGTTGATTGATGTGTACTTGTCATTTTATTATTCATATTTTTATCTTTTTTTCTTCTTTTTAAGAAGATCCTTTAACATTTCTTGTAATACTGATTTGGTGGTCATGAAATTTTAGCTTCTTCTTATTGAGAACCTCTCAGTCCTTTAATGCTAAACAATAGCTGTGCTGGATAGAATACTCTTGGTTGTAAGTCCTTGCTTTTCATAATTTTGAATATTTTATGCCAATCCCTTCTGGCCTGCAAAGTTTCTGTTGAAAAAATCAGGAAATAGGATTATGGAGCTCTCTTATAGGTTATGCTTTTCTCTTGCTGCTTTTAAGATTCTCTCTTTGCTTTTAACCTTTGGTGTTTTAATTATGATATATCTGGTGTGGGGTTCTTGGGGTCATCTTGTTGGCATGGTGCCTGCTGAGTCTGCCCCTTGAGTGAGATGCTTGTGGGGGCAATTAGGTGGTGCTTCCGCATGTTCTGAAGCTGCCCACCAGGTGTGCTGGCACTCAGGCCTTCCTGGAAGTGCAGGCCAAGGTCAGCCACCATCTGTGGCCTGTCCGGGGCCACCCAGCATGAGTTGCAAAGTGATCTGCATGTCTGTTTCTTGTGCTGGGCTTGGAGAAGGAGAGGCCAATCTGTGAATCAAGGTGGGCTGCCACTAGTGCCAGGCCTGGGGCCACTTAGCAAGAGGTACGAGGCACTCTGAGGCCAGATAATGCTTGTTCGGGAGTTTTAGGAAAGTTTGTAGCATGAGCCAAGACAGACCGTCTATATGGAAAAGCCAGTGGAAATGGTTTGGGTGTGCCCTAATTTTGGGTGGGGCAGGTTCTCAGGGAATCGCCAGGGCAGGGCTAACAATGTTATCGAGTTTGATGGAGACGCAGATATGGCACCTGCCTGCTGGCTCGGTGTGGGGACGGCTCAGCAAAGGAACAATGGTCTCTGCCTGCACTTCTGTCTGGGAGAAAGCTGATGCCAAACAATTCAGTGTTTCCTTATATGTCCCTAGTGCTTTTCGAGCTGCTGCTCCAGTACTGGGTCTCAGGGCTAGTGAGTCCCAGTAAGCCCGTGAGCAGTCCCTTTAAGAGGATCACCTGGGACTCCAGAAGCCCGTCTCACTCAGCCACATCCCCACTGGTTTTCACAGCCATGGGAAGTGCGTTGAATTTATAGATTGCTTTGGGTAGTATGGACATTTTAATGATGTTGATTCTACCAATCCACGAACACGGTATGTTCTTCCATCTGTTTATGTCTTCCTCTATATCTTTTTTCAACGTCCTGTAGTTTTCTGAGTAGAGGTCTTTTACCTCTTTAGTTAAGTTTATTCCTAGGTAGCTTAATTTTTTTGGTGCGATGGTAAACGGGATTGTTTTTATAATCTCTCTTTCTGAAAGTTCACTATTGGTGTATAGAAATGCCCTTGGCATTCTTGACTCTCGGAATTGTCCACACTGAGCCCCCACCAGTTCATCAATTACAGGTGTTCCCACCGGGACTGGTACTCACAGAGGTATCTCATATGGATTTCTCTTTGGTAAGTTGTGGTTCTCAGTATTTGCCTGTTGGTCTCTCCAGCTTTGAGGACAGCAGGTTGCCCTGTTTCCTCGTTTCTCTTACAGATCTAAGAGTTGTGGATTTTCTAGTTTGCTCACCTTTGTACTAGTTGTTAGGAGAAGGGGTTAACTTCCAAGCCTCATACAGACAGGCAGGAAGCTGGAATTCTCACTATTATCCTTCTCTTGCTTTGTAAGAGCTGGTATTTGGAAAAGCAGCCCTTTGTGGTATGAGTTGCCAATGTGTTTCCCAGTTATTTGTTGGTCTTTTGACTTTTTTTTTTTTAAATATATTTTATTGATTTTATACAGAGAGGAAGGGAGAGGGATAGAGTTAGAAACATCGATGAGAGAGAAAGATCGATCAGCTGCTTCCTGCATACCTCCCACTGGGGATGTGCCCGCAACCAAGGTACATGCCCCCGACCGGAATCGAACCTGGGACCCTTCAGTCCGCAGGCCGACGCCCTATCCACTGAGCCAAACCGGTCAGGGCTGGTCTTTTGACTTTACTTATGGTTGCTTTTGCCACCCAAGCTGTGTTAGTTATTGAGGGCCGGGCTCAGTGCTGGGTGCTAAGGAGATAAGGAAGAACAAGACCAACATGTCCCTACTTTCCTGGAATATCCAGTCCATTGAGGCAAGGAGGGTCGGTTCAGTAACAACAGCACCAGATGTGAACCGAGATCTGGACTCCAGGTTTGGTCCTGATGAAGAAACTATAGGGCCTGTGGCCACCAAATCTAGAGCAGCACCTACACAATACAGAGAGACAGGCTCAGTCAAGGGAGAGACTGGCCCAGGGTTTCATGGTGGCACAGCTCTGAAGACTTAGTTCAGAGCTCTTTTCTCTTTATCAAAAAGCTGCTCCTGCCCAAGATTTCAACTCAGTCTGTGTGGGAGGAGCATTTGGAGCAGGAAGTGGGACCAGCATATCCAGCTGGATGAGGAGAGTGCAGTGAGTTAGAGGCATCACCTGCCAGGAGAATAGCTCTGCAGGGAGCTGCCCAATGGACAGACCAATGGACAGACCCAGAGAGGCCTTTCCAGGGACTTGGCCCCTCCCACTGGCCACCCCTTGACCTCTCCCATTCTAACTATGGCTGGACAGGCTCAGAGTACTTCCGTAATGAGAAATTTCTCTCATCAACTCTTTTGTTACTTTGAAGTAACAAAAACGCAGGATAAATGCTTATTTCTTTTTATTTTCCAGGTTTTAAAATGAGTTGATGTTTTTAACATCATCCAAATATATTTTTTTAAAGGATCATTTTGAACTCATGGATTTGAACATATCCAATGTGTTTTAATCCAATGCAATTAAAGATGTCCAAGTTGTCCCATCTTTAGCAAGAGAGAAGCTTTTCTAGGTAGATCCTGGATCCTTTCTTTCTACCAGCCTTCAGTGGTCTTTAAGAACTTACTTAATATCTAGTTCGACAATATGTTCCAGGCTCATCTTGTACATTTTCTGCCCCAAACCTGCAATCAGCCGCCGTTTCTCCCAGGAGCTCCTTGGACATGAAAAGGCCACAGTCTGGGCTCATCTGTCTCTCAGGAGAGTTTCTTCATGTTTCCTGGCTAGAACATGAAAATTATGTATCTTGCCCAACTCCAAAACACATACTCTGTCCAAGGCCTAAATATAAAAGGGGAAATTCCTTGTGCTTCTCTAAGACTTTACAGTTGTTTCTCAATTTAAGGCATTGGTTTTTCACCCTGCCTCCATACTAGAATGCCCTGGGGAGCTTTTCAAAACACACGGACACTTGGATTTATCCCCAGAGATTCTGGTTTAACTGGACTAGGACCTGGCCCGGGAAATAGTTTTAAGTGTGAAGCAACCCGAGATGGTGCGCAACCCTGGATGTACATTGTTTATCATTCCATATGTGTTTTTACACTTCACCACATATGCATGGAGCTCTAAACAATACTGTGTGCGTGCCTTAAAACTTCATGCAAATTGTATCCTGAGTGTACCATTTCTAAGCTTATTCTTTTCCCCAACATTGTTTTGATGCACCCCAAATTGATATTGACACCTCCAGTATATTCATTGTAACTGTTGTAGCACATTAAAACCTTCCCTTTACCCCATCATTTTCTGCTCCCCTTTAGTGCAAAATTCATGCAACATTAGTTGTTTAGGCCCCAAATCTTGCAGTCATCCTTGCCTCTTCTGTCTCTGCCATCCACATCTCATCATTCAGGAAATCCTCTTAGCTCTGCCTTCACATATATCCAGCATCTGACTTTCTCATCACCTCCACTGCTACCTACTGGTCTACCTCCTGCTATCTCTTACCTGGATTATTGCAATAGCACTCTAGTGGTCTCCCTGTTGGAACCTACGATCTCTACACTCTATTGTCTCAAAGCAGTCAGAGTAATGAAAATCAAATCAGGCTGCTTCTCTTTGCCAGACTCCCCCGTGGAGTCCCATCTCTCAGTAAAATTCCGTTCTGACCATGGCCTGCCAGACCACATGGTGTGCATCTACCATCTCACCATCTTCGCATCTTACTTCCTACCTCTGCTCCTCACTCATGTTGCTCGAGCCACACTTCCTTCAAAATGTTCCTGGAATATAACAATCCCACCCCCACCTCTGGGCCTTTCTACCTGCTGTTCCCTTTGCTTGGAACATTATTCCTTCAAAATTCTTAAGACCCACTTCCTTACTGCTTCCAGGTCTCTGCCCAAGTGTCCATTTTATGAAAAAGTCCTCCCTGGCCAACCTGTCTGCATTACTCCCTGTGCTTGTCCTGAATTATAGGAAAAATTGATTCCTACTCTTACTAGTTTGTTGGGTTAGCCTGGACCATCACTAGATTACACAGAAAGGTGACCAGAGGTACCTGGAAAGGAGCATGTCTTTGAAAGGGTCATCCTCACCCCCTCCCCCAATCCAGGGATCCCTTCTAAACAAAAGACCGTTCCCCTTTAAACCTAGAAAGGATTTGAGGGGTTAAAGCAGAACAAGGCAACTTTTCTTTCCCCTTCCCTCCCAAACATAAACTCACAGCCATACCTGCCTACCTGTCCCATGAGACATTAGTAACAGAATGAGGGAAGGTGGCCTGGGCTGAGGAGAAGTGTTCAGTTGGACCCTCCGATTTCTTCTACCACAACCCCTTATAGCCTCTTCCCCCCAGCTCACCTTCTTTTCCCAACCCCACCCCAAAGGGATGCCTGGCTCTGGCAAAAGAGAAATAAAGTATGAGAGAGAATTGTGGGGCTGGCGGGGCTCAGTGGTTGAACATCGACCTATGAACCAGGAGGTCATGGTTCGATTCCCAATCAGGGCACGTGCCCGGGTTATGAGCTCGATCCCCAGTGTGGGACATGCAGGAGGCAATCAATCAATGATTCCATCTCATCATTGATGTTTCTGTCTCTCCCTTCCTCTCTGAAATCAATAAAAATACATTTTAAAAAAGAAATAAAGTAGCCAGAGAACTTTTTCCCACTTAGTAAATTGGTGTTTGTTTTTAACTTTAGAATAGTCCTGCGTGAGAAAAGGACACTGCTTTGGAGAACTCAGTGTACTGGATCCTCCCTGTTCTCCCATCCGTATCTCTGTTCTCCCCCTCCAGCCATATCCTGGCTGAGGGCCTCGATCCTGCCTGGAATGACCTCTGCACCCATCCAAACAGTCTCCATTTTAAAGGTCCAGCTCCAGACCGGGATCCCTCCACATCCATGTCCACACCATCCCTGACCCTTGTCACCTAACGACTATTTTCCAAAACTCATCAGAGATTATTGGGAGCAGCCTAGTTCTGGGTAAGTTGAGGTGGGAGCTCTGGCATAGCAAACTTGACACTGAGTTCTTTTAGGATGGTTCTTAGCCTTGGCTGTATGCTGGAGCACCTGGCTTTGAGATATTGTTGCCTGGGTCTCATCCCAGATGCTGATTGAATGGACCTGTGGGTGTGGCCTGGGCAGGACTTTTGTAAACATCCATCCCCAGGTGGTACCACTGTGTACCAAATTGAGAACCTTTGGCTTTTCAGCGAAGACTCTCTCTTGCATTCTCCCGGTATTTTGCATTATTTCGGGTTCTCAATTTGTTTATCAGATAAAGAAAAAGGAACCTGCCAATGCTTGTCAGAGACTTGCTGAAGCTTCAAGCCCAAAGCCCACAGACATTGTCTTTGATTTGTAGGGTCATTGAGATTCCCTTTCTCAAAGTGTGAGCCTTAGACAGTAGACCGTCAGCATCCCCTGGAGCTTGTTAGAAATGCAGAAACTCGTCTTAACTGTGAAACTTGCCTCACAAATGGCTTCGCCCACCTCCTACACTAGACTTCACAAAGCAGCCCAAGGCTGTTCCCTGGGGCGACCCAGCCCTCCCCCAGTCCCTGGCCTGGGAAAGCTCAAGGCTGGCAAGAGAACTTGGCTTGTTCAAGCCAAACACCTGACTGTAGGTCTCTGACCTCCCTTTTCTTAAGAGCATTCATTTAAAAAACTTACAATTGTGAATCCTCTCTGTCTCTGAGATGTGTCAGTCTGTATCGCCTGAAACCCAGGCATGTCTTTCTCAAGGACTGGGAGCCATCCCTTTGAAATGCAATCATCAGAACAGATAGGGCCCACCCCTGTCCCTGTGGGAGGGAGAGGCCTAGGGTGACGGCCAGTTAGCAGACACAGATGGCCTGATCACATGGAGCAACCCCCAGCCTGCTTTCTGTGATTTCCCACCTCCCCGACTGTGTGAGCCCCTGCGTGTCTCCTCCCCACGCCTTCATTCTCCCTTAAAACTCCATCACCTCTGCGCAGAGCCCAGCTGCGCTGTTTTATAGAGGCCTCTCCTTTGCTCCCATTACTGAAGAAAACCTGCCTTCACTGCCTTGAACCAGGGGCTGGCTTTTTCTTACCGTCTCCATGTTAACAAGCCCCTTAGGTGATCTGCATGTACAGCAAAGTCTGAGCAGCACTGTCTCACAGTATTTATCATCCCCTCAATGACTTTAACCAATAGCCCTGCTGGTAGACAGGAATGATGATGCTCCTTTTACCAGTGAGGGAGCTGAGGGCCAGAGCTTTGCTCAAAGTCCCACAGTTAAACTAGAGTGTGAGCCCATTTCACAACTCGATGTGCTGCTCTTTGCACAACGCCACACCAGTCAGAGAAGGAAGACCCACTGCTCCAGGTCGCAGGAGTAAAACAGCTGGCGAGGGAGATGATAACAAGGTTTCCCTTATGCATCCATTGCGGCAACGTCCTCACTGGTTGGACTCTTTTTTAGCTGCAAGAGAGCCATTTCAGAATCAAGGGTCTCCCAGGCACCACAGAATTCTCATCTGAGCTATCCTTTCAGTAGCTGGAGTCCCAGGGGCCCCAGCTCCTGGGGGATGAGTCACCGTATGACCCAGGTGAAGTCCTGAAGAGCGTGCCCTGGAGGCTCAGGAGCCCAGCCCCTCTCAGGCCTGTGTACACACACCATTGCCAGCACATGAAGTCAGACCAGTCACCGCCTGAACCCTGAACCAGCCACCTCGCCCCCATACATGCGGAAATGCTGATTTTTCACATCCACTGTCTTTGGCACAGGCGATGTAAATTCAGCCATCGTTATGGTAAATCTTTTTATTGTTGGCTTCATCAGAAAAACTTGTATTACAGGCAATTTCTGCTGCATAATTTTAGTAAAGCCAGAGATGATCATTTCTTCTAGAAAAACAAACCTCTGCGGTTAGAAAGGAAGACAAAAAACAGATTTCATTTTATGATCTACCTTTATCAAGCCATCCAGAGCACGTCAGTTCCTTTGTTATTACTTTAACGTTATTTAACAAGTCATTATAGAAAACACACAAGCCAAAAGCCTTCTATCCTTAATCTTCTAGTCAATCACCAAATTTTCCTAGATTTTTAAAGACATGAAAGTAAACTCATTTCAAATAACAGCACCTCAAACACCATATACGTTTGTAATGCGGTGCTCCAGCCAATTTTAAGCCTCGTGTTTTCCAGGTTTTAGCTGAAATACCCCTTACTCAGATCTTAGGTTACCAGTGTTATTGGGGCCTATTTTGTCTTACTAAACAGAGCACAGTTAAACCAATTAATGATCTAGACTAAGAAGATGGCCGAAGTGGCACGAGTGGAAACCGGGCATCCTGGGGACACAGGTGAGCCCCTAGTTATCCCTGAGCTGAAGTCTGTGGTTTGATCTTCTTAGCAGCTTCCAGAACAGACACTAGGTTTACTTTATCTCCAAATTCTTTTTCTCGGTGCTCAAGAAGAATGCCCTGGAAGGAAAGGAGAGGGAACATCAGTCCTCATTCCGAGTCGTTCATTCATGACACCATGACGTGCGGCAGCTGTCTGTTAAGCCCTGTGCTCGGACAACAAGGGACAGAGACCGAATCAGGCTGGCTCTTCCCCCTGAGTATTCCGTCCTCGGGGGGCGGGTCAGGGGACAGCCAGGTCACAATGTCTGGACTGTACCGCAGCCTCCGGGAGTGGGAAGTCATCAGGCGATCACATCTCATCGAGCCATCAGGGAAGACTTCCCAGGTAAAGCAGGAGAGTCACCAGGATGTCCACAGGGAGAGGTGAGGTAAAAGAACGTGCCAGGCCAAGAGAACGGAAAGAGCCCGAAAGTATGGGAGCGGAGCTCAGAGGTCAGCCCCTGGCAGGTGCTGACTGGCCATCTGAAAAGAGGCCCTCTCTTCACGTAAGTTTTCCTAAGAAACGGGCCCTTCCTTCCGATGCTGGGATGGAAAATGCACTAAGACACAGGGTACGCCACAGTTCCCCGAAGTGGTAAGAAAGATAAAATAATGTGTTTGAGGTCAGAAGCAAGGCATCCTTGTTAAGCGTTCTTTGACCCATGACATGACATCTGGGAACTCATCTTAAATTTAAAAAGTAAGCAGCTGTAAATGTGTTCGTTGTGCCATTGTTTATAAAGACCCCTCCAAGCATGTCAAACTCGCAAGGGGAAAGTCCCGGCACACAGGTGACCCAGGGAAGCTGACCAGGAAACTATCTACTTGCCAGCAAAGCAGGATGAGACACTGCAGGGCTGCGGAGGGGCATACATGACATGGGGAATGTTCATGACCCACCGTCAGGTGAAGAAGAACATCTGGTTTAGTAAGAAACCACCTTCTGAAAACAACAGAACAAAAGGCCGCTCAGCTCCGCTCTGTCCCAGCAGGTTCTCGGTGGAGGCCGAGCAGAGAGGACGCTCTCCCTACCTTACGCTGTTTCGTTTTCAAACTGTGTATGTGGGAAACACATTCCTTCTTTAAAGTAATTATGCTTTAAGGATGATTACAAAGGACACCCCGCGGAGGCACCTGGCACAGAGGGTCTGCGGAGCTCTGCCCGAGGGAACCTGGAGGCCAGTCCCAAGGTTCGGCCAGCCGTCAGCTTCCAGCCCCTCAGCTTCCAGCAGGAAGGAAGGAGGCGGGAGCTCCAGGGAGCACCAACAAAGCCAAACACCACGCCTAGCAACTCCAGGGGCACGCCGGCCAGGAATGGGGAGCCCGTGAGCACCCCATGAGTCACGGCCAGGCAAGAGAAGGCTGGCAGGTGAGCCAAGCCCTGCCCTGGGGCCAAGGGAAGGAGGGAGGGTGGGGAAGGAATCCCAGAGGGCCAGAGTGGGCAGAGGCGGAGCCATCCTCTGAGGAGGTGGGCAGCCCAAGTGTGAGGGCATCGGAAGGGCCTTCGGGAAGCACTGCTAAAGGGAGGCTGCGGTGAGGGACGGGCAGGTGCGGGGCAGGGCAGACCGGAGTCCTGAGTCTCATTTCCACCGCACCCCTGACTAGCTGCACGCTGCTGCCTGGGCTCACGTCTCGGGCCCGTTTCCTGACACGTGGGTGGGGACAAGCACACCTAACGCCCCAGCCGGGCTGTGAAGACATGAGAGCTGAGCCCCCGGAAGGAGTCAGTCCCTCTCTGGCAGCCATGTCACCACGACATTCTGGTATTGGCAGCAAGTCAGCAAATAGGTTTATGTTAAATCGGGACACCAACTTATACCAGATTCTAATTCAGACCAGCAACAGCAGTTACCAAGCTTTAAAGGAGGGATTAGAAATGAAAATATTTCTATTCCCATTTGCTTTTATTCCTCCCAAATTAGGAAAAGTACTGTGAATTATCAGCGTTAGCTGTGAGGTCCACCAAGGCAGATGAGGCCACCAGTTAATGCCATGCTAAGGGTGTCGGAGACCAGGCTGAAGTCAAGCCCCGTCTCCAGGTTCTGCCAGGCCTTCGAGCCTGCACCCATGTTATGCCCTCCCTGCTCTGCGTCCTCCTGGCTGCTGCGGGCACTGCCCTCTGGTGCAGGGGA
Source organism: Myotis nattereri (assembly GCF_964212035.1). Taxonomy (NCBI): domain Eukaryota; kingdom Metazoa; phylum Chordata; class Mammalia; order Chiroptera; family Vespertilionidae; genus Myotis; species Myotis nattereri. The sequence goes on from NC_138088.1 coordinate 11,849,707, forward strand.
AACACCACGGCTCGAGGCTGCTGAAGGTCTGACATGGAGCACTCACCCACCTGCCTCCCTCCAGGGCCCACAGAGACCTCATTTCCCCACACACGTCCCTGAGCTACTCTGAATCCTCAGTCAGGGCCTGAGAGACCTGTGCGGTGAGCACATCACCTGCCAGGGGCGGCTCCGCCCCCAGGACCCCACAGTGAGAAGCGGTGTCTTCCCACATCTCCTTGCTACTTCCCCTTATCAGGTCTGTTTGAATCCTTTCTCCTTCCCTTTTCTCCACTGTCCACCCTGTGGACCTGGGAATACCACAAAGAAGTGCATTCTCGACAGGGAAACCTATGCTTTTGTTCAGGCACAGAAAGCAGAACTCAGCCTCACAACGCCTGGCTCAGGCCCTGGCGGCCACTCCCTCGCCTGCGAACTGTGGGGCGTGAGATCTACGATAAATGGCAATTCCTCTCCCTTCCCCTTCCCCTTCCTCATGGCCCGGCTTTCTGGGAGGCTGAGTAGGGGAAGGTGCCCCCATCGGGGCCTCAGGCCCACAGACACCGACACCTACAGACCCAGGCATTACCTGCTTTCCTGATCCCACCACAAAGACGCCCCCGAGGATGAAGCCCTCGCCTTCCAGGTTTCCGGAGAAGCCTCCGCTCCGGGCCCGGAAGAAGTTGCTCCAGACGCCCAGCCGGACGAACCCCATGAACATCATCTTCCGCCTCTGGGGGCCGTAGAACTTCTTCTGTAGCAGGGAGGACAGACCCTCTGAGTACCTGGCTGCCCACCTTCCCCAGGGGGCACAGGCTCCCAGCAGGGCGCTGGTTTTCAGACTCAAAGCCTGCTGGTTTGTGTCCTCCCAACACACACACACACACACCCCTCCCCCAGGAGCACTGGCTGCGAGGGCCTGGCCCACAGCGTTCAGCCCTGACTCTGACCTACTGCTAGAGACTACAGGGCTTCTGGGCCTGATGGGTGACTCAGTCCCACGTTCGTAGAGGGGAAGACAGGGGGAAAACAAATATGACTGCAATGAATTAAGGGACAGGGGCTTGTGCTGGGCCCCCACCTGCGGGTGGGGAGAACCAGTGGAGTTTCAGCCACTTCCTAGGCAACCTTTCCCAAGTGACAATTCAGGAAGCGCTCAATTAACACGTGGGAGGACAGCTTTTCAGTGTCCGCTCAGGCTCCGCTCAGAGGCTGGGAAGGCCCTGCAAGTTCAGGGCAGCTGACAGGGAGCCCAGTCCAGCCTGCAGCTCCAGGCCACACACCACCCTCTGGTACCAAGCTCTCCACACCTAGCACAGTCCCCTGCAGTCCGTCACAGGCTCACAGACAAACCTTTTCATCCAGGAAGATTTCTCCTTTGAAATAAGGCTGGAAGTCCTTCACTTCGGTCCTGACCTGCTCCTTCACCACGGCGTAGAGGGGCACGCCCAGCTCATCCAACTTGGGCTTCAGGGAGGACAGGTCCGCAGCCTCCTGCAGAAAAGAGCAAAGGTCAGACTCTGTGGCCAACCAACACCCACTTCTCTCCAGCCCAGAGCACGGCTGGCCCTGAATGCGGAAGAACAAGGGCGACAGAATGCCAGAAACAATTAAGGCCTGTGCAGCCCAGCACAGCACTGTCCCATGGGCATGAGGCTTCAGCACAGGCTTGTCTTCTGCACGTGGGGAGGACGGGTCAGGCTCCTGTTATGGGTGTCCTAACCGCTGCCCAGGAGCATCCAAAAACTAAGAGATTGCAGCCAAACATGGTCATTTACTCCTGGCTACGATGCTTCTCTCCTAACTCATCTTCTAGCCCCTCCCCTGCACTAGACCAAAATAGCACAAGGGTCTATTGGACCAAAAAGCAGGCCTGGGGATAGCTGCCTCCACACTCTGCTCAGCTGGCTTCCCCTCACAGCAATAACCTGCCTCCTTTCTGCAGCTCAGCCCCTACCCTCCAGGAAGGGAGCCCTGTTCTAAAACGCCCCTGCCCGCCGGCCCAATTCTCTGGGCAGATCCCACCCTTCCTGCTGGGCGACTCCCATACTGAGTCTGTGTGTTACCATTAAGCTGAGCACTGGCTCTTCATTCCCAGGGTGCCTTGTGGCTAGAAATTGTGTCTCCATTTCCTGTACCCCTCAGTGCCTAGCGCACCGCGGGGAGCACAGAAGGCACTAGGTACCAGGTGGGAAGAGCTGAAGGCGAAGGTGGACACACAGAACGCAGCTGAGCTGAGGAGCACGGCGTCCTGGACTCCCAGGAACTGCGCCTGGGTGACTGCCTGTGACACGGGAAGGCTTTGAAGATAAGAACAAATTCCTTTTTCACATTTGGTGTCAGAATGAAAGAAATAGCATGAAACCCTCCCAAATGCAGCTCACTTGCCTCCCATACAAACACACGGGTGTACAGCGGCACTATGTTTATTTAATTTGTTTTCTAGAACAACAGCAAAAGGACAGCCAACGAAGCAGAATTCATTACAGTGCTTTACAGGCTTCGGTGATGGCAAGCTTTGCCCCGGAGCAGAGAGGACTGCAGGCCCGATGTGTGTGACATGAGACGTTTCACTCACTTTTCCTGGGCTCTCTACTCTGGGTGTGTCCCTGTGCAAAGCTATGAATGGACAGTCACGGACCTCCTCCCGAGGCTACTCAGAAGAGCTCAGACTGCCATCGGACCATCCTTTTAGAAACACAAGTTCCGACAAAATGCTCTGCTGGGGCAGAGACTAGTGCACAGGAAGCAGGCTGCAGCCTTTGGGTTTAACCTGCATGAGAAATCAAGTCACAGCAGGCCTCGTGCTGGTGTCTGGAGGTATCACAGATTTGGAATCAAAAGCTCTGAGTGTGAACTATGGGAGGACCTCTGAGGAGGGCCCTATCCTGATCCCAGGAGCCTGTGAATGTGTGTTGTTACAAGCCAAGGGGGAAGTAAGGCAGCCAGTGAAATCTGGGCTGCCCATCAGCTGACCTTAAAGGAGACTATCCTGCATTGCCCAGGTGATTAAATGTGGACGAGGAAAGCAGGAGAGTCTGTGTCACCGTCATGCGTGTGAGAAAGACTCGCCCCGCCACTGCTGGCATTAAAAATGGAGGGAGGGGCCACGAGCCAGGACTTCGGTGGCTTCTCGGAGCTACTGGAGGGCAGAAGCTGTTTCCCTCCTACACCCCCCAGAAGCACAGACCCGCTAAAACCTGGACTGTAGCTCCATGGGGCCCGTCTCAGAATTCTGACCTCTAGGACTGTGAGATAATAAATCTGTCATGTTTAAAGCTGAGTTTGTGATAATTTGTGAAAGCAGCAATAGGAAGCTAGCATGCCTCCCCTCAGCGGCGTGACTTTGCCACAGCCCCTGTACCTCAATTTCCTCCTCTACAAAACGAGAACAATAACAACAAGCTGTATTTTCCAGGGATGTGTGGGGCACGAATGGAGTATCAGGCGTGGCAGCGCCCTGAATGCAGGTGCAGCAGAGCACACCATGTCCCGCCGTGAGCAGCTTCTTTGCCAGCCTGACCACACAAGCAGGGGACAGACGGGCCAGGCGGAGGAACGCCTCAGGGTCAGGGAGCACAGCCAGAGGAGGAGGAGGACAGCGTGGACGCGGCCACGCCATCGAGAAGCAAAGCTGTCTCAAGAGCAGGAGCACTGTCACTCCCACTCTCCCCAGGCAGGGCCCGGATCTCAGACCTGGGTCTTCTGCCACTGACTGACTTGTGTGACCAAACTAGTCCGGCCCTGGGTTTACCTGTCTGTAAAGCGACAAGGCTGGGCCCTGCCCTCCTGACAAGCTTCCTCACGTACTGAGCAGATGACGATGGCTTCCCTTTGAGGGGCCAACCTGGAGACCGCCCAGTCAGTGACTCCAACTTTCACCAAACTCTCATGCCAGCTCTACCCACACTATCGGCATGACTGAAACCCCCGAGCTCCAGATCCACAGCAGAGAGCACAGTGAGGCAACGGAGCTGCCACTTGCAAACGTGTGGCCCTCAGCTGTCCACCGGGACTCCAGGGAGCCAGGCAGGTCCGTTCCGAAAGTGCGACCCTGGGCTCTTTTGTGCAGCCGCACCACAGGTGAGGGCTGGCATGCCTGTGCCAGCAAAGTCCAGGCACCTCCTTTCAATGAGCAAATCCCGGTGCTGAGCCCCAGGAACTGGAAACTGGGCCTGGTCCCCGTCCTTGATGCAATAGGAAGGTAGCCCAGGACTCAGACAGTACAAGAGTGACAGGGTTTGGGAGTCACAAAGGACCGTCAAGTGTGCCGCCAACCCCAGGATACGGTGAGTGGTTCAATGAGCAGAAACAGAGAGTAAGTCCAGAGAAACGCTAGAGCAAGTAACAAAAGAAGGACCAGTGTTGATCGAAGGCCAACGTGGGCCTGCAGGTCCCGGGTCCCGGTCCCGGCTGGAGTGCCCTGGCCCCACCCTCTGGGGTCCTCTTCTCTGAACAGATCTCCAAATGCACTCACCTCTCGACAGAGGAAGCAGCCCGGCCTCCGCACAGCCATGATGACAGCGCCCTTCTTCTCCCAGAGCTCCTTTGCTTTGAAAGTCCTTGGTTCTGGGGAAAAGAAAAGAGTCCAGCATCCTCTCTGCCCAGCCCCGCCCACCTGCCCTACAGCTCAGCCATTCATCAGTGGTGCCAGGCCTAGCAGAGGGTCTGGACCTGCATTTCACACGTGGGAAAGCAAACAGGAAGCACAGACAGGGAACAGTCATCCTCAGAGGAAAATTCATAAAGTGTAAGGATCCTACTAGATACTCCAAACGCCCCTCCTCTGTAAAAAAATTATTTGCAAAGTTGAACATCCCTAACTGAAACATTTCTGGAAAAGTGGCAGCTAAGCAAATCCCAACTCTTAAAAAAGTATTCAAAGGGATTAAGTCAATGGAAATTTTAAATATTTTTACCCCACAATATTATCCATAGGGAGGGTAGAAGACGCCTAACAAGGAAACCCCTTGGGGTAGCTGGGGTAGTAGAGTAGTGTAGCTCAAGCCGGGCTCCAGGGCCAGAGCGAGTCTGCATCTAGTCATGGGACTCTGACCAGCTGGGTCTCCCCCTGAACCCCAGTTTCCCTGTCATAAAAGCAGATGTCCAGCACGGGGCTGCAGGGAGTATGAACAGACGGCTATGTAAGTGCTTGCCACAGTGTCTAATAATAGTTACCGAGGGGTCAATCAGTGTGAACCCTTACTATTTTAACATTCCTTAGAGAAATCCATGTCCCTGTGGGATGTTGTATAAAAAAGCGAGGAGGATGAGACTGGGAATCCCTGGGATGAACAAAGCAGGACTCCCTGATCCCTTAGAAAGACCACCTACATCATAAATCGCAGTCACAGTTCCTGCCCTCCTCTGACAAGCTTCCTCACGTACTGAGCAGATGACGATGGCTTCCCTTTGAGGGGCCAACCTGGAGACCGCCCAGTCAGTGACCCCAACTTTCACCAAACTCTCATGCCAGCTCTACCCACACTATCGGTATGACTGAAACCCCCGAGCTCCAGATCCACAGCAGAGAGCACAGTGAGGCAACGGAGCTGCCACTTGCAAACGTGTGGCCCTCAGCTGTCCACCGGGACTCCAGGGAGCCAGGCAGGTCCGTTCCGAAAGTGTGACCCTGGGCTCCCCTGTGCCAGCAACAGTCCAGGCACCTCCTTTCAATGAGCAAATCCCGGTGCTGAGCCCCAGGAACTCGAACTGGATACAGTGTTTCTCAGATGTATTTGGCTGGGAGCTCCTATTTTGTGAAGATCGAGGAGCCCAGAGTCCTCAGCACAGACTCGGGAACAGCTGGTTTAGTAACTAAACCAGGTGCTACAACATCACTAAATATTACAGAGCAAGTATCATTATAGTTAGAGAGACAGCAATAGAAAGTGAATAATCACTTTGGTAAGAAAACCCTAAACTGTAAAACACCATGTACACCCACATCACAGATATATAGTAATATGTAAGTAAACATGCAAAAAACGTGCAGAACTAAAAACAAGTATCATTAAGATAATGGAGTTATCAGCCATTTAAAAAATTATTAAATGTTCCCTAACATTGTTATATTATCTTTTCAATAAAAAACAAAGAAAAAAAGTTATTTTACACAGAAAAAACAAGCCTGCATGCCAGTGCCTTGGAAAAGTACTGAGGGCAGAGGGGTCGCTGCTTACCCTTCTCCAGAGTTTTCAGGTCTATTTCCTCCAGATACTCCAGGGTTGCTCGCTGGGGCTTGGACAGAAACAAGTCCGTGTTGGCCAAGAGCAGTGCCAGGGCTGCAGCCCCCAGGGCCCCCGCGCCGATGGACCACATCCCTACGGAGAGGAAGCTTGGATCCAGGAGGAAAGACATTCTGGAGATTGAGAAGAAGGAAGATGACGTTAATGCTCTCACAAGACAGCAGGAATGTGATCTGGCAAAGTGCAGGGCTCAGCCGGGCAGCCACCAGGTGGCCAGAGGCAGGGGGCAGGGGGGCCGCGGAAGCAGACAGGGGACTGAGCACCTGCCACCCCAAGATCTGGATGCCACCGACACATGGAGGTTCCTGCCCGAGGAGCTCACCAGTGAGTCAGGAGCGATGAGAGAAATGGCAGCCTCTCAGATGCTCCTCTTGAGTTCCCTTGCCCAGGCCTCCCAGCTCTGTGCTGCTCATCCATGCTGCCTACCCTCCCAACCCCTCCTCCCCTCCCCCGTCAATGCCTGCCTTTCCTTCACTGTCCAGGAGTCTGGGCTATCATCTCCCATGGAGGGCAGCCTTCTCTTCAGTGATCAGAGGATACTTACCACATCCCAGGGATCACGCTGTCCCGGTACCCTATCCTTCTTCCTCTTTGAGAATCCCTCAGAAATAGAGACAGTCCTACTCATCAGCCCGACAGTTCCCAGCAGGTCCTCCCTTGTGGTAGGCAGGCAATCTCAGTACATTTCTCCCATCTGAGAATAGCTTTACTTTTTACTCATTATACAAATAAAACAGGCTCATGATGAAGACAAAACAAAAGCAAAAAGAGAACCAATCACAAAACCATAGTTGACCAGAACGCAGAGATCTTCAGAGCACCCCATCTTTCACTGACAGTTTAACAGAGATGACCACCAGTAGACACCAGTATCTAATCTGACAGTTTTCCCAGAACAGAACTGCACAGACGCCTGTCGAATGAATGGGGGCAGGGCCTGAGAGCGGGCGCGTGTAAGAAGAGCACAGCGCTGGGGCCTGCTGCAGAGGCCTGGGCAACAGCCGTCTGCACCGGGCAGGGATCTGCCACTGAACGGGAGCTCCAGCGGGTCCTGCAGAACCGTTCAGCCTGGTTCTGAGCTCGTGCAGTGCCTCCCTAAGGCTCCTCCAGGTGGGAAGCCCTGTGCCTAGGGGGGTGAGCTCCTGGAAGCAGCCCACCCCGAAAGAGCAGCAGGTACCCACCCAGCCTTCCTTCAAATGACAGCCACGTAACAGAATCTATCTTTCCATATGGCCCTCTTGCCATCCTAAGGATCAGGCTGACACTGGAGCTTTCCTCCCTGAATACCAGCATAGCTCACTGTGCTGAGATCAGCAGGTATAGACCGTGTGTGTGTGTGTGTGTGTGTGTGTGTGTGTGTGTGTGTATGTATGTATGTATAAGGCCCTCCCTCCTAACCTAAGACTTAGCTCTCCCTGCTGGATTTGGCTGAGGAGAGGATTTCTCCAAAGGATTAAGCAAATGCCCAGAACTCTGCATACCACTGCCAAGGGAGGGGCTGTGAGGGACCGCCAGGGCCAGGAGGTGGGGCTGGGAGTAACTTGGTAGTGCTGACTTGGGGAAAAGAAAGGTAGGTCAGACTAGAGTTTAGACCAGCCTGGGAAGCTCAGATTTGAGTTAAGAAATAAAAAGGAACTTCTAGGTGGGGGTGGGAATGACCAAATGAAAGCAGCATTTAAGAAAGAAGAATTTGGCATCCGGTATATTAGGGGAGAGGGGGGAGGGGAAGGCTGGTGTGTGTGTGTGTGTTGGGGAAAGGGACGCCCCTATAGTATCTCCGATGCGGGGACTCAGCTGGGAGAGAAGTGTCTTACAACCTCAGTGCTCAACATGTGGCCTCCTGGGTCAGCACTGGCAGCGTGGGGAACGCAGAATCTGCAGCCGGCCTCAGAACGAAGGAATCACACACTGCATTGTAATCAGATCGGGCAATTCACATGCACACAGAGTCTCAGACGCATTGTCTTGGAGCAAAGCAGCCGGGATCTTGTGCTTGGCTGGCCACGAGGGCAGGCTGTTCCCTCAGCTCACTGTGGGAGGGCAGCCATGGTGACAGAAGAACACATCACACCTCTGCCTGGAACGTCCTCACCTGTTCCTTCTATTCTTCAAGACCCAAACAACTCTCTAAGTCTTCCTGGATGCTCTGCCTACCCCGACTCCCAGCCCGAGAGGTGCTGCTCCACCCCCACCTTGGTACTGTGCCCATACTGCACCCATGATCCATCTCCTGTGCTCGACACAAGATAGGGACCTGTCTGTTCCTCCGTTTATCTCTGAACCTCCTGTGCCAGCACATGCCTGTGTGGCATACAGTGGGCTCTCCATTAATGTGCACTGAAATGAGTCCAACAGAATTGAATGATGAAGATGATGACTATGGAAGACCAAAGTTCTTGGGCCAAGCAGGAAGCCGGCCCAAAGTTCTTAGGCTGGCTTCCAATTCTCCTACGTAGCAAAGTTACACATTACTGGATTACAGTTCAGAAAACAATTAGGAGGAAAACCATAGCTCTCACCTGCCTGCTGTAAACAAGAGGTTCCCCAGCGTGTGGAACAATTGTTGTATGTTTACACACTCGGAAATGTCCCTGGTTCTCTGACATGTGTGTATGATTCAGAAGCACATGGCGTGGCCTCTGATCACAGAGCTGATAACATTTCTGCACCAGGACTCAAAGGCCAGCTTACATCTACCCAACAAAAGGACTTGCTTCCATTCCTGGAACACATCAGTGCCCTTCAGGAAGTCCAGTGACCCTCACGGTCAGCTCCACACCCTCGCTGCACACCACAGCTACTCTCAGAGGCACAGGCTCCATCAACAGTCTTGTGCAAATGTAGCCTATTTGCACAAGAGCACAAGGGATCAGATTCAACCAGACTCACAATTTCTTTCCACATATTTATTTATTCCAAATAAAACTAAATGAGTGGAGAAAGGGATGAGCATGAGCTGTGTCAGCGCAGGGCTGAGAGCTGGTTACGACTGCTCTAGGCAGCCACAGAAGCACCCAGAGCAGGAGTCTTTGGAGCAGATGTAGGACCCCAGGGGCAGGATGGAAGAGCCAAGTGGGGCCTGGGCTGAATACACCTGGGAAGCAGCAGGCCAGCTGGGGGTGAATGTCAGCGCTGAAGGAGCTCTGAGAATGACCCAAAGGCCCCCAACTCTCTACCTCAAGTTCAAGAGGTGCAGTACAGGATGTGGGCTCCAGCACCATCACCCCACCACCTCCTCTGGCTGGGATCCGGAGAGCAGGAGCAGGGGGTGGACCTCATCCTCAGGCCTTGTGGCACTAGTTAGTGAGAGCCTCGTAGGCACCAGAGGTGAGAGTCAGGCCTCATATGCTCCCTGGGGCCTTTGGAAAGCAGTGAAAACTGATTTCGGAAACACCCAGAAAGTATGTAGGTCCAGCCCCTCAGCCAAGGCCCCGTGAACTACAAAGCAATTTCCATCCTGGCCTGTCTCAGAGTATGCACCACTGCAACTTGTTGCACAGCGAGAGCTGACTCTGAGCCCAAATCACTGACAAAAAACAGGGGAGGGGGTGGAGGGAGCCTTCATAGCTAAATGGAACAATGCATTTTTACATGGGCCTCCAAGGCTACTCACTAGAAAGAGAGGGCGGCCAGGAAAGCAGCATTTACTTGGTGTCACTCGACATGCACGCTCTGATTTCATTACTGATGCAGACATGGTTCTGTTTTGCAGCTGACAGCCCTGAGCTAGAGACGTTCAGTGCCTTCTCGGGTGCCACACAGCCCTCAAGCAGCAGGCTGCACCCTGGACCCAGACCTCTGAGACCCCAAAGCTGGAAGTCTTTCTACTGTCACACTTCGCCTCCCCACACCTTCCCTTGTGGGTTCCTGGAGGTCAAGGGGTACTTTCCCCTTTGTCTTAAAGAGAATTTAAAAAGATCAACTTATTTTTTCAGCCATCAAATACAGTCAAACCATGTTTACTCTAAAGGAAATTTACCATGTGACAGATGTCCCTTCTCTTTCCTCCCTTCCCAGCCCCTTCCCTTAAGGAAAGGGTCAGTTTCGCTGAAAGATAATAGCAAGGTTGTTTACAGAAGAGCCAGCCCCCACCTGACACAGCTACAGTATCCAGTGCTCCACTGCGGGCTTATCTGATCTGTCCTCTCCCACACAAGAAGGTGACGCACGATAAGACCACAAACCAACACCAGCTGTGGCAGCTCAGAGTGGCAGCTCTGGTCTGGGAAGAGCATGGTACTGGGGGAGGAGACCCAGCTAGGCTGCCGAGGCCAGGCTGGGTTGATTCCACCACCACAGCCCTCTCGCCTCCAGCCCAGCTTCACTGTCCCCAACTCCAAAATGAGGGGCTGGTCAGGTGAATGCTAAGGCTCCTGAAGCACCCCAGTGACATCCTGTGACTACCCAAAACAGCTCACTTGGGAGTCTACACACTCTTGGTTCCTCATTATAACTCTACCCTCTCCTGCCCATTTCAATTTGCAGTGTTTCTTTGTTGCAGCCCAGAGCGTCACAAAGTACCTTCCCTCCCCCACACATGGCCCCTGATGCCCAACCCTGGACAGTTCAAACCTGGGAACAAGGCACTCACCACTCACAGCGTCCACACTCCTGCTGCCGAGGACAGCAAAGCACAGAGGCTTATCCAGTGAGCAGGCACAGCGGGGCAGCAGGGGAGGGCTGGAGGCGGAGCTCCCGAGTCCTGCCTATGGCCCGAAGCTCCCTCATTCCATGGGCAGGACCAGGCCACCCAGAAACCCTAGAGCTCCTGCAGCTGCCAATAGTCAATTTCCAGAAAGCTGGCAAGGCCCCCTAGCCCTTCAGAACGTTGAGCAAAGTTTGAGTCATTTGCAGTCATGCAGATGATAACATTTATCAAGTGCCAACAGCTCTCTCTGCTATCCGGTGCAGCCCAATGAAGCGAAGCCCTTAATACAGCCCATGTGTCCCACTCACCGAAATCAAAGGAAGGCCTCCCTTTCTCCCGGGCTGCCTGTGCAGTCTGCACCCTCACCCCATTCTTCCCCACACCCAGGAAGTTGGCTGGCACCACGGAGGCCCTTCACCTGCTGTCTCTTCTTTAGCTCCTTTGCCTTCCCTTCTTCTCCTGCCACTTAAGTGACTCCTCTCAACCCACCCTCCCTTCCTGGGCAACCTCACCAACTTCCAGCACTTCACCCACCCCTTGGTACTGACTTCCAGATTCCTGACCCAGTTCCACCCGGGTGTTCTGTAGGTTAGCTCTGCTCACTACGTCCGTGAATGACCCCCACTAGAGTCAGTTTCTCTTCCCGAGCTCCCCAGCTCACTGAATGACACAGCATCCAGCCAACTGCTGGAGCCAGAAACGGACGGTCACATTGGACTCTTCCTCGCAGCGCATACCCACTCAGTCAGGAAAATGTGCTTGCTACGCCTGCTCTTCTAAACATCGAGGCTTCTGTCCAGCCGCGGGGCCCTACCACTTCGTGCCTGGCCATTTCAGGAACCACACAGCTGAGCTTGGCCGGGTCCTCCACAGCTTGCCCTCCACGCTGGAGCCAGAGCGAGTGGAGCCATGACCTGAACACGTTTCCCTGGCGTTGGACTCTCACAATGACCTCCTCAGCACGCGGACAGAGCCCTTCCCAGCTTAGCTGCAGCCCACCACTCTGCCTCAGCCCTGCCGCTTCCGCACCCTCACCGGCCTCTCAGAGTGCAAGGCCCAGAGCATGTTGTCAGGCTCCACTGTTGCTCCTGTCACTTCCTTTACCCAGAACACCCGCCCCATCCTTGCCAACCAGGTAGAGGCCCAGAACAAATTCCACTTTCTCTCCAAAGCCTTTCGGAAAGCCCTGGCAACTGACTGCTCCCTTGCCTCTGATTATATAGTGTGTATGCATATGCAAACACACACATATCTTTGCACATTGCACAAGCAAATGGACTTTGTGTATTTGAGTTCTTTACATGTCTGTCTACAGAGTATGGTGGAGCCATATGAGGGCAGGGGTCACTTCTTCATTCCTGCATCTCCAGCACTTAACACAAATCCTGGTAACTGGTAGGCACCCAATTTTAGCTCAGTACGGAAGGTAATTGCAGACAGCGCCGCCGGCATGACCTTAAAGAAAACACTCGCCTGGGTTTAGGTAGCCTTAGGTTGGGTCCTAGCTCTACTGCTCACTGGCAGGGCAACCGACATAAGCTCTGAAGGCACTCTGGGCCTGGGTCTCATCTGTACACACAGAGGAAGGAACTAGAAAATCTATGAGGCTATCCCAGTTCTGACATCCAAAGACACTAAAGTTCCGCATGCTTGCAACTCCTGGATTCTGACGTCCAGAAAGCTATGGAACACTGTGCTACTGTTCTGCGGCTGGGCGTGCATTCCCAATCCCTGCCGCCCCCACCACCCCCCACCCCCGCCCCCGACTGCTGCCTGTTCAAGGACCCGTCTCCGGGCAGGAACTGATCAAGTCTTAATAAAACAAAGCACCATCGCTGGGTGGGTTAATTCATGCCTGCAACAAGTAGAGACAACATCATATTCTAAACATGGAGGGGACACCTGCCCAGTGCAGCCCCACCCAGGGAATCCTCCCTCCTCCGAATGAGCTGGGTTGAGGCAGAGCCAGGGCAGGAGGAAGAAGGGGTGCTGAGGAACAAAGGGAGCTAAGGGTGCACGTGGGCCGCCTCGCCTCGGGCCCTCGGGGAACAAGTCTGGAGAGGATGCTTCAGCTCTCTCTGCTCTCCTGGGCTCCTCTCTCCTCCCCTCAGAGCTCTGGTTCAGCCCTTCCCCAACTGAGTAAATAAGGAAACTAAGGCACAGAGAAGGGTAGCTAGTCCAAGGTCACATGGGGGAGGCTGATCAGTGACTGAGCGGGGACTCTGTTGTAACGTACCCCGCGAATCACAGAAGGACGCCTCAAGAAGTCGAATTAAAGAGTCACATTTATTGCAATCCGGGACTATGAGGGGCCATTCCCAAATCTCATAGCAATAAGATCGTGGCAAAACCAGACTTCTATAGGCAAAAATCACAAAGGTATTGATTACATCCCAGGGTTTGGAATGTGGACATTATCTAGAGTCCTTAGGTAACCTGGGTTAAACTTAGGCATGTTATCTAAATTACAGTTTTGGGTCTCTGGATCACTGAGTTGATAGAAACACATTATCTAGAGCCCTCGGGTCTCCCGACCACTGAGTTGTCAGGACAATTTAGAGTAATTGTGCTGTCCTGGTCTCGGGACCACTGAGGCAGCTGGAACGCACCACCTGTGGCCACTAAAACAATTTAGGGTAATTGTGCTGTCCTGTTTCCCAGGTACAGTAGAATGTGCTCTCTAAGACCAGTATGATAACAATCAATGGAATAGTCATTCAATCGATAAGACTTTCAATGGAATGGGATGACTTATACAATTTAGAAAATCAAAGTAACTTTGATATTGTTAAGCCAAACAACAGGGTTAGAGTTAAACTACAGTTTCCACCTGAAATGGTTGCTACCATACTTCAACTCCAACTCCCAGTCCATGACTATTTATCGTGCATTGGACATTCCTGCAGAGGCTAAAGCAGAGTGTGTGTGTGTGTGTGGGGGGGGGGGGGGGTGTGCCAGGACTCCGGAAGGGGGCCTGGGAATCTGGTGGCCAGAGACAGCACCAGCCCTTCCCAAGCCCAGTGCTTTGCAAGCAGCTTATACTCCAAAGCCAAAGGTTTTCATAAGGGTTATAGTTGAGAAGCCATTATGCACCTCTCCAACCCACAGTAACAAGGTCCTGCCAATTCTGAAAAACGACACAGGTTTGAAAATGCCAGTTAAGCAGCCTGGTGACACGGGCACCCAGGACCCCAGGAACACTAGGGAATTCGTTCCTACCCACCCTTGTCATCAAGTATCATAGAACTAGCTACTTGCAATGAGCTGCCCAGCTCTGGCCCAGCCTGCCTTTCAGATGCCAGATTCAGAAATTTCGGAACAGATGCTAAAAGCAGAGCAAAGGGCAATCAGCTACTGGGAAACTCTGAGACACTGCCCTGGGTGAGGGAGGAATGTGGGGCTAGGAGAGGGCCTTTCCTCTGATCAGTGATCCTGAAGCTAGAACCCCCCCAGCCTCCGAAATATCTGGCCATTCTGCCCCTCGCTTGCACAGCCTCTGGACTCGGCTCTGAGCACCTCATCTACCAAGCTGTGTGGGCGTGGATGGGGAGGCAAGGGCGATACCGTAAGTCACTGTGCTTCAGGACAAAAACCCTGGGTTCTCACTCTGACTCGGAGAAGTCACCTGTCCCTCTGAACCTCAGCGTCTCCCTAAAAACAAGGGCACTTTGAAGGGTTGCCAGGAAGAATACATGCGGAACAATGTGAAATGTAGTAAAGTGCTTCCGAATTGTAAGGCCACGTTATCTTTCTCCTTGGAGGGCTCGGATTCACTCATTCTCCTATGAGGGTCGGCCATTTGCAGAGCACGAACACCGAACCACCTCTCCAGCTGTCACCCCAGCTGTGCCATGCAGACCGGCCTCCTATGTGGGTGGGGTAGGTCTGGGGGACCTCTGGCTTGTCTGGGGCCCTCTGACCTAACTGCCCGCGCCCCAGCGCACACTCCTGCGGCTCCCTCTGCAGCCTGCCAGCACCGCCTCCGCCCCAGCAGCACAGAGAGGGCAAAGGGCGCCGCTCGCTGTAACCTCCCTGTGCCAGAGGCCACTGCGCTCAGAGGTGAGGCTGGTCAGTGCCAACAGGCAGTTCTTGCCACACCAGCCCAGCAGAGGGAGGCTTCAGGGCTCTCTGCTCAACATGTCACAGAGGGAAGCACCTTGGCGGGGACACTGACAGAGCATGAGTGAGACCCCAGCACTCGTCCTCACCAAGCTTCCCAAGCACCATTTCAGTGATAACAGAATCATCCGAAACATCTTCTGTATCCAGAAGACCTAAACCAGTGGTTGGCAAACTGCGGCTCATGAGCCACATGCGGCTCTTTGGCCCCTTGAGTGTGGCTCTTCCACAAAGCACCACGTGCGGGCGTGCATGTACAGTGCGATTGAAACTTCGTGGCCCATGCGCAGAAGTCGGTTTTCGGAAAGGAGATGGACGAAACAAGTATACAAGACGAGTGTGGATGGGAGAGTTGGAAGGGGTCGACCTCAGTGAACGTACCTCAGTCAGACTGAGGACGTTTTTAGCAAAGGCCAGCTTGGGAGTACCCTAAGGAAGTTAATCACAATGTACCTACCTATACAGTTTAAGTTTAAAAAATTTGGCTCTCAAAAGAAATTTCCATCGTTGTACTGTTGATATTTGGCTCTGCTGACTAATGAGTTTGCTGACCACTGCCCTAAACTAAGTGGCATGCTTTACACAGGAGGGCGATCTGGGGAGGGCTGGACCAGTAACAAAAGCGAATTCAAACTCCTACAAGCCGTAAGAACGTGGACAAGGCACTGCTTTTTGCATCAATAAAACTGGAAGAATTCCCGAATTACCTTCTGCAGAGTTGTGAGAATCAAAGGATTAAACGTATGGGTGGTGCTTTGCAAGCCACCTTACAAAGAGTGACAAAAACGTGAGGTATAACTCTTACTCGTTTCTAGATCGGTCAATAATTGCTCCTAATATGCTGTTTGTGCACGAAATGAAGGTTTCTGATGACGAGGTAAGTTCCAAGGAGTCGGGGTTCATATTCTGAATCCCAATGCTCAGTCTACAAGGCTGGGCCGGAGCAGGAGCAGCCCAGATACAAACAAGCTGGCTGCGGGACAATGCTTTTCAAAATAAATCCTAAGTAATTATTCTTTTTTTTTCATCTGCCAAACTCAAAGGAAAATGCAGCCCTGGCCAGTTTGGCTCAGTGGATAGAGCGTCGGCCTGCGGACTGAAGGGTCCCAGGTTCAATTCCAGTCAAGGGCATGTACCTTGGCTGCGGGTGCATCCCCACTTGGGGGTGTGCAGGAGGCGGCTGATCAATGTTTCTCTCTCATCGATGTTTCTATCTCTATCCCTCTCCCTTCCTCTCTGTAAAAAATCAATAAAATATATTTTAAAAAAAGAAAAAAAATGCATTAAAAAAAAAAACACCAAAAAAACGAAACGGCGGTCCCGGTAACTGGGGTGCGGAATGCGCAAGGCGTGGGAAGGAAAAGGCTCCGAGTCAGGGGGCGGCCCGCCCAGCTTTGAACTGGGCCTTATCCATTTTTCCATCTTCTTCACCTCCCGGTCCCTGGGACAACCTCGAGAGTTGGTGCTTTGTTCGCCTTTTCATTCCTCGACTTCAGCTCAGTGTTTTAAAATGTATACATGGGCTCTTTCCAATCATGTCTGGAGTTTGCAACCTTTGGGGAAGGGAGGCAATCAGGTGCCCACGAGATTCGGAAGAAGCTGGGAACCGTGGTTCATAAAACACAAGACCTTATGCAGGTACAGAGCCGCAGACCTTATTCAGGTACAGAGCCGCGGACCTTATGCAGGTACAGAGCCGCAGACCCTATGCAGGTACAGAGCCGCGGACCTTATTCAGGTACAGAGCCGCGGACCTTATTCAGGTACAGAGCCGCGGACCTTATTCAGGTACAGAGCCGCGGACCTTATTCAGGTACAGAGCCGCGGACCCTATGCAGGTACAGAGCCGCAGACCCTATGCAGGTACAGAGCCGCAGACCCTATGCAGGTACAGAGCCGCGGACCTTATGCAGGTACAGAGCCGCGGACCCTATGCAGGTACAGAGCCGCGGACCCTATGCAGGTACAGAGCCGCGGACCTTATGCAGGTACAGAGCCGCGGACCCTATGCAGGTACAGAGCCGCGGACCTTATGCAGGTACAGAGCCGCGGACCCTATGCAGGTACAGAGCCGCGGACCCTATGCAGGTACAGAGCCGCGGACCCTATGCAGGTAGAGCCGCGGCGCCAGGTCGCCGGCCCGGTACCCGCTCACCTCCAGGTCCCGCCCGCCAACCATCGGAGCCCCCAGGCCCGGTCCGGGCTCGGCGCACGGTAGGGACGCGCCCGGGCAGAGCCCCTTTCTCAGCTCTGTCTCAGCACCGCAGGCAGCTCGGGCCACCGCCCCCCTCAAAGCCGGGGTGGTACCGAGGGCTCTCCGCGAGGCAGGGGCGCCGGGTTCCGGCCCCAAAGGCGGGGTTTTTCCACTGAGCGCGCGCGCCGAGGCGGGTGGGCCGGCGCCGCGGGGCCGGAGGGGCGTTGTCCGCTGAGCGCGGTGGGGCCACCCTCGGGCCCCGCAGGTGCGGCCGTGCCCGGCGGGCAGGGAAGGTCAGGACCCGCCCACGGAGCACAAAGTAAACCTCGCGGCTAATCCGTCCGCGCACCGCCGGCCCGGCTCGGCCTCAGTCTCCTCACCTGCGCGGAGGTCACATGCCTGGCAGAGCCCCGCGTGGAACTCGTCCTGCTGGCACTGCCCTCCCGCCCGCTTTCTCCGGTGCCCGACGCGGGGGGCGGGAGGACCAAACTCTCGCCCGCCCCAGGGGCTCCGGGGTGGGCCCAGCGCCTGCGCAGGTCCGCGCCTGCGCCGCCGCGCCGCTCCTGTGTGACCTGACCCCGCCCCGTGGGCGGAGCCTGGCGCCGTGGGCGGAGCCCGGCCCGGTGCCCCCGCACTGCAGCTCTCCCCTGTCCCGAGGGCTGTTTGCGTGTGCCCCTCTTTCTGGAAGCTCTAGCTTCCGTCAGTCCTTCGTGCGTGGTGACCCCGGACCCCAGATTCTTTCGTTAGGACCCTTTCTGGAGCAAAAGCACTGTCCTAATTGGATCTGGACACACCTGTCCTGCAGCTGAGGACGGTCACCTTTCAGTCCTCAGAGCAGGTTTTGTTTTTTGTGTTTTGTTTTTTTTATGGCTTTCCCCCCCTGCATCGGTAGGGGGAATCTTTAGGACCAACGCATTCCTAGGAGCGTCCGTTCAACCTGTAGGAACAGCTTCAGAATTGCCAGTCTCTCACCCCATCCCACATTCTCTTTCATCCCAAAATGGGCAGAGGGTGATGAGGAGCCGCCTGGAGCTCCTGGGATGTTGCCCGACTCCTCTCAGATTTTGAGTAACATGGTCTAGTTTGGCCCCCACTCGTTCATCCATTCATTCACTCATTCTTTTACATATATTCAGTGTCCACACTGTTTTATAAAAATAGGTGATTGGGAGGACACCTTTTCAGAAATAGGAAGAACTGATTCACAGTACAACACTGAAAACATCCCTGGGACACGTTTGATCAGTCACAGGGTAGTGTGCAATGATGCAGCAGAGCAGGGCTGACACCTGCACTGATCAGAGGTGGCCTGCAATGCCCTCCCCCCACTTCACCTGGGCAGCCTACTGGTGGTCCACAGGCCTCTCTGACTTGCCTCCCTGACCTCGCACTCAGACTCCAGGTTCCTTGCAAACATATGGATCTATGGAGTCTGCTCAAGAGGTCTCTCCTTAACCAGATGGTGAGATCCTTTGCCTCACCTTTGGGACCCCAGAGCCTGGCCCGGCACCAGTGCCGAGATGTACTTGAGAATCGTGGTGAAAGAGAGGGTGTTTCTAGATTGGGGGTGAGAGGGATAAGCTTAAGGGATCATGTAGGCTTCTTACAGGACCCGGTATTTGATTTGAAGGCCCCAAAGTGTTTGATATAATTTGGAACAATTTGGTGTAGTTATAAGAAGGCAATTTATCCTCAGAGGACCTTTCTCACTCCTGCCTCATTCCTCCTTACCCATCGAAAGGGGACGGGAGAGGTTCATTCTCTTTATCCTAAAATAGGATGTTTGGGAAACAGTGAGGAAGGGAACAATGCCACTTAGAACAAAACAGGAAGTCATTTCCTTTGGGTATGGGTCCCCAGAGACTGACACTAACGACAGAACCATTCAGTGGTCAGGGGTAGCAGAATCCTGGAGTAGAAGAAGTCCTGAGATTTCAGTTGTGATATAATTACAAAATGCAAACAGGCATGATTATATTTACACTTCTGCAACATTCCAGAGCTCTGAATTTCAAACGCTAGGCTAGACCTGATACCTAATCATCACACTTCCCGCTAACACACTCCTGACACTCCCAATGTGTCCCAGAAGGCACGCATTTTCATTAAAAACCAGTCATTAGAGCAGAAGACTAAGTTATGGGCAAGCAGGCACAGGAAAACTTCAAAGGTCAAGGGTTAAAAACAGAAAACAATTTGCCAAGTTTTAAAGATAAAAGTAATTCTGGTGTTGTGAAGACCACACGAATTTAAGGGGGCAGGAATTAAGGTTGAGTGGGAGTTGTGTGACAGTTTAGGTAACTTAGATATGTTACCCTCTTAACAGGGGCTGGGAAGGTTTTCTGTCCTTCACAAACCTAGTAGGGCGGGCAGAAAACATTGCTAGCAGGAGGCAGAGGTGGGTAAAGACTTAGGATTCTTTCAGTATCATAGCTACCTCTAGATTTAGCTAGCTTCATCTACTCATTCAGCAGTGATCCATGCCAGTAGCATAACAGGGTATTTTTATTGATTTCAGAGAGAGGAAGGGTGAGGGAAAGAGAAAAATCAATGATGGGAGTCATTGATTGGCTGCCTCCTGCACTGGGGATCGAACTCTGACCTCCTGGTTCATGGGTTGATGCTCAACCACGGAGCCAAACCAGTCGGGTGTAACATGATTTTTAAAGCTGATGTCCTGTAGTGTGTCTGGGCTCAGTAGGAACAGTAAGGGAAGCAGTTAGTATGAAAGTGAAAATAAAGTAAATATAGTGCTTGACTTCATTGTCTCAGGCCTAGAGTCCCATTCTGTAGATGAAAGTCAAACCAAGTTCTAAAAATATGAATGGACCACAGGTCAGCTCCAGGTATCTTCCTACTTGCCAATATTCCTGAACTCCACTCGTTCTAATATTTGAAAAGTATATGAAGGTGCTCTGCTTCCACAGTGTGCCTCACAGCAAACCCTTTCGGCTCTTACTTCTGAAACCCTAAATAAACAGCCACCAGTGGCTCACCAGGCGAATCACCGACTGACTGGGGCTGGATGGTGGGATCATCCTGGCCCCAGACTGAGGAAGTGGGGCTTCCTCAGGTGTCCTCACTCACTAGCGTTTGCTCTGTTCATTAACACGTGTGGAGCCTTCATTCAGTGAGGAAGCTTTGGTTTACAAGTAACAGAAATTCTAACTCTAACGGCCTTGAGGTGATCCTGCAGTTCAGAAATGTCATCAACATAGATAGCTACTCTGACCTGCAGTCTGTGCTGGCTTCATGTTAAGGCTGGTTCCTCTTGGTCATAGTATGGCTTTCAGCATCCAGCATGGGGATGAAGGCAGTTAAACCAATGAGTGAACAAAGCCCAGAGCCTCACTGTGATTGGCCAATCACTGTGGCCAAGGTACTACTGCATTCTAATTGGTTTAAATATGGGTTAGTTCGCATCTTATAGATGATTGAGTACGCTCTTAAAGGCAAAAATAAGAGCCCTAACCGGTTTGGCTCAGGGGATAGAGCATCGGCCTGCGGACGCAAGGGTCCCAGGTTTGATTCTGGTCAAGGGCATATACCTTGGTTGTGGGCACATACCCAGTAGGGAGTGTGCAGGAGGCAGCTGATCGATGTTTCTCTCTCATTGATGTTTCTGACTCTCTATCCTTCTCCCTTCCTCTCTGTGAAAAAATCAATAAAATATATTTTTTAAAAAGTTTTTAAAAAAAAGTAAAAATAAGAGTGAAATAAATGTGTGAAAGTGTTCCTTAGACATCTTCACATCCAAAGTCCAACTGTTCTCTATCTTTTGGACTCAGTCACTGAAGTCTGGATTTGTCACACACATAATATTATTTGGCTATTAGTGCAGCATTTCTTAAAGAGTGCACCACTATTGTCTTCTGCTCAAAGTCAGCAGGAAGTTTTGACAAATAGATGTTTGACATCTTAATGATAGTCCTTCAAAACACATGAATTGGTAATACCAACCTCTCATTGCTTTGGAATTTCCTTTATCTATTTCAAGAGATTTGACAAATTTTCCATTGCATTACAATACGTTTGCATGCATCTTAGTAGCAAAACATAATAGACTTCATTTGTGTGTGTGCGGTGGGGGTGTGGAAGGCAGGGGATAGCTTTCTCTCTTGGTTCTAAAAGGCTCAATTGTTGGTTTGCAAGAAAATAGGAAAATGAAATCATCCTTCTAATGACAAAATTTCCTTTACTAATATCAAATTTATGTTCCACTGCTGTTTCCATGAATTTATACATTCACAATAACTTTTTCATTTCAGTGTCCAAACATAATGTAACCTTTGAGATTTCTATACAGCAATTAAACTCAATCATGGAGTATCAACAATGTGTACTTGTAACTGAATGCAACTGAACTAATACAAGAATTCAAATCTTATAAGTAGACTTGAATTACTATAAAGTCATTGTAATTCACATTGATATGCTATTGGTTTAGCCAGATAATAACAATGTGGTTTAGGGTGGGGACTCCGAGTCACACCAGCCAGGTGATGATTTAGGGGGGGGGAGACTTGAGAACAGCCAAATGAACAGTCAAACCTGACTAATTCCTAATAGAGACTGGCGACCACGAGCCCGGTGAGCGTCTCTGGTTGCCAGTGCTCTGCGTACTGTCACCCTGTGTACTGGTCACTGGGTTCCACGACGCCACAATTGGAGAACAACCGGAAGCTCTGGGCTTGGTTCTTTTGAGGCAGGTTAGTAAGAAGCTAGGAAATTCCTTGGCAAGTGGAATGGGGAAACTGAGGCAGATAGCTCAACAAACCACCCAGAAATTAACAGCCAGTTAATAAATCGCAAGGTTTTTTTCTTCCCTAACCAGGGACACTTAAGAGCAAATGGTTCCCACCTCTCCCCCCCAACCAGAGAGTGAGTAGCTTCAATCACCCTTAGGGAGATAGATAACACAGACCCTGTTGGTGCCATTGGTACCAGCCAAACCCCAGAACAGACAAGTCCCAGGAATAAGTAACAAAACACCCAGGTAGAGCCAGACAAATCCAAGATAAAAGTGAAGCTGGCCAGAGAAGATCCCAAACCCCCACTGTACTCTCATTCTGATGCATCAGCATATTAAAGGACAGGCTGGAAAGCTGATGAACATTCTGTTGATACCTTCCCCTCCCTCCCCACCACCTCCCCTAAAACTCCCACCTTGGAAAACAGATAAAAACCCTTAAGGCGGAGGATGCGAGTGTGCTCTTCCCCTGAGCACACCCTAACCCCATGTCTTTCCTCCGGCCTGCATATTTGCTTTCTTTCTTCTAAGCTCTAAAGCAGGGGTGGGGAACCCTTTTTCTGCCAGGGGCCACTTGGATATTTATAACATCATTCTCAGGCCATACAAAATCATCAACTTAAAAATTAGCCTGCTGTATCTGGTGAAACATCTAGTTGACTCACCCCTAATGCCTTGGCAGGGCCAGACCAAGTGATTACTTAGGCCTCACACAGCCCACGGGCCAGACGTTCTCCAGGCCTGCTCTAAAGGTTCCCAGGAGACTTGCAACCAGGGGAGTAGTGGGCCTTGGCAGCTCATCCTGGGCTAACCCCTGAACCTGTCTCCAAGGGCCCTCATTTTGCCTCTGTAACTTGTTTCCTGAGTCCACGCAGCTCAGCTGGCTCACTTCTTTCTTAAAGGGTCAAGGTAGCCTGGCTTAGGCTCACTCCCATGGCTGTGACCTTGCCTTTTCTGTTTTTTTTTTTGTTTGTTTGGTTTTTTTTTTTTTTAACTTAAATTCTTTATTGTTTAAAGTATTACATATGTTTCCTCCCCCCCCCATTGACCTCTCCCCAGCCACTCCCACCCCCCAGCACAAGCCCACACCCCCCCTACTGTCTGTGCCCATTGGTTATGCTTGTATGCATGCATACAAGTCCTTTGGTTAATCTCTTACCTTCCCCACCCCCTGCTCCCCCCATTCCCTGCTTTCCCTTGAGGTTGGATGGTCTGTTCAATGCTTCTATATCTCTGGATCTATTTTTTGTTCATCAGTTTATTATATTCCACAAATGAGTGAGATCATTTGATATTTATCTTTCTCCGACTGGTTTATTTCACCTTCCTTTATAACACTATCCCCAGCTTCAATAAACATACTCCCCAGATCACCTGGACTCCTGTCTTGACAATGAAGTATGGTAGCAACCATTTCAGGTGGAAACTGTAGTTTAACTCTAACCCTGTTGTTTGGCTTAACAATATAAAAGTTACTTTGATTTTCTAAATTGTATAAGTCATCCCATTCGATTGAATGCCTTATTGATTGAATGACTATTCCATTGATTGTTATCATACTGGTCTTAGAGAGCACATTCTTCTGTACCTGGGAAACAGGACAGCACAATTACCCTAAATTGTTTTAGTGGCCACAGGTGGTGCGTTCCAGCTGCCTCAGTGGTCCCGAGACCAGGACAGCACAATTACTCTAAATTGTCCTGACAACTCAGTGGTCGGGAGACCCGAGGGCTCTAGATAATGTGTTTCTATCAACTCAGTGATCCAGAGACCCAAAACTGTAATTTAGATAACATGCCTAAGTTTAACCCAGGTTACCCAAGGACTCTAGATAATGTATTTCTGTCAATTCAGTGACCCCGAGAGACCCGAAACTGTAATTAACATGCTTAATTCTGCTTCTGTAATCTGCTTTTTTGGGAGCCAGGTGCCACGTTCCAAACCCTGAGATGTAATCAATACCTTTGTGATTTTTGCCTATATAAGTCTGGTTTTGCCATCATCTTATTGCTATGAGATTTGGGGATGACCCCTCATAGTCCCGGATTGCAATAAATGTGACTCTTTAATTCGACTTCTTGAGGCATCCTTCTGTGATTCGCGGGGTACATTACAACAACATCATCCCTGCACAAAGTGAAGAACCCACACAGTCTAGAGCAGTGGTTCTCAACCTTCCTAATGCCGTGACCCTTTAATACAGTTCCTCATGTTGTGGTGACCCCTAACCATAAAATTATTTTTGTTGCTACTTCATAACTGTAATTTTGCTACTGTTATGAATCGTAATGTAAATATCTGATATGCAGAATGTATTTTCATTGTTACAAGTTGAACATAATTAAAGCATAGTGTTTAATCACAAAAACAATATGTAATTATATATGTGTTTTCCGATGGTCTTAGGTGACCCACAGGTTGAGAACCGCTGGTTTAGACCGTGCGGGGGACAGACCCGGCTCAGCCCGGTGCCTTTCTGGTGACACTTTCTCGCACTCTGCCCTATGCACTTCTTCCCTTGGCTAGTTTTGATCGTTATCCTTTCCTTATAATAAACCACAACATGGGCCTAACAGCTCTCAGCGAGTTCTATGACTTCCTCCAGTGAATTATCAAACCTAAGTGTGGTCAGGGGATCCTGAACTGCATTTGGTGTCAGACGTGAGGATAGTCTTGGGAAATCTCCCTCAAATTCATCATGGTCTTTGGTAGGTTTGGGGGCATCTGGATTATGCTAGCATAGTAAAAACCAGTTAAGAACCTTTCTATTGATTCACTTTATTAAATTATATTTTTATAAAATGCTGTCCATTTTAACTAAGTTTTAAGGTATTTAAAGTTGTTTTCTAATGATTTTCTAAAAACACTTTTATTTCCAGTGATATCCATTTCTCAATCCTGATATCAATTTCCTTCTCACTTTTTTTTTTTTGCTTGAATTAAAATAAATTGTTGGCTTCAGTAAGTATGCTTTTTAATTAAGTTACAGTTAAGGTGACATTCAACAATTACGTGTGCAATTTGAAGTGTTGTGGCAAATGCATACAGCCATGTGCCATCACCACACTGATCACAGAGCGCCTCTATTGCCCTCATAGTCCTCGCCTGCCCCTTTGTCGTCATTTCCCTTCCCCCAGCCCCAGGAAACCACCGGCCTGCTTTCCATCACTGTAGTTTTGCTGTTTGTAATGTACCTCATGGAAATGGAATCATGCGTATATTGTATTTTGTATCTGGCTTCTTTTACTTACAACAGCGATTTTCAACAGGTGTGTGGTGGCAGGGACACCGGTGTGCCACAAGAATTTTTAAAACATGCAATGCCTGCCTATTTAGTCAAGGCCACTGATCTTTTTTTCTCTTAGATTGTCAAATAAAATATAAGAATGACAGCAGCCAACACAACAATAGCCATTTGGTGTGAATGAATCAAAATCATTTCTTTTTTCCTTTTTCTTTTGGTCAGATTAGCAAAAAATATATTTTTTGGTATGCCTCAAGATGTTAGTAATTAGTTTATGTTGCCATGAGATGAAGCAGGTTGAAAAATCACTGACTTGGAATAATGCCTTTGAGGTCCATTCATGTTGCTGTGTACATCAGTACTTTATTCCTTTTTTATTGTTTACACATATTCCATTGTATGCCAAAATTTGTTTATCCATCACCTGATGATGGATATATTTGTGTTGTTTCTAGGGTTTTTTTGGGGCATTTATGAATAAAGCTGCTAGGAACATTTTTATACAACTTTTGTTTGGATATATGTTGTCATTTCTCCTGGATCAACATCTAGGAATGGTCATGCAGTGAGTGTATGTTTAACTTTATAAGACACTTGCAAACTGTTTCCCAGAGTGATGATGATGTTCATTCCCAGGAGCAAGGTATGCATTCCAGTTGCTTCACATCCTCTCAGTATTCAGTGTTGTCAAGCTCACCCTGCAGTTTGCACCACGGACATACACTTGCCATTAGACCCTGAAGCCACTCGCAATGCTTTAGTGCATATGGTCCAGGCTCTGCAGAGATCCTGCAGCTTCAGGGGCAGGGAGGGCTCAGCCCCCCATCATGTTGGGTACTCCTCATCTCATCTCTTCTGTTACCTCAGAAATCTCGGCCTCCCCATGAGCCTGGCTTTCCAGCCCCTGGCCTGCTGCACTGGCTCCAGTGTGATTCTGCTTTGCCAGCTGGAAACAGAAAACATTTACTCCTCACTCTCTATTCCCAAGAGCTAAACTCGTCAGATTCCCTGCTTCTGGTGAACAGGAAGAGTAACTGACAGCAGATATCTCTATCCCTGTCTCTTTCCCAGCGCTGTCCTGTCTCTCTCTGCCTATGCCCAGCTATGGGTAGGTGCACAGGGACACACTGACATGGTATGTGCATAGGACGAGGTCTAGAGGATAGCCCTGCGGATCGATAACAATGGCTACCTTTTGGGGGGGAGGAAGTGCAGGGGTAAAAGAGGAGGGGGAATTTTATTTTTCAATGCGCAGAGTCCTGTTGGCATTTTTAAAGCAATGTAATTTTTTTAAAAATAGCATCATGTTAAAAAATAAAAGTGTCCATTTCGTGGGCACCCCCTCCCCACCAGGAGATCTCTGTGGTTCTTCCCAGTTCTATCTCTCATTATATTATTAATTATCATTTTAAAAATCACCTGCACTTTCACTGAGGCCGGAGAGCCCTCAGAGCTCTCAAAGAGAAACTGTCTCACAAGACAGGCTGCTCATTCTCTAGAGCCTCTTCCAAGGGACTCTATTTATTCTGAAATGTTTAGAGGGAAGAGCATCCCAGAGAGACTCCAGGTTTACCTAACGCTGTCTAAATTGTTGTCTATTTTCCCAGTGTCCTATTCAGGATGGTATGTGTCCCAGAAAGAAGAGCCTTCGTTCTGACAAAAATAAATAAATAGATAATTGTCTTCCAAACCACAGGTAACTGGGTTTGGACAGTGATATGTTGCCACCAGCTAGTCCTTCAGAGAGACGACAAAGGCTCCTCCTGCCTCCAGTCACCTTGCTGTCTGTTCTCTTGCTGATAGCTCCAACGCCCCCTCCTGGGCACACTGTCCGGACACGGACACCAAGGACCTGGTTGGAGCCTGTGGATGCTGTGTCTGCACCCAGAGATGCTGATGAGCTTCAGGTTGGTGGCTGGGAGCGCCTGGCTACTGCACGAGGGAGCTGAGAGGTAGGTATTCTTCACATTCACCTTGGTCTCACCCAAGGAAATGTCGGCTCAAATCTGGTAAGGTAGCCTCTTCGGTGATTGAGCATCCTCCTACCTCCCCTCCCTCAAGTTGCCATGAAAGGAAAACCTGTGCGATCCAGGAAGCAACACCGCTTTTCCGTCCTCGGTTCTGGGCACACAGGCCCACTGTGAAAGCTGTGGGAGGCCAGGACTGGAACTGGGCCTGCCCTGGACTCCTGGCAGGGGTTCCTTGGGGTTCCGTGGCCTTGTTCTGGAGCAGCCACACGTCACCAAGAGGCCTTCACAAGTGTCAACCTCACATGCCCTCTGTTATTCAGCCACACCGGCATTCTTCCACATTTCCAAAATCAAGATATCTTTGCACACGTGCTGTTCCCACCGCCTAGACTGCCCTCTGTGCCCGTTTCTGCCTGTAAAACTCCTTGCCCTTCAATGCAGGTCAAACATCATCTGTGTGAGGCTTTTGCTCACACTCTGCCTGAGTTACTTCCCCTCTCTTGGCTCTCACAGTTAGTTCCTCCTTCTAACAGGCACTGCTTCTGTCTGCCTCCCCCACCGGACTAGGATCTCAAGAGTAGAGACTTGCTCATCATATTCAAACTCCCAGCCAAGGGCTTGGCCACCCTTACTATGAAGAGTGGCTTGGCTCTCCCTGAGTTAGGAATTCTGACTGTGGAAATGAACCTGGAGACCTAAGTTTCCATGGCTCAGCCAGGTTTCACCACAGTTTTCTCTAAAAAGGAGTCTGTGGTTAGTGGTTTCAGTTGTCCTGCACCCCCATCAGCAGGCACACCTATACTAAAAATTTAATCCTCGAACAAACACCCACCGCCCACTGAGTCATTGTGCTGGAGGGGCAGGTTCCAATATTTAGGAACATGGCTGTGGGCCTGATCCTCAGCCAGATCTCTCAACCCTGCTGCTCAGCGTGGAGAGTAAGGCAAACCTTTCTTTCAAAGAAAAATGTATGGATTCTAAATGCTTTTCCCTGGGGGCACAGCACACATAACTGAATTTGGAGGATGTTTTTCTGCACACCTGGCATGTCATCTCCATATTTTCCAACAAGCCAATGCATGCTTATTCAGCAAATGATTTATATTTACAGGCACCCATTATCTCTGCTGAAAGCGTTTGTTTCCTAGATAATGTTGTGACTGAAGTTCATAATTATGCTGCAGCATGCCGGGACTCTCTTCGAAAAGCCCAGCAGTACTGTTCTAGCTCCTTCTGGGGCTGCAGCTTTAGGAGTTTATTGAGTGCCAAAATCTTAGTGTTCACTGAGCAAACGTCCCTAAATAAATGTCACCCTTCAGCATCTGAAGTATTCATTTCAATTTGTTCATTCTTTGAGAAGCTCTATGTTTGTTTGTTTTTTAAAATCCTATATAATAAAAGCCTAATATGCTAAGTGTCTGGTCATCCTGTCGTCTATTCAACCAATCAAAGCATAATATGCTAATGATATGCTAAAGCCACTGAACCAGATCACTATGACGTGCACTGACCTGGTGGGTAGATGCTCCGACCGGTAGTTTAGCTTACTGCTGGGTCTTGTCGATCTGGATTGAGCTAGATGGGCCAGACACTCCCTGGAGCCCTCCCTCAGTTCCTCCCCCACTGGCCAACCTCCCACATCCCTCCCCAGCCCCAATTGTGCACTGGTGGGGTCCCTTGGCCTGGCCTGTACCCTCTCACAATCTGGGACCCCTCAGGGGATGTTGGAGAGCTGGTTCGGCCTGATCCTGCAGGCCAGGCCGAGGGACCCCACTGGTGCACGAATTCATGCAGTGGGCCTCTGGTAAAGCAATAATTGGCCCTGTCTGATAGTTCAATTAGTTAGAATGGTGTCCCAATACACCAGGTTTGCGGGTTCAATTCCCAGTCAGGGCACATATCAGAAGCAACCAATGAATGAATAAATAAGTGGAACAACAAATCCATCTCTCTCTCTCTCTCTCTCTCTCTCTCTCTCTCTCTCTCTCTCTCTTTCTCTCTCTCCCTGTAACAGGGAAATGAATACACTATACTTATATAAAGCTACCATATTACTCTTAGTAAATGTTAAATCCAGCTTGTTACTCTAACCTGATTTTTCCTCTTGAAACTAGAGCTTACATGTTAAAAGTTTCTTTTCTAAGTGTACTTTACTAGAATCAGCAGTTTCAGTTCCTGTGTGAACCTAAGGAGCAGCTGACCTCAAGGCCCCCAGTCACTGGAATTCAACGATATGGCCAACTCAAGGACACTGACCATGAAATCCATATCAGGACCAGCAAGGATACTGCCTGCATGTCCACAGCCCCTCCCCTGATCTCTTTGTTCTGCTTTCCCTCTCCCTCCTTCACTGAGATGCTAGATGGTTCTTTGAAGACTGGGAAAAGCCCCCTATCTTCTCGAGATGCTGGCAGTCAAATAAACCTCTTTCCTTTTTCACCAGCACCGGCCTCACGTGTTTAGCTTTTGTTGCAGCAGACAGCTGAATCTGGATTCAGTTATATCCCTTCCCTTCTCTCTCTTAAAATCAATAAATAAAAAATTAAAGCAGTAATAAAACATGCTACTGAACTGATTGTATCTTAAATCTGAGAGTCAAGCAGGGTCTCAAAAAGATATTTTTACATCCCTGTTCATAGTAGCATTATTTATAGTAGCCAAGAGATGGAAGTAACCCAAATGTCCACCAACTGGTGACTGGATAAACAAAATGTGGTATACACATACCATGGAATATTACTCAGCCTTAAAAAGGAAGGAAACCCTGTTACATACACAATATGGATGAACCTTGAGGATATTATGCTAAGTGAAATAAGTTAGTCACAAAAAGACAAATGTTGTATGACTCCACATATATGATATATTTAAAGTAATCAAACTCATAGAAACAGAAAGTAGAATAGTGGTTACCAGAGGGCAAGGGGTGGACATGGAAGTTACTGTTTAATGAGTATGAAGTTTCAGTTTTGCAAGTTAAAAATGTTCTGGAGATCTGTTGCACAACAACATAAATATATTAATACTACTGAGCTATACACTTAACAATGGTGAAGATGGTAAATTTTATGTTATGCATTTTTACCACAATAAATTAAGACAGCAAAACAAAACCCTGAAGGCTCTTCAGGATTACCTGGTCTGTACTACTATTTTATAAATGGCACAGAGATTTGCCCAAAGTCATCATCCATTCATTCAAGGTGACCTGATCACAGCTGGATGTCTTTCTGCTCCACAGCTTGCATCTCCAATAGTTCTGGTGAGTTTTCCCTCTTCCTTCTCCATTGGGGAAAGGAGGAGCCTACGGCCCTGAGATATTCCCAAGCAAAGCTCAGACAGTGGGGAGAGACCCTGTGAGGCACTAAGTTCTCACCAGCCTCACACTCTTGCTTTCCACACCCTCAGCATCCGCCTGGGTTGCTCATTTTTACTGAGCACAGACATCTATAACTATGGAAACAAATCAAGTGTCATCTTGGGTCCTGAAGATAATGGAAACCCAGAATTTTGCCAAAGAATGACATAGTGAGCCCAGCTGAACCTGGGAAGCCTTTTCCTGTGCCCGGATCTGCAATCACACTCCCAGCAGACACTGCCTTACCTCAGATTGGAGTTTCTCTGGCTCCCTGTTGGGTTGTTTGTTGGCTTGGTTCTGCATGCACCTCTCTGCTCAGGCTTAAGAAGTCTCCATGACAAGTCCTGAAGGCCACCAAAATGTTCTCACTGCAGAACTTCGGTGTCGCTGAATGCAAAACTATGCTAGGTTGCAAGGTCCCCTCTGACTCAATCCGGAGGCACTTTTCTAATCACATCTCAGTGGAAGCTGACATTGCATGATGACGTTTGGTTGGACTTGGGTCAGGATTGAATTTCAGTTTTAACAGGTGTTATCTCTGTAACCATAGTCACTCATCTCACTAAGCCTATCTGAAAGAAAAATGGAGATAATAGGGCTGAGGAATGATGAGATCATGCATGCCCGACGTTAGCCCAGTCAAGGTCATGTAAGTACTCCCTGAGGCCCTTAGAAACTGGAGCTTTTGTCCTTGACACAGGTGTCCTCTGCTCCAGCAAAGTAGGCTTATTTGCCAGATCTAGATATGGTCTGTGGATTCCAACCCCTGCCTCCGTCTTGCTTTCCTCTCCTTCCTTCCTAGAGCATCTTCCCCCGATCCCACCAAGGCCCCGGCTCAGCGCCACCCCCTTTGTGAAGGCCGCACTGACACTTCCAGCGGGAAAGCACCTGACCTAGAGATTGATTTGTGCAGCTCTGGCTATAACACAGCCCTAAGGACACTGTGTTTCAGATGTGTCTTGCTGAATATGCCCTCAGCGGTGGCCATGGAATGCAGGGACTCTGGGACCTGAGATAGGGGCTTAGTCTTTCTCCAGGCAGGTTGGGAAGCTCTCGGAGCACATCCCACAGTTCCTCTCTTCACAGTTAGTCTGTGAAACCTCAGGGAGGTACCTTTATGACCCAGTTTCTCAGGTGCTGCAAGCCTTGTAGACAAAGGGGGTTTTCTTGAGGATATTGCACGGGCCCTCCTGCCAGGCTGCCAGCTGTGTTCTGATTTACCCAGTAAATGGAAGCCTGGGCCATGGGCTGGCTTCCCTCTGCACTGTCTTGGATCCATGGATCGGGCCTCCATCCCTCCATCCTATACCTGTTCAGACCCAAAGGTCTAGGCCAGTGGTCGGCAAGCTCATTAGTCAACAGAGCCAAATATCAACAGTACTTCTTCAAAATAGACTTGCCCAGGCCGAAAACCGACTTCTGCACATGGGCCATGAAGTTTCAATTGCCTGCACATGGTATTTTGTGGAAGAGCCACACTCAAGGGGCCAAAGAGCCGCATGTGGCTTGCGAGCCGCAGTTTGCCGACCACAGGTCTAGGTGAATTCTCCTTGCCTACATTCACAGCAATGCTTGCCTTGATTCTCTTCGGACCCGTAGTTCCTCTCTTGGGACGTGATTCCATTCAGCTTGTGTGATTATTGTTTAGTGTATGCGTTGCTCCTCTATTGGATTAGAAGCTCCTTTGAGGGAAAGGATTGTGTTGGATCAATTTCTCTCTTGTGTTCAGAGGCAAGCATGGAACCTGGCTCATGCTTGGTGCACAATGGTTTTGTGTTAACTTAATTGTTATAATAGTGAAGGTAACTGCCAATTACCATGCCCATGGTCTGTCTGGACCAGCACTGAGGCTTTCCATGCGTTATCTCAGATCCTCACGTCAGTTCTGTAAACAAAGCACTACTATCCTCCCCTTAAAGACGAGAAAATGACTTAACCAAGGCCACAGAGTAAGGAAAAGGGAGTGCTGGGGTTTTAATTCATCGCCACATGAATGGATAGATGCATGCACGGCCATGCATCTATCCATTGACACACCTTTGCATTTGCAAAACTTCCACCTTGCACCTGAGATCAAGCCTGAAATCACACCCATTGTGTGAGCCTGAGGACAGCTGGCTTCCTTCAGGCGATCTGTGTGCAGCATCAAGATGCTGGCTGCCACAGACCAGACCCAGGCCGGAGCTGCCCCGTTTATAAGCGCCTGGACTATACCAGGTCTGCACAGTGGCTCCTGGGCTCTCTCTAGCTTCTTCAGAGCTGGCCTCAGCTTACTCTGTACGCACCAGGAGGGCAGGGACCTTGTCTCACTTAGGACAGTGCCTGCACCTGGCAGGTGCTCAATAAATAACCATGGTTATTTTCAAGTTGTCCCTTGGTCTACTTATCTCTTCTCAGCATAATTAATGAAAAACTCTAAAGCTAAAGCAGGGGTATTTTACACAAAGGGAAACCTTTCTGCAATCGGTGGAAAGAGCCTTGTCTAGGCTTGGCTCTTTGTACAAGCAGACATGTGGTCCGGATGAGAATCCCTGCTGAAAGGCCTCCTGAAATCACTTAACTAACAACCAGCCTTTTCAGGCGAGGGTATACGAAGTGCTGGTGACACCACGTGGCTGTGAGAGGAAACACAGTCTGGGCCTCTGTCAATGTAGAGAGAAAATGGTGGTGGTGGTGGGGGGCCTCCAGAACCCACAGCAGTAACACAAAGACAGGTTTAAAATTACGTGGGTCTACCTGGACGTCGTGGTTCAGTGGTTGAGCATCAACCTATGAACCAGGAGGTCACGGTTCAAATCCTGATCAGGGCACTTGCCTGGATTGTGGGCTCGATTCCCAGTAGGAAAAACCTGTGGGTCGCGACCCCTTTGGGGGTCAAACGACCCTTTCACAGGGGTCGCCTAAGACCATCGGAAAACACATATGTAATTACATATTGTTTTTGTGATTAATCACTATGCTTTCAATTTGTAACAATGAAAATATATTCTGCATATCAGCAAAATTATAGTTATGAAGTAGCAACGAAAATAATTTTATGGTTGGGGGTCACCACAACATGAGGAACTGTATTAAAGGGTCGCGGCATTAGGAAGGTTGAGAACCACTGCAGTAGGGGGTGTGCAGGAGGCAGCTGATCAATAATTCTTTTTTTAAAAAATATATTTTATTGATTTTTTACAGAGAAGAAGGGAGAGGGATAGAGAGTTAGAAACATCGATCAGCTGCCTTCTGCACGCCCCCCAGTGGGGATGTGCCCGCAACCAAGGTACATGCCCTTGACCGGAATCGAAACTGGAACCCTTGAGTTCACAGGCCGACGCTCTATCCACTGAGCCAAACCGATTGGGCAATAATTCTTGATTCTATCTCTTTCACCCTCCCCCTCTCCATTCCTCTCTGAAATCAATAAAAATATATTTTAAAAATAATAAAATTACATGGGTATAGCATAACAACAACAATGATGATGGCAGCTGATATTGTTGAGGATCTCCTAGGTCCCAGGCACAACACTATGTGCTTTATGTGAATTAACTCACTGAAATGTCACAGGGGGCAGTGGAAGGTGGAGGTGGATATTCATGGGGACAATAACCAGAGACTGACTTATTGAGTCTGAGGCACCTGAAGGACTCTGCCTGTTAGGAAAGAATTAGCATTTCGCTAATGCTGATTATATTAGTGATCATAGGACTAGCCATGAGCAATGGATAACAGAAATTGCCAAGGCCATTATAATAATTATCAGAGGCCCAGCACACAAAATTATGCACAGGTACAGTCCCTAAGCCTGCCTGCAATGAAGGCCATCTCGCCACCACCCACTCCGGTCCCCCATTCGCCATCCGACAATGGGAGCCTGACGGCCAGGGAAGGGAACAAGAGATCGGCCGTTGCTGCCCGCTCGCCAGCCCCATCCTCACTGTGGGTCGCCCTCTGTGTGTGGGGTGACCGGTGGGGTGGGGACCTTGGCCTGGCGCTGCCCGCATCCCCTGCCACCCACCCTGGTTCCTGTTTGCCATTGGCAATCCCTGCCAGCCGGGGAAAGGGACCGAGAGGTGGTCAGTGCACCTCATAGTGACTGGTCGAGTGGTTGTTCTGGTCGTTCTGCCATGGTCACTGGGCTTTTATTATATGGGATAGTCTGAAGGGCAGTGTTATGCCAAGAGAGCAGTTTCAGTGAGCTCTTCTTGTATTTTGGTGGAATAGTTGTTTATTTAGGATTATGTTTAGAGAGATAGGTAACCCGCTAACCTGAAGGTGTGGTAGTGTTGCCCTTCTCCCACCACGAGCCTGACTTTCCCACCAAATTGCAGGTGGAGAGCATGAAGACCTGCTGAACCCTGACATGTATAGACAGCTTCAAGAGAATAATGGGGGGGGGGGGAGAGGAGTGGGGTGCGGGGTGACAAACAGCGTGACTTTTAATATGTGAGTCTGGCCAACAAAGAAATGTTACCCCAGGACTAGTAGGTACCGAACAATCTCAACAACCAGAGAAGCCAGTTTTTCTCCTAAGGAAGGATCGGGGAAGAAAGCAACCAGAAGAATTACTGTACCATTCTGGAGGCTGGTTTAGAAGAATCCTGGTGACAATCAAAGACTGGGAATGCAGCATCCTATCTAGCAGTCACAGTGAAAGCTAAAGTCACAAATGTACAGAAATTGAGCTGCACAGACTCATATAGATACATTTTACTAAAAAAAAAAAAAAAAATAGCCTGACTGGTGTGGCTCAGTGGTTGAGCGTTGACTTGTGAACCGGGAGATCAGTTTGATTCCTGGTCAGGGCACATGCTGGGGTTGTGGGCTTGATCCCCAATTAGGGGGTGTGCAGGAGGCAGCCAATCAATGATCCTCTCTCATCGATATTTCTCTCCCTCTCTCCCTCTCCCTTCCTCTCTCCGAAATCAATTAAAAAAATAGATTTTATTTCCCCAATTGTAAAAATAACTATTTCTTTTTAACGTTGTAAACCATTCGTGATCATTATAAAGAACTTTAAGTGATATAGAAAAGTATAACAAAATAAAAATTCACCAGTAATCCTATCACTCAAATGTTCGTTTTTCTATATACTTCCATATACTTCTCTAGGCATGCTCTCATGCCCCCACGCACGCACACACACACACCTTGAGATAATACATTTGCTTTGTCATCACATATCTTTCTACATTATTGCTTTTAATGGCTGCATAATGGTCATAGTGGGATATTTCCATGATGAATTTCAGTAATGCCTTTGTTCTATCTACCTAGCTATCTGAAATATACAAGACATTATATACCAAATCTAAGTACTCTTTTTGCAATCAGCTCTCAAAATTACTGTCAGTCCCTGTGTTTTTGTCCTGTGAAGTTGTTGAGGAAATGTTCACATCTTTGAAGGAAAGCTCGGATGCTAAGCAGATTGGAACCCGAGATAGTGTACCACAAGGCTCTGGGGCTCAGTCCGCCAGTTACCTAGCAGGGGACCCTCAGAGGGGAGGGTGCGCAGGCAGGGCTTGGAAAAGTGCACTAACTTGGAGCTCCTCCCTGTCGGTTTGTCCTCCTCTCTCTGATACTGCCCCCTGGTGGTAGTGAGCAGTTAAGGTTTGGCCCAGCAACCTCTAGTCCTGTGGGTCTTTTCCCCTCCCTTGGTTACTACTTAGGCAGAAGGAAGAAATACTAAAAGGGAGATAGGTTTCCTTTTAGTCATGTAGATTCTGAATATAATCAAATTTTGGAATTTAAAGTTCTGGAAAATGGTGAAAGAACTGAATTATTTCAAACCCCTCTTGTTTTTCCTCCTCTCTCTCTCTCTCTCTCTCTCTCTCTCTCTCTCTCTCCACACACACACACACACACACACACACACACACACACACTCATATACATGCAAAAACCATATGATTGTTTAGCTGTACCACTTCCCCTCTGTTGGTGACACTGTGATTGCTTTGGGTTTTTCACTGTTGTAGACATAATTTTATGAACAGCTTTGTGCATACATCTTCATACATCTTGACAAATTAAAAAGCTTTTCCTCATACCTACTGCCTTTGTGGGAGCAGAGAGTCTGCAAACAGAAGCTGAAGAGCTCTTTCGAGAGAATTCCTCAAGACTGCGGGCAACAAGGACCTGCTTTTACAGCCAGGTGACAACAGGGGGCACAAAGCGGCAAGCGGCTGTCTCCCCTACTGCTGCCAACATGCCCCATATGCTACCAACTCTGCCTCTGGGGACAAGGTGCCACCTTAGCCCTTTGAGGGTGAGCAGTGCAGCTCCAGACAGAGATGAACAGAGATGATCTATCTTAGCAAACAAAAATGTAAATAGTAAGTATAATAGTAAAGCCTATTAGTACCTTAACTTTAGGGGAGGTAGGCCTCTGGGGCACCAAGAGGTAGGTAACTTGCTCAGGGCCATACAGCTAGTAAGTGCCCTTGATTGGAATCGAACCCTGGACCCTTTAGTCCTCAGGCCAATGCTCTATCCACTGAGCCAAACCAGTTAGGGCCCCATATAGTCATTTGATTTTTCTTTGGAGTTTCTGAAGGATTTGATGCATCTTTAGACCTGATGTTTTGTTATGCTGTTGAAAATCTCTTAAGCAATAGCTTCTTAGATAATTTCACCATCATTACTCATGTCTAAGGAATATCACTTACCCACAGTGGAAAAGTTATTTCCCCATAGAATAACCATTCTTGAGAAGGAATTTTACTCAGATTGGGGGATATCAGAAGCAACTCAATTTTGATTAACAGTCCCAGGGGACTCGTGTCTTGTGAGGAAGCTTGCTCATGAGTGTGGCTGGCTCATTTATTTCTTCCCAGTGATGTCTGTTCACTGGCTTGACCTCCAATATCCACCGCTCCTGGAAAGACAATCTGGTAAACATCCTCTCTCAGCTGCCAACTGGTCTCTGAAGGCGGAAACACGTTGAGAACGTCTTCACTTGCTACAGGAAAGCCTTTGGGAATCATTCCTCGGGCAACTTCATCCCCACCGACCTCATTCTTTGATGCTGTGACTTTCTCTTTTGTTTGCTAAGGTAATTCATCTTTGTTCATCTTTGTCTGCGGTTACCTTTTGTGAACATTTTTGAAGAGATGACAGTGGTCCTCCTTACCTGTGGTTTCAATTTCTGCAGTTTTAGTTACCTGCAGTCCATCTGAAAATATTAAATGGAAAATTCCAGAAGCAAACAATTTGTAAGTTTTAAATTAGGTGCTCTTCGGAGTAGCATGACGAAATCTCGAACCATCTGGCTCTGTCCCGCCTGGATGTGACTCACCGCTTGTCCAGTGCACTATGCTGTACGTGTTCCCGCCCCTTAGAGCTGCCGTGGTCATCAGTTCGACTAGTGTGGTATCACGGTGCATGTGTTCAAGTAACTCTTATTTTGCTTAATAATGCCCCCAAAGCCATTCACATAACTTTTATTACAGTATGTTATTATAATTGTTCTATTTTATTGTTAGTTATTATTGCTAATCTCTTACTGGGCCTAATTTATATATTAAACTTTATCATGGGTAGGCAGGGATAGCACATACAGGGTTTGGTACTATCTGTGGTTTCAGGCATTCACTTGGGAGAAGACTTGTTGGTGATTTTGCTAACAGGTCAGTCTGAGGCTTAACCCTATATCGGCTCCCCACATTGAAAGATTAGCGTCCACCAATAGAATTGGCCAGAAGGAGATAATACAGGAAAATAAAGCCTAAAGATGAAAATGTTCAGAACAAAACCTCAAAGCCTTCTCCCCATAGGTAAGGGAGGACTACTGCACCTTTGAGGCACTAAACGTAAGCAAATTAAACCTGAATGGAGAAAATCTTTGCGCCCTCGTGGCTGTCTAGAAATGGGTCTTAGAATACTGAAGGCCTTCTGAGACGACATCTGTGGGAATAATGGGCCTGGATTTGCTTTACCTTGGTTATCTGTTTCTCCTGAAGACACATGAAGTGAGATCACGGAACCAAGCCCAGGAGAGGTCATTTCTATAGGAGAGCAAGCAGGACACTTCCTCCTGGTGGGCCACAGGCAAACGGCATTGCGAGCTCGCCGCCAGCGCAGTTTCATCTGAACGCCTGCTGCTTCCTGACATTTTGCCTCCCTTCTTTCTCTTTGTTGTGTTTCTTCCCTGCAATAGTGTTTGCCAGGGCATCTCACTGAGGTGGATCCTCTCCAGAGACTTCCCGGCAGCGTTTGCTGGGAGAATTGCCCTGCCTCCCAGGATTCAGGGCTGTGTCTCTCTGAAGAACTGCGTGGAAGATATTCATCCTGACTAATCTAACGCTTGAATCTTTCCATCTCCACATGGCATTATTTGACTAAGCTTATGTACTATTATCTGCCGGGACATTTGCTGAGAAGTTGGTTCTTTATTTCGGGTTTTTACTTAGTAGCTTTACCCATGAAAATGACAATTCTTCTGATATTTTGTGTTTAAGGGACCTGGAGGTGAATATTAATGTTCCTGAAGGCATATTCTCAGGAAGATCACCACGCAGAAGCTCCCCCGCACACCTGGCTGTTCCCATGAGTAATCCCAGGACACTGCCTTGGGGCCTCCCTGACACATTGGTTTCACTCCTCCTGTTTCAAGATTTGCTTAGTTTTATCGTTTCTCATTGAATCAACAAGTCACCCTTCAGAGTCCACCTCCTTTGAGGTTTTGTTCTGAACATCTTCATCTTTAGGCTTTATTTTCCTGTATAATCTCCTTTCTGGCCAATTCTATTGGTGGAAGCTAATCTTTCGATGTGGGGAACCGATATAGGGTTAAGCCTCGGACTGACCTGTTAGCAAAATCACAAACAAGTCTTCTCCCGAGTCTTAAACAACCCAATCCGAGAGGTGGCCACTGATTTACACACGCTGTCATTTAAAAAATAAAAATGGGGGAATTTGCCGGAAGCCGGTCCACCCTTGGTGCTTGACGCAGTCGCTGCAGGGAAGAAACATCTGCACAGCTTATGTTTCAAGGGACCTGGCGTATATGGCATATGTTTGCTCCCCCGCTTAGCGCTATGTGTTTTAAACAGGACCACCTCCCTGAGAAAGATTGTTTCCCCAGGTTAGGGATTAACAGGACTAAGGAAAAGAATGAATCAGTAAAACCCCCTAGTGTGACAGAAATACCATGTACTACTAATGAAGAACTTGGACTAAGACTGTTGGCAATAAATTTGGGACTTGTTGGGCCCACATCCCCAGGGGTCTGCCCACCAGGGAAAGCACCAAAGCCTATACCCCTGGAGACCCACTGGCACAGGGCAGTCCCAGGGAAGCCAAGCAGCGAGGCTGGGAGGACATAACCTTTACTGGCTAGGATAATCTCCTTCAGTCACTTCTTTGTAGCCTATCAGTAGAGCAGTGACCTTGGAATAGCCCTTGTAATGGAACACGGAGATTAACCTAGACAGGATTAAACTCAACAGAACTAGATGGAGACAGGATTTTTGGCAAAGGTCAGATAAGAAACAAGGAACTGTAGAACGTTACCCAAAACATACCATGATATGATTATAGAGGTATGCTTATAGGG
This sequence comes from Myotis nattereri, assembly GCF_964212035.1. NCBI lineage: Eukaryota > Metazoa > Chordata > Mammalia > Chiroptera > Vespertilionidae > Myotis > Myotis nattereri. Next base: position 11,889,761 of record NC_138088.1, read on the forward strand.
CCAAATGGTATAAATATAGATGTAATAGGAGAATAAAAAGAGAGCCTCGCTATGCTGATCAACTGAACGCTGCCTCCGTGTCCTTCATTCTTCGCCGACTCCGTCCACACCTTTGGGAACCTGGACCAGCTGGGGCTGAACCCCAACATCTTTCTAAGGCTGTTTTCTCAGTAATTATGTTCTAAATGTAGCACTGGAAATGCTTCTTCCTGACCAGAATTTTTGGGGACTTTCCCCCTGGATGTCTCTGTCAATTTGACTCAGTGCTCTTGAATAGGCGTGAGGAATCACTTGTTGGTCAATCTCTTTTCTACATGGTAATCCCCCTGAAAAAGCTGCTTGGGGAATGGGACCCCAGTTCCATTTGTCCACTGATGAGATAGCCATTGATATCACTTGAGCAATGTGCCCCTATCCTTTTATGAAAATTAAAATTATTTTTTATTCTTTATTTTTATTGATTTTAGAGAGAGAGGAACATTGATGTGAGAGAGAAACATCAGTTGCCTCCTGTATGCACCTCAACCGTGGCTCGAACCTGCAACCTGGGTATGTGCTCTGCCCAGGAACTGAACTTGTGACCCTTTGGAGCACAAGATGATGCACAATCAACTGAGCCAGCCAGGGTCTATTTTTTTTTCAATGAGCTCATGTATAATGAGCCAAATATATGTATTCATATATATTAAAGTATATGTTTATTAAAAATTATATAAGTGAAAAATAAAATTATATATTAAATATGTATTATATAAATATATATTTATATATTTTAAGCATTGCTTTTTGAAGAGCCTTGTCTTTTTTTTTTTTAAACAGGGTAAGATCAAATTTTAATACATGCACATGGGAAATTCACATAAGCATGAAAATTGCAAAGACAGTGAGGCAACATTAGGTATATATGAAATTTTCACAAAGGAATAAAGGTGGGGAATGGGTCTTAGTTTTTAGAAGTGAGAATTGGGCAATTTACAGATAATTGAGGAAGAGCAGAACACACATGGCAGGCAAATTCTTGCCAGGCGACGCAAGAAACCATGATACAGGGAGTATCTAGCTAAAAGGCTCCTGCCTAAAGCTCCTTAATTCAAATTAGGCTGACATGAGCATCCTAAAACTTCCTTCCTATGGTAGGTTTTTCTGTCTGAATCTTAAAGAGCCTTGTCTTGCAGAGTTTTAACCAAGGATCTTAGGCCTTCAAGGGACCCTCCTGGGCTAATTATTCTGTGGCTGATTTTACTCATAGAATCTCTTTTTTGAGCAACTGGTTTTTGAGGCGACTCACAAACACTGATTTATGCACTGATGGTGACAGTGGTGAACAAGGAGGAATTTTCCTCTGGCTGGCTTTTCTCATAACATTGCTTTCTATGGGTCATGTTTCAGGAGGGATTTTCTTGGCCAGGTGCATCTGAAGAATTTACCTTCCCTGGGGATAATTCTTGCAGTCTCTCCTCAGCTAGTTGTATCCACAGAGTTAATTTCTCCAGATAAATGATTTGGAAGTTTTGCCTTCTGGCACAGGATGGTCTTGGAATATGTCCCTCAAGTGGTGACTTTGGGGGGGGGTGGTGGTGGTGGTGAGGAGGTAACTGTAGCCTGGCTGAAAATGGCTGGGTTTTGTCACTAGGGGCAATGATTTCTCACCAGTTCCTCCTTTCTTGGAATTACATATGGATCCTTTCTTTTCTGTTTCCTCCTGTGAAGCAATTTTTGCCCAGTAACCTCATCTGTGCACTGTACATCTCCTGGCCTTTTTCATTATTCCATTCCACTTCAGCTAAACTTACCCACAGTGTGGTATTTTCAGACAATGAGATCTTTGGATCTTGTCATTTTATTTCAGAGGGTCATCTTTTCTGATGATCGCAACTGAAGAATGTTTCCTTTTCTAACAATTTCTTGGGAAGGGGTGTCTTTTGATCAGGACGGTGAAGAACAGCAGACCCAAGCTAGTGCCAGCACGACTCTCACCATGGCTTTCTGGGGACCCTTCCTGAGATTTTCCTCCCTCCATGCATTTGGACTTGCCTTTTGTTGAAAGGCATCAGACGTTTCTTCTTGGCAAACAGAACTCAAACATGAAAGCAGAAAGACCCCGAGAACCTTCCCTTTAATAGGAAATGTGCCACTGTCTCAGCTGTGAGTCATCCTTGTGTTGGCTCCAGCCTCAAACTGTCTTCATAATGTTATGGGTTGGCTCAACGAGATAGACCACCGACTCAGAATTTAAATTTAAGAGCCTTTATTAAGCTGGCCAGCTGACCACAGAGCCTATCTCCCCCTCTGGGAGCTTCGGAGCATGTGGCAGACAGAGATCAAGGGTGCAGTATGATCCTTTATAGCAAAACAGTGTTAAAAAAATACAAAGCATTTCATTAGCTGTCCCTTAGAAGGTCACAGAAAGTTCATAAGCACAAAGGGGAGGTAAACGGAGTCACACCTGGCTGGAGCATATCATAACATATTGTTTTTCTAAGACAATCTAGCAATTTTTCTTCCATGGTTCCTAACCCTGACACAATCCTTCTCCATATCCTGACACAGTCCCCCCTCCCAGCACATTCAGTTTCTCATGTTTCATTTCCTCCCCTTAGCACATTCTGTAACATTCTGTAACCCTTCCATGGCTCAGTCCCACACCCTGTAAGAATACAAACCACAAATGTTAGTCCTGCGACGAAAACCCCTCACTAGTCATTCTTTGCTGACAAGCATCTTTTTTTTAAAAAAAAATTATTTTTATTGATTTCAGAGAGGAAGGGAGAGGGAGAGAGATAGAAACATCAATGATGAGAATCATTGATCGACGCCCCCCTATAGGGGATCGAGCCCGCAACACAGGTATGTGCCCTTGACTGGAATCGAACCCGGGACCTTTCAGTTCACAGGCGGATGCTCTATCCACTGAGCCAAACCAGCTAGGGCACAAGCATCTTCTTATAGCTACATTTTTAGTTGATGTAGCCATTTTATTCTCAGATTCTGAAAATATCTGGTGTGATATCACAGCTTTTGTATTAATTTCCCAAAAGTCATATTCTTTTTATTTTTTTATTTTTAATTAAATCTTTATTGTTCAGATTATTACAGTTGTTTCTCTTTTTCCCCCCCATAACTCCCCTCCACCTGGTTCCCACCCCACCCTCTGCCCTGACCCACCCCCACTGTCCTCATCCATAGGTGTACAATTTTTGTCCAGTCTCTTCCCACACCCCACACATCCGTTTCCCCTGCGAGAATAGTCAGTCCACTCCCTTTCTATGCCCCTGATTCTGTTATAATCACCGGTTTATTCTGTTCATCAGATTATTTATTCACTTGATTTTTAGATTCACTTGTTGATAGATGTGTATTTGTTGTTCATAATCTGTATCTTTACCTTTTTCTTCTTCTTCCTCTTCTTAAAGGATACCTTTCAGCATTTCATATAATACTGGTTTGGTGGTGATGAACTCCTTTAGCTTTTTCTTATCTGTGAAGCTCTTTATCTGACCTTCAATTCTGAATGATAGCTTTGCTGGGTAAAGTAATCTAGGTTGTAGGTTCTTGCTATTCATCACTTTGAATATTTCTTGCTACTCCCTTCTGGCCTGCATAGTTTCTGTTGAGAAATCAACTGACAATCATATGGGTACTCCCTTGTAGGTAACTGATTGTTTTTCTCTTGCTGCTTTTTAGATTCTCTCTTTGTCTTTTGTTCTTGGCATTTTAATTATGATGTGTCTTGGTGTGGTCCTCTTTGGATTCCTTTTGTTTGGGGTTCTCTGCGCTTCCTGGACTTGTAAGTCTATTTCTTTCACCAGGTAGGGGAAGTTTTCTGTCATTATTTCTTCAAATAGGTTTTCAATATCTTGCTCTCTCTCTTCTTCTGGCACCCTCATAATTCGGATGTTGGTACACTTGAAGTTGTCCCAGAGGCTCCTTACACTATCTTCATATTTTTGGATTCTTTTTTCTTTTTGTTTTTCTGGTTGGGTGATGTTTTCTTCTTCGTATTTCAAATCTTTGACTTGATTCTTGCGATCCTCTAGTCTGCTGTTGGAATTCTGCATAATATCCTTTATTTCAGTCAGTGTATACTTAATTTCTAGTTGGTCCTTTTCCATAACCTCAAGGGTCTCCCTAGATTTCTTGAGGGTCTCACTAAATTTATTGGCGGTCTCACTAGATTTCTTGAGGGTCTCACTAAACTTATCAGCGGTTTCTAGAAAATTCTTGAAAAACCTTAAAAGTGTGGTTTTCAACTCTATATCCAGTCAGTCGTTTGCTTTCCTCCATTTCTGTCATTTGTGACTTGTTTCTTTGTCTCCACATTTTTTATGCTTCTCTGTGTTGATAGAGTGGCTTCCTGTGTTAGGTGTCCTATAGGGCCCAGTGGCTCAGCCTCCCCAATTACCTGAGGTGGACACTCTTTGTGCACCCCTTTGTGGGCTGTGTGCACAGTCTTGTTATAGTTAAGCCTTGATTGTTGTAGATATCACTGGGAGGAATTGACCTCCAAGCCAATTGGCTGTGAGAACCAGCTGTCTACAGTGGGAGAACTTCTGTGCCGAAGACACCCTTATGGGGCAAGACTTGCTTCAGTGGGCCTTTGGTGCTCACTGAGTCTGCCCCTGAGTGTGTCCCTTATGGATCTGAGGAGTTGTAATCTGGATGGTCCCATTCTGACCACTGGGTACACTGGCTCTTGGATCTCTAAGGAGGTGCTATTTTAGCCTCTGCCTGAGGCTACCCAGCAGGAGCTATGGAGAGATCTGCAGATTCCTCTTCTTTGTTTGCGGTTTGGAGGTGCTCAGATGAGGCCCAGCTGTGAAGCAATGCAAGCGGCTGTGGGGCCTTGGACCTTCTTTTGGAAGTTCTGGGTCTCTCTGATTCAGCTGCGGTTTGTTAGGTAATTTTCAGGTTGCAAAGGGCCAGGCCTTTCATATGCAAAAGCCTCTGCGCACAGCTTGGGTGGGGCGGGGTCTCAGGGGATCAACAGGGCAAAGCAAACAGCTATGGCTGCTCCCCAGTCCTGCCCTAAGAGGCCCCACGTCTCAGTGTTCCGGTAATCACTGCAAGCACCTCTGAGAGAAAGCCACCCTTGAGTTCTGAGTTCTTCCCGCTGCCAGACAGCCCAGTTTCTCCCCGTATGAGTCTGGGTCCCCAGAGACTCACCTGGAACTGGAGTTCAGAGCAGTCGGGAGCTTGAGACTCCCTCCCGATTGAAAAAGACAACTGTGTCCTCAGCTGCCAGCCCTTTCCGTGTGCACCTCTGTACCTCTGCACTTTATTTCCGCACCTCCTCTGAGTCTCAGTGCTTTTCTCTTTCCTTCTAGTTGTAGAATTTCCACTCAGCCAGCCTTCCTGTGGTTCTGGATGATGTCCGTTTTGTCTTTTAGTTGTATTTTTGAAGTGATTATGTGAGGCAGCAATTTCCGGTGTTTACCTATGCTGCCATCTTGGTTTCTCACAGTCATATTATTCTTATTTTCTTCCTAAAGATAGATAAAGGTGGTTTATTTTTCCACAGGATATTATTCAACCTTTAGAAAAACATATTTACAATCTACATAAGGATCATAAGAATGATATCACTCAGTAGTAATTATTCTAAAGAATGTTTTCCCTGGAAGATTTTATTCTGTCACCAGGAAGAGTTTGAATATGTGGACTTCATCACTTACATGGTTATAACTATGTCTTGGAAAGACCTCACATGAATTTTTGAAGTATCCTGTTTGGGACTGTAAATGCTTAGAGCAGTGGTTCTCAACCTTGGCTGCACATTAGAATCACCTGGAAATCTTTTTAAAATCCTGATTTCTGGGCCTCATCCTCCAGAAATTCTGTTTCTTTGTTATGGGGTGGGGCCACAACATTAGTAACAAAGAAACAGAATTTCCGGAGGATGAGGCCCAGAAATCAGGATTTTAAAAAGATTCCCAGGTGATTGTAATGTGCAGCCAAGGTTGAGAACAACTGACTTAGAGCCTTGGCTGATTTTGGCTGATAATCAAGAAAATAAAATATGCATAAGTGAGCTTAAATGCTCTGGAAATGAGCCTTTGGAAGCTCTTTGAAGATTTCATTTCACCTAAGTCTAAGAGGTAAGATAAAGACAGACTGACTTGGAGCAAAATTTTAGCGGACACGGGAGTTAGACGCTTTTATTACAAAGCATGGGCAGCATGGCCTGGCGCTCAGGTGTGGGCTCCTGACAGAGAGACCGAGTGCCACCTCCTGGGCGTCTGACCCCAGGCCAGCCATTAACCTTTGACCCTTGGTGGTTTCCTCATCCATGCCTGGGGCTTCTTAAAGTGCCCAACTCTCGGAGCGTTGTGAGAATTAAACGCGATGTGCCTGGCATATATTGAACATCCAACGCAAGCAAGTATTATTATTATCGACAACTAGGATAATGCTTTTAAACCATGTCTGTCTCTTTCCTGACCAGGTGTGGAGGAATAAACTGGAGTGGCAAGGGGAAACTTCCACATTCCCTTTAGAGGAGCCTAGAAGTGTGATGAGCACACAAGCTTCGGGGAAGACCTGCTCCATGCCGGATCCTAGCTCTCTGAAATGGTCCTGCTAAGAAAGGCACTTCTAAGGCAGGCATTATTGTAGGAAAATGTACTCGCCCCCTTAATTTCCTAAGCAAATAAAAGCTGAATTTCTTCTAGACTTCTCCCTCCCACTCACTGTAAATCCCTCCCTCCCCCCAACCTCTCTCACCCTGAGTCTTGCTCCTGCCTCCATGCCTTTGCACCTGCTGTTCCCCTGGCCTTTCCCCTGCCTTTGTTTCTGCCGTCATCTCTCCCTGCACTGGACTCGCGCCGTGGTCACTGACCACCTCCCACATGCTCAGCACTGAATCCCTTACCACTCCGGCCCACCAGCTGCCCTAATGGACAGACAGGACAGGTGAAGAGAGCTGCCAGTCACAAGAACTAGGAGACAGCGAAAGTAAGACAGCCTGTCTTAATTTAGTCTCAGTTGCTCAATAAGAGCAAAGCAAGCTTGGTCAGAGCGAGCTACCCAGTGCTTATCTTGGAGAGAGGGGAGGAATGCTGTCCCTTGGGGAAGGCATTCCGCTCCCGTTTGAAAGAATATGTCCACCAGAAGGGGGCAGCACAAGCACTAGCTCGACCTTGACACACGCCCCGGGGAGGGAAGAGGGACTTTACTACACTCCCCTCCCTCCTCCCCCAAGCCCTGTCCCTAACCTTGCGATCACTAATCTAGTCTCCATTTCTGGAATTTTGTCTTTTCGAGAACATCATACAAAAGAAATCATATAGTATGTAACCTCTTGGGATTAGATTTTTCCACTCAGCATAATTTCCTTCAGATTCATCCAAGTTCATGTATCAATACATTTCTTTTTATTGCTGACTATTGCATGTTGCGGATGTATCACAGTTTAGCTCTTCCCCTGCTGAAGAATATCTGGGCTATTTCCAGTTTAGGCCTATTCTGAATAAAGCTTTTATAAACATTTGCATGCAAGTTTATGTGTGAACCTAAGTTTTAATTTTTCTGGGATAACTGTCCAAGAGAACAATTGCTGGGTCAGGCAGTAGTTGCATGTTTAATTTTATAAGAAACTGCCAAACTATTTTTTGAAGTAATGGTACCATTTTACATTCCCACCAGCCAAGTATGAGTTATCCAGTTCACCCTCACTATCACTACTGTTGTCACTACTTTTTATTTTATTTTTTAAAATCCTCACCTGAGGATATATTTATTGATTTTAGAGAGAGGGGAAAGGGGAAGGAGAGAGAGAGAGAGAGAGAGAGAGAGAGAGAGAGAGAGAGAGAGAGAGAAACATTGATCTGTTGCCTCCCATACACACTCCAACTGGGGATCGAAACCTAGGTATGAACCCTGACCAGGAATTGAACCCTTGGTATACGGGATGACGCTCCAACCAACGGAGCCACCTGTCACGGGTGTCACCACTTTTTAACTGTGTGGAGTGATGCATCACTGTGATTTTAACCTGCATGTCCCTAACGGCTAATGATGCTGAATGTATGTTCATACCTTGTGTCATGTGTACATACTTTTCGGTGAAATGTCTGTTCATGTCTCTTTTGCCTCCCAAAATGCAAATACAGTGTACCCATGAACAACATGGGTTTGAATTGCATGGGTCTGCTCATACTTGGATCTTTTTCAATAAATACTGTAAATATATTTCCTCTCCCTTACGATTTTCTTAATAACATTTTCTTTTCTCCAGCTTGTTCTATTGTAAGAGTAGAGTATATAATACATAAAACATAGGAAATATGTGTTAATTGACTGTTTATGTTAACGGTAAGGCTTCAGGTGAGCAGCAGGCTATTAGTAATATTTTGGGGGAGTCAAATGTTATTTAGAGGTGGATTTTCTACTGTGTGAGGGTCAACACCCCTAAGCCCTGTGTTGCTCAAGGATCAACTGTATTTTTAATTTAGCAAGTCATAGTTCTATCACAGAGATTTACTAAGATACATGTACAAGAAAGTTCACTATAGCCCTAGCTGATTGCTCAGTGGTTAGAGCACTGGTCTGCAGATGGAAGAGTATCGGGTTTAATTCCAGTCAAGGGCACGTACTTCAGTTGCAGGCTCCATCCCTGGCCCCACTGTCAGGGCTGGTGTGGGAGGCAAATAATCCATATCTCTCACATCGCTGTTTCTTTCTCTGTCTTTCCCCCTCCCTTCCACTCTCTCTAAAAAATCAATGGGGAAATAAAAAGCATCCTTAGGTGAGGATGAACAAAAACAAAGCAAAACAAAACAAAGAAAGTTCACTTTAACATTTTTTAGCAATAAAACAGCAACAAAACCAACCCTGGCATCAGCGTAAAGAACGTTAGTGCGATTGATTACATTACCACAGCCCTCATTGTAATCAAATACTAAAACAAATAGTATGGAATCATTTAAAGTAGAGAAAGGTTACAACTTACCTCACACAGACTGTGACATCCAAGATATAAGGGCTCTGGGTAGAGGACAAACTTCTTGGACTCGTCCCTTCACTTCTGGGTGAGGATTTGAGATCTCCGGGCCTTTTTCAGCTACTCTGACCTTCTGGCCGCACCCCTCCCACCAGATGCAAATTAGCATCGATGACCTCAGGGCTTTATCAGAGGAGAGAGTGGATCACCGCAGGCCACTCAGCTTCCTAGTTCCACCCTCTTCAGTAGGGTCTTCGCCACTTTTTGTTCTTTTTTGATGTTTGACTGCTGACAGCTTTTAGGCTTCAACTCTCCCTCTTCCCCTTGTGCCCACATCTGGGCAAGGTGATAAGAGCAGGTGCTCGCAACGTTGGAGTTTCAAACCATGGGAGCCACTTCCCATGCATGGGGACTCGTACCTGGGCCACTCCCTAACCACAGTACTAACCCCAAGCTGGTCTCTCCTTGCTCTCTCAAGCCTTTGCCAAACCAGCGCGGAAACCCTGTCCTGTTTTCCCTGAAAGCTTCATTATGGAAGTAAAAGCCTTCTTATACCCTCTTGGTGGGTGGTCACCCACCCTCTCTAGTTAGTCGGTGCCTGAGGCCCTATTCCTATGACCCATCACTAAAATCTATTCCTGTAACCCATCCCTAGCCTAAGGGTTCATACTTTTTCACCAGTAACCAGTAGGAATTAAACTAACCTTTTTAATTTTATCTTTTAATAAAATATTCTTTATTCAAATTATTATTGTTTAGTCACACACATACACATCACTCCAGTGTAAGGAGTGTTAAGTACATGGTCCTTCAGTAGAATCCTCTACAATTAATGGATACAAGCAATGAAAGGAACAATTAAGAAAAATACAAGTTTGTGTATTTTAGCCTAGCATTTTTCTTTAACCCTTAATTTTCATAGACACCAGTGGCATTTATTATGCACAGTTTTATTTTGAAATCCAATTTCTTTCTTTAAAATTTTATTAAATTTATTGGGGTGACATTGGTTGATAAGATTATAAAAGTTTCAAGTGTACAATGCTATATGATCTGTATATTGCATTGTGTTCTCCACCCAAAGTCAAGTCTCCTTCCATCACCATATATTTCACCCCCTTTACCCTCTTCTACTGACGCCGATGCCCCTTCCCCTCTGGTAACCACTTGGTGTCTATGAGGTTTTTTGTTTGTTAGTTTGTTGCTTCCTGCTTTATATTCCACAAATGAATGGAATCATGGTTCTTTTCCTTTTCTGTCTGACTTATTTTGCTAAGCATGATACTCTCAAGATCTACCCATGTTGTCAAAAATGGCAGTATTTCATCTTTTCTTACTGCTGCATAGTATTCCATTGTATATATGTACCACATCTTTCTTTCTTTTTTTAAAAATATATTTTATTGATTTTTTACAGAGATGAAGGAGAGGGATAGAGAGTTAGAAACATCGATGAGAGAGAGAAACATTGATCAGCTGCCTCCTGCACACTCCCTGCTGGTTATGTGCCCGCAACCCAGGTACATGCCCTTGGCCGGAATCGAACCTGGGCCCCTTCAGTCTGCAGGCCAACGCTCTAGCCACTGAGCCAAACCGGTTAGGGCACATCTTTCTATCTAATCATCCATCAAAGGACACTTGGGTTGTTTCCATGTCTTGACCAATGTGAATAATGCTGCAATGAACATAGGGGTGCATGTATCTTTACAAATAAATGTTTTCAAAATTTTTAAGTAGATACCCAGAAGAAGGATTGCTGGGACATATGGTAAGTCTATTCTTTTTTTTTTTTTAATATATTTTTAATTGATTTTTTACAGAGAGGAAGGGAGAGGGATAGAGAGCTAGAAACATCGATGAGAGAGAAACATCAATCAGCTGCCTCCTGCACACCCCCTACTGGGGATGTGCCTGCAACCAAGGTACATGCCCTTGTCCAGAATTGAACCTGGGACCCTTCAGTCTGCAGGCCGACGCTCTATCCACTGAGCCAAACCAGTTAGGGTGGTAGGTCTATTCTTAATGTTTTGAAGAGCCTCCATACTGTTTTCCATAGTGGTGATACCAATCCACACTCCCACCAGCAGTGTCTGAGGGTTCCTTTTTCTCTAAAACCTCTTCAACAACTATTTCTTGTCTTGTTGATAATAGCCACTTTAACAGGAATGAGATGGTATCTCATTGTAGTTTTTATTTGCATTTTCATTACAGCTAATGAAGGTGGGCATCTTTTCATATATCTGTTGGCCAATTGTATGTCTTCCTGGGAGAGTGTCTATTCAGGTCCTCTGCCCATTTTTTAAAATTGGATTGTTTATTTTTGCTATTGTTGAATTGTAGTAGTTCTTTATATATTTGAGCTCTAATTTCTTAAAGATCTTTGGACAATTACATAGTAACCACAGCAATGTAAATTTAAAAAGTCAATGAGATGTGTAAGCAAACACAACTGTATTAATATTAAGAATCATTAGAGGTAGAGAACTGTTTTATAGATGGCATGTGTTTTCATGAAAGTATTTAAAAATGAGGGTTGGGAGTAATGATTTGGGAGCAGCAGTTAAGGCCAGAATCCCGGCCTTCTGAAAGGGAGGGCTGCTGGGCAGGTAGGAGCTTGGGGAACCACCAGGTTTCTTCTGAGGCAAGGAGTAAACTCTGCTTATAACCAATGAGCCTAAAAGAGAAACTTGAGTCTCCCAGCAAACACCTTGAAAAAGAGACTTGAGTAATCCCAGCAAACAACTTGATTTCAGACTTGAAACTGTGAGCAGACAACCCAGTGTAGTCTCGCCTGGACTTCTGACCTACAGAAATGTGAATAATAAATACTTAGTGTTAAGCCACTAGTTTGTGGTAATCTGTTACACAGCATAGAAAACTAATACATACAGTCCTTTATATTAAAACTAGAGGCCCGATGCATAAAATTTGTGCAAGGGACTCGGCCCTCACAGCCCCGGCTTTGTCTGGAAGGTTGTCTGGAAGGACATCTGGAAGGTCGTTTGGCTGTCCAGTCTAATTAGCATATTACACTTTTATTATTATAGATGCAGAGCACAGGGTCCTCAATCTTTCCTCTGTCCTGGCACACTAGTGACTGGATCATCAGGGCAAGGATTTCCCTAGGGATGGGAGGGTTGTCTGAAGGGACCATCAGTTGACTCTGTTCACTACTATAAATGATTTAGGCATTTTCTTTCATTTTTGCCAAATATCAAAACACAATATGAAGATGATTTTACATTGCTGGCCCTTAGTTGATTTCTGCCCCTATCACTCATTGGCTCTTTCCTGCCCATCCTCTAGGCCAGTGATGGCGAACCTTTTGAGCTCGGTGTGCCAGCATTTTGAAAAACCCTAACTTACCTCTGGTGCTGTGTCACATATAGAAATGTTTTGATATTGGCAACCATAGTAAAACAAAGACTTATATTTTTGATATTTATTTTATATATTTAAATGTCACTTAACAAAGTAAAATCAACCAAAAAAAAAAATGAGTTCGCGTGTCACCTCTGACACGCGTGTCATAGGTTCGCCATCACTGCTCTATGCTATCCACCTCAGATCCCCATTGAGTCAGCTGCGTTTTGTCCCATAAAAGAATTACTTGATATGGCTGAACTCATTACTACCATGCACCAGCCAAATTAGCTTGTGTCAGGATCATCTGGAAAAAGTGGAATGTTGGGGTCAGCCCCAGAAGGTCCAGGGGTTTACAAAGGTGTGGACGGAGCCAGTGAAGAAGGAAGGACATGGAGACAACGTTCAGTTGATCACCATAGTTGGGTTCTCTTTTTATTCTCCTGTGACATCTGTATTTATACCATTTGATCCTATAAGCATGCCTCTATAGTCACATCATGGTATGTGTGTTTTTTTTAAATATATTTTATTGATTTTTTACAGAGAGGAAGGGAGAGGGATAGAGAGTTAGAAACATTGATGAGAGAGAAACATTGGTCAGCTGCCTCCTGCACAGCCCCCACTGGGGATGGGCCCGCAACCAAGGTAGATGCCCTTGACCGGAATTGAACCTGGGACCCTTGAGTCCACAGGCCAACACTCTATCCTGTGAGCAAAACCGGTCATGGCTCATGGTATGTTTTGGGTCCTCCCTTAACCTACTACATAGGTTTCATGTCTATAGTTTCTTATCTGACCTTTTCCAAAAATCCTGTCTCTATCTAATTCTGTTGATTTTAATCTTGTCTAGGTTAATCTCTGTGTTCCATTATAAGGGCTATTCCAAGGTCACTATTCTACTGCTTTACTGATAAACTATAAGGATGTGACTGAAGGAGATTATCCTAAGCAAAGATTATGTAGTTTAAGCGTGATTGTTCGTAGTTAAGGTGATTAACTACCCGCCTGGCACTTAGTTAAGGGTTCTACTGATTTATTCCCTTCCTTAGTCCTGCTAATCCCTAACTCCAGGGACAAATCCCCACCTGGGGAAACAACCTTTCTCGGGGAGGTGGCCCTCATAGCGCTAAGAAGGGGAGCAAACATATTAAGAACAGTACGCCAGGTCCCTTGAAACATATGCTGTGCAGATGTTTCTTCCCTGTAGCGACTGTGTCAAGCAACAAGGATGGACTGGCCTCCGGCAGTGGAAGAGAGACCATTTTAATATTGGTTTTAAAGCATAGCTAAGGCCAAAACCGGTTTGGCTCAATGGATAGAGCGTCGGCCTGCGGACTGAAAGGTCCCGGGTTCGATTCCGGTCAAGGGCATGTACCTGGGTTGAGGGCATATCCCCAGTGGGAGATGTGCAGGAGGCAGCTGATCGATGTTTCTCTCTCATCGATGTTTCTAACTCTCTATCTCTCTCCCTTCCTCTCTGTAAAAAATCAATAAAATATATTTTTTTTTAAAAAAAGCATAGCTAAGAAGCTAAATTTGCTTCTGGAATAGGAAAAAAAAACACCCACAAAAAATACCAAAATGATGCCCTTCTAAGCCAAGCATCATTATCTCCTAATGTCTAAGAGTTTCTCTCACAGGATGTCAGATATTCAAAATAAACTCAGAAATGAACAGCTTACCATTTTCAGAGTGAAATTCAAACCTTCTGAAGCCCCTCTAGATGGTGTACAGCAAATTTTATCCCCTGTGTTGGCAGCGGGCTGGGCTGGGATCTTTGGACTTCCTTGGGGCTCAGGGGAAGGGGCAGCTCAAGGCTGCCCTCTCTTGTGGCATCACCTGCCTGTCCCTCGCACAGGCGCTCTGTATATATCACGCCCACACCTGCTCTTCCTCCTGGGAAAGGCCGCCACCTGAGGAGCCCATATCTGTCTCTGACCTGGACTAGCCATCCACACCCATGAGACAGAGCGGTCACACGCAGCAGTGGGTTCCAAAGTTCTGAGCATTTTCCTTAAGCCTGGCACATGGGGAGCCCTTTGGCAGCCTTTATTGGTGTGTGTGTGTGTGTGTGTGTGTGTGTTGGAGGACAGTAAGAGAGCTCACTTATTCTTGAGAGGGTAGTTGTGTGAACTTTGATGTATTTGAGCTGTTGATCCTGAGGCCCCACCACAGAAGCTCCTTGTGGACAGCAGCTCTGGCTGGAGCGGGGTTGGCTTCATGAGTGTGTGGCCTGTGCAGGCGCCCAGGGCCTGCATGTGGAAGGGCAGCACATGTGGTATAATGCTTTGTTGTCACTAGGGTGACATATGTAATCATTTTTGAACAAGGAAGCCCATATTTTCATGTTGCACTGGGCCCCACATATTATGTAGCCAGTCCTAGGCTAGAGGAAGGGGTCAGGAATCTGGAATTGCAAAGCAATCCTTGTGCCAGTCCAAAATGGCTAGCTTGCCATTTTCATATTTGCTCTGAGTTTCCAGTCCTTGTGTAAGTTCAACTCATTCATTCACTTATTTGACAGATATTTATTTGGCACCTCTGGTGTGCCGGCACTGTTTTAGGCACTGTTTCTGCGCCGGCACACACATATAAAATCCCCGTCTTCATGGAGCTCACATTCTACTGAAGGGCACTGACAGGGAAGAGGTTATCAAATGTGTGTGGAAGTCCCCATGGGATGTATATGTTTATATAGGAAGCTCAGTTAAGATGTATATGATATATATCCTGGATGTATAGACAGGAAATCTATCTATCTATCTATCTATCTATCTATCTATCTATCATCTATCTATCTATCTATCTATCTATCATCTATCTATCTATCATCTATCTAATTCAGTGATGGTGAACCTATGACACGCATGTCAGAGGTGACTCGCGAACTCATTTTTTTGGTTGATTTTTCTTTGTTAAATGGCATTTAAATACATAAAATAAATATCAAAAATATAAGTCTTTGTTTTACTATGGTTGCAAATATCAAAAAATTTCTATATGTGACACGGCACCAGAATTAAGTTACGGTTTTTCAAAATGCTGACATGCTGAGCTCAAAAGGTTCGCCATCACTGATCTAATTTATAGATACCTATTTATATGAAGTACAGATAGGATGTGTGTGTGTATAGTCCCCAAAAATGTATACACACTATGAGTAATTATAAAGGCAGTGTTTATTAAAATACATTTCATTTTCAAAATGTAATAGAAATCAACTGTTAAAGTGTATATACATTTTGGGGGAATGAATGAATCAACTGTTAAAGTGTATATACATTTTGGGGGGAAAAGGCTTCTTTGAAAAAATAAGGCCAGCCCTAACTGGTTTGGCTCAGTGGATAGAGCGTTGACCTGTGAACTGAAGGGTCCCAGGTTCAATTCCGGTCAAGGGCATGCACCTTGGTTGCGGGCACATCCCCAGTAGGGGGTGTGCAGGAGGCAGCTGATCGATGTTTCTCTCTCATCGATGTTTCTAACTCTCTATTCCTCTCCCTTCCTCTCTGTAAAAAATCGATAAAATATATATTTTAAAAAAGAAAAAAAGAGAAAAAATAAGGCCATTTTCCTAGGTGGATGTACAAAGAGGAGCTCCTTTATTGGCCTTTAGAGATCTACTTCAGAACTACGGACCACATTTCCTCTCATGTGGTTGCTGAGGAAAATCTTCCCCATTGATAAAAATGTGTCACACTGGAGACACATTTCATTTCCTCCTGCATGAAACTGATGGCTGTACGCCATGTACCGCATTATGCCGTTTTGTAAACAATATGTAAATACAAAAATAAATAAAAAAGGCAACTTTTCTTCAGTGATGAGGATAGACTGGAGAAGGTCAGGGCAGGAGAAAGGAGACCAGTTAACAGGCTATTGTAATATTCCAGGCAAAAGATAACTGTGGCTTGGGCACTCAAGTGTGTGAGTTCTGGTTTTATTTTGAATGGAAAGCCAACAGACCAGATGTAGGGTGACCAAAAACTGAGTAAAGGATGAAACCAAGAGTTGTGACCTGAGCAAATAGAAGAAGGGAGAGACGCTGGTTCAGGGAGAATATCAGGGATTCCGTTTAGGTAAGTTAAGTTTTGAGGTGTCCATTGGTCATCCAAGCAGAAGTCAAGCAGGCAGTCAAGTTCAAGAAAATCTTGATTAAAGATATAAACCTAAAGTCATCAGCATATAGATAATATTTGAGTGAATACAGATGGAAAATAATTTTTAAAGATGCTCCAACCTTTGAGTTTTCCTGACACTGGAGCTGTTGCCAGTGGCACAGGTACACCCTAGTCCAGTGACGGCGGACCTTTTGAGCTCGGCGTGTCAGCATTTTGAAAAACCCTAACTTAACTCTGGTGCCGTGTCACATATAGAAATGTTTTGATATTTGCAACCATAGTAAAACAAAGACTTATATTTTTGATATTTATTTTATGTATTTAAATGCCATTTAACAAAGAAACATCAACCAAAAATATGAGTTCGCGTGTCACCTCTGACACGCATGTCATAGGTTCGCCATCACTGCCCTAGTCCATGTGTCACACTCTGCCTGCAAGGCTTGGTAGAGTGAAGACAGGAACACGTGGGATGGCTGTGTGTTCATTAGTCTCCCGCCCAAAAAATGGTAACACGAAAAGAAAACAGCTCATCAGTTGGATTACTTAATTTAAATCATTATTATGAGTTTACTTTATCCTATAACTAATTCACATTTTCACATGATTCAGGAATGTTCGTGGTTATAGAAAAGGATTTGGACTGGAGAGTCCCTCAGACATCTCCATCTGCGTGCGTACAGCCCCTCAAATCTGGATTTAACCCACATATTTTCATCTTTAGGTAAGAGCTCTTCTGGATGGCCATGTTCTCGGCTTGCAGCTTGGAGAGAAGCATCATTAGAATGATCTACCTGCTGATAACCTAAGAAGGAGATTGGGAGTCGTCATGCGTCTCGGGAGAACTTCATGCTGAAAAGCCTAGTAATTTATTGCTGGTGGAGTTTTGACACTCCAGTCAGTCTGGCCAGGTGAATCAGAAGACGGAATCTGTTGAGGCATTTCTGGAATCTTACTGGAGGTACCTGGCAGGCATTCCTGCTTCCACGCCTCATTTTCAAGGGATTTTGTGTTCTCCTGCATGAATATGGTCTCCTTTGTGGAAATAGCTGCAGACACCAGTGGCTAAACAGAAAAGAAAAAAAAGCAAAAAAGTCATTAGCAGGGACTAAAACACACTTGGTATGGCAAGAACACAATACTGCCATTTTCATGCACAAGGCTAAGAATGAAATGGAAACAGACTTGCCCTAGCGAAGCATAAGAAAAAATCTGATAGGATAAGATGATTCAGCGAGAATTTAACTTCCTGCCAGAACAAAACTAAACATTGATTGGTTGCCTCCCACACGGCCCCGACCAGGGATCAAACACGCAACCTGGGTATGTGCCCTGATTGGGAATAGAAACCAGTGACCCTTCTGTGCATGGGATGATGCTCAACCAACTAAGCCACAGTGGCCAGGGCTAGACTTTTAAAAAATCTATTAATTGTTTGTGAAAAAAGCTGAGCATATTGTATAAATGTAAATAAGCTTAATACTTTCATGTTTCCAAAGTGGACTTCGTAAACTAGCAAAAGCTAGTTAAGTGTATAAGACTGCATTAAAGGTTTTAATGCACGGGATGTAGTATAGTTATAAAGATGTCAGGTATCAAGCCCAATAAGTCAATTTCCTATCTGGGTATCATGTACTTTGCAGAAAACATCAAATGACACATTTTCCAGAAGATTGTGGCAAAAATTACGGAGATGAAAGATATGCTTGTCCGACTATTCCAAGTTATCAATTTATGACCACGATTTCAGCACCACAGTGGTGGTGGCATCTGTGGCTTGATCATAAATAAATAGTATGCAATAAATAAGATATTCAAGTAAATAGTATAAATAAAAGAACAGACCTAAAGTATATAATGATAACCATATTTGGTTTCTAAAAAATATTTAATAAGTTTTGAAAAGGGCTCAAAGGACCTTATATAAAAAATATATTTGTTCCAAGTGACATATGAGATGTAAAAAAATTTTTTTAAACCAGTGACATCTAAGGTACTTCCTGAAATCTAAAATGGAATCACCTTTAAACATTTTCTTTTTCCACTGATAATGATCTTATTGACAAAGGTTGTCAGTAAGACTGGTTTATAAACACGGAGGGAAAAGTAGGCTTGTGGGCCTCAACCTGCCTTGCGCTGTGGCCAGGCTGACCGTGGATTCCTGGTACCGGCTCTGGGATGCGCGCCCAGTGCTGAGTCCCTCCTTCCTACCTGGTGACACTTTTCATGCTCCTGCTGAATCTGATACTCCTCTTGCTTCAGCATTTCTGTCATTTGGGTTTCCTTGAGGCTATTATCATATTCCTCCTTCAGCTGGATCTTCTCCTGCCTGCCCTGGGGTAATGTGACAGAGGAAATCAGACCAGCCCTTGGGAGGCATGCACAGATGGGCCCCTCCCTGGGATTGCCTCCAGCCCTTCAGGGCTCCCGGGTTTGCTCCTAGAATAGCTTTAACCTGGTGGTGGCTCCAAACCCATCAGCTCCATCACTCCTGTGAGCTGGATTCCCTGCGCTTCCAGGATACCTGGGCCTAAACCACCCTCACAAACTGAAAAACCCAAAGCTCCCCAAGCCAGCTCCACAATTCTGCTTTGGATTTCCAGTTACTCTGGGCAAGCTCCCCAGGCTGACCCAGTGCACACACACCTCTTCCTGTGCTTTAGTGATTTTCCTGTAGTGAAGAAGCCAGTGAGCCAGGTACTCTATGGGGTCACTGGGCCGAACCTTCGCCACCTCTGCCAGTGCCTGGGCAAGGCAGTTCCCAAAGCACCTCTTCAGGTAGTCAGTATCCATCCTGTGGGCTGGGGACACATCAAAAGAGTCACGCTATTTAAAAAAATAGACACATTCTAACCAATAAGAATTCATTTCAGGATAAATATGAGATATTTCTGGTTCCCACCCTTCCCCAAAGAATCAATAAATACATATGTGCCAATAGCTCTTACATTGAAATGGCCTTTTCCCTAAAGTCCTAGGTCAGATAGTAGGTGCTGGGGTGTTCAGGCATGACAAGAACTTGATAGATTGATGGTTAAGGGGGGCTAAACCTCTCCACTTACCCACATGTCTACCCTGGCATGAAGAGGAAATAACTGAGCAGAAATGGGTCCCCACAGGGGTGCTGAGCACCCAGCAAGCTGTGCTATTATGAGGTTGGAAGTAACCTATGACATAATAAGACAGGCTTATTTATTTCACCAGGGATCACTGAGCAGCCCTGGGGAAGAGCAGGAGGGAAATACCAGGCACCGCAGCTACTGCTGCCAGCACTAACACAGTGTTCCACTCTCTAGTTTTTAGGCAAGAAACTGCTGTAGATTGAGTGGGTGGCCCTGGATTCACTGATTTCAAGAGCTGAGGTAGTATAGCCTGAGTTGGGCCACAGGTAGGAGTGGTCCTGGGGCGCAGCAGCTCAAACGTAGACTCCACGACAGACTACAAGAGGGCTCCCAGACTGCAAGAGGGCGCAGGCGGGGCTGAGGGACCCCCTCCCTGACCCCCCCTGCCAGTGCACAAATTTCATGCACTGGGCCTCTAGTAAATACATATAAAGCACTAAGCCTGGCATACAGTAAGTGTTTAATAAATACTAGCTATTGCTGTGGAAGTTTGTGATATGAAATGGCCTAACACCTGGTCTATTCCTGACCAACTCCATATTCCTCAAGTTTATGTATTTTAACTCCAAAAGAGTTAATAATAAAGTGACTAATAAAGGCTTAGATCCAGTCTTAACATTTTCTGGAGGCACTTCTCAGTTTAAAGAAGAAAAAAACCAGATAGATACATAGATATGAATATGAAAAAATGTATATTTCATAGCTCTTCCCACTGCAAAGGCTAGAGGCAAAACCACCTCAGTAGCAATGAGCACACTGAGCATTCTGACTTGTCTTTAAATGGCTGTCACCGCTTCAAAGGAATCAGGGCTCCTTGGAGAAATGGCTAATTCCAAGGTCGAGGCAGCAAAAGTCCCATAAGCCTGGACTATTTTGTTGTCCCAGAAAGAAAATGTTGAAAAATAAAAGGGTTGGGTACACAAGAGCCAGCTTGAAGGGGCTGCTACTGGCCAAATCTGGGGAAATTTAATCATCAAAATGCATAATGACTGTAATGGATTACAACTAATTGAGTAAAATAAGGATCTATGAGTCCATATAAAAGCAAATAAATAAGTGCATGGGAGAGACAGCATATAAATACCAACTAATAAATGTGGAAAAAATAATGGAGCTTTAAGTAATCACCATTTTATAACCATCATAGTATAACAGAATCAAGCCAGAATCATCAATGAATAATAAAACTTAGTGACTATTTGAAAAAGAACAGGATATTTATATAGTCTCAAAGTTTCTCCCTACACAGTATAGACCAAGTCCAAAAGGAAACAGAAATTTTACAGTGATAAAACCTGGCCAACAAAACCTTAACCAAAATATCAAAATAAACATCATCAATAAGGAACAGTGACAGCCCATGTCTCCTAATGTAATACACTTCTCAGTGGCACATAATACGTTTCTGGATTCCTGCCCCAAAGGCAAAACTTGAATCTGATGGAGGAAACATTAAACCAGCCGTGGGCAAACTACGGCCTGCGGGCCGGATTCGGCCCTTTTGAAACGAATAAAACTAAAAAAAAAAAAAGACCGTACCCTTTTATGTAATGATGTTTACTTTGAATTTATATTAGTTCACACAAACACTCCATCCATGCTTTTGTTCCAGCCCTCCGGTGCAGTTTAAGAACCCATTGTGGCCCTCGAGTCAAAAAGTTTGCCCACCCCTGCATTAAACTAAGCCAAATTAAGCTACAGTCTACAACTGACTTGAACTCTTAAAAATGCCAACGTCATGAAAGGCAAAAAAGAGATGAGGAACCATTCCAGGTCAAAGGAGCCTAAACAGGCATAACAACAGGTACATGCTCCTGGATTGGATCTGGACCAGAAAAAACATTTCTATAAAGGACATTGTTAGGCAAATTGGGCAAACAAATGTAAATTGTAGCTTGCATAACAGAATTACATCAAGGTCACATTTCCTGGGTTTGGTAGTTGAAATATGAGTAAGAAAATGTCCTTGATCTTAGGAAATGCACAGAGTGGTAAGGCTGAATAATAGCTCCCATAGGTGTCCAAGTCCTAATGCCTGAAACCTATGAAATATGTTACCTTATACGGCAAGGACTTTGCCGATGTGATTACATTGAGGACTTTGATTTGGGGAGATTATCTGGACTCACCAGGTAGGCACAATGTACTCACAGGGCCTCTAGGAGAGGGACAGTGAGGTTAGACAGAGATGTGAAGATGGAAGTAGAGGGAGAAAAGGTGATGTGATCCAGCACCAAGTCGAGCCTCCTTCGCATCCAAAGCCAAGAAATGTGGGCTGCCTCCAGAAGCCCGAGAAGGCAGGGAATGAATTCTCTTCTAGAGCCTCCCCTTTTTAACTCTGTGAGACTCATTTTGGATTTCTGATTTTCAAAAACTGTAAAAGAATAAAAGTGTGTTTGAAGCCACTAAGTTAGGCGTATTCAGAATGAGTCACTCCAAGATGTGCCTCTGTGATACGCAGACTGCTTTGAGCTAAAGGCAACCAAGGCCATTCGGATTTAAGAGAAGCTTCTTCACCCTCCCCCTGTGGGAGGCAGTTAGACATGAGCGGAGCAAGGATGAAGGGCAGGCAGAGAAGGTCACCAGGGTGGAAAGCCCCAGGGGCCTTTGGGGGGTGGGACCTCATCCCCAGGGTGTACATTCCTCCCCTAGCATATCACTGGTCATACCATTTGGACTCCCTGACCTTTCCTCCCTAGAGATTACATCTAACCTTGGTTCTATTTCAGCTCCAGGTCCAGAAAAGCAGCAAAAGCAGACAAGCAATGCTGACCTCAGGTCCAGCTGCATTAACGAATGACCCCGGTACCAACCAATCAGTGGAGACCACCGCCCTGAAGGGACACACCTGGGAAGCTAAAGAATATTTTATTGCGATTCTCCCCCGGGACCTCCCCTAAGATCGCTGCCTTAAAAAAGCTGTTAGGGCAGCATCCAGTGCTTTCCCCGCAGGGAGCACGCCCACACCTATTCCCCTCCTCCACCTCTTCCCCCAGGTCAGTACCACTACCTTCCTCACTCCAAGCTCCACGGCCCTCCTTTGGCCTCTGTAACTTGTTTCCGGAGCCCGTGTCTTCCAGCACTTACTTCTTCCACCTCTGTGATTTTCTAAATAAATGTCCTCTTATAGTTGGAGTCTTGCCTCTGAATTTGTTCCTAGCCAGAACTCAAGTACAGAGGTTGCTGAACTGAGGTCCAGTCTGACCCCACCGGGCTAACACCTGGTGCCATTCTCCTCACCATCAACACCCCCAACTACCTAGAAGAATTTAGATTAGGGGCTTTGCCCACAATAAGAGATTGTGAGAGGTAACATTTTTTTGACCTATGCAGAGGTCAGGGGAAACTTCTAATTACTGAACATCTGCTCTTCTTAGTGTCCTGCAATGACCTACCACCCCTCTCAAGTCCAAGGTGATCCTTAGCTCAGAATGTCATATATACTTCATTTCCCCCTTTCTGTCTTTGAACCTCTCGTGTGTGTGGGGTCTCGGACTCTCTCCTATGCGCAGGGTTTTCATACATATGTATGTAATTAAATTTGGTCATTTTCTTTTGTTAATCTGTTTCATGTCTAATTAATTATTAGACCAGCTGACAGAACCTTAAGAGTAAAGTTTCTTCCTCTCCCACAGAGGTAGTGATGAAGGGTGGGGATGGGGGTGTGGGTTGTCTCCTTCTGACACCCAGTGGCCCACCTGAACCAATGCTCCTGGATAAACTACCTTCTACAGCCTGTCTTCTCCAGGGTGGCCCATGACCAGCAGCACAGTATCACCTGGGGACTTGCTGAAATGCAGATTTTCAAGTCCCATCCCAGGCCTATAGATTCAGTCCACATGTTAACAACATTCTCAGGTGATTTGCAGTTACCGATCCACTTTGCCTTTATCACTGTAGAACGGCCCTTCCCAGAGGGTAGAATCACCCATTTTGCATTCCCAAGAAGTCTCTCCACTCCCAGTCCTTGGGTGGCTGCCACACTGTATGTATGGCAAACCCTTTCTGAAGAAAACATCTGCTCCTAAGTGCACATTTGCAACGATGATCTCAGTGCAATATTGTTGACCTGACAGTTCTCAAGACTTGCCACAGTAACAGAACCACAGTGTGTGGCTTGGAGAGGACGGTGGCAAAGGGCTTTTACAGCCCACTCCACACTAGCTCAGGGCCCACTCACGCAGAGGGAAGGGGCTATTTTCAGAGTTTCCCGGAGCTGCTGGTTCTTCCAGTTCGTGGCCTTGCACTCAGTAGGCTGGGCAATAAGCGTGGAGACGGTCTTTGTTCACACTCTATTCCCAATGCTAGGCACACAGTAGGTGCTCAGTAAGTATTTGCTGACTTAATCAGCTAGGACTCCGATGCCTGTGAGCCCAAGCAAGAGCTGGTGCTCCCTTCCACCTGTCAGTGCCCGCTCGGGCACTTACTACCTCAGCCAGCGCTTAGCCAGGCTTCTCCTGCACAGCACTGCCCGCACGGGAGAAATTCCAGCTGAGTCAGACCGCTGTGGCTTCCGGAGGTGGGGGCCCTGCGCTGGTTCTGAAAGGAACCAAGCGGAGGTTGCCAGCAGGTGCAAAGGAGCGAAGTCGTGAAAATGCAGGACCACTGAGCTTGTAGCGATTGTCTACTCTGGCCAGGTGTCCTGGGGCCCGGGAAGGGGGTAGGCTGTCCCCTGCCTTTCACACACAGGTAGCCCCTCGAGACTCCTCCCCGTGAGTCCGCTGCCCCTTTCTCTCTTCCAGTGCGCGAGGGCCTCCCCGCCCCCCTCTTTCCTCTCTCGGGCAGCCCGACCCTCTTAGTAGCAAGTCTCCGCTCCACCCTCGCGCCCTCTCTTCTCGGCCGCGCGTCCCCGACTCCCGACTCCCGACTCCCGACCCCCGACCCCCAACCCCTGACGCGTTCTGTTCACCCAGCAGTGCTTCGTGTCCTGTTTGCGTCACGCCTCCTTCGCGCCCAAAGCGCTTTCCGCCCGTTGCCTAGCGACGGGACGCGACTCGGGGACCCACGTGTCCGCAGTGCGCAGGAGGGCGCAGGCGCAGTGGGTGCCTAGTGCCCCGCGGAGGTCGGGCTGCGGCGGCGGTTTGGGCGCTGACCTGGGAGTGGAGCCCAGCGGGGTTAGTTCAGCGCCGAGGGCCGAGGGCCGAGGGCTCGGCGGCCACCTCCGGGCCGGCTCTCGCCTCCTCCTCCGCAGCGAGGAGCGGCGGGGCCGGTGGAGGCGGGGACGCTACGGCGGACCCCGACGGGAAAGGACCCCGAGCCCCCGATCCAGTTGCCGGGGAACACCGGACTCCCAGTTAAACTTGCATGTCAGAGAAACAAGGAATAACCTTTTAGTACAAGCAGAGCATGATAAACACCAGTCGTTGCTGATCTGAAATTCAAATTTAACTGGGCATCTGTGTTTTTATTAGCTAAATCTGACGGCCTCCCCGAATCCTCTCCTTTCCCACTCAGCCGGCTGGCTTCCCCCAGGCGCGGGCGAGGGACCTTTTTCTGTTTCTTGTAGCAACTTCTCCTGGCTCGATGCGGCTGTTCTGTGGGAAGGGGCCTTCTTACATGAAAAATAACATTCCTTAAAACAGCCTTCGTAGGATGGGTATTATGGCGATTTCAGGGACAGGAAACATGTCGAGCGACGTGAGGAGGCTCACCTGGGTCCTCCCCTAATGCGAGGCGCCCATCAATCTGAGACTGACCCTCAGCGGGGCCCCGCTCTTGGGCCAGAGGTTTTCTCCATTAGGGTCCGCGGTCCCCTTCCTGTGTGTTATCTTTATGGAGCAGCAGCAAGAATCCGTACTCTGCCCCCCCCCCCGCCCCCCTTATTTGATCTTACTCCACTTCAAATGAAACTGAGATGTCAGTGTAGTTATTTTTGGTTTTAGAGTATATCCCATGGAAGGAATACAGTCAAGATACCGTGTTCCAAATTCAGCTGTGATCATTGTTTTCTCTGTGTGGTTAAGACACCCATGTCAGAGTTTTAGGTTTTTGGACTCCGTTGACCTGCACACGCGCACACCTGCTTTCCCCACTGCGGTTGCTAATACAAAGGGTGGCATACGCTTTCTCCCCCTTGTTTTGCATTTCATTCCACGCTGTGTCCTAGAGTCACCCTCTGTCTAAAAAGACCTCCCTCATCTCCTGTTATATCTGCGCAGCCGCCCACTGCGTTGCTGTATCTCACCAGCCCCTGGATGATGACCTTCGGATGGGGTTCCAGTTTGGGCATTCTACGTACTGGTGCAAAACAGCCACGTGTATATTTGACTTCATCTTTTTGTAAGCTAGGGTTCCAGAAGTGAGACTGGGTGGGCAAAGATAAATACACCTGTAACTGTAGATGTTGCCAAATTCCTCCTCTTAGGGATTATTTCATTTTGTACTCTCACCACCAGAGTATGAGGGAGAGCCATATTGGGGTCTACGGATGAATCTCAGGAGGTCATTTTTTTTTAAAATGAAGTATAGTTGAAAGATAATATTATATTAACTCCAGGTGTACGATATAGTGATTCCGCATTCATATATATACCTTGCACTGTGATCACCACACTAAGTCTAGCAAACATCTGTCATGGTGCAAAGTTATCACAATATTATTGACTATGTTCTGCACCCTTTTCATCTGTCCCTCCTGCTCTCATCTGGTGACCGTCAGTTTGGTCTCTGCTTCTGTGAGTCTGTTTTTGTTTTGTTTTTCAGATTCCACATGTAAGTGAAACCATATGATACTTGTTTTTCTCTGTCTGAACTTACTTCACTTATCATTATACCCTCTAGTAATTTGAAAACGTTTTTGCAAAATGTTAGGTGCATTTGTCTAGGGACAGGTCTAGACACACTGGCATTCTACCCTCTATCATACTCATGCCTGACATATAATAGGTACTCAGTGTCTGTATGTATAGATATTGCTATATAGATATAGATAACTATAGATGTATATCTATGTATATAGATAGATATGGATATGCCAGATGGGAGGGGGGTTGGGGAGCTGGGTGAAAAAGGTTGAAGGAATTAAGAAGTACAAATTAGTAATTGCAAAGTTGTCACAGAAATGCAAAGTACATCATAGGGAATACAGTCAATAATATTTAGTAGCTATGTATGGTGCCAGATGGGTACTAGAGTCCCTGGGGGATCACTTTGTAAATTATATAATTGTCTAACCATTACGCAGTACACCTGAAACTAATTCAAAATAATACTGACTGTCAACTATAATTGAAAAATAATATTTTATATATAGCCAGCAGAGTCTGGATTCCATAAGGATAATTTGAGGGTGATCAGTTTTTTCATAGCATCTGAGATATAATGGTTGCTACATTTCTTTCTTTTAAAAATACCTGGTTTGAGGTTATCCCTGTCCATCTTCATAACTGATAGACTGGGAGAGTAGAGAACTCATGCATTTGCCACGACGGAGAACCGGCTGTGTCAGCCCGTGATTCAAACACTCCTGGAGGAGCTAGAGGAGCTTGTCATTTAGTGGGAGGACAGACACTTGTGTATACAGACAATTCTCAGTGTGACGCGTGCTGTGTGGTCTGCTTGGGGAAGGAGGAATGTCTGTGCTTTGCTGGGAAAGCTCAGGGAAGGACAGATGGTCTGTTTTGTGCAGGTGAGGAGATGCTGTCGAAGCTGAGGGAGAGGGAGGCATCATCATGTACAAAAGTCATGGAGATGGAAATGTGCAAGATGAGATCAGCAGAACGGCAGGGTGTTCAGTGTAGCTAGAGCCCAGGGTATGTGGGAGCAGAAGAGTTGTCTGGAGATGAGCTTCGAAGGTGTCAGGAGCCTCATATAGTATTCTTTGAAAGTTTAATTTTTTTATTCTTTGGACTTGGCGATTCAAGAAATCTTTTTTTTTTTTTTTTGAGGTGGACTGTTGTGATGTTCTCTAAAAATGATTCCCATGGCTTGGGAGGAGCATCTTAGTACAGACATTAGGGTGACGACTCTGGAATCAGGAGTTGGGTATGAATCCCACCTCTCCCATGTGCCACCTGTGTGATCCTAGACTCTTCACTTAGGCTTTTTGTGCCTGGAATTCCTCATCTGAAAAATGACATCCATTTTTCAGGTATGTTGTGAGGATTAGGTGAGACATACATTGCTTGGCATAGAGTCCTCTCACAATCAATACTGACAGTATCCCTCTTCTGCTCTTGGACTTGAGGGCTCTTCGGGATTTTAAAACTATTTTAGTTGTAGTGACTTCTGTGGAGACTTTTTTTGGAAACCATTAGAAGGTTCCAGGGGCCAGCTTGCTTGTGCCATCATGAGGTGAGGTGCCCATGACTGGTGACAGAATGGAATGTTTTGTTGGCCTCACTGGACTCTATTTTTATTGTGCCTTCATTGAAAATTTTACGGCATTAATGCAAAAACATCTTTTAGAAGTTCGGAGTTAGAAATGGAGTCGGCATATCTTCAGAAGCACCTTGGGAAATGTCTAACTCAAGGTCTTGCAGAAGTGGCAAAACATCGCCCAGTGGATCCGATAGAATATCTAGCATTGTGGATGTATAAGTATAAGGAAAATGTGACCATGGAGGAGCTGGTAAGTACGGATCTTCTTTTAGAAATGTAGAAGAGTAAAATAATTGGTCCCATTTGTCTGCTTTCTAAAAAAGTTTGTTATTATTGCTTTCTGTTATAAAAATAGTGTGTTTATTTCACAAAAACTTGGACAACATGAAAAAGTAGAAAGGAGAAAATTCCCAAAGAAGACCACTACTTATATTTTTAAGTATTTCTTCTAGTCTTTTTTCTAAACATTTGTCTGTAGATTATTGTACATAATGATGATCATATTCAATGTATAATTTTAACTCTGTGCTCGTTATTCAAATAAAACACATATTTTCCCAAATTATTATACAGTTTTCAAGTAAAACGCAGACCTTCCCACATTATTATACAGCTTTCCCAAATTATTAGACAGTGTTCAAGAGACTATACTTTACTTAATCCTTTCCCAACTGTTGGTGATTAAGTTGCTTTCCAAATTGTTTTTGCAAGTTGTGTTCATTAGTCATGGGATACTGTTTCTAAACCATGCTAGAGACGGAAGGAAATGGCCGACCTGCAGCATGAAAGGGAAGTAGCGCGGCTGGAGCAGGAGCGGCTGGAGAGGCTCAAAGCGGAGGAGCTCATGTTTCAGCAGGTGAGACAAGTGAGAGAGCCAGAGGCCATGGAACTGGCCTTGTCAGCCTCGGCGTGGTGCTACCCACATGCTGAAAGACTCCGCATCTCTGGTTACTTCCATATGGGTTTCTTATATCTTCATCTCTGTGCATGCGTTGTCTTCGCTGGAGAAGCAGCAGCGAGGCAGGAGGGAACCCAGAGAGCGGGCTCTCACGGAAGCCAAGAGGAGAGGGTCTCAGTGAGCCCTCTGTGCTCAACCACCTGTAGGCTGGTTGAGTGGGACAGGATCTCAAAGTGCTCACTCAAGGCCACTAGTGGGACTGTGGTGGGAGCAGTGTGGGTGGGGTGGGTATAGCAGGGGAGAGGGCGAGGATCAGTAATGCTTTCAAGCAGATTTTCAGGGAAGGACATTTTATTTTTCCCTTTTTCCTTTTCTTTTCTAAGGAACATAGTGAAATAGAGGGGATGATTTCTAGAGTGAGCTCTCCATGAAAAGGAAATTGAGCCTGGAACATAGGTTAGGCAGGTAGAAGGGCACTTCTTTGATCCCTTGATTCAAGGAAAGAGGAGAGGATGGTGTAGGTACATGCGGGTGTATTGGTTTTGTGGCACAACGTTGCAAGCAGTTTCTGTGTGACTTTCTTCTTTATGAAGTAGAGACCATGATCACCTTTCAAGAATGAGGTGGTAAGGAAGGTGTTGGAGAGTGGTGAAGGTTTGAACTGGTGGCCTTGGAGAGCGGCAGAGAAACTTCGCATTACTTGGTAGCGTCAAGTACCCTCGTATAGTTGGAGACCAAGCATTTATAGTTTCCATCTGATTTGACTTTGTGGGTAGGTGATTTTCTGCGTAGGCAGACCCTTTGACTGAAGCAGGTTGGGGTGGCAGGATTGGGGAACTGGAGATGCTGGTAAGAGAATAGTTGGAGGATAGGTCATGGAGTATTACCTAGACAGGGGAAAGTTCCAGAATGGCTGCTGGACTAATTTAATTTATGGAGAGACTCAACTAAACTGAAGTCACCCCTATAGTTCTACCTTATAGTACTTAACTCTAGAGTCTTAACTCAGGTCTACGCATTTAAAAAGGGAAAGAAGTCAGTTATTTGGGTGTGTGGCTAAAAAGTTAAATATAGACATGGAAACTAGCTTTTTTTTTTTTTTTTTTTAACCTAATCTCCCATTCTTCATAGTGGGTAGAACATTCTAGGCACCTTTGATGGCTATGGCTGCTGAAAATATTACTGTGTATGAGCCTCCATTTTTCAGTCCTTTGCCTTATTGTTGTGGGGAAGTTGCAAACTGTTGAGTTGGACATCAAACGACCATCCAAGTAGACACGTGTCTGCTGCAGTAGCTCCACATGGAGTGAGGACCTTCCCTTCCTCTTAGCAGCTCCTATGGCTGCTGTCTGTTCCCCATCTATCAGAATAAGGAGAACTTCTCAGCAGTTCTTCCCCAAGACAAATTACACCATGAATGAGGAGATACTTAACTTTCATGAACTCATCTACTTCAGCTTACCTAGACAAAATTTGTCAATACTGGAAATCAAACATTTCTCAAGCTGTATTGTGTTGATCAGTATAAAGCAACCCGCATATAAAGCAATCCGCTGTGTATCAAACCCTAAGCATTATATTGAGAGTGAAAGATATAATGAAATCTGCAAAAGATTTTATGGTCAAAGAAGTGGACTGGTGGGCAGACACGGATGAAAGAAGGAGAAGGGACGCATGGAGAGACGGACCAACAGAGAAAAGCTTAAGAGAGCGAGGCTGAGATGAAGAGAAGCAGGGAGGCCTCTTCATACTCCCGGAATCAAGTGAGCTGGGGTTCAGATCTCTGGTCACCTACCTGTTGATTGCAAGAGCAGGTGTTCTCATAGTAATAATACTGACTTGGAATTATTTGAAAAGTTAGGTGTGAACAGGCTAGTATTTGGATTGCTGTTTCCTACTAAAGAACTTATTTTGTAAGTAAAAGCTGTTTTTTGTTTGCTCTGTTTTGTCTGAATATCTTCCTAATGATTTTACTTCCTTTGTGTGAAGAAAGGAATTGGATTTTGAAAATTTCCCGAGAATGTTCAGACACTGGTTGGTATTTAACAACTGCACTTTGCATTATCATTGAGAGTTTAGTCATTTCATTTCCTCTACCAATGTCTGAATGTTGATTGAATGATATGTTCCTGCATTTCAGCTACTTATCTTAGTGGGGAAAATGTAGGAATGTGAAGACACTACTCTTAACAGCTCTTTGTGAATAGGTATTAATCACTGTTCATTATTTCTGTTTGTTAAAGTGTATTATTTTAAAAATGTAGTTTTAAAATGCTCAATAGGCTGACCTTATTAGGTAGCACTGGATCGATGGTGAGAATTTATTTTCTGGCTTAGAGGTTGACAAAGTCTACAAAGGTAGGTACTCTAGAGGCAAAATTGAAGATATTATGTAGGTAGTATGGTGTATTAAATAGATATAGCAAGTGAGAAAACAAATTTCCACAAATGTTTTATTGATGAAATAAATAATAATATTTGAATAGAATTTTTTTTGTAATATAAGCTTACTACTGAGAATAATTAAATTCTTTTGATAAAGATAACATTTCATTTAGTTGGAGTTCAAAGTTAATGTTTTTTATCATCAAAGTTGATTGAAATTGTTTATCTGTTAGTGCTGATCTGAAATTAGATTTTATGTATGTATCTTTGAAAGTATCTTTTCACACATAGGTCCTGCCAAATATTGATATCAATCCATGTACATATAATTTTGAGCATATTCATCTCTTGGAAGGCATTTGTAGAATTCTCTTGATATTTGCTTTTTAGCATCTCATTGTCTTGTAGATTAGTCACTTCCATTTGAAGGTAAGAGCTTCTCATTACACAATTAAATGGGTTTTGAAATATGAAAATTTCCTTTTTATTTATATCCTGGCCTAACAACACTCTGGAACAATAGTTCGTGCTTGGAAAATACATCAGCTGCACCTTTGTGTGGGAATGGAGGCGTAGTTCCTTGTTTTGTTGGTTTTGTTTTGGGCAGCACTGGCAGTATATAAAGCAGCTAGCCATTGGGAGTCACACATTAATTGTTAAAGTGATTTTTCTGCAATGGAAGTTTTACATATAAGTACCGTTTTGCCTTAAAATTTAAGTTGAATTGATTAAAAAACATTATTAAGTCTGCAGCAAAAAGCTAATGGCCAGAGCCATTTAATTTTTGATAATTGTGGCTAAGAATGGTTCTTCTCATTCAGAAAAAGTTCCATCTTGGAACTTTTATAGTAAAAATTTATAGTAAAGCATTCCCACTGTTAATCCAGGAAACTGGTGTGGTAGGGTGAGTCAAGATTTATTCAGCTCCTGTTTCTGACAAAAATATGTACAGGACTGATGATGATGTTCATAAGAGTGAATGTAGGACACTGTTGACATTACTGGCTCAATATGCATGATAGATTCAAGTATTTCCTGCATAGTAGCTGAATACAATGAATTCTCACAGGCTTTAAACACTATTTTCACAAGCTTTGTAAAGTTGTCCAACTAAGCCTTTTTCTGTTCCATGGTTCCACACGTATTTTTATCATCATTTGTTGTAACACATCTTAGCAGATTTCACTTCTGGTTGTACTGAATTAATGTTTCTCAACTTCTATGAAAAAAAAATTATTGCTTGTAGTTGTCCCATGAAAAGTATTCCCAGCAGCTGATTTTCCCGTCTCTTTAAACTCAGCACTGACTCCTTGAATAAGCAACGGCTGAGCAGCGTTGGGAACATTTGTTTACTCATCAAGAGCTAGGGACAACCACTCAGAATCATTGTGTTTAATTGACTATTTTTTTTTAAGGATATAACTTTTTTTTTATTGCTTAAAGTATTACAAAGAGTATTACATATGTCTCCTTTTTTCCCCCCGCCCTTGACAATCCCCTGGCCTCCCCTACCCCCCAGTGTCTTATGTCCATTGGTTATGCTTATATGCATGCATACAAGTCAGTTAATAGTCAGACTGTTAATTGACTATTGATGCTGCTCCCACTGTCACCAGCTCTGTGAGCAACTGTCCTCGCCCAAAGGCTAAACATGTTAAGTAAGCTTGTTTTTCCGGACACTGAAATCAAGCATGTTTTAATTAAATATCGCTTGGAAAATATGTGTCTTTACTTGACTAACAAATGAGCCACTTAGAAACTTACTTTTATTGTAGCCTCATTTTCATTTTTAATTTTGTAAAGAAATTCTGTTGTGATGAAATACTTGTCTTAACTTTTGAAATATTTCTGACCTTTGCTCTTGGGTGAATTGATAATATTGTGATGAGTGCTTAACCTGGTAATATTGACACTTACTGTATTCTTTTAGTATAGTGTCCACTGCTTAAAAACACCATCCATCCCCTAGCTGGTTTGGTTCAGTGGATAGAGCGTAAGCCTGCAGACTGGAGAGTCCCGGGTTTGATTCCAGTCAAGGGTTGGGGGCTCGCTCTCCAGTGTGGTGCGTGCAGGAGGCAGGAGATCAATGATTCTCTCTCATCATTGAATGTTTCTATCTTTCTCTCTCCCGCTCCCTTCTCAAAAATCAATAAAAATGTACTTAAAAAACAACAAAACAAAAACAACATGATCCTTGGTCATTTAATTTGATAATTAAATAACCCATTCTCTACTGTGTCTTCAAAGGACAACATTCAAAATCCACTTCTTGTCTTTACATGATGGGTATACACTGATTAAAAATAAATATCGCAGTGAGACCATGGCCCTGCAAAACTGTTGAGGTATAATCAAGAGACTGTGAGCTGTGGTGTGTGAGCAGCGATGCAAAGTGATGAGAGCGCCACCTATGGTCTCCGTTGCTCAACTGTGCTGTTGCAGTGCAAAAGCCAGTAGTCAAGGGAGTGACCTTGACAGTGTCTCAATCACACTTCATTTATAGACACTAAAATTGGAATTTCACATGATTTTTATTATTTTTATTTGATATTTTTCAACCATTGAAAAATATACAAACCGTTCTTAACTTTAGGGCTGTGCAAACACAGGAGTTGGGTCAGATTTGGCCCACACAATTTAGTTTGCTGACCCTATGCTAATGTGGCATATATGTTGAGTTGGAACCAAATATATTGTTGGTTATCAATGGTTTCAGATAGTATACTTAGGAGTTTCTCATCCACCTCTGCAACCAAGTTTTGGTTGTTTGAAGACCCATCCAGCTATGCTTAACAAGATTTCGTCTGAAAAAATTACTGCAATCTCATTTGTTGCTTCAAGAAGAACAGAGAAAATGACTTGGTTTTGTACATATTGTGTTTCTCTAAATTAGCAGTTAAGGAAGATTCCTTTTTATTTTATATTTCAGGAAATATTTGTAAAAGCCAAACTATTAACAGTGGCTGTGATCATTTATTTTTGTAAGTTTTTGAAATTTAGGTGGGTATAAACTTAATTATGTTGGGACATTTCAGAGTGATACAGTTAATCCCCTGCAATTGATCTGACTCTAACATAACTTACTTTTTTCCCCTGAATATTCAGCAACAGCTGGCCTTACAGCTGGAGTTAGAAATGCAAGAGAAAGAGAGGCAGAGAATAGAACAACAGAGAGCTCAAGAACAATTAGAGAAGGTAATTTGAAGTTTTATAATTGTCTGTTTTATTTAAAACCTCTTAGAATCCTCAAGCTGTTCTTTCTCAATGCTATATCATGGGATTCATAGTCTAAAGACCTGCCACACAGCTGTGTGACTTAAGCAAATCTTAGAACCCTCTTAATCTCAGTTTACCGTTTGGAAAAATAGAGATAACAGTATATTATTTTTAGCAATATCTTACTGGATCATTTTAAGATCAAATAAGATTGTGTGTGCAAAACTGCTTTGTGAGCTGTTTTATAATAGTGATATTAATAATATTGTAATAGTGATATAAGAGTTGGTTGTTCCTAATTATAGTGGTTGATGTTGAAGGTCAAGCTCTTTGTAATATCAAGAATATACTAATCTCTGACATAGTAATGCATCTCTTTTCTTTATGTTAGATGTATTATCAATAATAATTTACATTTAAATGTTATTACTATGGATTTTTTCATGTCTTGTAGTAAATAAACTATGCAGTAGCTTAAATAAAAAAGTTCATCTCGCCAAACCGGTTTGGCTCAGTGAATAGAGCGTCGGCCTGTGGACTGAAAGGTCCCAGGTTCGATTCCGGTCAAGGGCATGTACCTGGGTTGCGGGCATATCCCCAGTAGGAGATGTGCAGGAGGCAGCTGATCGATGTTTCTCTCTCATCGATGTTTCTAACTCTCTATCTCTCTCCCTTCCTCTCTGTAAAATATCAATAAAATATATTAAAAAAAAAAAGTTCATCTCTAGTTACTGTGTTCGTATAAAATGTTAAGCCTCTAGTTTGGCCAGTGTTCTCTGGTATCCCCAAAGTATGTGTTATAGAGACTAAACTTCTGAGGGACCGAATTACACTTTTTAACTGGATATTTCATATTGTATGCGTATAGCTCATATCTGTTATGTAAATGTTACTCTTCTATTCCATAATAATAATAATAATAATAATAATAATAATAATAAATAGAAGCAGGTTTTATAGAATATCTATATTAGCAGCTTAGATGAGAGCATCATTACTTAAAACAAGTTTTAAAAAGTTGGACGATGGCCCTGACCTGTTTGGCTCAGTGGATAGAGCATCGGCCTGCGGACTGAAGGGTCCCAGGTTCAATTCCAGTCAAGGGCATGTACCTTGGTTGCAAGATCAATGTTTCTC
The DNA here is from genome assembly GCF_964212035.1 of Myotis nattereri. NCBI lineage: Eukaryota > Metazoa > Chordata > Mammalia > Chiroptera > Vespertilionidae > Myotis > Myotis nattereri. Next base: position 11,925,260 of record NC_138088.1, read on the forward strand.
TCTCATTGGTGTTCCAAACTCTCTGTCCCTCTCCCTTCCTCTCTGTAAAAAAATCAATAAAATATATATTAAAAAAAAAAAGTTGGACGATGAATTGAATATAAAAAAGATGAATTTTACTGGGGATGTGCCTGCAACCAAGGTACACACCCTTGACCGGAATTGAACCCGGGACCCTTCAGTCCGCAGGCCGACGCTCTATCCACTGAGCCACACCGGTCAGGGCTAAAAAGATGAGTTTTATTTTATTTATTTATTTATTTATTTATTTATTTTTTATTGCTTAAAGTATTACAAAGACTATTACATATGTCTCCTTTTTTCCCCCCGCCCTTGACAATCCCCTGGCCTCCCCTACCCCCCAGTGTCTTATGTCCATTGGTTATGCTTATATGCATGCATACAAGTCCTTTGGTTGATCTCTTACCCACCCCCCTCCTGCCCTCCCACCCTCCCCGGCCTTCCTGCTGTAGTTTGACAGTCTGTTCGAGGCAGCTCTGCCTCTGTATCTATTTTTGTTCAACAGTTTATAATGGTCTTTATTATCCAGAAATGAGTGACATCATGTGGTATTTTTCCTTCATTGACTGGCTTATTTCACTTAGCATAATGCTCTCCAGTTCCATCCATGCTGTTGCAAATGGTAAGAGTTCCTTATTTTTTACAGCAGCATAGTATTCCATTGTGTAGATGTACCACAGTTTTCTAATCCATTCATCTACAGATGGGCACTTAGGCTGTTTCCAAATCTTAGCTATGGTGAATTGTGCTGCTATGAACATAGGGGTGCATATATCCTTTCTGATTGGTGTTTCTGGTTTCCTGGGATATATTCCTAGAAGTGGGATCACAGGGTCAACTGGGAGTTCCATTTGTAGTTTTTTGAGGAAACTCCATACTGTCTTCCATAGTGGCTGCACCAGTCTGCATTCCCACCAGCAGTGCACAAGTGTTCCTTTTTCTCCACATCCTCTCCAGCACTTGTCGTTTGTTGATTTGTTGATGATAGCCAGTCTGACAGGTGTGAGATGGTACCTCATTGTTGTTTTGATTTGCATCTCTCGGATAATTAGTGACTTTGAGCATGTTTTCATATGTCTCTTGGCTTTCTGAATGTCCTCTTTTGAAAGGTGTCTATTTAGATCCTTTGCCCATTTTTTGATTGAATTGTTTATCTTCCTTTTGTTAAGTTGTATGAGTTCCCTATAAATTTTGAAGATTAGGCCCTTATCAGATATGACATTGGCAAATATGTTTTCCCACACAGTGGGTATTCTTGTTGTTTTGTTGATGGTTTCTTTTGCTGTGCAGAAGCTTTTTATTTTGATGTAGTCCCATTTGTTTATTTTCTCTTTAGTTTCCAATGCCCTAGGAGCAGTATCGGTGAAGAAATTGCTTCGGCATATGTCTGAGATTTTGTTGCCTTTGGATTCTTCTAGTATTTGTATGGTTTTCCGTCGTATATTTAAGTCCTTTATCCATTTTGAGTTTATTTTTGTGTATGGTGTAAGTTGGTGATCTAGTTTCATTTTCTTGCATGTACCTGTCCAGTTTTCCCAACACCATTTATTGAAGAGACTATCGTGACTCTATTGTATGTTTTTGCCTCCTTTGTCAAATATTAATTGAGCGTATTGGTTGGGGCTGATTTCTGGGCTCTCTATTTTATTCCATTGATCTATATGTCTGTTCTTGTGCCAGTACCAGGCAGTTTTGAGAACAGTGGCTTTGTAATACAGCTTGATATCTGGTATTGAGATCCCACCTACTTTGTTCTTTCTCAGGATTGCTGCAGCTATTCGGGGTCGTTTTTTATTCCAGATGAATTTTTGGAGAGTACGTTCTAGGTCTGTGAAATATGCCATTGATATTTTAATGAGAAGTGCGTTGAATTTATAGATTGCTTTGGGTAGTATGGACATTTTAATGATGTTGAGTCTACCAATCCAAGAACATGGTATATTCTTCCATCTGTTTATGCCTTCCTCTATATCTTTTTTCAACGTCCTGTAGTTTTCTGAGAAGAGGTCTTTTACCTTTTTAGTTAAGTTTATTCCTAGGTAGCTTAATTTTTTTGGTGGGATGGTAAATGGGATTGCTTAAAAAGATGAGTTTTAAAAAGGGTAAATCAAAGCCTTATACATAATTTTAAAATATATAAATGCTGATGCTTAGTCCAAGTATAACAGGGCACACTGATATGCATGCACACATACACATATGTCCCAGACTGGGCCATAGATCAAACCTACAACCCAAGTATGTGACCTTGACCAAGAATTGAGTCTGCACTCTAACCACTTAACAACACTGGCCAGGACTTAACTTTTATTTTAGTTAAATGCACTTTTTAAAATTCATGTTTTGTGGGTTTTGTCTTTTAATATATTAATGAAACATTATCAATTCTTACAACATATTCAACCTGATTGTCTTTTAAAATTACTTTCATGTTTTTAATTTAGATTTTTCAAAGTAGTTTTCTTCAAGTAAAGTCAATAATCAAACTGAAAATTTAAAATTCAGGTAAAGCATAATTTTACCAATCAAAACATCAACAGAAAAAAATTTAAATGAGGATAGTTTAAGGGACAGCATCAAGTATAACAGCATTTGTATCGTAGGGGACCAGAAGCAGAAGAGAGAGAGCAAGGGATTGAAAACCCATTTGAAAAAAATAAAGACTAAAAACTTTCCTAACTTGGCAAAGGGAATCCTATATAATAAAAGGGTAATATGCAAATTGACCCTAACAGCAGAACCACTGGAAATGACTGGTCACTATGACACACACTGACCATCAGGGGGCAGACATTCAATGCAGGAGCTGCCCCCTGGTGGTCAGTGTGCTTCCACAGGGGGAGCTCTGCTCAGCCACAAGCCAGGCTGCCAGCTGCCAGCACAGTGGTGGTGGTGGGAGCCTCTCCCGCCTCCTCAGCAGCACTAAGATGTCTGACTTCAGCTTAGGCCTGCTCCCCGCTGGCAATTGGACATCCCCCGGGGGCTCCCGGGCTGCCAAAGGGATGTCTGACTGCCAGCTTTGGCCCAATCCCCCGGGGAGCAGGCCAAATAAGCAGGTGGTCGTACCTTGAGAGGTCCCAGACTGTGAGAGGGCACAGGCCGGGCTGAGGGACCCCACTGAGTGCACAAATTTTTGTGTACCGGGCCTCTAGTAGACATATAAGCCCAGGAAGCACAGAGTCCCAAACAAGATGAACCAAAAGAGGCCCACACCAGGAAACATCATAATGAAAATGCCAAAGGTTTAAGACAAAGAGAGAATCTTAAAAGCAGCAAGAGAAAAGCAGTTACCTATAAGTTAGTTACCTATAAGGCAGTTAGTTGCCATAAGATGGTCAGCTGATTTCTCAACAGAAACTTTGTAGGCCAGAAGGGATTGGCAGGAAATACTCAAAGTGATGAAAAGCAAGGACCTAAACCAGTGATGGCGAACCTTTTGAGCTCGGCGTGTCAGCATTTTGAAAAACCCTAACTTAACTCTGGTGCTGTGTCACATATAGAAATTTTTTGATATTTGCAACCATAGTAAAACAAAGACTTATATTTTTGATATTTATTTTATATATTTAAATGCCAATTAACAAAGAAAAATCAACCAAAAAAATGAGTTTGCGTGTCACCTCTGACACGCGTGTCATAGGTTCGCCATCACCAACCTAAACAAAGGTTACTCTCCTTAGCAGGGCTGTCATTTACTAGTACAGTTACATTGAATAATAAAAACAATTCTAGTTCATAACTTGAACATTGATGATGTTGCTGAAATGATATCTTAAGTGCTAAATATGAATCTATTGCTTAACTCATCTCCACCATTGCTAATGTTTTTTGCCTTTTAATTTGATGATTAAATACTTTTTTCAGCCTGGCCAACATGGCTCAGGGGTTGAGTGTCAAATCTATGAACCAGGAGGTCATGGTTCCATTCCCTGTCAGGGCACATGTCTGGGTTGCAACATTTTCAGTAGGAGGTGTGCAGGAGGTAGCCAATAAATGATTCTCTCTCATCATCGATGTTTCTCTCTCTCTCTCTCTCTCTCTCTCTCTCTCTCTCTCTCTCTCTCTCTCTCCTTTCTTCTCTGAAATCAATAAAATCTATATTTAAAAAAAAACATTTAAAAAAAAGACTTTTCCCCCCCAAGGAGCCCAGAGAAGGGCTATTGAATCAGAGGACTCTGAAGTATAAGTTAGTGTGAGAGAAGTTATCAGGTGGGAGGAGTGCAGTGAAACTAAGCTAATGGTGGTTGGCAGGTGCAATTTTGTAAGTCCCAGAAATGCTCCCCTCCTCCAAGATGTGTCCCATGTGGCCACACTAGCTGGAGTGGCATCAGCTAGATTTTCATTTGCTTTAACACTGGCCAGTGTGGCTTAGTTGCTTGGGCATCGCCCAGTGCACTGAAAGGCTACTGGTTCGATTCCCAGTCAGGGCACATTCATGGGTTGCGGACTTGATCCCTGGTAGAGTGTATGCAGGAGGCAGCCGATCGATGTTCTTCTCATATCAATATTTTTTTCTCTCTCCCTCTTACTTCCTCTCTCTCTAAAAATCAATAACAAACCTTTAAAAAAAACACGAAAGAAGTAAAAAAAGAATATCAAGAAGACAGTGATCAAAATGATCAGAGAATTGAAAGTATTTTTATCAAGATGCTATTGTCAAGCAATGGTCATTTGCAGCAATTCAATACCAACAAGAATCCCCAATTTGGGTTGCAGTGAAAAAGGGAAGTGTATTCAGTGCAAAACAGCTCAACTGTGATTCCACACGGATGTGAAAACAGCACAGCTCTAGAGCAGGTGTGGGCCCAGCCCCTCTTCAGTAGACAGCTGTGCATCCTCTGCCTCACTCTGCTCTGCCATACACCTTTCAGTGTTTCAGCTCAGCCACAGGTGCATGGTGGAAAGGCTTTCCCAGACAGAGGGGAGCTGGCTTATACAGACAGAAGTCCCCGCTCCTGGTCCCTGATTGGACCATCCTCGTCCAAATCCTGATAGTTTGATTGGTCCAAAAGGCACTGTCCTGATTGGTTAGGCTAAAGTTTCTCTGATTGGTTGGGACTGCACTGCTCCATGGCATAGGGCAAGCCTTAGTTCTATTGGTTGAAATAAAATTCCAGGAAATTCTTATAAGGACTGGCTCAGATGGCAGGAACACAGTGCAGGGAGGCAGCTGAGTGCAGAGGCACACAGTTCAGCACGAGCTTTTCCATGAAGTGCAGTTTGCACGAGAGGCCCAGGAATGGCTTCTAGGCTCTGTTTTTAAAAATCTGAGCCCAGTTAGCCACCAGAAGCCCTTCTTACTAGGTGTCTTTTTTCTCAGGGCTCACACTATATTTGACTTATGGAAAGTCTATGATTTATAGGAGGGTTTCCAATCTGTTTTGTGGCTCCACAAGGGCTACTCTCTTTATTTAGTATCTGCGGGCATCATGAGACCTGATGACCAGGGCCACAATAACTTCAATAATCCATATTTCTACTGCTTATCACCCCTCCCCTCTCTCATGCGAAGCACGCCTGCCTCACCCATTGCTTGGAGATGAGTCCTTTTGTCTTTTCACCCTGGCCTTCTGGTGGCTGCAGAGATACAACTTAAACTGTCATTTGCAAAAGGACATTTATTGGAAGGATCCTGGGTTGAAGGAAGGGTTTTGCAACTGAACTATGAGGGGCTCTGGTACTGTTGGGCCTTCTAGACCCTTGGTAGTCCGAGAGTCACATGCTACCTGGGTTCTCACTTCTTCTGTCCTCTGGCCTGGTTTGCTGCGCATCGGGGAGGCACCTGGTCCATAAAGGCTTTCAGGCCTCATTATGTTGTAGCTCCTACCCTCTTAGAATAGTGGATTCCTTTTTTGGTTTCAGTTAAGAAAAGCATCTTGGGGAAGGAGTCTGACTGGCTCGATTTGTGTCAAGTATTCATCCTCTGGCTGGGGCAAGGTCCTATGAGAACATGGACTTTCCCACTACAGCCAGGTGGTGGGCTGAGGTGTTCCAGGAGGATGGAATGGCCTTGAGAAATGTACCAGATGTGTCCCCTATAATTGCGGGTCATGAGATTGATCTTTGAACAGCCAAGATGAATCAGCGCAGGATCAGCTGGCTTAGAATACAGAGGCCATCGCTAGGCCTGGTTGCTTAGAAGCAGGCCGCCCATGTGCTCAGAGCGCTACAGAGCGCATTGCTCGGGCTGTACGAGGATGCTCACCTTGGATAGTGACTTGGGCCACATTAATTCCCTCAGAAATATTCACCTCTTTCTTACTATGTGTACAATTCTACTTAACGGCAAGTTCTCTCTGAAATCTCCTCTTCTGAGAGCTTATTACACTTTTTTGTTTTGTCACTTTTTATATCTGCTAATGATCTGGCTTCAGGCTTAATGCTCAGCCCATTTCATTTTTTAAAAAATTATATTTATCCCAAGAAACCAGAAACACCAATCAGAAAGGATATATGCACCCCTATGTTCATAGCAGCACAATCCACCATAGCTAAGATCTGGAAACAGCCTAAGTGCCCATCAGCAGATGAATGGATTAGAAAACTGTGGTACATCTACACAATGGAATACTATGCTGCGGTAAAAATGAAGGAACTCTTGCCTTTTGCAACAGCATGGATGGAACTGGAGAGCATTATGTTAAGTGAAATAAACCAGTCAGAGAAAGATAAATACCACATGATCTCACTCATTTGTGGATTAAAAAGAACAACATAGATAGACTGATAAACAGGGACAGATCCAAAGACAGAGAAACAGCGGTCAGACTATCAGTCCCCAGAGGGAAAGTAGGGGAGGGAGGGGGTAAGGGGAAGAGATCAACCAAAGGACTTGAATGCATGCATATAAGCCAAACCAATGGACATGGACAACAGGGTGATGAGAACATAAGTGTGTGTGTGTGTGTGGGGGGGGGGGGGGTAATGGGGGGGGGATAAGGACACATTTGTAATACCTTAACTAATAAAGAATTAAAAAAAATTATATTTAATTGTAAACAAAACATGGTCATCTTCTATTAGTATAGAGTATTGAATGAACCTGATTGGCAGTTTTGTATTAATTGTGTTCAAAACATTTCTTTAAGAGTGATACCCTTTTCACTGTTAAATTGATCATAGCATTTTGTAAAAGTAAAAATTCTTGGAAGAGTAAACATGTAATCAATATGAAAAGCGTATTGAAAGTATTTTTCTTTTTTTATGTGTTATAGGAGATGAGAATGAATATGGAAAATCTAGCTAAGGGTGAAGGTGGTTCACTTTCAGAGGTGAGAAAAAAAGTTATTCTATGTTCTGTGAAATAAACGAGTATCCTGGAATTTAAAGCTTAATTTTGATGCATTAGTAGCTAAATGTTTGATAAGGAGATTATCAAAACTGATAGGCCAGATATAAATTCTAGTAATAACAAGCCACAGATATGGTGTGCTTAAATTTTATAGCAAAAATCTCAAAGTGGATAAAAATTGGACATTCAGTCGGTGTTTTTAAAAACCAGAATAATGTGAGATATTGACCCTGTGATTACTTACAGTGGCATATTTGAAATTTCTGAATATATTTCTATGCAAGTTTAGCATCTATTCCTAGAATTCTCTTGTCATTAACAGATCTTGGTTCATTTCATTAATTGAAAATGCTGAATTTTGATGGTGTAATTCAGAAGTTTCTGCCCAGATGTATTCATTTTGAAACCCTTTAAAAGTAAAAATGCATTTTTGGTTGCAGGAAGCGGCCGCAGCAGCAGCAGCAGAAGCAGCAGCCAAGACGCTAGCAGAGATCAGTGACCGCTACGGGGCGCCTAACTTGAGCCGAGTGGAAGAACTTGATGAGCCCGTACTATCGGATGTAAGTATCCTCACGGGAGGGTTTGGTGAAAGCCACATTTTTTCACTGTGGGAAGCCTTGTGCATATGAGACCAGGATTGGCTGGCAAATCGGTCTTTTGCTCCATAGAAAGAAAACCAGTTCCCTAATAGGGTGCTGACTGTACCCCTACTTGGCCCTCTGCCCTTTTGTGAACGCATGCAGCTGGCCACCAGGCGAGGGTGGGCACGCATCTGGCTCCTTCCAGAGGTGTCAGCCCTGACAGGGCAGTAGCTGGAAGCTTGTGCTGAGGTATTAGTGTGCCCCCTGTGCACCGTTATGCTGAATTTAGATTTTATTTGAAATTATGAAAAAGCTTCATTTATATAGTCACATGGAAATTTCCTGAACTCCATTTTCTTTGACTCATACACTTTTGCTGTTCTACTTGTATTAAAGCATTTTTTATTTATTTATTTTGCTTTTAGGTTGCCTTAAACATTGATCAAGATTTGTAGGATCAACCAAGCTAAGAGTAATAAATTTTTCTGCTTGTTTCAACTTTCAAAATACGAAGTATCCAACTGTAGTTTTTGCTTTCAAACTTGAACTCTCCTCTCCCCCAAAGACAGCGTTGTAAGCGGTGGTCTTAAAATACTGCTTTGGAGCCGCTATGCAACTGGTGATTCCATTGAGAGAACAGGATAAATTCCCCAAACAACCAAAAGGGGCAAATGAGAGAGAAACTGAAAGAATGTGAGGCGGAGATTGCCCGCGAGGAAAGTCATTGTGAATAGAGGAAGGGGCTGCCCTGTGTGGGGCTCTGGAAGATCCAGCAGGTTTTGGGGTGGCATTGCCTCCTGCGAGCGAACTGCAAAGATTCCCCCAGTTCGCTCGCTCAGAAGTGATGCTTCCTAGTACCACTGACTCCAGGATCAATGGTGGGGCCGGGATGGGCAAGGACACAGAGAAGCATCATTTCTTCTGCAACAACCAGTGGGCGACTGCTCGGGATACAGGCCATGCGGGTGCCTCCTGGACGGGAGGGTGGCCTGTGGACCCTCCCTGCACTCCCGGCCCCTTGGGAACTTCAGGTCTAGGCTTGAACTTTAGGGAGAACTTTGCTTCCTGTGTAGAAATCTCCCAGGTCTGCAGTCTGTGTCTCTTCTGTCCCTTAAGAAAGGGTGTAGGCATGGAGACAAATGCCAGGACGAGGCTCCTTTTTTTCTTTCGGGTTAAAGTCTGACCATCTCAAAGCTTCTAAGGAGGTAGACGCGTGGGAGTTCACGTACATTGCTGTCAGGGCTACGAATCGGTAAAACCATTTAGGAAAGGAGTTAGGTATTACCTAGAAACATTGATCATGAACACATTTGGCAGTGGACAATCTGGAGAAACGCTTACATGTGTGCACGGAAAGACACCTCGGACATATTCATAGGAGCATTGTTCCTAAGGGCCAACACCTAAGAGCCAGCATCTAAGCCTTTATTAACAGAAGTGTGCATAATTAAACGGTGCTACACTCATACCAGCAGCAGTATCACGGCTGAACCTCAAAGAGAGAAAGCTGAATGAGAAAAAAGTTACTATATTACTCTATTTATAAAAAGTGAAGCCGTACTGGTTTGGCTCAGTGGATAGAGTGTCGGCCTGCGGACTGAAAGGTCCCAGGTTCAATTCCGGTCAAGGGCATTGTACCTTGATTGAGGGCACATCTCCAGTGGGAGGTGTGCGGGAGGCAGCTGATCGATGTTTTTCTCATCGATGTTTCTAGCTCACTATCTCTCTCCCTTCCTCTCTGTAAAAAATCAATAAAATATATAAAAAAAAGTTTAAAAAGATGGGAAAGCTAAATATTTTGCCTGGGGATACATTTATGTGCTCAAAGAATCATTAACACAAAATTCAGAATAATGGTTCCCTCTAGGGTGAGGGGATACATAATGAGTGTGGAGCTACTAATAATATTTTATTTCTCAGGCTAGGGAGTAAAAACAGAGGTAACAATTTTATTATTCTTTAATTCCCATGATTTTTTGTTTGTCTGAAAAAAAGATCTTGAGAATAAAGAAAGCATCATCTTAATTTTAAGGAAATTAATGTACTCATCCTGCAAGGCTAATGGGAGATTTATTCTTGGTCATTACAAGGGTTCTCCAATGTGAGAATTATAAAACTATTTGCTTTTCCCTAACTTGAGGGTTATGCAAAGATCCTGAGGTTCTACATGAGCCAGCCCAATAGGAAGGCCCCTCTGGTCACCACCCACTGTCCAGTCTGGTCCACTGCAGTGGAAATTCACTCCATGGACATTGTGTACCTAATACACGCCAAGAACTATACTAGCTTCTCAGGGGAACTTATGCAGAAAGCATGGTTTCTGCTCTCAAGTCACTGGCAGTTTAGTGGGGGATAGAAAGAAACCAATGGTGAGTGTGACACCTTCCATAGGTTGACATGGAAACTGATTGTATGGATGTAAAGGACATAGGAAGAGCCTGGGATCTGGAGCAATGAGGGGGCCCTATATGGCTTAGAAAGATCCTGCAGAGGCACAGGTCTGAGGCAGGGAGGGACACTGGCCAGCTGTACAGCAGGATGTACGGGAGAAGCTCAGAGCTGCTTGCTGCTGCTCTCACTGACCCAGAGAGGAGGGTGGGTGTGTCGGGGCGGGGGGAGAGCGGGGCATTGTTTGGGGGACTCTAGAACTGACAGTACATTTTCAGGAGACCAGTGGCTGAACCACATAATATACGTAAGAAAAAACCCGTTCCAAAGTGTCACCCTCATGAAAAATATTCAAGTACAGACCAGTGAAAACACAATAAAAACAAAAGCACAAGTTTTTAAATTTTGTGACAATTTAATTAAACCTAGAATTCAGATATCAATAATAACTGAGTCAAGGTTGTTTCTAATTGTGCATTACATTGTAACTATTTCTGCAACCACTAGATGTCACAAATATTCAGTTTTTAAAAGCCCTGCCTCTTGTAGATTGTAAGTGTTCTCACCACACACACAAAAGATAAAATAAATGATAACTATGTGAAGTGAATGTGTTAATTAGCTTTATTGTGGTGATAATTTCATAATGTATATGTGTACCAAACATCAAATAGTACATCAAATAGTACATACAATTTTTATTTGTCAATTATACTTCAATAAAGCTGGGGTGGGGGAAGCTCTACCTCTTGAGGCTGTGGCTTTGAAAGATTTCCTTTTGTACAGAAATAAGGTTTTCTAGCATTCACAACTATAATGAATATACTACTTTAAATTTTTTAATTACGAAGTTCTCCAAATATGTGTAAGAGTATACGTTAATATAAGCAATATCTTTTACCCCAACCCAGATTTAACACATATTAACCTTTCACCATATGTATGGTAGCTTTTAAAACACTAAAGCTTATAGTTGGTGTTCTCTTTGTACTCCTCCATCTCATTCCTTTCTTTCCTGCCCACAGATAACCCTTACCTACAAGTTAGTAGATGGACTTCCCTGGTGTTTCCATACAAATGTTTACTTATGCAAATGAAGATCAATTTTGGGGTGAGATTTGAACTTAAATGGTATTACACCATATAGGCGTCACTCTGCAACTTGCTTTTATTCATTCAGCATATTTTCAGGACTTACCCCTGCTGATTCATGTATACCCACTTCATTGATCTCAACCTCAGCATAACGTGTCATTGTACCCATTCTTCTGTTGGCAGCTGTTTAACTTTTGTACGTTTTATTTTTATACGTACATCTTGCATGCACCTCAGTGTGTAGATGTGTGCATTGAGGAAACCTGATTGTCTGCACACTGTCCCTGCCCCTCGGCGACACTGTCCTGTGAACCAAGGCCTGTCAGACGGCCTTCCAGGAGAAGGTCGAGGACCATGTCCCTAATGTCCTGACATGTCCCACCGGTGGGAACAGTGGGAGAGCCTCCCTGGGCAGCGGTCCTGCAGCCTGAGCACATCAGAACCTGCTGGAGGGCTTCTTCAGATGCGCCCGGCAAGGCAGAGTCTGGGCTGGGCGGAGACTTTGCCTTTCTTGTGAGCTCCCAGGGGTCCTGCTGCTGCTCAGCAGCCACCTTGGTAAACACTGCGCTAGGGTATCTGAGCCCACCTGTGCAGTCCTGGTGCCCGTGCTCAGGCTGCCAGACAGCCCTGCAGTGCTTCCTGGAGCGGCCCTGTGAGCAATGAGATGATTCTGCCAGCGGGATACGGGGTCCTGTTGTACTGTTTCCTTTCTGATGCTCAGTAACGTCACACTTCAGTATCTTTGCCTGTGACAGGAGTGTAATGTGGTAGCTTCTTTGTGGCTTAATTTGCATTTCCCCTGATTATTAGCGAGGTTACAAATCTTTTCATGTTTATTGGACAGTGGGTTTGCTCTTCTGGGAATTGCACGTTCATATTATTTGCTTATGTTCATTATTGATTTGTTTGACTTCTTATTGACTTTCTTTGTTGGCTGCATGTGTTGGGAAACCGCTCCAGGTGGTAGGTTGCCTTTTAGCTTCCTTTATGCTCTCCTGTTTGGCAACGAATGTTAGCTTTTATTTTATTATTATTTTTGTTAATCCTTACCCGAGGATATTTTTTCCATTATTTTTAGAGAGAGTGGAAGGGAGGGTGGAAAGTGGGGGGGGGGGGAAGAGAGAGAGAGAGAGAGAGAGAGAGAGAGAGAGAGAGAGAGAGAGAGAAAGAGAGGGAGAGGGAGAGGGAGAGAGACAGAGGAGAGAGACACATCGATTGGTTGCCTCCCACAGGCGTCCCAGACCGAGGCCATGGACAGAACCTGCAACCCAGATATGTTCCCTTGACCAAGAATCTAGCCTGCGCTCTCACCACCTGGAGCCACACTGGCCAGGGCTTAACTTTTATTTTAGTTAAATGCAACTTTTTTTAAGTTCATGTTTTGTGTTTTTTGTCTTTTAATATGTTAAGGAAAACATTATTAATTCTTACAACATATCCAAACTGGTTGTCTTAAAATTATTTTCATGTATTTTAGTTTAGATTTTTTCAAATTAATCTCCTTCAAATAAAGTTAGTAATCAAACTGAAAATTTAAAAATCAGGTAAAGCATAATTTTACCAGTTGCACTGAATAATAAAAACTATTCTAGTTCATAACTTAGACATTGATGATATTGCTAAAATGATATTTTAAATGCTAAATATGAACCTATTGCAGTTTAAACACCTTGACCTATCCACCACTGCTAATGTTTTTGGCCTGTTCATTTGATGATTAAACACCTTTTTCAAGGAGCCCAGAGAAGGGCTTTTGAATCAGAGGACTCTAAGTATAAGTTAGTGTGAGAGAAGTTATCAGGGTGAGGTGTGCGGTGAAACTAAGCTAATAGTAGTTGGCAGGTGCAATTTTAAGTCACAGAAACGCTCCCGCCTCCAAGATGTCTCCCACGTGGCCACACTAGCTGGAGTGGGAACAACTAGATCTTCATTTGCATCAACGCTAGTTTGCGATGCAGTTACTTCTGACATTACAGCCCATTCATTCTTTCGAAGGGAAGAGAGAACACTTACTGTGAGCCAGGCACGGTACGCCAGGTACTCAGCAGTATGTCTTCCCCCATGAAAGGCAGATGCTGTCCTAGTTTACAGAGCAGAAACGGAGGCTCGGAGAGCATGGAAGGTTCTGAGATTCTCACGGCGGATCATTGAGAGGGTTGAGGTGCAAACCCAGATTTTCCTGATTTTAAAACTTGGTTGGTACCACTGTGTTCTGTCAGTCACATTCCACCAGAGCCCACTGTTAGCAGGCACCGTGAGCTATTCGTACTTTAATGTAAAGTAGCCCAAGCTATTTTGCTAAAAATGCAAACCTAGCTGAATAGGATATCCTAGGGTAACAGGTGAGCGGGTGGGCTGGCACTGGAAGGTTTGAACTTGGCCTGGAGAACTGGCATCAACAAGGACCACATGGGGTGGCAACCAGACAGGAGTAAGTTCTCTTGCTTTGCCATTTCCCTAGAGTAGTGCTTCTCAAATTTTAATTTCTTTTAAACTACTGGGGGATTTTGTTAAAGTGCAGATCTAACTCCTGAGTCTAGGGTGGAGTTAGGGAAACCGCCGCCCCAGATTTGGCGTCTCTAACACCTGGGCAGGGGATGCTGTGCCTCCTAATGAGAGGCTCAGGCTGATAACAAGGGCCCCACGTGTACAGAGAAGGCGTGTGGGTGGACAGTGATCGGAGAGGAAAGAAAAAGTGTTTGATGAGACTCGGGTTAGTGTTGCTGTTCCAAGGAAGGCGCAGGAGGGCTGCCTGGGTGCGGGGGGCGCAGTGCTGGCAGTGCCTTTGGTTCAGGCTGCAGGCTCTGAGCTCAGGCTGAGCAGTGTCCCTTTCTCCTTATGGTGCCTATTTGGACACAGAGCCGTGGTACAAATGGCACTTGTGGCTCAAAAGCCAGTGGAAGCAGATCCCACTGAGCAGTGGATTTAGAGATGGGTTTGCTTCATTGTCCAAAAACTCTGTGGGTTAGTTCTGGGGTCTCCAATGGCAAGCTTTCTGCAAGTGAGTCTCTGAAAGGCTTTTGTCTAAGCTCAGGTGGCAGAAAGCATTAGAGTAGCTGGTCACAGATAAACAAGGAAAAACAGTTTATAGGTAATTACTTTTATTATACTGAATTAGGAAAAAATTGAAGTGTTAAGTGGGAGCACAGTGTGGGGAAAGGAGACAGTGCATGGGCTTGGAAGTGCTACATTGGAGTGTGGTGTACCTACTAGCTGTATGACCCCAAATAAGTCACCTGTTCTCTCTGGGCCTCAGCTTCCTCCTCGGTTGAATTGGGACAATACCCTGCCTGAGTCATGAGAGCTGCACGAGCTGACACGTGTGGGAGTGCTTTCCAAATGGCAAGACTACCTCTGTGCACTCACTAACATGGAAGGTTGGCGTCAGACGAAGTAGTGATGAAGACTGCTTCCCACAGGCTTATTTTTCATTCACTCAACATTTATTAAACACCATTCTCTTTCTTGTTTTACCTAGTCTCTTTTAAAAAAATTTTAGTTTTCAATTTCAGTTTACATTCCATATTATTTTGTATTAGTTTCCGGTATACTGCAAAGTAAAGTGTCCCCTCAATATTTCTGGTACTCACCAGGCCCCACATATACAGATCACAGTACAACTGACTGTACTCCCTATGCTATCATCTACTACTAACAGAGTTTGTGTGCACCCAAAAAACCCAAGAATAAATTTAACCAAGGAGGTAAAAGACCTGTGCTCAGAAAATTATGAGACACAAGTTAAAGAAGATACAAATAAATGAAAGCATATACCATACTTATGAATAATTAACATTGTTAAATTGTCCATACTACCCAAAGCCATCTATAGATTCAGTGCAATTCCTATCAGACTACCAATGTCATTTTTCAGAGAACTGGAGCAAATAATTCTAAAACTTACATGGAACCACAACAGACCCCAAATAGCCACAGCAATCTTGAGGAAGAAGAACAAAGTTGGAGGAATCACGCTACCTGATATCAAACTATGCTACAAGGCTATAGTAATCCAAACGGCATGGTGCTGGCATAGAAACAGGCACATGGGTCAATGGAATAGAATAGAGAGCTAAATAAATCAATGCAAAGGAAGCAAGAACATACAATGGGGTAAAGTCAGTCTATTCAATAAATGGTCTGTGTAAAGTGGACAGATCATGCAAAAAAAATGAAACTATATTACCTTCTTATCCTATCTAATAATAGACAAACATGGTAATTGACCATACCTTCGCTATGCCTCACATGGGCTAATCAGAGAGAGATGCAAATTAACCCAACCAAGATGGCGGCTGGCAGCCACGCAGCTGAAGTGAGCAGGAGGCTTGCTTGCTCCAGTGATGGAGGAAGCCAAGGGTCCCCGCCTGCCGTGGCCTGGCTCAGAGCTCCAAAAGCAACAAAGTTTCAATTATAGAAGCTAAACAAACCCCAGATACCTGCTTTCAGCAGGCCGTGGCCTCAGAGCTGGAGTGAGTAGGAGCTGGCTCTCAGCTCCAGTAACGGCAACAAAGTTTCAATTATAGAAGGTAAATAAATCCCAGAATAAAAAAAAAGAAAAAAAGGAGAGGCTGGGAGCTTCAGTCGCCGGCCAGCCTGAAAACGGCCCTCAGCCCCTCACCCAGACTAGCCAGGCACCCCAGTGGGGACCCCCACCCTAAAGGGGGTGTGGCCAGCCTGAAAACAGCCATCAGCCCCTCACTCAGGCTGGCCAGGCACCCCAGTAGGGACCCCCACACTGAAGGGGGTGTGACCAGCTGCAAACAGCCATCAGCCCCTCACCCAGGCTGGCCAGGCACCCCAGCGGGATACCCATCCTGATCCGGGACACCATTCAGGGCAAACCAGCCGGCCCCCACCTGTGCACCAGGCCTCTATCCTATATAGTAAAAGGGTAATATGCAAACTGACTCTAACAGCAGAAAGACTGGGAATGACTGGTCACTATGACACACACTGACCACCAGGGGGCAGATGCTCAATGCAGGAGCTTCCCTCTGGTGGCCAGTGTGCTCCCACATGGGTGAGCTCTGCTCAGCCACAAGCCAGGCTGATGGCTGCCAGTATAGCGGTGGTGGTGGAAGCCTCTCCCGCCTCCTCAGCAGCGCTAAGGATGTCCGACTGCAGCTTAGGTCTGCTCCCCGCTGGCAAGTGGACATCCCCTTAGGGCTGCCGGGCTGCCAGAGGGATGTCTGATTGCCAGCTTAGGCCCAATCCCCTGGGAAGCAGGCCTAAGCTAGCAGGTGGTCATCCCCCAAGGGGTCCCAGACTGCGAGAGGGCACAAATTTTTGTGCACCAGGCCTCTAGTATATAAGAATAAACTCAAAATGGGCCAAAGACTTAAATGTAAAACCTGAAGCCATAAAACTCCTAGAAGAAAAGATAGGCAGTAACATCTCTGACTTATTATGCCTTCGGGAGAGGAGCTCTTGACCCAGGAAAGTTAGCACCTGTGGGTGGTGTGGGAGAGGGACTCAGCACAGGGAAATTGGCGGCTGTCCCTTCAGCCCTCTCTCTGAAACCACACAACCCAGTCTCTCCCAGTATGACTCCAGTCTTCTCTGAGTTGCCATCTCTCTGCTGGAATCCAGGGTGAATGCACACAAACAAAGTTTTGTATGTTGGCCCTTTAAGAGGGCGCCTGCATTTCTTACTGTGGCATACAAAACCCCTGCTGACTTTCACAGACAGATGTTATACAGGCTCCTCTTCCCATCACTGGAGCCTGGCATGGCATTGGGATCCCACACTCCTCACGGGGGACCTTTGCAGCTGAGATATCCCTCTGGAGTCTCCACCGTCACAGCTGTGGGCAGGGCCAGTCTTTCCACATCTCTGCTCTTCCTACCAGTCTCCATGTGGCTTCTTCTGTAAATCCATAGTTATGAGACTTCTGTTCAACTAGTCCTCAGTTGGTTATTTGAGTTTCTTGTTGTGTAATTTAGTTACAGTTCAGATTTGGACCTGGGAGGAAGCAAGTGTAACTTTCACCTATGTTGCCACCATCTTGGATCCCCTTAACATAGGTTTTTAAAATCTGCTCTCAAACCTCCAAATAAGACTATTATCTAGACATTTCTAAACATGAAACATTTCTGTCCAAATTTTGTTTATTTTTGGAATAAAAGCTTGGGATGGGAGGGTCAGTTTGTCCAAAAATTGCTTAAATAATTATTTTAGCTTAAAAAAAAAACAGCTTCCATTTCATTTAAAATATTTTGATCCTTAACAACACTTTCATTATTATCAAAATATTTTCTAGGGAAATAAGGAAAAGACAAAATATCAAGAGAAAACTAAAGCCAGATTACTTCATGACCATAATTTTCTTTGTAAAATGTTTGCATCTAAAATGTTCTGACTCCCTGTTTAGTTGTTTGTGACGGATTTGTTTGGTGAAGAAATTATGTTCTGGGAAAGGGGTGACTTGACTCTGCCTCTACCATAGCTTTTGTGAAACTTTATTGTGAAACCTTAGGTCAATGATTTAGCTCCATTATGTAAAGTGTGGACTGAGTTCATATGGTTCTCTGTCAATCTGTACACTTCCCAGATTTCCCACCTCTGTTGTTGAGTTTATGGTGAGTTGACTAAGAGGGAAGGACATGATATTTTAAATTTCTATATATTAATGCAGTCAGTTGAGATAATCTTCAATTTTTATAATAGAACTGATCGATACTGACTGGCTGTGGCCATCAGGTTTTTATTTTAAAACTAGAGGCCGGGTGCATGAATCCATGCACCCTCTTGCAATCCAGGACCCCTCAGGGGATGTCAGAGAGTCAGTTTCAGCCCCATCTGCGCAGACCAGGCCGAGGGACCCCACTGGTGCATGAATCCATGCACCGGGCCTCTAGTATGCATATAAGATCTTTGGTTAATCTCTTCCCACCCTCCCTCCTTCCCTATGAGATTCATTAGTCTGTTCCTGTTTCCATGCCTGTGGTTTTCACTCCTGCATTGAGTGACTGCCTCCTGGTGATCAGTGCGGATCATAGCTACAGGCCAGTCAGCTGGTCGGCTGGTTGGCTAGTCACTTAGGCTTTTATATATATAGATGAAAGTTATGTGCATACATGTGATCTTTAGGGATGCTGACCAATGTCTGCATCTTAGCTGTCTCCTAAGTGAAGAAGTTTAGACTTGAGAGGTGATGGCTAATTCCTTGAAACCATGTATAGTACATTTAACATTCATATTGATAGTTATGAATTGATTTATAGGTTTGACTCTGTATTGTTTGTGCTTTAAAAATATTAAAAGTTAGGAACTGCCCGTCAAGATGGTAGAGAGGTAAGTGCTGTGCTCACCTCCTCCCAAGACTACAACAGATTTGCAACTAAATTATGGAAATCCACTCTTGAGAACCACCTGAAGACTAGCTGAGCAGAACTCCTATAACTAAGGATATAAAGAAGAAACCCCTGGTAGGAGGAGCAGAGGTGTGAAATGGGCTGGACCTGCACCATGTGTGGTGGTAAAGAATCGGTAGAGCTAGCTCAGCTGCAGAGGTCTTCACTGAGGAGCAAGGGTCCCAGCCCAACACAGGGCCCCTCAGCTGGAGCACCAGTGCTGGGAAGAGGAGTCCCTATGACAGCTGGCTGTGAAGATCAGCAGGGACTCGGTTCACATGAGACGGAGGGCTGCTGGAGTCCCAGATGCCCTGTTAAAGTGCCCGCATGCAAAGTTACTCAGTCACAACACTTGCCCCAAACCCCAGAGATGGGATAGCAGCTAGAGGTGAGAGCAAATATACGTGGGGAGGAACTGAATTGTCTGGCTTCAGGGTGAGGGCTGGAGGGGCAGCTCTCTCCAGTGCCTGTGGATACCACTGTTCCTTTGTTGAGCTCTCCATCCACTCAGCTTGCTGATGCAGGTGGGTACCAAGCGTGAATCTCCATTAATCTGGCTAACACCATTCTCATCCTACCCCACCCAAATCATTTGCCCAGCTGGAACTTCTTTTGAAGTCTAAACCATCCAAGGGACCAGTTTGGGTCCACACTACAGACTTTCCTAAAATCTCTCAAAGGTCCACAAATCCCTAAAAGTATCAGCTGGCCTTGGCATGCCCTGTACCTCCTGTTAAGCAGCCAAAACTCAGCACTAGTGGCAGCCACTCTTGGTTCACAGCATACAACTCCCCGGTGCCTCCAAGCCCAGTGCCATTGTCAACCAACTGAAGATCACTTCACAGCTTCTACCAGATGGCCCCAAGCTGAACACAGGCAGTGGCTGACCTTGGCATGCACTGGAGCATCTCCCAAGAGGCCGCAGAAATAACACCCAGCGGCTGGCTTCAGACCACACCAGAGCACCACTCAATCAGTACCACAAATAACATATCCAAAGTGTAGAGTTAACAAGCTTCTGAGCCCCCCTGAGATAAATCCTGCTCCAGGGGGTCAGGACCCACACAATAACTTGTCTGCTGAAGTCATGGCCAGTCCTCACAGCCAGTCAGCCTGAGGGTCCCACCCACTGATGAGCCAATAGCAATCAAGGCTCAATTACAACACAAGAGCACACACAAGCCACACAAGAGACACCCCTTGAGCACCTGGGATAAACATATATGTAGAGGGGGTGCGTAAAAATGGTAGTGATTATAGAATATGTTCAAACTTAAGCAACCATCAGCTTAAAATAGCCTGCCATAAACATAGGTTGTTACATATGAAGCACATAGTAACCACAAACCAAAAATATACAAGAAATATACAAGAAATAAAGAGAAAGGACAAATATACCAATGGAATATTAACCATAAAAAGAATGAAGTCTTACCATTTACACAAACATGGATGCACCTAAAGATATTGTGCTAAGTGAAATAGATTGGACAGAGAAAGACTAACACTATATGTTTTCACTTACTAGTATATGTGGAACCTAAAAAACATAATAAGTGGACGAAAAAAGATAGAGGCAAACTCATAGATGCAGAGAATAATCTGATGGTTGCTGGGGGTTGGGGGGCTGGGTGAAAAAGATGAAGGGATTAAGAAGTACAAATTGGCAGTTATAAAATAGTTATGGGGACCTAAAGCACAAATTAGGGAATATAGTCAGTAATATTGTAATAACTGTAGGTGGGCCCAAGACTTACTGGGGGGATCACTTTGCAAATTATATAAACATCTAACCCTTATGATATACACCTGAAACTAATACAATATTGAATGTCAATGTAATTGAAAACATTTTTTAATTTAAAAAAGATTAAAAGTCATTCTACAGCAGTGATTATTAGCTAAGTAGAAAATTTCATGGAAGCACAATTTGTGATTCCCTGTTTAAAAATAGTTGGGTTTATGTAACCCTCCTTCTTTCTTACCTGCACCAAGATTACTCTGTGTTGGGAAATCAACTAACCAATCATATGTTGCTTTTCTATCCCACCCAACTTCCTGATTTTTTCCTCTGAAATTACTGGCTAGTTTTAAACACACCCATGTTGGCTCCATTTTTACTTCAGTTGGATAATAAGTGAGTGTGCTCGCTTATGTAAAATGAGTACTGTTTATTTAGCGATAATCACAACCTTCAGAATAGTGCTTATTTAATATAGAATCACATATTTATTTTTTAAGTCCTTGTAGGAGTTTCTTTATTTATCAGGGTATGGGATTGTTTTCATATTTTACATCTAAAATATTTGCTTTAAACTTTTTGGATGCTTATTTAACATATCCTGGTCTATTGAGCAAGGCGTTACTTGGAAGAAGGCCTGGAGCATGCACGTGAAAGGCAACACTAGTATTTACAAGGTGGGAAACCAGAATAGGGCACTGGGCACCCGCGTGTCCCCAGGGCGCCAGCACTCACTCACCTCTTGGCAGTGCCTAACCCATCCTGGCAACACACTGTGTTTGTGTTTATTGTCATTACCAGTCTCCTCTGGCATTTTGTGTATTCCTCCAGGCCAGAGACTTGGAAGTCATCCCTGAATCCTCCTACTTGTTTACAACCTACATCCAGTGAGGTATCAAGTTCCATTTCTACTTTCTGACTATGCATGTAACCCAGCCATGCAACCTCCCTGCTTCAGCGGAGCTCTCCTAGGTCAGTGTCCTCACAACAGTAGCAGCAGCGGCCAAATGGCTTCCTTTTTGTGCGCCTCTGATCATATGCCCCACCCATGCACCCCTTGTGCTGGAAACGCTTCCTCGGCTTCTCTTGCCATCAAGAAAAAGTCTAGGTTCCTTATAGGACCTGTAGAGCCCTTCATGATCTGCCCTCTGCCACCACCTCCGTCTTCTCTCGTGCCATCCCCAGCCCACACGTCACACCCCAGCTTCACTGAAACACTTGAAATGTCATGAGGGTTTCTAGCTCCCATTAGCTTCTGAGCCTCAGTAAATGTTCTTCTTGTTGCCCAGAACAGTTTCTCCCCCTGTCACCTGGCACACCTGTGTTTGTCTTTATTGTGGAGGGCTACCCCATTCCAGACATATAGTAGGTGTCTAGTTCATGTTCAGAGAATGAATGAGTGGCATGTGAGGTAATGGGAGGATGGGTGATGGGTGCATCCCTGTGCATCTGGAGTGGAGCCTGTCCTGGTCCTGTTGTCCATCTACCCTTCCTGCCTGCACAGCCCCTGCTGCGTCAGCACCGCCACAGGGCATGTGGCTTCCTATCCACATCTCATCCCCTAGGAGGAACCAACAGCTAACCTGGCTCTCTGCTGTAAGACTAGACTCAGGCCATTGTTCCTGTGGGGCTGAGAAGCGGGGCCTCCTGGTATGGATTTGTCTCATCTGGTTTCAGAGCTGCCTTTTGCTCCTCTTTGGAAATCCTGATCCTTGATTGTCAAATTGTCAGATTGTATGGTCTTCAGTCTTGGCCTTTAACTTCTCAGAGATTCCCCTTCTATAATGAGAGCTCAAGGAGATAATTTTTAATTTTGAAAGTAGTGACTTCCCTGTACAGGTCCACCCCAGTGGTACAGGGATCCATGCATCCACCCATCCATTCATCCTCCCATTTTCATATTCCACTCATTCATTCTCTGAGCACGGATTACACACCTACTATATGTCAGGAATAGGGTAGGCCGAACACAGTAAGGACAAACATAGGTGTGCCCATGATTTGAAATTTTTAATTTTGAAAGAGGTGACATCTTCCTTCTATGATTGAACAACCCTTGGTGGTGTTTGTTTCATTTCCTACTGCACTGTAAGCTCCTTGATGGCAAGAATTATGTTTGTTGTTGTGGTGGTTGTTTTTTTTTTTTTTTTTTCTATTTGTATCTCCAGAGGCAGTACCTGGGACATAGTAGGTCCTCAATAAATAATTCAGTGAGTCAAGTGAATGAATACAGGAATGAATGAGCCAGAGTAAATATTTAGTTTAAAAAAATTTTTTTTTAAATTTTAGAACAGCTTTAGTTTTACTGATGAAAAAGATGGTAGAGTTGCTATGTGCCCTGAACCCAGTTTCCCCTGCTCTTAACATCTTGCATTAGTATGGCACAACAGTGTGGGGTCTCTTCCCTTTGGGATCTGCCCAGTGTTTTCCCATCTGGGCCTCCCTTGTTGGGTCCTTTGTCCAAAAACCTGGATGTCAGTTACCCCACTCTGTGTGCCCTTCCCATCACTGTGTCTGCGTCTGAAGCACAGTGGGAGAAAAGGCGATAGAGACTTTGGCTCCACCTCCCTCAGATCACACTTCTCCAATCAGAGAGGAAGTTTCCTCTTCTTCTGAATGTTAGGTGCCTGCAGGGCCCACTGGGGCTTGAGAAAATGGAAAAATGAAAAAGAATAGAGGATTTCCCTCCACCCTCTCAAAGTGTTAGGAATCCCTTTCCTGCTCCTGGGTTAGAATAAGAGGGTCTCCCTGGGGTTTCCTCTGTGCAACTGGTCCCCCTTCCAAGTTCTGTGCTGCCTTGGGTCCAGGCCAGGGGGTACAGGAAGGACATATTGGGAACCTCACTGCCTCTTCAGTGGTATTTTGAATTCTGGTCTTCTTCCCCCATTTTCAGATCCTCAAACGACTACTCCATGCATTCTGTCCAGATTTATACTGTATTTGGGGGAGACGGGTGGACTATGCTTATTGTGTTTATTCCATCTCACCTGGAACTGGAACTCTATATGTTTAATTAACTTTTAAATTTTATCTAAGTAATACATACAGGGGACTTTATCTATATAGACAAATAGATATATTTCTGTCAAGAGAAAATATACCAACATATTAATTATGGTTATTAATCTATTAATAGCAGGATTAGAGTATATTATTTTTATTTTCTGTTAGTTCTAAATTTCTTCCACAGTCACCATACATTACACTGGAATAAAACCCAATAAATGTTCTTTTCAAAGGGAACCCTAATACAATTGGATATTGTGACTAGAAGTTCACAGCACCATTTATCAAGTGATTCCCAGCCTCCTTAGCCCACTACTTTGATCTTTATGGAGCCAGACAAGTTTTAAAAATATATTTGATTTGGACCTCAGCTACATGGAAATTGTTTAATTGTAATCCTGTTTCATTATACACACTGTTCATTGGTCCTTACATGACTCAATTTTGTTTGTCTATCTAATCTACACTAATAAAAGACAAAGATGCTAATTGACCGTACCTTCACTATGCCCCAAGCCACACCCACCAGCCAATCAGAGCAACTATATGCAAATTAACCCAACCAAGATGGCGGCCGGCAGCCACGGAGCTGGAGCAAGCAGGAGGTTTGGTTGCCCAGGCAATGGAGGAAGCCAAGCTTCCCGCCTACCCTCAGCTGGCTGTGGCCTCCGCTCATGGCAACAAAGTTTCAATTATAGAAGACAAATAAATCCCAGATACCTGCATCCAGTCAGCCTCCATTGGGGGCTTGGGTGGCTGAGGGCTGTGGCCAGCCTGCAAACAGCCATCAGCCCCTCACCCAGGCTGGCCAGGCACCCCAAGGGGGACCCCTACCCTGAAGGGGCTGTGGCCAGCCTGCAAACAGCCATCAGGCCCTCACCCAGGTTGGCCAGGCACCCCAGTGGGGACTCCCACCCTGAAGGGGCTGTGGCCAGCCTGCAAACAGCCCTCACCCAGGCTGGCTAGGCACCCCAGTGGGGACCCCCACACTGAAGGGGCTGTGGCCAGCCTGCAAACAGCCATCAGCCCCTCACGTAGGCTGGCCAAGCACTCCTATATAATAAAAGGGTAATATGCAAATTGAACCTAACAACAGAAAGATTGGGAATGACTGGTCACTATGACACACACTGACCACCAGGTGGCAGATGCTCAGTGCAGGAGCTGCCCCCTGGTGGTCAGTGTGCTCCCACAGGGGGAGTTCTGCTCAGCCACAAGCCAGGCTGAAGGCTGCCAGTACAGCGGTGGTGGTGGGAGCCTCTCCTGCCTCCTCAGCAGTGCTAAGGATTATTTGTCCTAGTTCTATGAAAAATGCGACTGGTATTTTGATAGGAATTGCATTGAATCTATAGATGGGTTCAGGTAGTATGGACATTTTAATGATGTTAATTATTCCTATTCATAAGCATGGTATATGCTTCTATTCCTAGCTTCTTTAATTTTTGTCTTATAATTTTTGAGTACAGGTCTTCTACCTCCTTGGTTAAACTGATTCCTAGATATTTTATTCCTTTTGATGCAATTGTAAATAGAGTTGTTTTCTTAATTTCTCTTTCTCATAGTTCATTATCCTATACTAGAGGCCTGGTGCATGACATTTGTGCACTGGAGGGGGGGGGGTGTCCCTCAGCCTGGCCTGTGCCCTCTCGCAGTCTGGGACCCCTTGGGGGATGTCTGCCTGCTGGCTTAGGCCCAATTTCCACAGGGAGCAGGCCTAAGCCAGCAGTCGGACATCCCCTGAGGGGCCCTTAGGGCTGCTGAGAAGGCGGAGACGCTCCTGCCACCGACACTGCACTTGCCAGTTGTGAGCCTGGCTTCTGGCTGAGCAGTGCTCCCCCTGTAGGAGTGCACTGATCACCAGGGGGAAGCTCCTGCATTGAGCATCTGCCCCCTGGTGGTCAGTGCATGTCATAGCAACTGGCCGTTCTGCTGTTCGGTCGATTTGCATATTAGCCTTTTATTATAAGGAGAGCAGGCCTAAGCC
Organism: Myotis nattereri; assembly: GCF_964212035.1. Classification (NCBI taxonomy): domain Eukaryota; kingdom Metazoa; phylum Chordata; class Mammalia; order Chiroptera; family Vespertilionidae; genus Myotis; species Myotis nattereri. The sequence goes on from NC_138088.1 coordinate 11,950,723, forward strand.
ATCAGTTGGACATCCCCTGAGGGCTCCCAGACTGTGAAAGGGTGCAGGCTGGGCTGAGGGACCCCCCTCAACCCCAAGTGCACAAATGTTGTGCACCAGGCCTCTAAGTGGTGTATAAAAATACAACCAATTTCTGAATATTTGTTTTGTATACTGCTACTTTATGAATTTATTTATCAGTTCTTGTAGTTTTTTGGTGCAGTCTTTAGGGTCCTCTATGTGTTGTATCATATCATTTGCAAATAATGACAGTTTCACTTCTTTCCAGTTTGGATATCTTTTATTTCTTTTCTTTTCTTTTCCTTTCTTTTTTTTTTTGGTCTGGTTTCTATGGCTAGGACTTCCAATACTATCTTATATAATAAAGATCTAATATGCTAATTAGACCAAACAGCAGAACGACCTTCCAGATGACCTTCTGACAACCATCTGGACGACTTTCTGGAAGAAGCTGGGGCTGCGAGGGCTGAGCCCCTTGCACGAATTTCGTACATTGGGCCTCTAGTGTTGAATAAAGGTGGATTTCCTTGTCTTGTTCCTGATCTTTCAGCTTTTCCCCATTGGGTATGATGTTAGTTGTGGGAACATAAGCTGACTCTTGACTTAACCTATATCTAATAATAGGCCCTTTCCCTCCTGTCTCACTCACCATCATGCCTCCACCCAGACTAATTATAATCCCGAATCCTGTGTTCATTAACCTTTTGCTTTTTTTATTAAGGTAAAAGTTGCATAACATAAAACTAAGCATTTAAAGTGCACATTTCGGTGACATTTTAGTACACAGACAATGTTGTAACTATCACCTCTATTTAGTTCCAAAATATTTCCATCACTCCCCCAAAACCCCAAACCCATTAAACAATCATTCTTTATTTCCCCTTTCCCCTGATGTTTTCTGTCTCTATGGATTTACCTTCAATGGCCATTCTGTATAAATGAAAACATATAGTATGTGGCTTTTATGTCTGGTTTATTTCACTTAACACATTGCTTTTGAAGTTCACATGTTGTAACATGTGTCAGTACTTTATTCCTGTTTATGGCTGAATAACATACCATTGTATGACTGTTTTGCTTATCCAGTTGTCTAGTGGTGGATATGTGACTGGTTTCTGTACTTTGGCTATTGCGAATAGTGCTGCTATGAACATTCCTGTCTAAGGTTTTGTTTGAACACATGCTTTTATTTTTCTCGGACATATAACTAGGAGTGGAATTACTGGGTCATAAGATAATTCTAAATGTAACTTATTGAAGGACGGCCAAGCTGTTTTCCATAATGGCGTCAACATTTAATATTCCCAAGGGGGAGTTTAACTCTTGTGTCTGATTCTGGAATCTTCTTCCTCTACTCTAGCTTGGATGTTCCTGTCCGGCAAAAACTCCCACTTCATTACCTCTGCAGGGCTCCTTACGGCTCTGAGCCCCAGCTCCTGGCCTGCCTGGCTCCGTCAGGCGTGGCGGCAAAGGGCTCGTTGCTTCCCCCCAGCGCTGCGGCCCCAGGCAGTGCCTGTGATCAGGTGCCCTCGGAGACCCTCGTGAGCTGCTCAGCGTGGGGTGCTCACACTGCCCATTGGAAGCCAGGTGTTCCCGCTGGTATTTTACACCCAGAGGTTCCTCGGGGTAAATCTGACTGAACGTGAGATGTGCTTTCAGAGCCACGTTTCCTCCAAGGCCAGATGGTGAAGATTCAGAGGTGAAGGTTGCGGCATGGAAGGGAGTGCGATCACCTGCAGCCTTTGACACTTTGGACTGGACTTAGTCCTCGCTGCGGCTGGGGTGGCATCGGGACAATTCATGCGTAAGGGGGAACAGGACAGTGTGTGCGTAAGGGAGGCTTTCGTTTGCGTGTGTGATGACACGTTAGGGCTCTGAAGTCCTTGTGGGTTCAACTCTAAGTAAGATCTTTGCCAAGATCTGCCAATTCTTGCCGAAGGGGCCAGATTGAAGCTGTGATTTTAACTCTTGGTTGAAGTGCTAATTCTTCTATCCAACTGGTAAAAATGTACTACAAAATGGGCATATTTTGGCTAGTTCAGGGCCTTGCATTTTATCTTTTTGCAAAAGCATGCCAACGACTAAGTGTCTTCCCTGTAGCATCATAGCGACAGTAGACAAAGAAGCTGCAAGGAGCCAGCAGGGAATGAATGGTTTAATAGTTTATGGTTATCTTACCGGAGGATGTTGTTCAAGTGCTGCAAAATGAGGTCTGTGTGCATGTAGAGATATAAGCACAAGAAGAAAACAACATATTGCATTTTGCCTTATTGTGCTTCACAGTCTGTTGTGTGTGTGTTTTTTTACAAATTGAAAGCAAGACCCTCAACCAGCAAAAAGATTACAACACACTTTATTGCGATACTCACTTTATTGTGGTGGTGGTGGTGGTGGTGGGCGGCCTGGAACCCATCCTACGGTATCTCCGAGAAATGCTTGTATACCGTCATCTACTTTTGTTCAGGAACAAATGTATCTGTATACAGGAGGTACTTACAAATATTAGATAATATTTGTCAGGCTCTTATTGTGTGCAGCACTAGGCTCATTTCTCTCACACCTAAATGATGGCATTTAGTTCTCATAACACTGTAAGGTAGGCACTTGTTTAATTGATGAGGAATCAGCAGCCTGGGAAGGTTAGGAAGCCTGCCCAGGGTGTATTGTGGGTTAGAAGCAAAACTGGGACCACACCGGAAGCCTGCCGTCCCAGCCACCATGCTGGATGTGCTTCCCGTTAGCACTGATCCGCTGAAGGACTGTGAGGTGGGGTGGGGGTTATTTAGTGGGGACGCCATATGAGACTCTTACGTGAGACGGGTACTGAGCTAGATCGCTTCCAGGTCCTTCCTGCACTCCGAATTTGCGTCCAGGCTGCGGGAGCCTTCTGAAAGTGTCGCTTCTCGGTACAGGACCCCGCCCTCTCCCCACCCAGGGCCTCCCCACCCCATGATGCTATTCATTTTTTAAAATATATTTCATTGATTTTTTACAGAGAGGAAGGGAGAGGGATAGAGAGTTAGAACCATCGATGAGAGAGAAACATCGATCAGCTGCCTCCTGCACACTCCCTACTGGGGATGTGCCCGCAACCCAGGTACATGCCCTTGACTGGAATCGAACCTGGGACCCTTGAGTCCGCAGGCCGACGCTCTATCCTCTGAGCCAAACCGGTCAGGGCAGATGCTATTCATTTGGATTCAGAGGGCAGTTGGGCGACTTTGCTCGCGGACTCCTCGCTAGCTCTCGGGAACTTGACGGGTACTTGGTCCTTAGACTTCCCCTTGCCCTCACAGCACATGTAGAACAGAATGGCCGCAGTTCTGACTGCTAGGGTGACCTTGGTCTTCGGTTCACATTAAACATTAGCTCACGTCGCCTCAGGCCTGGAACCAATGTACCCAGAAGAACTTTACAAAGGGACAGCGATGTTGAAACAGTGTAAGGGCAAACAGGAGGATTCCAGGCGCTGTCGTCTAAAGTCCCTATTTGACTCGTCGTTTCTCCATCCCATCTCTGGCTCGTTCCTCTCTGAACTGTCCGCAGCCGCCTGTGCCTGAGCATGCCAGCCTCCCGTTGTTAAAGGCCTCTGATTCAGTCCGTGTGTGTGAAGCCTCTCACTTTATCTCTGAAGAGGTCGCTTCCATGTGGTTTTAATCGCCTGGAGGGATAGTGCTGCCACCGCTGAGCCATTGGCAAAACTCAAGATCTGGAGCCCCAGACAAGGGCTTTAAGTCTCATGTTAGAAGCACAGAGGGGATTTGGTCACCAGAATTGTTAGTCGGGATTATTACATCTTACCTTCTGCTCCCCACAGTCCAACCTCGGGTGCATCAGGTTTTGGTTGATTATTTTGTATTGCTTTCTAGTGGTTTCTCCAGCCATTCCCATTCCTGAGACCTCGGTTCCCTATTGTTGCTGGGGCCGGAGGGTGCAGCAGATCTGAGAGTGGGTGAGAACGAAGGGAGAAATGCCATCTTTTAGTGCATGAAGTGGTTAAAGATATATTCTGTTTATTGCTTTTCTTGGTCGAAGCAAAAAGCAATGCAGAGTTAGGTGAGCAGGGTGTTTACTAAGGGTACAGGGCTGAAGATGTAGGTGTCTAACTGAACATCTGGAAGCTTTGGGACACGGGGCTCTGACAGCTTCCCCGTAACGAATCTGTCTCTCAAGAGTCCTTCCCCCAAAGCCCGGACACTTTTTAAACATTTGCTTCTTCGTGTGATTGCCAGCGCCTCAGGGAAGCTGACAGTTTGGGTGACTTCTACCAGCAGAACAACGTGGCCTCCACATGAGTCTGTTGTGTAACCCCCCAGCGGCCTCGGAGCCCAGGCGCACGCTCTCGCTCTGAGGAGGCGGGAGAAGGGGGAGCCCATCCAGGCGGACTGTGGGGGAGGAGGGGACACCCAGCAGCGGGGGCCACCCTGTGCTGCAATCGCAGCCTAAACCAGATCCCTGGAAAGCGAGTGTCTTGCTGCCTGTGTGTGTCCCTGAGTAACCACGGCCCCCACCCTCCAAGGTGGGATGTTGACCTTGGGCAGCATGGAGTCTGGCTGCAGAGCCCGCAGAGTGTCTCTTCCACGGGGTCTCCGCAGCCTTTCCCACCACTGACAGGTGCCCAGGCGGGGGGTCAGAGCTGAAGCCGGAAACCCCTCCAGGTGAGGCGACCCCTCCCAGGAAATGGACTCCTCCCCTTTTCTCACATGACGTGCTGGCACTTTCACTTTTCCATATATAGGGTCACTCAGGAGCCAGCTCTGGCCAGTCCAGGTAGCGACACTGCCACCTTCAGTCCCTCCCTTCACAGCATCCTCGCCTTGCTCTCGAATGCTCACCAGCAGTTAGGCGGGAGTGACCCCTGCGCTTCTGCCAGCCACAGGCCTGTTGGGTTTAAAGAAAAGAGAAAAACTCAAAGTCACAGCATTAAACGGTTGCCTTGAGGAAGCTGAGCGGAGACCTGTGAGAAGATGAACGGACCGGTGGATGGCTTGTATGACAGCTCTCTCAGTGAAGAAGGGGCCTTCATGTTCACCTCGGAATCCGTAGGAGAGGGGCACCCCGGTGAGTAGGCTGTACCGGCCCGACGTGACCTGGACCGAGGGAGTCACTTTTGCTACAGGTGTTAGTGACTCTCCGGGCTCTCTGGAGGAACACTGTGAAGTATTTTTTTACTCTATTTGTAGTTTCGTAAAACAGATCATCACATGCCAATGAAGCATTGCAAGTGAATGAAGCTGAGGGTTCCTGCCGCCACCACCACGGGCATCAGCCCTCAGCGTGGGGGCGGGGGGGGGGGGCTGCAGCAGAGACCACCCAGTTGGTTGACTAAAAATAGTCAGGGACATAAAATTATCATCAGTACAAACATTATATGTGTATATATATATATATATATTAGTAAATCTTTAACTTATTATCAACGAGCAGCTTAAGTCAACAGAAAATGTTCCCTCAAACAAGACCGAGGGTCACCAAGTTTTTCGTGTAAAGCACATGTAGCTTAGGAAGACGCGGCAGTGCATCCTCTGTTGGGATGGAGCTCCAGGTTCTGGAAGTCTCCGGTGTGTTATAGAAGAAACAGGAAGAAAATTCAAGCGTTCTTTTGGTGCCTGAAAAGTAGGTGGGCTGTGAGTTGGGGAACCGAGAGAGGCTTCCTTGGTGACCGTGGAGACCAGGATCAGAGCCTCGGTGTTTAGAGGAATGGTTCTCAAACTCCGGGGTAAAATGCAGAGTGCTGGGCCTCACCCCCAAACTCTGATTTAGTCGGTCTCGGGAAGGCTCAAAAATTTGCATTTTGGGGAGCAGTTGAAAACTGGCAATTGTTGTCAGTTTTGGCTAAAAGAAACTCTTTAAAAAAGAATTTTCTTTTTTAAAAAATGTATTTTTTATTGATTTCAGAGAGGGAGGGAGAGGAAGAGAGAGACAGAACGTCAATGATGAGAGAGAGTCAATGGTTACTGACTTCGAGCCCTGACCTCCTGGTTAATAGGTTGTCGTTCAACCCCTGAGCCATGCCCACGGGCAGAATTTGCATTTTTAGTAAGTTCCCAGGAGATGCTGCTGCCTTGAGTGTGGGAATCTTACTTTGAGAACCATTGTTCCAAGAAAACCCTGGGGCTAGACACACTGATTTATGTATTTAAGCACTTCTTCAAAATTCATTGGACCAGTTGAAGTTTTTGGTAACTCATCACCAAGTCTACTTTTTTTTTCTTGTTCTTGTTCTTCCTCAAAGAGATTTAACTTCTGTACCTTGTAACTCAGCTTTAAATATCTCAATACACTACTCCTTCCATATGCTTTAGCCAGTGGTTATCAACTTGGGGTGATTTTATCCCCTTTCTCCCAAGGACACTTCAAAATGTGTGAAAACATTGGGGATTGTGACAACCAAGGTGGGTTTGTAATGGCCATTTAATGGATAAGAGGCCCGACATGCTCCTATATGTCCCGCATACACAAGTCCATCTCCCCACAACAAAAAATTTTCGAGCCCTAAATGTCCACAGTCGCGCTGTTAAGAAACCTCGTGACTTAATTCAATGTAAATCATCTTTTTTTATTATGCACAATTTTACAAAGTTTCTAGGTCTACCGTACTCATAATCTCTGCTTCATTGCTATGTCTGGCAAAGTCTGGACAGCTCCCTGGCTTTTGAAAGCCAAATATAGGTTAGGATTTGCTCTGCCCGAAGGAAGTGGGTGGTTTGGCATGCAGTGGCCAGTGGTCCCAGGGCACACACAGCAAGGTGCTCGGTGGACAGAGAAGGAAAATTCCAGCCGATCAATTGGCTGTTTGTCTACTGAGTGGCAGACTAGAGTTTGTCTGATTCTCCTTTCACTTGCCACTAAAAATTAACTGTCCACGTAAGTCAGTCAGCTTCCACTAAGGTTTGGTGACTTTTTGTTTGTTATTCCAGTGCTAAATTCCTCTCCACCAGAAAGATAAAATTAATGCTTCTTTTTCAACTTCCAATAAAACCAACTATTAGCTATCTTAAGGCTACTAAGTGATAACAATAAAAATTTCCAAAGCCGAAAGAAACAGTTCTGAAGGGCCTCCTTAGATGTTATCTTAGTTTGTCAAGCTATCTTTTAAAAAAATATATTTTTATTTATTTCAGGGAGGAAGAAAGAGAGAAGAGAGATAGAAACATCAATGATGAGAGAGAGTCATTGCTCACCTGCCTCCTGCATGCCCCCAACTGGGGATCGAGCCTGCAACCCAGACATGTGCCCTGACCAGGAATTGAACCGTGATCTCCTGGTTCATAGGTCAACGTTCAACCACTGAGCCACACTGGCCGACTGTCAAGCTATCTTGATACCCTTGCTCAACTCCAGCTTTATCCCTAATACCCCTTATCCCATTTCTCTGTGTGCGTTGGGAACATGTGACCCATGTCCTTTAAGTAGCAGAGTCATCACGATCGGCTCCCAAGAGTCCTGATGGGTCAGCCTAACGTGGATGTTTGAGCAGCAGGACGCCTTCCTTGGGAGGGTGTGCAGAGGCTGCGATTCAGACAAACTTAGATTTACAAGCATATCTGCCAGTGGCAGGAGGATAGAAAAACTCAAATGTATGGTTATTTTTCTTTTTAAAAGTTTTAAAATTACAGTTGACATTCAATAGTATATTAGTTTCGAGTGTACAGCATACTGGTTAGACATTTATATAACTTACTAAGTGATCACCCCGGTAAATCTAGTATCCATCTGACCATACATAGTTGTTACAATATTATTGACTATATTCCCCATGCTGTACTTTCCATCTTCATCTGTAACTACCAAGTTGTACTTCTTAACACCTACCCCTTTTTCACCCAGTACTCTACCCCCTCTCATCTGGCAGCCATCAGTTTGTTCTCTGTGTCTATGAGTTTATTTCTGTTTTGTTTTTTGAGATTCCACATATTAGTAAAATTATATGTTATTTGCCTTTCTCTGTCTGCTTATATCACTTAGCATAATACCCGCTAGGTTCAAACATGTGTTTAATAGCACTTTCTGCAAGGAAAAATTGGGGAATTTACCTTTAATAACAAATTGACATTTTTAATTACAGAACGTATAATGTGCTTTTGAGAGTAGAATTGCTTGATTCTGGATCCAAGTTCTTAATTTAAAAACTTAAAAAAAGAGAGAGAAACCCAAGGAAACTTTTGGAGGTGATAGATATGTTAATTACCTTTATGTGGTAATGGTAACATGCATGTATACATATGTCCAAACTCATAAAATTGTACACATTAATTATACACAACATTTTTATAGACCAATCATGTCTCAATAAAACTGGAAAAACCTTATTAATTTATTAAGAGCAGACTCTACGGGTATTTTGGACATTAAATGATATTAATATGTATAAATAGATAAATAGATGTTACCTTTATTTCAGAATTTGTGAGCATTGACAGTTCACAGGACCCCAAAGCAAGAGTAGATTTCTCCACAGCGCCATCTAGTGGTCTATGAGCTCACCCATGCAGAGTCTTGAAGGCAAACACAGAGTGAGGTCAAAGGTTGGCTGGTGCTGAACTCCTCAGTCCGCCTTGACTGCAGAGGTCGGCCCAGCTGTTAGAACATCTGGCCTTTAGGAGGCCGAGTGGCCGTGGGGAGGGTCCGAGAGCTGTCTGTGGGAATGTTCTGCAAATCAGCACTGATGCTCAGAGGTCCTCTCAGCCCACGGCTGGGGTGGGGCTGGGCTGGCGTGTTCTACACCACACGCTGCATCCTGTGGAACCTGCAGCACGTGCATCGGGTTGTCCCTTCTGACTTCACACCTTGGCACCTAATCTCACCGATGTTAGTAGCGGTTTTAACTTCTATGTCCAGGACTTTCCTGGGTGTTAGAATGAAAGGAATATGTTGAGGAATGAGGGACTTTTAGTTAGTAGTGTGTATGTGTGTGAATTGCTGTAGACGCTTAGAACTGGTTTTGGAATATATTTCTTTTTTTAGGGAATTCTATAATTTTATACATCATACAAAATTAGGCAGAAATGGGAAAAAATAACTTCTTACATTTAAAACAGTGTCCTTTTAGGCAGAGTTGCTATGCAAACTGACAGAATAGCAAATTCTTTTAGCATTTCATTTGTTGTACCTAATATTTCCATGATTCCTTCACGTGTTCGTTCTTTTCCAGATAAGATCTGTGACCAGATCAGCGATGCGGTGCTGGATGCCCACCTCCAGCAGGACCCCAATGCCAAGGTGGCCTGCGGTAAGAAGCGCCTGGGCCCTTCGCGGAGCCCTACGGGCAGCCTGAGTCCTTTGCTGAGGCGAAGCCCTCACCACAGCAGAGTCAGGAGGGCCCCGAGTGATTAGGGCGAGTCCTCTCACTTCACTGAGGGACAGTGCGTGTGGCTGAATGAGGGCCTTGGCCACTGTCACTGCGTAGGCGTGCCCACCATGGAGATCACAGCCTGCTGTCCTCCTGTTGGTGCCCTGGCCTGTCTGCTGCACTGACCGTCTGTCCCTCTCCAGTGCCACCCTGGCCCCTGGATTGAGGACTAGGTGTCCCTCTGAGGGTAGACTTCACGCCGACATCTTTGTAAACAGCTCAGATTCTCTGTTCAGGATCCCACTCCCTGAAGCCTGCAGTGGAGGTTAGCAGCAGGGGCGAGAGAGCGTCGCGCAGGCTGAGCGCATCCTTTAGGCCAACTGCGTGCAGTCGTGTCTCCTTTTAATCCACACGGCAGTCTTCTTCTTCGCCTCACCTAACAGTCGAGGAGACAGACAGGGAGGCTGAGTTGTTCAAGGTCACACGAGTAGTAAGTGTGATACGAAAACTTGGTGCAAAAACTCAGGTGTAACCAGTTCTTTCCGAAGTGTAGTTCTCGGGGCATTGAAGGTGGTCAGCAACCGCGCTGGAATTCACTCCTTTTATTAGCGTTGCTATTGCTATTTCCCGTCTGGTAAGGTTCGCTGTGAGTCTTTATCAGCACGGGAGAGGTCTAGCCATTGGGCGTCCCTGTGCTGGCGCTGGCCACTCCCTTTGTCCTTCCCTTCCAGAGACGGTGTGCAAGACGGGCATGGTGCTGCTGTGCGGGGAGATCACCTCCATGGCCATGGTGGACTACCAGCGGGTGGTGCGGGACACCATCAAGCACATTGGCTACGACGACTCTGCCAAGGGTAAGGCAGGGCCCGGACTCCGCGGGAGGCCCCCCAGGCTGTCACATCAGAGGCTTCTGGACGGGCACAGGCCACCCGGGGAGAGACAGTCCTAGGGGCGCCTGTCGGGGACCAGGGGTCAAAGCCTGGCAGCAGTAGGCAGCCCAGTGACCGCCCACGGAACCGCCCAGTCCATCCATCGTAACTCTGGCCTTGTTTAGTGTCCTGCCCTCTTGGAGCTTTTGGAAGAGAAAGAACTCTGAGGAAAAGGAGCTGCCCTCCGCCGGGTCCTGTCCTCGGCTGGCACTGGCGCTGGTCTCTGTGTCCTCTTAACTGCTTGAGGGCCCTGCTGTGCTTCTACGCAGATGAGGAAATCCGGGCTTCAAGCTAAACGGTTTCTATGAGGTGACAGTCAGTGCGTGGCTGCCCCTCTTGGGCCTCCCGTGTTTCTGCTAAACTGTGCTGCTGCCCATTATGGACAAGAAGAGGACTTAACCCAGAACTGGTCCTGGGAGCGGGCGACGGAGGCAGGCAGTGTGGGAGCCTAAGCCCAGGGAGGGGCACAGGCCCTGGCAGGAGTGGAGCAGGAGCAGTGACCAGGGGCGGGCGAGAGCCGAGGGCACTGAAGCCTGCGGCGGGCAGGCCGGGAGGCCCCTGCAGGGCATCAAAGGGCGGGTGAGGGCCCGATGCTGAGGGCCTGTGCACAGCGCCGGCCCACTTACTGGCTGTCAGGGTGACGTGGGCATCTGCGTGGGTCAGGGCAGGCTGGGTGCCTGTGGCACCTTTCTAAGTGAGAGACCCACCCCACTTTCCCAGATCACGTGACGCCCTTGGTTGGTTTTCAGCGTTAAGAAGAGTCATTATGTAGACAGTGATTAGGCCAAATGTGAGATGTTTATTGCAAAATGGTGAGCCCTTGGCAGCTCTCTAAAGGTTGTTCATAGGTCGATGCCTTTAGAATCGGTCACTGGGCACAGGAGGCGGCACAGGACAGAGGTGTCCTTTGGCGGTAGGGCCTCGCCTGAAGCATGTGCACACACCATGGATTGGGTCTGCGTCGTTGGCTTGTTTGTTTGCTTTAGCTGGCCCCCTCTGGCCGCGTGGACAGGAGAGACTGGAAAGAGGGTGGCAGCCAGTTTGTCACTAGTACCTGACCCTTTGGCGGGGCCGTTTGCTTTAGCTCCTCAGTCACGGGGTCCTTGGGGTGAGGCCTGCGCGTTGGAGGCCCCACAGGGAGAAGAATGTGCTGTCTGCGCACAGTGCTCCCTCCTGCGGCTCCGCGGCTGTGCTGCTGCGAGCCCAGACTCCCCTGCCCAGGCCCCGGCCGGTGCCACCTGCTTCCACCTCTGTGCCCGCCGAGCGGCAGGGCGGGCAGCCAGGGCTCCGCTCCGCAGGTGTGGCTTTTCCCTCGGGACCGCATCTCAGGATGAGAGGCCTCAGGGCTGGGAGCCTCTGAACAGTCAGGGACACGTATTTGTTCAGTGTGTTTAATACACATGCTCCTCGCATTGCAACGGGGTGACGTCCTGATAAGCCGGCCCTAAGCTGAAGGCATCGAAAGTCAAAATCACTTAGTACAGCTAACCTGTGAGCGTCCCCGGTTGCCTCGCCGGCCGCACACGGCCCAGAACACCTACAGTGGCCACGCTGGGCAAATCGTTTAACAGCGGCTACACTGGAGAGTGTGGGTTGTTGACCCTCCTGATCGCGTGGCTTCCTGGGGCTGAGGCTCGCCGCCCAGCATCTGAGAGACTATGGTACTGAATATCGACAGGGAAAGATCAAGGTTTACAATTCGAAGTATGGCTTCTACGAAATGCGTATCGCTTTGGCAACATCGTGAAGTTGAAGACTCCCAAGTCGAGGCCCGTATTTGGGTACTTGGATTAGGCCAGGGGTGGGCAAACTTTTTGACTCAAGGGCCACAATGGGTTCTTAAACTGGACCGGAGGGCCGGAACAAAAGCATGGATGGAATGTTTGTGTGAACTAATATAAATTCAAAGTAAACATCATTACATAAAAGGGTACGGTCTTTTTTTTTTTTTTTTTTAGTTTTATTCATTTCAAACGGGCCGAATCCGGCCCGTGGGCCGTAGTTTGCCCATGGCTGGATTAGGCCCATGTCCGGCTTTGGGTGGCAGGGTTGGCAGGGCCCGGGTTCCCTCGTGCAGTCATCCAACCTGGGACCTGGGAGGTGCCTCTGGGAGCAGCCCCGGGGCAGGCGTGAGTCACCCATCGCGCTTCAGGGGAGCAGCTGGGGCTGCTGCTGGTTCCCGCACAGCAGTTCTGTGAGGGTGTGTGTGTCTAATCGAGCTGTGACGTAACACAGTGCAGTGCGCAGTGCAGGACTCCCTTTGGCTAAAGAGTCTTACGTGATGGTAAGGACACTGGGCCTTCCCCATTCTGGCATTGGCTCTGGGCCCAGGCAGGTCCCAGCTAACTGGAGACCCCCCGACCCCCACAAGTGCACGCCAGGAACTGAACGTCCCGGTAGCTCGGTGGCTGGCAGCCGCCCTGTGTCTGATGTGTCCCCACTTGGCCTGCTTCCCTTCTGCCCAGGCTTTGACTTCAAGACCTGCAATGTGCTTGTGGCGCTGGAGCAGCAGTCCCCAGACATCGCCCAGGGCGTCCATCTGGACAGAAATGAAGAGGACGTCGGTGCTGGAGACCAGGTGAGAGTGCGGAGCCCGGGCGCTGGGGCAGGACGCGGGCAGTGCGGCCGCTCTGGCCCTGCTCTGCCCTGTGTTGAGGAGCTGGCAGGGAAGTTCCTGAATAACGGGTTAATCACACTATGGGGTGACCCCTCCTCCTGGGGGACCGCAGGGAGCTGCACGCCCCTACTTCAGGGCAGCGACGTGAGGGCGCCGCGGGCTGTGGGAGGCTGGGGTTGTTGATGCCAATTTGGGCTGTCTCCCCTCTTAGGAGGTTGGGTGGCAGGGACCGGGCCATCCCCTCCACAGGGCCCAGCGCGAGTGCTGCGTGTGCGAGGCACCCGAGTGAGGTTGAGGTTGGAGTGCAGCGGAGGGTTCGGTCTGAGGACAGCCGCCCTGGTCTGAAGCGGGTGTGGCTCAGTGGGCTCTCTCCCTGCTGTAGGGCTTGATGTTCGGCTACGCCACTGACGAGACGGAGGAGTGCATGCCCCTCACCATCATCCTTGCTCACAAACTCAATGCCCGGATGGCAGAGCTGAGGCGCTCGGGGGTGCTCCCCTGGCTCAGGCCCGACTCGAAGACTCAGGTGGGTCTCTCCTTTGCCTGGTTCCAGACACACACTTCAAGCTCCCCATCCTCTCATTCCTGTTAAGGCCAAAATGTGCAGTCTGGACACAAAGAATTGTGGATTTTGAAAAGAGTATTTATTTGAAAAATCTTCAGCTCTAGATGTTTTCTCCCCCTATTTTATTACGAAAAATTTCAAAGGTACCGGAAAATGGAAAGAAAGTTTTTAAGGAAAAAAAAATTGTTGTTTTCCTTCTCGGCATATGTTGACTCTGGTAATGTAATTCCCGTTCCTGCCACAAACTTCTGAACGGGTTTCAAACTTTTGGTCACTGCCCTGCCACTAATACAGGTCTCCGCATCGTGAGCAAGGTCTGGACGCGCCTGAGCAAGGATCGTCTGCATCTGTCTGGGCCTTTTCCTTTCTTTCTCATAAAAACACCTTCTCTTTGCTGTTCCTGCCTCTGGCCCTTGGGCCCTGGCCACTGGGCTCCCCGCAGAGTGAAGATCCCCACGGAGGTCTGTATTCGAGGCCCGCGGTGATGCCAGCACTCGCACACCTGGAGGCCTCCTGTCCACCTTCCCTGTCCACCTCCTCCTGTCCTGGGGGCTCCCTCCCCTGGCTCCTCTTCCGCATCCCAGTGGGTTCATGGCTCTTCTTCCACCCTTGCTCCCCTCTGTCTGTGCTAATGGACCCACCTGGGCTCACTCAGCTCCCTATCTTCCACCTGCAGTCCTCTCCTAACCACCCCCCCACTTTTCACTCGCCCTGCAAACCAATGTGCCCAGGAGCCTGCTGTGTGCCGCCTGGGCCGGGAGTGAGGCCCACTCTGGTACCCAAGCATCCTGTGTGCGGGTGTGGGTCCCCTGACGGAGCCTCCCGGCCCCTGGACCCCCAGGCCGCTGCACTGTGGGGCACTGTGCCTGCACCCGCTGCGAGGCCTTCTCCTCCCCCTCCTGGTAGAGGAGGTTCCTCACCTCACCTGCGCTGACTGAACAGGATGAGTCTTTCCACCTGAGCAAACTCCTCCTGCTGATACGGGAGTTGAGTCGCAGCACGAGGCTATTTTTGCAGCTGGTCAGGGGTGTGTTTTCCGTGGTGCATTTTCCCCACACGATGAGATAAGAGCCCTGCTTGAGCCCCGAGCTCTGTGGGTCTGCAAGGACGCCGCTGGGGCTCACGGCTGAGGGGAGGTGGGGAGCAGGGGCAGAGGAGACGGGCCTCAGCTGCCCCTTGGAATGCGAGCCTTCTCCTGCGGCCCGAAGGGCAGATTTGGCCCTAGAGCCAGTAGGGCCCCCCCTTCTGAGAGCCCCCAACTCCAGTCCCTCCCACAGGGCCCTGAGTGTGCACAGCCCAGCAGTTAAGGGTTGCTTCAGTCCAGAGATGTTGGTGTGCATCGCCCGCTCACACGATGCCATGTGGGCAGGGTTCCTTCTCTCCCTTCCCTGACCTCACCCTGTTGCTCTTTGGACCAGGCAGGACGCAGAGTGGGAGTGTGACACAAGTGCAGTGTTGCATGGACATCCGCGGGCCTGGGGCTGGCAGACACTGGCTGCAGGCACAGCCCCAGGAGGCCCTGGGGTGGGAGCAGTGCTGAGCCTGCAGCCAGTGTCTCTACCAGGGCCCCTGGCATAGCTTCACTCCTGCAGGCCCCCACACGCCAGAGCCCCTCGGGGCACTGCTCTTGTGGGTTCACACTGACTGGGTAGCAACGGGGCCTGTGGCTCCAGCATAGCCCTGAGGGTCTTAGTGACAGCTTCCTGCTGGGCAGAGCCCCACCAGGCCACACAGCTCCCGGTTAGAACCTGGCTTTGCTGGCTGTGTGACCTTGACCACGGCATTTATGTTCTGGACCTCAGCTTTTTTGTCTTTAAGACGGGCTGGTAACAGCCTCTTAGAGCTTTCGGCATGGTTCCTGGCATACAGTGCATGCTCGGGCCATGCCCGATTCTTTAACCAGCTTCGTCTGCCGCACTCACCTCTCCTCCCTCTCACTTGCCAGGCCCAGCTGCCCTGGCTGCTCTCCGCCTCACAGCCCGGCCAGGGGGGGACGCCAGGCTCTCCTGCTCACTGAGGTGTCAGGAAAGGACGGGACAAGCGTCTCGTCTGTGCTGCTGTGGGAATGGCACGGGCTTTGGACCAGGCAGAGCAGGGTTTGGCTCTTCGGCTTTTCTCTGATGAGCGTGTGGCTTCAGACAAGTGGCTTCACTTCTCAGAGCCGTGTTCTCATTTGTGAAATGGAGCGCACAAGGCCTGCCGGCTGGAGTGGCTCACAGAGTAATTGGTCCTGCACAGAACGGGCACAGCCTGGCCTCGCTGGCGGCAGTGATCCTGGCTCTGTCCCTGTGGCCTGATCTGGAGGGTGCTGTGGGCAGTGCCACCCGCCGGGTGCTGTCCGCTTCCCTCTCATTTGCCAGAACACCCAGAGCTGGCAGCTCCCTCTGCCTCAGCCAGTAAGTCACTGGCCCTGTCTGCCTCCCGAGCTCCTCCCTGAGAGGCTGGGAGAGCTAGCCGTGGCCCGCAGACTCCTGTGTCCTTGGAAGGAGCCAGAATAGCTTGGCCCTGGTACATAAAGGATCAAGGGAGGGCTTTGGCCAGGGGACACTTGTTGGCACCCAGAACCCTCTGAGATAGCAGTAAAGGGGTCCAGTGGGTCATAGAGAGACAACTGTGTAAACCCCGAGTCTCCAAGGGGCACTAATGGTGGCCACAGGTGGGACTAGCTTATGCCTGATGCCCAGCCATCGCATAGCACTAGGCAGCCATTCAGATACCAGATGCGTCAGATGAGCTTTCCTGCAGGCCTTTGGAAGACAGCAGGCCCCTGGCTCCTGGGAGCCCTGGCTGCTCTGTGCCCAGCAGTGATGTGTCCTCCACTCAGGGCAGGGCCTCACGAGTCTCCTGCCCTTCTGACCGACAGGTGACAGTGCAGTACATGCAGGACAACGGCGCGGTCATCCCCATGCGCGTCCACACCATCGTCATCTCTGTGCAGCACAATGAGGACATCACGCTGGAGGACATGCGCAAGGCCCTGCAGGAGCAGGTGATCCGGGCCGTGGTGCCCGCCAAGTACCTGGACAAAGACACCATCTACCACCTGCAGCCCAGCGGGCGCTTTGTCATCGGCGGTCCCCAGGTGCGCCATGGTCTCTGGATGAGGCCCTGGTTTGTCTGTTCCTGGGGTGCTCCCTCCCGGAGCACAGACTGTAGGGGGCTGTGTGACTCAGCCAGGTCTGGCCTTGGACAACTGTGAAGTCAGCTCCCTCTCTGTGAGGCTTGCTGTGTACCTGTCAGTACCTGAGGGACGGGGATGTGTCCCCAGGATTCCTCCACCTGTGCTGCCTGGCCCTCCCACTCCAGACAGCCCATCCTTTTTTGTTGTTGTTAATCCTCACTTGAGGTTATTTTCCCGTTGATTTTCAGAGAGAGTGGAAGGGAAGGGGAGACAGAGAGAGAAACATCTATGTGAGACACATCGATTGGTTGCCACGTTGCCTCCACCATGTACCCCGACCAGGGCTGGGGATCTAGCTTTGCAACCAAGGTACATTCCCTTGACCGAATCAAACCTGGGACCCTCCAGTCTGAGGGTCAATGCTCTAACCACTGAGCCAGACTGGCTAAGGCCAGACAGCCTATTCTTGATGCCATGCTTGCCCAAGAGGCTGCTGCCTCACCTGCTAATGTGCTAACTCGCATCGCAAATGACTGACCTTTACCAGGTGGCGCTCACAGGTCGTTGCCACAGGCCCCCTTCAACTCCTGAGGGCACCGAGGTGGGCAGTTTATTATGTGGACACTTGCTGCCCCCTCCCTCCTGCCCCGCGGGAGCGAGGCCACGGAGATTGGTATGGCATCTGTGTGAGGCTGCCGGCCACTGTCGGGGCCTCAGCTGTGGCTGTGCTGCCACAGAGCAGAAGCCCCACATCAGGCCCTGTGACCAGGCGAAGTGCAGGAGCAGTCAGAAAGAGAGGCCATGCCGCTTGTGTGTTCTTGCAGGACCTCTCCAAGGCTAGAAACATGAGTGTGGATGTGATCTCTAACAGGGGGGGTAGCAGGCACTCTTCTCTAATCATTTAACACAGAGCCCTGGCGTCTCCACTGCCGGGTGTTGCCCAGAGCAGACATGGGAGGAAATGGGCGCCATGGCGCTTACGGGGTGGCACCAGCGAGGCCCTGGCCCGGGTGTGCTGATTACAGCACCGTTGCCTCCTGCAGTTGGATTTCTGCACTGTGATTGGCTCATGAAGCAGAGGCAGTGGGGGCTGGCTGCCATCCCAGCAGGCTCATCGTTTGCACTTTCTGATGAGGCTCTGACGGTTTACTGACTTCCAGCTGGTCAGTGACTGGTCTGAACTGGAGCCCGGGTGTCTGGCCAACTCCAAGCGAAGGAGTTTTTGAAACATGCCCCTGGGCCACCGCAGGGCACCCTTTCCCAGCGGTGGTTCCGCCCATCACAGTGCCTCAGTGTCCGCTTCCCAGGCCCTGCGGCTCGGCTCTCATCTCTGTTTCCCGCTCTCCCCCTGCAGGGGGATGCGGGCGTCACTGGCCGGAAGATTATCGTGGACACCTACGGCGGCTGGGGGGCGCACGGTGGCGGGGCCTTCTCCGGGAAGGACTACACCAAGGTGGACCGCTCGGCGGCTTACGCTGCCCGCTGGGTGGCCAAGTCCCTGGTGAAAGCAGGGCTGTGCCGGAGAGTGCTTGTGCAGGTGGGTCCCCGCGCCCCCGGCCCCAGCATGCGGCTCTGGGGGTCGTGTGGGGCACTGTGACCAGGACCCTGAAGCCCGGGGAGAGGATAGAACCTCAGGGAGAGGGCCATGTACAGAGCCTGCCCACCTCGAGGACAGCAGGGCTACTGGGCAGACGGTGTGGGAAGTGTGTTGGCGAGAGGAGCGTGGTGCGTGGTTCCAGCTGCCCTTCCTGAGGATCTGGGGTTTCTTTGGGGGGCAGAGCCCTGCCCACCGGCTTTGCTGCCTGACCCTTGTCTCCCCCGGAAGGTTTCCTACGCCATCGGTGTGGCCGCGCCACTGTCCATTTCCATCTTCACCTATGGAACCTCGCAGAAGACCGAGAGAGAGCTGCTGGACGTGGTGAACAAGAACTTCGACCTCCGGCCTGGCGTCATCGTCAGGTAAGTCCACTGCCCTGCGCTTGTGGGCAGGACAGCTCAGCTCAGCGCGAAGGGAAGCAGGAGGAAGGACGTGCAGCCCCAGGAGAAGGGGGTCTTTGAGCCTTGGGCCCAGCACATGCACACCCAGGAGCAGGGGGTCTGGAGCTCAGGTTGAGGGGCCGCATGAGATCCTGCGGGCCCAGCAGAGGCCAGCTCCAGGTGGGAGGCCTCAGGAAAGGGAGAGGCTGAGTGGCTAAGGATTCAGGCAGCAAGTCTAGTCTCTTCTGTCCTCACTTCTAATGCCATCCCTGCTTTCTAGAGCATGCTAACTTGGCGTTGGTCTGGGCCAGGTCAGTGGGGTGCAGAGGAGAAAGGCACCACGGGGCTAGAGTGCACTCCAGGCCCCTGAGCGGGGGTTTCCTGAGCCTCTGAGCTGCTTCCCAGGAGCCAGTGACAGTGACAGCCACCCCACAGACACGGTGTCGTGTAGACAGGACATTTAGGAGAAATGACTTGAGTGGTGACATTCCTTACAAAGACTGTGCTAGGCTGCTACTCCTGGGTCTGAAATTCGTAGAGAGACTCTGTTTCCTTCCCGCTGAAATGACCCTTCCTTCTGGGGCCTCGCAGGGACTTGGATTTGAAGAAGCCCATCTACCAGAAGACCGCGTGCTACGGCCACTTTGGAAGAAGCGAGTTCCCGTGGGAGGTTCCCAAGAAGCTTGTGTTTTAGAGCCGGGAGCTGGCCTGGCCCCGGAGGCATCTGGGCGGCCGCGTACGTCTGTTCCAGGACCCCAGCTCCCAGGTCTCCCAGACCGAAGGCGCCGTGTGTGGCCAAGAGGGTGCCTTTCCCCACGCTCCCTCCTGGCCCTTGGACTTAGCCCTGTTCGTCATCATCACGAATGGCAGGAAGCAGGCAGCTTCCCGGTGCTGAGGACAGTCACGGGGTTCCCCTACCTCTCCCTCAGACCAAGGCGATGCTTATTTAGTAGAAAAACCATCCCTCCAGGAGTTAATCCCCGCCCTCAACCCCCACCCCCACCCCCACCCCCCAGCACAGGCCCTGACTGGCTCCTGCTCACTGTCTCCTGACGGTAGCCAAGGTCAGTGAATCTCCCAGCTCTCCGGCCAGCGCCCTGAGCTAGGGTCCTCCGCCCCCTGGCCAGGCTGTGACAGGCACAGGGCAGGGCTGACATGGTCTGAGCTAACTAACCACTGGTGCCATCTCTTCCTCAGTCCACATGCTAGGAAGCATCTTCGTCACCCCATTTATAAGCAGGGCGATGACACATAGACCATCCAGGGAGCTTTCACACGGTCCCACAGCCACAGCGTCAGGAGCCTGGGCCCCACCCCCCAAGCTCGTTCCAGAGCCAGGTCTGAGCCGTGGGGACGCAGAGTGCAGCGAGGCTGGGCCTTTGGCCTACCGACGCGAGGTTGCTGCGAATCAGGGGATTAGCCACCGGCTCTTGGGGAGCCCTGGGCAATGACCTGCAAAGTCAGGGCAGAAACAAAGCGGTTCCATTTGCCTCATTGCTACCAGGAGACGGTTCAGGGTGAGCTGGCTGGGCTGGAGTCTGGAGTTAAGAGGCAACCATATAACCCAGCCCCTGATGCTCAGGCTCAGGCAGGGCTGGGCTGTGTGGGCCTTGGGCCAGTGGCCTGAGTCCAGTCCAGTCCCAAGTCCCACATGTCTCATGTTCAGTGTGACCTTGGGGGCAGGACTTGAAGCCCAGTGGTGGACAAGTTGGCCGAGATGTCATGGGAGATTCCATGTTGTCAGGTGGCTTCTGGGGCGGCAGGTCCACTCCCGAGGAACCCAAGGCGTCCTCAGTGCGACAGGGTCTTAGAAGTTGTCTGCTCACCTGCCTCTCCATCCATGGCCAGTACCCCCCACCCACCCGTGCTCAGCCTGGGCCTCTGGCACCACCCACCCACCTGTCCTCAGCCTGGGCCTCTACCTTCATCCCAGCTCCCAGACCACAGGCTCAGGGAGGGCCTCCATGGGGACCGGGCTCCTTTCCGGGCACACGGAGCTGGCTCTGGCGGGGCAGCAGCCGGATGCCTCTCCTGGCGTGGACAGCCTGCTCCTGGGCTCTGGGCCTGACCCAAGACCCCAGGACTTCTCTTCCCACAGGGAAAGGATGTTCCAGGGCAGGAGCAGAGCCCATTACCACCAACCCCAGAGCTTGTGGGGCCACAGGGAGCTCTGCTGAAAGCCGCAGGTGCTGTTCAGGAGAGGGAGGTGCACTTTGCAGGTGGCGGAGTTCCTCTAACTCGGGTTATATTTGAAGTGAAAATTGGAATTTTATACCTTCCTCACCCCTGGAGGAGCAAGATCTTCTTTCTCCCTGTTGTTTATACAGAGCCTATGGGCTCCTGCTGGGCAGTGAATAAAGACCAGCAGAGCAACTCTCTACACGTAGTCGTTTTTGTCTGCAAAGCCTCTGAAACCTCCCCTCCGAGTGTCGTCACCTGGTTCCCCCGTGGCTCAGCAAAGTGGGGGTCCCCCCTTGGCAGTCCCCTAAAGTGGGGCCTTCAGCTATTGGGCACGTGGCGCCCGTCCAGCACGGATTGACGTTTCCTCATCCACCAGCTGCTATGTCGTCACTGCATTGCCATAGTCACTGCATACCACGGGCCACCCAGGCACACGGCCGAGGAAACCACGTGCCTCGGGGAGAACCTGAGGCCCAAGGAGGGTTGGAAATGTGCCCAACCTCAGATAGCCAGGCATTGGTGCCCATAGTCCTGGTCCATTTTATCCTTCTGGCCCGCCTGCATATTATATACAGTAGCCTGGCATTGAGGGTGGGGGGTGAGGGCTGTATTTGTCCAATGGTTGGATGAGCAGAGTGGAGGTAGGGGCCTTTAAATGGTGCTCGCTCCCCTTTCACACATTCTGTGAGGAGAACGAGCAGGTGGTTAGAGATGGTCACGGCAGCAGCCTCCGGGGTGTGGTCCTGAGGCCCGCACACAGCAGGTGCGGAGGCGGGACCTGTTTCTTACAAGCGCACGGTGGGCAGAGGCAGCTCTGGGGAAGTGCCACGGGCCAGCTGAGGCAAAGCCTGGGTGAGGAGGCTTTGGTGAGACTCTGGCCTGAGAGAGGCTGACCCAGGGCACTGGGAAGGGCAGGCGAACAGAAATGTGACAGAGACTAGGAGAAAACCAGTCAGGAGGGTCCCTCTGTGCCCTGAGAAGCCACTACGTGAGCCATTCAGTGAAATGTGCTTCTTAGGAAGTAACACATGTTCCCCAAGCACATCTACAAACAAAAGCACTCAGAGCACATGGAATGCTTGCCTGTGGGAACGTGGTGAATGAATGGGCAGAAAGGCCAAATAATCAGTGGGAGCGAGATCTGAGCCATGAAGCCTCAGTGTCGAAATGTCAGGGAAATGTAGCAAAGGAGATGGCGAGGGAAGGCCTGTGGGGGAGGAGGAGAGTGGGGGTGTCCATGAAAGCCACGTGAAGACAGTTTCTAGGATGAAGGAGGGGCCACCTGTGTGAGATGGTCCTGATGGGTTAGATGCGTGAGGCCTCTGCCCATTGACTTTCGCGCCTCATGGAGGTCATTGGTGACCTGGGAAAGGGCAAAGTCATTAACAATACATGGTCACGTGGTAACCCTTTAGTATCTCCCATACATTCTGATTAGAGTTCAAGGGGCATGACTAAGCTGTGACTGCCCCATGTTCCTATCCATCACCCATCAGTTTACCCTCACTCTGGGCTTCATTCCCACCCCCATTCCAGACTCCCTGTCTTCCAGACTCCTTGTCTTCTTTGGCTTCCCCAAATAGGCCCAGTTATTCCTGCCTCAGGACCTTTGCATATGATATTCTCTCTGTGATACTCTTCTCCAGCCTTTGAATGGATGTTCCAGCTCATCCTGTAGGTTTCAGATGAAATTTCTCTGTTTCTGAAAAGCCCATTCCTTGATAAGCTCCCTTTTCTATTTTCAGTTTTTGGTTCAGTATTTAACAAAATGTATAAATATGTATTTCCTTGTTTAACCAGAATCTACGTAACTTATAATAAATAACTTTAGCAAGGCTCCTGGATGTAAAGTAAATATTGAAAAGTCAATTGTATGCAAATATCTACACTAATAAAAGAGAAAGATGCAAATTAACCATCACTCCGTCGCTCTGCCCCTCCACTACATGCACAAGCCACACCCATCAGCCAATTAGGAGTGAGTATGCAAATTAACCCAACTAAGATGGCGGTGGCCATGGACCTGGAGCAAGTAGGAAGCTTGGGTTGCCCCTGGTGATGGAGGAAGCCAAGCTTCCCGCCTGCCCTGGTCAGCCCTTGGCTCCGCTCAAGGCTACAAAGTTTCAATTATAGAAGACAAATAAATCCCAGAAAATAAAAGGAGAGGCCAGGAGCTTGGGTCGCCGGGGGTGTGGCCAGCCTGAAAACAGCCCTCAGCCCCTCACCCAGGCTGGCCAGGCACCCCAGCGGGATCCCCATCCTGATTTGAGACACCCTTCAGGGCAAACCAGTCGGCCCCCACCCGTGCACCAGGCCTCTATCCTATATAATAAAAGGGCAATATGCAAATTGACCCTAACAGCAGAATGACTAGGAATGACTGCTCACTATGACACACACTGACCACCAGGGGGCAGACACTCAATGCAGGAGCTGCCCCCTAGTGGTCAGTGTGCTCCCTCAGGGGGAGCTCTGCTCAGCACCAAGCCAGGCTGATTGCTACCAGTACAGCGGTGGTGGCGGGAGCCTCTCCCGCCTCCTCAGCAGCATTAAGGATGTCCGACTGCAGCTTAGGCCTGCTCCCCACTGGCAAGTGGACATCCCTGAGGGCTGCCAATGTACTGGGCTGCATATCGGGGCACGCTGTACTGGAACAGACAGATAGGAAGGTACTGACATCAGGTCAGGCCTTGAGATATGGTCTCATGGTCCCTCCTCAATATACTGTGCTCTCTGTTCCCAGAAAACATAGATAGGAAGGTGATAATGCTATACTGTGTCGGGAACAAATTGCGTAAACAAGGCTTTGTAACTTTGTAGTTTTTGCAAATAAATATGCTGTAACTCTTGCAGTCGTGGCTGCAGTTCAGCCTTTGTTTTGGCGGGGTGCTGGAACTGCAGACAGCTGGCCAGCTTAATAAAGGTTCCTAAATTTAAATTCTGAGTCAGTGGTTTATCTCGCTGAGTCAACCCATAACACCGGGCTGTGAGAGGGCACAGGCCGTGCTGAGGGACACCCCCGCCCCCCCAGTGCACAAATTTTTGTGCACCAGGCCTCTAGTCTATAATAATAAAAGGGTAGTATGGTAATTGGACTGGACAGCGGAACAACCTTCCGGACATCTGGATGTTCTTCCGGACAAAGCCAGGGTGGCGGGGGCTGAGGCAGCCAGGGCTGTGAGTGGGATCCTCCGGTGTTGGTGAGCCCAAGCGCCAGCCGCCAACCCTGCATACAGTTCCCAGGCCCCACAGTGCAGCCCCCCACCTCTGCCGACCCTGCCATCCTGGCGCCACCCTACACCCCAGCCTGGAGTCGTTCATGGGCGCCTGTGGGACCACAGAGCAGTGGCCATGGCGGAGGGCAGCCTGCTCTGCTCCTGAGGCAGCTCTCCCGGCGTCCAGGTGCAGAGCCAAGGAGGACTCGGTGCTGGCAATAACAATAGCTTCTGTTTTTCAACCGCTCACACTGTGCCAGGCTCTGCGTTGAACCCTCTGTGTGCGTTCATCCTCGAGTCAGCCCTGTGAAGTTGCCAAGATTGTTATCCTTATTTTTCAGAGGCAGTATTTGAGATTCAGAAAGGTCAAGTGACCTGCAGTCAGAAGGTGGTGAAGTCAAAAGGGAACCAGAACTTTTTTGACACCCTATCTGCTGCTGAACATAAAGCTGTGACACCCACCGAGGCCTCGCCGATGTCAATAAATCGCTCCCCAGTAGCAATAAAACAGCAGTAAAGAAGAAGGGGAGAGTGTGGATGAGAAGTGGGAAGAAAGCAATGGTGGGGCACAGTATTCACTGCAGACGCCCTAGATAGCGGACAGTTTCCGGTGGTCAGCCAGATCAGTGCCCCAGAGGCCATCGAGGATCATGAGGGAGAAGGTTACCATCCAGAACCCTCTCATAGCTCATTGTTCAAGGCAGAGGTTTTAATTTATTGTGGCTGCTAACTATTGCACAGCTGACTGGAGATGCCCTCAAGTACTTAAAACTAAAGGTGTTGACTTGGGGGGGGAAAGGGGTGTGGGAGATGCGGGAAGAGATTGGACAAAAATCGTGCACCTATGGATGAGGACAGTGGGTAGGAAGTGAGGGTGGAGGGTGGGGTGGGAACTGGGAGGAGGGGAGTTATGGGGGGAAAAAAGAGGAACAAATGTAATAATCTGAACAATAAAGATTTAATTAAAAAAAATAAAGGTGTTGAAATAAAAACTTATTCTTTCATCCCTGTTATTGACCTCAGAGAACTTTCATGGGGTGAAAAGAGCCCTCTCCAAGCTAGCCATACACGTGCGCATTCGAGTCTGGATGCAGCCCCACTTCATCCACCCAAGTGACCCTACCACCACCCACTGGTTTGCTTCAGCCAGAAACCTCAAGATCATCTTCGACTACACTTTTGCTTGACTTTAGGTGGATATAAATATTTTCACTTTTTATTATGGAAAATTTAAAAATATAGATGAAAGGAGAAAGAACAGTGTAATGAACCCTACTCATATACCCATCACTTAGTTTCAACAATTATCAACTTCTGGCCAGAGTTTATTATTATTTGACAAATATCTATGATATATGAATCATGTACCAAGTTCCAAACTAGGCCCTAGGGCTCCAAAAATGTATCAGATTTGACTGTAACCCAACATGGAGGATATAACATCTGGCCTTGGTCCTCGATGGGTGAATGAGAGTTACCCAGAAAAAGGAAGTTGTCCTTATTCATACCTTCTCTTTCAACAAATGATTATTATGTGTGAGGCACTGACCTTGGTGCTGGGAACACATAAAGAAACAAGATTGCGTTTCTACCTTCTTGACGCTTGAATAATGGGAAAGAGACATTAAACATGTAACTAGAAATGTGATGAGTATTTTTTTTTTAAAAAAATATATTTTTATTGTTGATAGTATTACAGATATTTCCCATTTCCCCCTCTTACTTTCCTTTCCCTGGCCCTTACCTACCCACCCCCAGGTCTTCGCTACTCTATTGCCCGTGTCCATGGGCTATGTGTATCCTATATAAGAAAAGGGTAATATGGGCCATTTCGTACCTGTCCTGGCACAGAATAGTTGTGAATGTAGGACACTGGTCATATCAGCGAACGAATTCTAAGTGTGTGTGTCTCTCCTGCCCCCCCGAGCTGCCCTTGCAAAGAAGTCCTGCAAGAGATGAGGGTCCTACTTGCCCTCTGGTAAGTTTTGTGCCAGGCTCAGGAGCCCAGAGATGTAAATTAATCATTCAACAGAGGTGTTTTTCAAAGCTGTGACTATTGAGGACTTATACACATTTTAGTGGTTCGACACTGCAAGTGACCGTGGGAGGGCAATGAGATGACAAATCCCATCTCCCACAGAGGTGCCAGAGGAGGTGACATCAGGTGGGGAGGGACTCAGGAGGCGTGTGCCAAGGATGGGGAGGTGGGAGCTTGGCCGTATTTTGGAGTTGGTAGTGGATGGAGGAGTGGGGGAATGAGAGGAGACTGGGTGAAAGAATTACAGGCTCAGCAGCGGTTGGGTTGAAAGGCTTGGGGTGGAAACTTCAGAAGAAATTTTCACCTGTGACAAATCCGGTGGAGAGGGTGGGACCTGGGCACAATGTAGGAAGCAGGATGACACAATAGCCAAGACACGGAAACAACCTAAGAGTTCGTCAGGGGATGAATGGACAGAGAAGATGTGGTATTGGGATATTATTCAGCCGGGAGGGGGAGGAAAATCCTGCCATTTGCAACACCTTGAATGAGCCTTCAGGGCATTATGCTACGTGGAATGTCAAACAGAGCAAGACAAATACTGTATGACTTCACTTCTTGTGGAATCTACAAAAGCTGAACTCACAGAAACAGTTGAATGGTGGTTACCAGGGCTGGGCGGTGGGAGAAATGAGATGTTGGTGCTGGGGAAACTTCCCAGGGTGGACTGGCACTAACCTCCAAAGGAGGGCGGGGCTGAGAGGTCAAAGAAAGAGGCTGACACCTTCAGAATTAAACAGTTACTAAGGGACTTAGGACAGAAGCAGAGTCTTGGGCAGTAGCTAGCTGGTGGCTCTCCACACCTGGAAGAAAAAGGGCTTGACACGGAGTCTTCCTCCCAGTGAGTCTGGGGGAGCTATGGTAGATGTAGAGGGTCTGCCAGCTGGTGCCTGGGACCTAGCAGGGGCTCAGGAAAGGACAGGGTTCCCATTAGGCCTCTCCAGGTACATAGCACCGAACCAGCTTCTGTGGACAAATAGGGACCATGAGCCAGAAGGGCCCTGGCTCAGGGCAGAGACTGTATCTATCAGACTAGTCATGGGCGAGCAGGAGAAGCAGGGGAAGTGGGGGAGAACACAGCCTGGGAGGCAGAGGGTAAGCTGGGTCTCCCATCCTATCACAGCACCTGATACCAAGGAGCCCTCAGGGGATGGTGTGTGACATTGGCCTGGGCATTATGTGGCTGCATTTTTTCATCTGGACACCAGAGAGCAGAGCTGACTCGCACATTCCCTGTGGGATAGAGGAGGGGCTCCCTCTTGGGAGTGCTGGGTGCTCCGTGGGGATCAGCCCCAGGGCTCAGGGACCTCCCTCCCTCACCAAGAATACATGAGGCCGTTCAGAGCCCCTGAGAGAGAGGTCAGGACTCTGTCCCCCATATTCCATTTTCCCAGAACAGTCCAGTCCAGTTACAATTGTTCTTCAGTCTGACTAGATTTCTCAGGGCTGTGGTGACCAGTGTCCCCCCTTGTCCCAGGGTGTTCCCTCCTTCTCCTCTGCTAGAAAAGGACTTTCTCAGGGGAAAAGATCATGCACATGAACGCCAGCCCATGCAGTGTTTGTAACCACTGTCCCCCAGCTAGGAGCTGTCCTCATGCCCATTTTACAGATGTGAGAACTGAGGCCATTGCAGGGTCACCGTTACCAATGAGGAGCAGAGCCCCAGTTGAGCACAGAGTGGAACTTGGCTTGTGTGTGCATTCTCTGTGCGCTCCCTCCCCAGCCCGCCTTGCTGTAATAATGGCTGGTGCCCTTAATGGGAGAGGGGAGGATGGCTGGGCACCTCTGAGGTGGGGAGGAGAGACTGGCATCAGGCTCCATGGGTCTGGAAGAGGGTATTTTTGAGTCTAAAATACTCCTCTTGTTGGGGAAGGGTTGCAGGCTTGGGAGCCAGCCCTTGCATGAGGTCTGGGACCCTTCGGCTCCAGGTGCCAGTCCCCACCAAGGCACAGCCTCTCATTTCTCTGGGCTCTCCAATCCCTGTTCAGGACTGACGGCTTCACCTTGATCACAGTGGGCCTCTAGGTGGGCGTGGTCCCCATGACACACCCAGCAAGGCTGCTGGTGCCCTCTCTATTGCTCCTGGGCGTGGGGAGGTCAGACATAGCCAAGCGGCACCCTTTTCCAGGGCTAATGGCCCCTCCTTAGGGGACTGGCCACTACACACACACACACGACACACATCCAGACATTATTAACACAGACGCACATGGACACATGCACAGAGTTAATATGATACATACTTGCCCTCCACACATACCCTGCCCCCAGACACAAAAGCCACACAGACATCAATTTGAAAATTACTGAGAGTAGATCTTAAATATTTTCACCACAAAAAAGAAATGGTAATTATTGGAGATGATGAGGTATTAACGCTCTGTGGGACTCATTCACCATATGTGTGTCTTAAGTCAACACCTACACTTAAACTTCAGTGTTAGGTCAGTTATACGTCAGTAAAGTTAAAAACACCTGAAACACGATGTGCTTCTCTGGCGTTTGGAAAGCAACAGGCCAGTGCTGAACATGCTGAGGGCAGAGGGAAAGGTGGGAAGGCTGTGCCGGTAAAAAAAATAAGAGACAAACAAGTAATGTGAATTTTTAAACGAACTGTCATTTTTAGGTACCAGAAATTGATTTAATTATTATGGTTTTTTAATGAAATGCCATTCATTGGAAAGGCAGCAGTGTAATATGTATGTATTTATTGAGTGTGTTAATAGTATCAGGGAATAACAGGCTCAATTATTTTCCTTCATGTTGTTGAGGTGCCCCCTAGATTCCTGAAATTAGACCTTGATCCACATATAAGCAGTAAATTACCTTGTTTATCCCTTTGTCTTTAGGTACAATTAAAGTGAACATACCCCTCTGACTGTGGGAATATTATGGCAGAGAATTTAAAGTGGATTCCAGGAGACCTGGGTAATATTCTCTCTTTCTCTCTCTCTCTCTCTCCTCCTTCTCCTCCTCCTCCTCCTCCTCCTTCTCCTCCTTTTTTTGTGTGTGTCAGAAAGGACAATCAGAACACTCCAGATGAGAGAAAAATCGTGACCAAAGAGAGAGAGCCCTGGAAAGCAGCCTGGTTCTGTGCGTGCAGCGTGCTCCTAGAGAGGTTGCAGAGGGAGAGGGTGGGACCGAGGACGAAGGAGGAGGGAAGGCCAGGTAGCTAATTGCACAGTCATTTCATTGGAATTGTGTATGACACGTGTTTATATATTGCCATTAAGCTATGTGAGTGACATCAATGATTAGATAAACAATGACTAGGTAACTTACATGTTTAAATAAAATACCCCATGATATTATATCGCTTTTTAATGAAAATAATATCTGAATCATGCTAATTTATTGATTTGATGGTTATATTGCAGTTGTATAGGAAAACATATTTATTAAAAACATTTATGTGAAGTATAAGAAAGTTCTGGCGTGATGGAGGATCATATTGGCCACCTACTCTTACAGGTTCAGAAAAAACGAATCTGTACCATACTTGCGACTTTTCTCTAAGTTTGATATTCCTTCAAAATAGTAATAAAAAGGGTAAACCAAGGCTGGACGTTTATATGATCTGACCAAGGCCCCCTGGGTAATAAGTGGCAGCACCAAATTGCAACTCAGGTGTGTCTGGCTCCTGAATCCACACCCTCCTCACCAAGCACATGGCCCCCGACATTGCAGCTGCCTCTCCAGACCCTTCGAAATAGGCCCTAGAAGGTCCCTCCCTGGTCGGTCACCTGTGCAGCCGCCCACCTTCCCCAAGCCCCGCTGAAGTCCTTTTGCTGGAACTGCTCCCCAGTGACCCAGCCTGCCCTCCATCCACCTGGATCCTCCGTCCACGTGGCCCGGCACCCATGTTAGGGCACGTGGCTGGCAGCTGCTGGGCAGCTGAAGCGCTCAGGGCTCCAAGTAGCTCTGGCTGGCTTCCTGTCCCTAGGAGCGGGGTTCCATCAGCTGAGCTCCCACTCCCCAAAAGTCCTCCGGCTCGTCCTGAGGACCTTGAGATTTTTCAAACCACTTACAAGTCAGCATGGCAATGTTTTCTTGTCTTGGTTCCCCACTGTCACCAACCCTACAATTTGAGATTCCCTCCTAATCAAGTGGCTTGAATAGGGGATCTCATCAATTAGGGCTTTGTTTACGATTCCACCACTTAAGGACATCAGCATTGCAGGTTATCAGACATCACCCACTGCCAAAGGCAGAAGCTGCCGCTCTCCTGTGACTTCCAGGCCCTGCCTGCCTCCCCACAGCTGAACCTGCCAGCGCCCAGCAAGGGGACGTGCATGACCTGTGATGCCACAGTCGTTAACCTGTGACTCTGAGCCATGCACCCTCCTCCTCAGCCGCAGGCTCTAGTAGCAGGAGTGGGGCGGTCTGGGGGGTTGAGTGCTGGACACACCCTGGGACAGGCCGTTTGTTCCAGGTCAGCCTGGCCACCCTCAGCTTGAGCCAGGGCCTCTGCACTGCCTGGAGCCACATGGACCCTTCCAAGCTGAGGAGGCTCTGGGGCTGGCCTGGCCCCGTGGACATATACCTGGTGGCTGAGTTGCCCCCTTGCTCTCCTGGGAAGAGTCCAGCCTCGGGATGCTCTTTCCTGGTGGTGGGCATTCAGGGGCTGGTGGTGCTTGCCGGTGGGTGTGTCACCCGCCAGGATGGGCGCCACGGCCAGAGGGGAGGGCTTCCTTGCCACGTGCCTTACCGGGCCCTGGGTGAGTGCCCTCGTCCTGCACTGCTTGGAAACTGGTGGAGGGGACTGTCCCTTCTTCAGACCTGCAGTTGCTCTTTGCAGGCTTCTTAAGTGCCCCTCCATGCTGAGTGCCCATGAGGAAATGCGCTGTGTAAACAGACGGCTGCTTCCGGCCGGCCTCCCCGGAGTGGAGGCCCTTGTGACAGGAGCCTCTCCAGCGTGGAGAGGGAGCATGCTCATCTACCTCCGTATAAATGCTGCTGCCCACCCTCCACTCTGAGCTGGAGGCAGAGATCCACGTGGGCTCCGTGTGGGTGAGTGTAGCCCCATCCCCTCGTGCTGCCCATTGCAAAGGTTGCAGGCAATGGGAACCAGCCCAGCAGTCACCTTCTCATATTTTGCTGGGCTCCTCAGCCAGGTCCATTCCCACCAGGAACTCAGCGAGACCTGACAGGGAGCAGAGAATAGTCTGCCAAGAAGGGGTCGCCTGAGCAGGAGGGGGGTCTCCCCATCACTGGCCATCTTGGAGTGGCCAGGCCATGGACGCTGGTCATCTTCATTCATCCTCAGGAACATGATCCCTTAGAACCTGAGAAGAGGGTGGCTGAGAGCATCAGGGGCAGATGGAGTGAGTGAGTGACCACGTCGCTCCTCTCAGCAGCCTGGGAGGGCAGGGCAGGGCAGTCTCCAGGGCGCAGAAGTTCCAGCTGAATGAAGAGTGCTAGAGTCACTTCACCGTGGTAGCCCAGCAAGGTGCAGAGACCCCATTAGAACCCAGGCCCTCTGGCTCTCCAGAGCTCTCTACCATGTACTCCTCACTTGCCCAGGCACCACACCACCTCACGCAGAGTAATGAGGCATGAGACCATGTCAGATGTCAGATCATGCTGGGAGTTTCCAAGGATGGTTTGGGTCCTCCCAGAGCTCCTGTCTGAGGCTCAGCTGTGTGAGGGGAGGGAATACCTTTGCACATGCTTCAGGTGGCTGACAGCTCTTCCTTTCTGCAGGAGGAGCAGTTGGAGCAGAAGCCATGTTGCTGTGCCCGTTGGCCCTCACCCTCATCCTGCTGGTGGTCTCTGGCATCGAGTGTGAGCTGAAGGAAGTTTGTTCTGGAAGCCCGGGCATCCCTGGCACTCCGGGATCCCATGGCCTGCCAGGCAGAGATGGGAGAGATGGTGTCAAAGGAGACCCTGGACCTCCAGGTACTGGCTGGGGGACCCCTGCCTCAGCTGAGGGACAGTGATCTGTTTTCAGGAGCCCAGTGTGTTTGGGGCTCTGGAGGGGGCCTAAGGGTCAGCTGGATGGTGAGGCATGGTGGGAGTTTCCCAGAGCCCTTAGAGCAGCCCTGGAGGATCTCTCCTCAGAGTGCCCATTTACTGATAGACGACTCAGCCTAGCTGATAATGAAGGTCCCATCACGTGAGTCCAACCCTGTTGTGAATGATCAATACCATGCGTCCATGTGCCCTTCTCTCTGCAGGCCCTATGGGCCCCCCTGGAGGAATGCCAGGCCTTCCCGGGCGTGATGGGCTGATCGGAGCACCTGGCATTTCTGGTGAGCGTGGAGACAAAGGAGAACCTGGTGAGAGGGGCCCTCCAGGTGAGCAAGGTGGGGAAGGCAGGCAGTGGCAACACGGGCACAGTGCCCATGTGATTGTCACATGAGGGAGGGTGGGGATCAGACAGAACCGTGGCGGTCCCCCAAGGGCATATTACTCAACCTAATAAGAGAATCTGAGATTGAGGAGAGATGTGGGTGGTAGGCCACAATGCAGGGACCGATGGCTGTTGTAAGTGCTCCATGCATCACAGCTGCCATAGAGGAGGTACACGGTGTTGGGTGTGGGAAATGGGTAGTCCTGGGGGGCAGTTCCTAGGGGTGAGGCACTAGAGGAATTATGAAAGGTGTAGGGGGTACGTGGACTAAAGATCCAAGCAGACGGTGTGATTGGGAGCCCCACATGCAGAGGGAAAGTCCGAAGCGCTTAGTAATCCAGGTCCATCAGGAGCGTGCACAGAGAACCACACCTGCCCTGGGGAGGGGCTCTGCCCAGAAACCAGAAAAACCCACAGAGGTGGGCACACAGCCATCAAAGGCTGTGGCAGGAGAGGAGAGCGGAGAGGGCTCTGCAGGTGCAAGGCTGCGTGAAAAGACAAGTGTATAGGGAGTGTGGAAGCACACTCCAAGGTAGTGGACCCTTGCGACTTGGGGCCTGGGCAGTGGGTATGGACAAGTAGAAGGAAGAATGCCAGGCTCGCAGCTGGTATCACACCTGTTGGCTTGCCCTCATTCTGGATGGGGTTTTCTCTACAGGGCTTCCAGCTTATCTGGATGAGGAGCTCCAAACCACACTCCAAGACCTCAGACATCAAATCTTGCAGTCAAAGGGAGGTAAGGGACCCCTTAGGGCCTTACAGGACAGGGGGTCTCCCATGAGTTCCCCTCATCCTCAGTACCAGGCTCCAGAACTTAGCAACTTGACAAGCAGTTGTGGATATGCATGTCTTGGGGAAAATAATGATGCTTCCCTTTTTGATGTCTTTGATGGCCCAGAGGGGACAGAGGTAGACACAGATTAGTTCCCTACGTCATGGAAAAGCAAGGTCTCTGCCTGTCTCGATTTCCACTGAATCCCAGAAATTGCAGTTTGGGGCACATAGTAAGACAGTTAATAAGTAATTGTTAAATGCAGGAGTGAATGAACAGAATGATGAGAGCACAGAGGAGAATTTAGAAAGGCTAGGATCGGAAGACAGAGGGAAGACAGAAAGGCAGAGGTGAAGAGATTGGAGAGCATAGAAAGGCAGAGCCCAAGTGAGGCAAAGAGGCCAGCGGTCTGACCCAGATTCCTCTGCTCTCAGTTCTCAGTTTGCAGGGTTCCATGCTGATGGTGGGAGAGAAGGTCTTCGCCACCAATGGGCAGACGGCCAATTTCGATGCCATTAGAGAGGCATGTAGCAGAGTTGGCGGCAGCATTGCAGCCCCACAGAGTCCAGAAGAGAACGAGGCCATTGCAAGCATCGTGAAGAAGCACAACACTTACGCCTACCTGGGCCTGTCCGAGAGCCCCACCCCTGGAGTCTTCCACTACCTGGATGACACTCCTGTAAACTACACCAAATGGTACCCTGGGGAGCCCAGGGGTCGGGGCAAAGAAAAGTGTGTGGAGATGTACACAGATGGGCAGTGGAATGACAAGAGCTGCCATCAATACCGACTGACCGTCTGTGAGTTTTGAGCAGGCATCAAGGCCGCAGGAGAGATAGGGTCTCGCCTTGCTTTCAGCCGCCAACCTGTGGATCCCCCTGTATATCCTTTTCAACAACATTTATCTGTGGCTATTCCAGTTGGAGGCATTCTTAGCCACTCCACTCCCCATGAGGGCCCTCACGCTTCCCCTTTGATCACAAATCAATCTGACATGCCCCCTGGCGCTCCTTCTCAGCACTGCACTCTAGGCAGCCACTGCCACCTTTGCCCTTTGTAGACAGATGGGGACTCCTTTCTTCCTCCTCTTGTTCAGTTCCTTCATTTATAGGTGGTAACAGTGAGGTCCTGGGATGGAAGATCCCTCCAAAATCACACCAAGGGTGCCTGCTTCCTGGCTACCTCTACTCTTTCTCTGCAGCCCACTCCCTGCCCAGTCTCATCGATTTAGCAGTTCTGGTAAAGCATATGATAGAAACAGGTGGACTTCTGGGATATTCCAAATTTGGGGACTATCTGTCAGTCTGTGGCCTCTGAGGAGCCATGTGGTCAGTCTTCCCATGGGGTCAGAGGGCCAGCTGGTGTTTCAGCATGATGAAGGCCAACCCACTATAGTGATTGGCATATATGATCCACTTTCTTGAGTCTTGGGGTACCAACTCAACTCCCTGACCTAAAAGCAGCAAGCCTAGACCTCTAGAGAAGATCTTAACCCCACCCCAGACATAACCCAAGTAACTTCCTGCTGATGGACATACTAGTAACTCCATACAACTTCAGATCTCATGAGGTGTTCACACCACTCATCACACCATTGACTATCTATTGAGCACATGCTATGTACCAGGCACCTTGACAAGCATTTTAGCAAATAAATATTATTTAATATTTACCTAATGCTATGGGACCATCATTATTTTCCATCTGAGGACACTGAAACTTAGAGAAGTTAAATGTTTTTGAGTTTTATTACATGGAGCAAGGGGCAGAGACTGGACTCAAACCCATCTACGTGGACCTGAAGATCGTACACATAACCACCCTACTCTCTTACTGAGCAGAGATGATTTAAATAAATCCTGAATGTGTTAACATCAGTCTCCATTGCTCTGGTTCCAAGAAACATCCCATTTCTGTATTTTTATAAATCAACTTAACTGGCTCTGAGCCCCAACTTACCTAAAAAATGGAAAATTCAATCTCAGGTTATGCTTTCTTTGTTGAGTGGAGGGCAACCTGCTCTCCACTCATAGGTTATACAAGTGAATGAGGAGCTACAGAAAATGCCTGGAAGAACAGCAGTGTTGGTGGCTGGCATTAAGATAACTCCTCCTCTAAGTCTATGTATCCATTTTGGGTGGTGATTTCATGTGTTCATTTCCTACAGAGCCACGTGGATGTTTTCCCTAGTCATGGCTCTGTCCCAGGCCTTGGTGAGCCACCCCAGTCTCAGGTCTGCAAGGAATGGGACCATGTCCCTACTGGCTTGAGGAGGCAACCACATATGTGTCCCACCTTCAGAAAGGTCCTCACTTCTTCCACTTTCAAATCTTCTAAAGCTCTTCCTCACTGCATATAATTCTTTTTCTTAGGTAAGAGAGAGCTTTGAATCAAAACCCACAAAGCCAGATGGGAATGAGCAGAAATATTTCTCATTCTTTCATGAATGGCAATTTTTTAATCTGGTCACATTGCTACATGTGCTTAGGTCCCAGCACACAAATTATTGAGCCTTCCCCAAAATTCAAAAGAGGAAGCAGAAGAAGTATATTTTTCCTATTTTGTAGATCAACAGTCTAAGCCTCCAAAAATTGATGTTTTCTCATTTCTTATTAGATTTATTTTTTACTTATTTTATGGTTTTATTTGCTATTGTTACTATATTATTTTTATAACATTTAAATTAATTATTGATGGTTTATAAGAAAACTATTGGTTTATTTTTTATTGATCTTATATTCAGCCATCTTTTTGGATTCCCATGTATCTCCTAATATTTCTAATATAATTGATTATCTTATATTTTAAAAGTATATGATTGTATTTACAAATGACAGGAATTTTTGCCTATCCATTATGATATTTACATTTCTTATATATAATTTTTATATATTTAAAGGTGCCAGGAGACCCTATATAGTGTTGAAAACCCTCAATGATAAATTATGTTTTTGGGTGGCCCTGAATGTATAAATGGGAACACTTCCAATGTTTCACCATTGAAAATATTGCTTATTTTAAGTCTGACAGATACCTTTTATCAAGGAAAAGAACTTCCCTCTTTTTCCTAGTTTGCCGTAACTCATTTTAATCATTAACATGTATTGAACTGTATCAGATTATTTTTGGCATTTCCTTTAGTCTAATAACACTAAACTGATGTCTAATATGGGTTGAGTCATCTCGAATTCCTGGGTGCCAGCATCTGGAGCCCACAGGGGAGAATGAGAGGCTTTAAGTGCCTCATCTTTTAAGATTGGAGAAATGCCCCAAGGACCCCACTATGGAACCTGTAAGGAGGGGGCTGTTCAGTATGAGTGATTTAGTAATTCCTACCCCCATGGTCAGTATAAGGAGGAATAAATAGAGGAAAGAAGGCTGAAGCACCTTGGGTAGAAATTATCTCTTCTTCTTCACTCCCTGAAGGAGGAGACTGTACTGCCTTCTTCCTAATTTTTGCAAGTAGGGATGCTCAATTGCTTCACCTTCCTCAATTAAGTCACCTAATGTAGAAATGGAGGGATTATATCCAGTTCTAAAATTACTGAAGTACTAAACCAGTAGATGGACTGATCTTGCTGAGGCCTGGGGAGATGGAGAAAGGGGAGAATAGAGCTGGGAACAAGAGTGTTTGGAGGCAATGTGGATTTCCATCAATTGTATGGAGTTTCCCTGGGGCTGTGTGAATGCCAATGTCATGGAAGTGAGCTGGGATTTAAATTCTAGTTGTGAGCAGGTTGCTTCCCTTGAAGCAGGGACACAGGAGCTCAAAGAAGAAGAGACAATGAATTGAAATGTCCACTGACATGATATGGACTGTAGGAAACATGCAGCTAGAGGCTTATAAGGTCCCTTGTCTAAAGAACTAGCTCTTGAGAAGGGTTGTCATTTGTAATCAAAGGGACTAAACAACCAGTCAGGGTGGGGCAAGAAGCAGCACTGTTCCCACTGACATGTGGTTCCTCCTGTGAGCAGGTATTGTCTACTATTGGAATCATCATTTTCTCTACACCCCACATATGGCAAGCAGTAAGAGAGAAGGCCTGCCCACCCTTCACTTCAAGAAGCCAGCACTCTATGGCCAGAGTAATGATGAATCAGAGATGAAACTGAGATCTTAATGACAAAACTGGAGTACAATTCATTTTAAATCAACCCTAGAAAGTTTTCATTGCAGGAAGAAAATGTATGAAGAATTCTGAGACCAGGTAAACTTCAAATTTTAAGATTGTATATATCTGCAGTAAGACTCTTAAACTTCTTATATATTAAACTAGAGGCCCGGTGCATGAAATTCGTGCGGGGGTGGGGGGGGGGGTCCCTCAGCCTGGCCTGCAACAACGCCAGCATCTCTCACCCCAGCCTCTGGCTCAAGGTCCCTCCTTTCCCCTCCCTCTGTACTGCCAGGGCGGGGACACTGGGCTCGCATCGCTGCAAGCCCAGCATTTCTCACCCTGGCCTCTAGCCTGAGGCCCCTCCCCTCCACTCCCTCCAGGCACGGACACTGGGCTCGCGTTGCAGGGGCTACGCCACCAGCATCCTGCCCCTGCCACTATGGGAACCGCCATCTTTGTCACAGAGTGATGGTTACTTTACATATTACTCTTTTATTAGATAGGATTAGTGAGTTACATGGATTCATTTTTTGATATTGAACCATCCTTGCATTTCTAATATATACCTTACTTGGTCTAATGGCTGATACTCTCATCACACTGTATGCCAGGCACTATACTTGTATTAACTCACATTATCTTCTTTAGCCCTATTATCCCCAATTTACAAATAAGAATATTGATGAAAATAGATACTAAAGTGATTTGTCAAAGATCATATAGTCACAAGATGGCGGCATAAAGTATATACCTTTACGTGCCGCCCCCCACAACCACATTAAAACTACAACTAAAAGACAAAACGGCGATCATCCAGAACCATGGGAAAGCTGGCTGAGTGGAAGTTGTACAACTAGAAGGAAAGATAAAAGTGCATTGAGGCTGGGTGGGAGGTGCAGAGGTGCCAAGAGCAGAGGTACGGAGGTGCGTGAACTGGGCTGCACCTGGGTGCACAGTTTTTTTTCAGTCGGGAGATACAAGAGCCTGACTGTACTGAACTTGTTTCCAATGAGACTCTAGGGACCCAGACTCCTACAGGAAGAAACTGGACTGTTTGGCATCGGGTCAGAAAGCGAGGGTGGCTTTCTTGCAGAACTGCTCCCAGAGATCATTGTTACTGTGGGGGTGCAGGACTCGGGGACTCGGGGACCTGAAGACACTGAGACATGGAGACGCGTGGAGACGCACAGAGTCACAGAGACGGCTGACAACAGCCATTGCTGTTTGCTCCATCCTGGTGATTCTCTGAGATCCCACCCCAATCAATTTGAAACCCCACCCAAGCTGTGCGCAAATGAATCACCTGCCCTTTTGCAGCCTAACCTAACAAACTGCAGCTGGGTCAGAAAGCTCCAAAATTTCCAAACCCCAAACAAAGAGGAGAAATCGGCAGATCTTGCGGTAGCTCTTGCTGGGTGGACTCACACAGTGGTTGAATTTGCAACTCCTTGGAGATCCAGGAGCCAGTGTACCCAGTGGTCAGATACCAGATTTCAACTCCTCATATCCATAAGTGACACACTCAAGAGGCAGACTCAGTGAGCATCAAAGCCCCGCTGAAGCAAGTCCTGCCCCATAAGGGTGTCTCCAGCACAGAAGTTCTTCCACTATAGACACAGAGGGTCATTGCAGTCAATTGGCCTGGAGGTCATTTCTTCCCAGGGATACCAACAGCAATCAAAGCTTAATTACAACAAGACTGTACACCCAGCCCACCAAGGGGTGCACCAAGAGTGTCTACCTCAGGTGACTGGGGAGGCTGAGTCACTGGGCCCAATAGGACACCTACCACACGAAGCCACTCTATCAACACAGAGAAGCATAAAAAATGCAGAGACAAAGAAACATGTCACAAATGAAAGAAATGGAGGAAAGCAAATTACTGGACTTAGAGTTCAAAACCACAGTTATAAGGTTACCCAGGAATCTTCTACAAACCTCCGAGGTACTTAGTGAGACCTTCAAGGATCTTAATGAGAATGCCAAAAAAGTGGAAAAGGACCAGTTAGAAATTAAACATACACTGACTGAAATAAAAAGAATAATATACAGAGATCCAACAGCAGACTAGAAGATCCCAAAAATCAAGTCAAAGGTTTGAAATACAAAGAAGCAAAAAACACCTAACTGAAAAAACAAAAAGAAAAAAGAATCCAAAAATATGAAGGTAGTGTAAGGAGCCTCTGGGACAACTTCAAGCGTACCAACATCCGAATTATGGGAGTGCCAGAAGAAGAGAGAGAGCGAGATATTGAAAGCCTATTTGAAGAAATAATGACAGAAAACTTCCCCTACCTGATAAAAGAAATAGACTTATAAGTCCAGGAAGCACTGAGAACCCCAAAGAAAAGGAATCCAAAGAGGACCACACCAAGACACATAATAATAATTAACATGCCAAGGGCAAAAGACAAAGAGAGAATCTTAAAAGCAGCAACAGAAAAAACAGTTAGTTACCTACAAGGGAGTACCCATATGATTGTCAGCTGATTTCTCAACAGAAACCATGCAGGCTAAAAGGGAGTGGCAAGAAATATTCAAAGTGATGAATAGCAAGAACCTACAACCAAGATTACTTTACCCAGCAAAGCTA
Source organism: Myotis nattereri (assembly GCF_964212035.1). Lineage (NCBI taxonomy): Eukaryota > Metazoa > Chordata > Mammalia > Chiroptera > Vespertilionidae > Myotis > Myotis nattereri. Next base: position 11,990,490 of record NC_138088.1, read on the forward strand.
TCATGTAGAATTGAAGGTCAGATAAAGAGCTTCACAGACAAGAAAAAGCTAAAGGAGTTCATCACCACCAAACCAGGATTATATGAAATGCTGAAGGGTATTCTTTAAGAAGAGGAAGAAGAAAAAGGTAAAGATAAAAATTATGAACAACAAAGTGACAACAAATACATATCTATCAACAAGTGAATCTAAAAATTAAGTCAATAAAAAAATCTGATGAACAGAATAAACTGGTGAATATAATAGAAGCGGGGGCATAGAAAGGGAGTAAACTGACAATTCTCAGGGGGAAGGAGGTGTGAAGGGTGCGGAAGAGTTTGGACAAAAGTTTTACACCTATGGATGAGGACAGTGGCGGGGGGCAGGGAGGGTATGGGATGGGGTGGGAGCCAGGTGGAGGGGAGCTATGGGGCAAAAAAAGAGGAACATCTGTAATAATCTGAGCAATAAAGATTTATTTAAAAAAAGATCATGTAGCCAGTTACTGATAGAGCTGGACTATAAATACCGGAAGTCAGATTCCAGAGACTGTGTTATTAACCATTAATATTTGGCTAGACTTCATAGCCAATTATTACTTCAGGCTTTCAAGTGGGTAAGTGTGTACTCCACATCATATAATTATTCTGATATTAGTGGGTACCAGGAACATATGTTCCCATAATTAGAAAAAGCAGGAAGAGGCCAGGTTAAACTTACAAGCACATTGAAAGCTACTGCTCCCTTCATGTCTGCTCACTGTCACACAGCAAAGCCCAATATCAATAGGGTGTTTACTCAATGTAATCTGTCTAGTAGGAGACTCTACAAAGGGCTTGGATATAAAATTCTATGATAAGAACAAAATAAAATTCAATGATAGAAGACATTTCAAATGAAGAATAATAATTCAAACTACCATGATCATATTTGCTAAATTTATTATTTTTTGCAAGGAACCAGTTTTTGTTTTATTGTTAGCTCTATAGTTATTTCCGTATTCTAGTTCATTAAATATATTATTTAATTTTTATTTTATTGATTTTTAATTTTATTTCCTATTTATTATTTATTTATTTACTTATACTGTTTTTCTAAAAATATTAATTTATCTGTCTCACAGAGTCAGCAGTCTTTGAAGGGCTACTTCTTTTTTATTTTTAAATTTTTATTGAATTTATTGGGGTGACATTGGTTAACAAAATTATATAGGTTTCAGGTGTACAATTCTATATTATGTCATCTGTATATGGTATTGTGTGTTCACCACCCAAAGTCAAGTCTTCTGTCACCATTTGTTCCCCTTTACCCTCCTCACCTCCCTCCACCCCCTTTCCCTTATTGTCTGTGTCTATGAGTTTACTTTTTTGCTTAATCCCTTCACTTTCTTCAAACAGTCCCCCCAACTCTCCTCCCCCCAATAGCTGTTAATTTATTTTCTGCATCTATTTTGTTTGCTTATTTATTTTGTTCATTAGATTCCACATATAAGTGAAATCATATGGTATTTGTCTTTCTCTGACCGGCTTAGTTCACTGAGCATAATACTCTTCAGGTCCAACCATGCTGTCACAGACATCTTTTCGTACGTCTATTGTCCATCTGTATGTCCTTTTTGGAGACTTGTCTATTCAGGTTCTTTGCTCATTTTTAATTGGATTGTTTCTTTTTAAGTGTTGAGCCGTGTAAATTCTTTATAAATTTTAAATATTAACCCCTTATCAGATGTATTCTTGGTGAATATGTTCTCCCATTCAGTGGGTTGTCTTTTCATTTTGTTGATGATTTCCCTTGCTGGAGGACTATAGCTTTTACTCTGTTTATTTCCTACTGGGTTTGCCAATTTTTACTAAATGAACTCAAATTTACCTGATTCCATCTGAGCAAATCCTGGGTTAAGGGTAAGGTCCTTCATTGCTTTTATGTCCCCATGGTGCACTAGGTTGTGATGAGCTGAGACTCTTGAAAAACAATTTTTCATCTTGACATAAACAGAAAAATGTATTAATAATAATCATAGCAAACAACAGTAATAGCACACACTCAAACCTCCAATCGATGAGAAGACAGACTTGTGGATATGTGTGCACAGAGTCAAGGCTTTCTTATTATGCCTTAGCTGACAGTGCACATTCCTTCCTCTGTCCCAAGCTCTTCTTCCTCTAAGTCTATAACACACTCAGGGTGCTGGTTTTATGTAGTCACTCAGTTTCAAATTTCTACCTCTCTGGGAGGTCTGCTCATTTGCTGAATGGGTTGAATGCCCCTTGTCCTCTGAATCTATTGGCCCTTCAAAGTTGTGTCAAGGACATCAGGAAACATAGCCCTGAGAAGTGTCTTCTTTACAAAGAGTCCCTTTTAGTGCCTGGCAGGCTCCTTTACGACAGGAACCTGGGAGGACTGACGAACAGGTATGAGAACTTGAATACACAGAACTGATGACTTTTGAGAAGTCAAAACACTAATCACAAAGCAAGATCAAAGCAAGAGCAGTTCCTGCTCCCCACCAGGGAAAACCCAAACCTTTTGAGTTATTTGATAAGACTAAGTGCTTCAAAGAGTGAGTGTAAGTTTCAGGGAGGGCGGGAAATCAAAGGTCATGTCAGGGACTTGGAAAAAGTGACTTCATCAGGCTTTGACGATAAGAACTGGACGCCCCTGAAAACCCAGGCATGGAGGAGCACTGACCAGTAGGGTATCTGCCCCACTCATGGTCTCGCTTCTCTGCTCACTATCTCAGCAGGTCCTTCTGTGGTACCTGGAAACAAGGATCTGAATCAAATGTTCTTAGAAAAGTAAGAACACTGAAAAAGTGTCAGATGTTCATGCCAGCTGTAGAGAAATCAAGGGGGCTGCTCTGAGGACATGATGCAGGGGATTCAGTTGTTCCATTAATGTGTGGTGAGCATTGACTCTGTTTCCAGGGACTCTTCTAGGTGGGGATACAACAGCTGAAGAACAGGACTTCTGTTCTAAGGAATCGCATGGTCATTAAATACGCAACCAAATAAAGATTATGTTGCAGACATAAATTAAAGGCAGAGAATTACAATTTTGCTAGAGTGGCTACTTAAAGTTAAATGGTTAGGGAAAGCCCTTTCTCCAGAGATAATATTTAAGCTGAAATCTGAATGACAACAAACAATTCTGCAAAGATAGAGGGAAGTGTCCTGGGCTGGCACAGTTAGTGCAAATGCCACATTCAGTTTTGAATGTAACGTACCTACAAATACTTCTCCTTGTGCCTAACCCTGTGACATGCCCAAGGAAGACATTTGATAAATGTTCTGAATGAGAAGGGTGGAAAGAGAGGAGTCAGTGTTGTCAGTAGACTAACCAGAAATGGAGGGCAAACTACAGATACAGAGTTGTCTGCCTGCGCATGTGTGCGTGTGAGTGCACATGTCAGCATGTGTCTGGTAGAATGTCTATACTTGTCTCTTCTATAAAAAATGTCTGTAGGAAAATAGACTGAGAAGCTGTGATTCTAGAGGGTCAGTTGCTGAGTTATAGAGATGGATGCATGGGAGGGGCCAGTAGAAGGAGGAGTTTAGGGTATTAAAGTAGAGAGCTGCCCAGTGCGGCTGAAGGGCCCACCATCAGCCCTGGAGAGCTGCCCAGCATACAGGAGTTCTAATAATGGTTGTTTATTAACTTGGGGTGAAGGCCAGTCCAGCACTGCCCCGTCGCCAGGCTAATTGAGCCTGACATTGCTGAGGCATCTGCCAGAGGCCTGGGCTGGAGGATAGCTTCCCTGCCACAGCCTTCGTGCTCTGAGGAGGCCCTAGTAAGTTGTTTCTGGAGGACAGAGGTGGAGTCCTGGGCCAAGAGTCTGGACACTTGACTTGATCCTTGTGAGGTCCAGGCAGGGGCGTTGGTGGGGTTGTCAGGCCCACTCAGGGCCTATGTCTCTCTCTGCCTTGTGGCGTTTATGTTCTTCTTGAATCCACTTGATTATCTGCAAACTAAAGGGTGGTCTTTTCAGTCAAAGGGAAGAATGGAAGTGGGGTATGTTTAAACCTGACCTTGGCCTTTGGTATAATCAGGGAAAGGGGGAAAGAAGATAGAAAAAGGAAAGGTGGAGAAAATGTGATAAAGTTTCCTTCCAACTCACTACTTCTCACTGCATCCTGGAGGGAGGGAATGGCTCTGGGAGCTCCAGGGTAGGCAAGGGCAGATGGTAGTTATGGACCAGCAACATTGGGATTAGCGGCCAGAGAGGAGCAGAAGGAGAAGCCCATGGGGCTGGGCTGCGAAGACTTCCTGGAACAGAGTCCAGCTTGAGCAAAGGCTGGAGGGGACTCTGACAGCAGGTTGGGGATATAGAGCTTGAGGGCCTAAGGGCAGAATGCAAAGAAGCCTGCCAGGAGAAGAAGAATGAGCTGAAATCCTGCCAGGCCCAGTATAAACAGAAATTTTAGGAGCCTGGGTTCTGGCTGGCAAAAAAAAATAAATAAATGCTTCACAGTAGAAAACTTCAAACCAAGGGAAGAAAACATATTTAAGTCTTACGTGGCCAGGATCAATGATCAAAGAAGGTTCCTTGGGAGGGCCAGAGCCCTGCCTCAGGGCACTCTGGGTCCTGAGCACCAGCAAGGGCCTGTCATAAAGTAAAAACTGTAGATGAAATGATTGACAGACTTTGGGAAACAACTGTGGTTCTGAGGTTAGGTGAACCCCAAAGTGTAAAAGGAATTGTTATGTGAAATGAGAGAATGGACATCAGAAACCAGTTTCTGCCAAGAAATGGGCCTTGTGGGTGCTCGGATCTCCTGCTACAGTTTGAGTCTAGCTCTCAGGCCCATAGGAAGGAGAAGAAGAGGGAATCTGAAGCCCGCTTAGTCCTCAAAGACTGGGGTTGAGAGAGGAGCGGAGGCTCACACAGGCAGTGAGCTTGCCTTTGTGCCAGAGTTAGGTCATTTCCAGACCCCACGGGCTCTCATGCATAGGGCCTGCCTCACCCTCTAAGCCTTGTACCCACAGGGGCACTGGAGGCCCAGGGAGAATGGGCTGCTACCAAGTTCTCTTGCATCTACCTTGGCTTCAGCACTGATCGAATTCTAACTTCCTTGTCTGTCTCCTTAGCAGCCTGGGAGAAACTCAGAGTCAAAGCTGGTGTGTCTGTGTCCCGAGCACAGGGGCCAGCTCACCAGAGGCGGTAGCGGATGTTGGCTACACGGGATGAGATGCAATTCTTTCCCTCACTCTCTCCACTACCAGGTGAGGGCCATGTTGTGGTTTGTATCACTTCCCACCCTTCTGTGTGCGGTGACAGTGTCCTTCTCAGAACCCACAGCCTGTGAGGATGCCCAGAAGGCCTGCTCAGTGATTGCTTGTGGCATCCCGGTCACCAATGGCACCCCAGGCAGAGACGGGCAAGACGGAGCCAAGGGAGAAAAAGGAGAACCAGGTACCCAGGCTGGTCTGACTTCTTGAATCTTTACTCCCCAGAGGGATCTGGGGCAGAGCCATGAGCAGGCTCCCCTTACATTATGATGGGCATGAATCTCTCAGGATAATTCCTGTACATTGTCATTGTCTCCTAAACAAAGACGCTGCTGTGACCTGGCTCCCACCTTTCCACGCAGGAATCGGTGGTGTGTGGTTGTCCCTAAGAGGCGGTATCTGCGGCCCGGACAGCTGGCGCTGGAGGCAGGAGGTCTTTCTTTCTCAGGTCACCACTAGTTTGCTATGGTTTCTGCAGTCAACGTGAATCTCGTGCTGAGCTTTTGGAGGAAGAGAATGAGAGACAGACACTGGGTCACATGTCCTTCATCTTCCAACAGGGCAGGGGCTCCGAGGCTTGCAGGGCCCTCCAGGGAAACTGGGGCCTCCAGGAAGTAGAGGGGCTCCTGGACCACAAGGAGTGAAGGGCCAAAAAGGAGATCGTGGAGACAGTTCAGGTAAGAAGCCCATCTCAGCATGGCGTGGGCTGAGGGGAAAGACTGGGGAACTTGAAGGCCACGTGGGAAGGGCCCTTCTCTTCTGCCCCACTGGCAGACCTCCCCTCTGCTTCCTGACCCAGCACTCTCACTCCTCCCAGTCCTACTAGGGGCCTGAAGGGTTTCCCACAGGCACCTGAGAACAGACTTGCTACCCTGCTGGCCACTCCTCACTCCCTCAGCTGGAGCAGCCAATGCCAGGCTCCAGGATGTGCGGGAGGAAACCAGTCCCCTCTGAGGTTGGGTTGAAGTCCGTTGTCCCAAGAGTGGCAGGAAGATGGTCTGCTTCACATGATCCCTGGTGCAATAGAGTAATGAATAGAGTAATGGAATAAATTCATCCAAAGTGAAATAAAGTAATTAGTAGCAACAAAACAAAAGTGATGACCTCACATAAATATTTGCCTGCCGGCCCATCATGATTATAAGAATATTAAAAGCTCGCCTGGAATAAGAAATGAAAGCATGATTAAGAAAACTTTTCAAAAAGGAGAATGAGTTCAGTCTTTTCTTATAAATAAGTGTAATATTACAGTATTTAAGCAGTATGTGAAGAAAAAAATCCAGAGCTATAGTTTGCAAGTTGCCGTTACTGCTATTATTATTACTAGTTTCAGAGTTACAGTTTATAAAAGTTATGAATTATGTCTGAGAAGGCAGGAATACAGTTATGTTTTATTGTTTTGCTTCCTTATTTTTCTAAAATAAGCATACTTCTTTTTTTAAATTAAATCTTTATTGTTCAGATTATTACATTTGTTCCTCTTTTTTCCCCTCATAGCTCCACTCCACCCAGTTCCCACCCCATCCTCTGCCCTCACTCCTCACCCACTGTCCTCATCCATAGGTGCACGATTTTTGTTCAGTCTCTTCCTGCATCCCCCACACCCCATTCCCCCCCAAGAATAGTCAGTCCATTCTTTTTCTATTCCCCTGATTCTATTATAATCACCAGTTCATTCTGTTCATCAGATTATTTATTCACTTGATTTTTAGATTCACTTGTTGATAGATGTGTATTTGTTGTTCATAATTTGTATCTTTACCTTTTTCTTCTTCCTCTTCTTAAAGGATACCTTTCAGCATTTCATATAATACTGGTTTGGTGGTGATGAACCCCTTAGCTTTTTCTTACCTGTGAAGCTCTTTATCTGACCTTCAATTCTGAATGATAGCTTGGCTGGATAAAGTAATCTTGGTTGAAGGTTCTTGGCATTCATCACTTTGAATATTTCTTGCCACTCCCTTCTGGCCTGCAAAGTTTCTGTTGAGAAATCAGCTGACAGTCGTATGGGTACTCCCTTGCAGGTAACTGACTTTCTCTTGCTGCTTTTAAGATTCTCTCTTTGTCTTTTGCTCTTGGCATTTAAATTATGATGTGTCTTGGTGTGGTCCTCTTTGGATTTCCTTTGTTTGGGGTTCTCTGTGCTTCCTGGACTTGTAAGTCTATTTCTTTCACCAGGTATGGGAAGCTTTCTGTCATTATTCCTTCAAATAGGTTTTCAATATCTTGCTCTCTCTCTTTTCTTCTGGCGCCCCTATAATTCAGATGTTGGTACGCTTGAAGCTGTCCCAGAGGCTCCTTACACTATCTTTGTATATTTGGATTCTTTTTTCATTTTGCTTTTCCGGTTGGGTGTTTTTTGCTTCTTCGTATTTCAAATTGTTGACTTGATTCTTGTGATCCTCTAGTCTGCTGTTGGGAGTCTGTATAATATTCTTTATTTCAGTCAGTGTATGCTTAATTTCTAGTTGGTCCTTTATCACAACCTCTAGGGTCTCATTAGATTTCTTGTACATCTCATTAAGTTTATCGGCAGTTTTTAGAAAATTCTTGAAAGACCTTAAAAGTGTGGTTTTGAACTCTATATCCAGTAGTTTTCTTTCCTCCATTTCTGTCATTTGTGTCTTGTTTCTTTGTCTCCGCATTTTTTCTTTTTGCTTCCCTGTGTTGATAAAGTGGTTTTTCTGTGCTAAGTGTCCTCTAGGGCCCAGTGGTTCAGCCTCCCCAAATACCTTAAGGAGGACACTCTTGGTGCACCCCCTTGTGGTCTTTGTGCACAGTCTTGTTGTAGTTAAGCCTTGATTGTTATAGTTAACACTGGGAGGAGTTGACCTCCAGGCCAATTGGCTGTGAGAATCAGCTGTGTCTGCAGTGGAAGAACTTCTGTGCTGGAGACAACCCTTCGGGTCAAGACTTGCTTCAATGGGGCTTTGGTGCTCACTGGGTCTGCCCCCTGAGTGTGTCCTTTAAGGATCTGAGAAGCTGCAAACTGGATGGTCCCACTCTGACCTCTGGGTTTCCTGGCTCCTGGATCTCTAGGGAGGTGTTAATCTAGCCTTTGCCTGAGGCTACCCATCAAAAGCCTCCCTGCAGGGCTTGGGTGGGGAGGGTCCCACGGGGTCAACAGGGCGGGTGAGCAGTTATGGCTGCTCTCAGTCCTGCCCTCAGAGGGTCTGCTTCTCAGTGTCCCGGTAATCGCTGCACACACCTCCAAAAGAAAGTTTCCCTCGAGTTCCGACTGATGCCAGACAGTCCCGCTTCTCCCGTATGAGTCTGGGTCCCTAGAGACTCGCCCGGAACTGGAGCTCAGAGCCTTAGACTTCCTCCCGATTGAAAACAACAACTGCGCCCTCAGCCACCAGCCCGCTCTGTGTGTGCCTCTTTACCTTAGTATTTTACGTCCGCACCGTGCCTCCTCTGAGTCTTGGTATGCTTTTCTCTTTCCTTCCAGTTGTAGAATTTCCACTCAGCCAGCCTTCCTGTGGTTCTGGATAATGTCCGTTCCGTCTTTTAGTTGTATTTTTTTTTTCATACTAGTCAGAGTGTTTTATTAAAAAAACAAAATAAAACAAAAAACTTAATCAGAAAGTCTGATTAAATTCAATATTAACTCAAGCTCTCAAAAACCTACTGGGGAAAGCCAATAGGTGCATCAGAGAAAGCAGGCAGTAGGCTGACAATTCTTTGGTGGAAAAGGCAGTTGCATATGTATACAAATGCCCTAATGATTATCAAACCCAAGTTTTGTTTTTCAAAAATAGGTTTCAAGATCTACTAAAGAAACCATACAGACTTCCCCAACAGTACAAAAAAATTAACAATAAAGTTTAAGGCTATAGGAAAAACCAAATATGACAATACATGTGAATTATTTATAAAATAAGCCTTTCGATCCCAGAAAACCAAAAGGGGACCTCATGAATGGCAACACACATAAAATAAAGGCTAATAGCACACATACATTTTCCCAACGACTAACTAAGGTTTAAAAATGACAGGATACTATTAACAGGTAGCTTTTCTTCTGGTTATCAGTCAATATAAAATTAGGGTAAATTTTTTCTACTCAAATTACTATCAGTTCTTCTTTTGTACCTTTTCCTTAATTTTCTCTAGCAACATTTTTCCTTTGTTTTGACCAGTTGAGCTCAAAAGGTTTGGAACCTAAAGTGAGTATCAACTCTTATTGGAATAGCACTTGGGAAATGCAATCCTGGAAAAGGCAATTTGTAACTGAAGTGGTCTGACAAAGTAAAGCAACCCTTCTCAATGGGAGTGTCCCCCATGCAATCACCAGGCTAATGGCTCCTCTTATGGCCAGATCACATGACCCAGCATGATAATGGCATGATCCCTGGTGAGATACTGGGGAGAGCTATGTGACAAGCATCCACCCACTTAAGCTTTCAATAAATACAAAGCACTGTTTAAAACCATGTCAGTAGAATAAATAAGAGATGCTGCACTTCTATTGGCCTGTTTTGCCTCTTGAACTGGCTTGGAGTACTGTTCATGACCCAAAAGACACACTAGTTAGTTTCTACTCCAAGCTCTTTAGACTTTAGTACCACCTGCTCTTCAAGCCTCAGCACCATTTTTGCAGTGATAATGGTATTCTTCATTAGCATCGCCACTGTCATGGGACCAACACCTCCAGGGACTGGGGTGATGTAACCGGCTTTTTTCCGGACTTCTTCAAAATCCACATCTCCAACCAACTTGGGTTCAGCAGTGGTAGGATCCTGAATTCTATTTATTCCCACATAAATGACGGCTGCTCCTTCCTTGATCATATCTGCTGTGATCAAATTTGGAATGCCTGCAGCAGAGATCACAATATCTGCAAGAATGGTATGTGTTTTCAGCTGCTCTTTGGGGGTGTATCGATGCGATATTATAACAGTGGCATCACCTCCAGGATGTTCGTGCACCCCGTCTGTGTGCAGCAACATTGCAATGGGCATCCCAATGTTTTTGGACCTTCCAGCTACAACCACATTCTTCCCTAAGGTCGGAATGCCAGTTCACTTAATGATCTCCCACACACCCCAGGGGGTAGCTGATAACATGGAATACCGGTACAAACACATTCGCCCCACATTGATTACATGGAAGCCATCAACCTCCTTGTCTGGAGAAACAGCGTTGCAGATCTTCCTCTCATCTATGTGCTCAGGAAGCGGCAGCTGAACAAGGAGGCCATCGACGTTATCATCATTATTTAGTTTATTGATTAAGTTCAACAGTTCTTCCTCTGAAATTGAAGCAGGTTTCACAATTGTCTCACTGTTGATTCCCACATCTGCAGCAGCCTTGGTTTTGTTGAGGACATAGGAATGACTTGCAGGATTCTCGCCAACCAGGTATGGCTGCTTGTTGCCGGCTGCCACCCACTCTTCCACCTCCTGCCGCACTTCCTGCTTGATCGATCTGCTGGGCAAGTTTCCTTCCAGAAATGACAACAGCTTAATTTTGAACAGCCGAGAAATGGAGTGGACAGTGACGGAGGCAGCAGTTCTGTGGGGGTCGCAGCAGCCGGGTGGCCAACGTGGACACGAGGGATGAAGCAGCCATGCCCCGCACTGGCGTCGGAGCCCAAAGAGAGCTTTTAGCTGTATTTTTGAAGTGGTTGTGCGAGGCAGCAAACTCCGGTGTTTACCTATGCCGCCATCTTGGTTTCCCAAGCATACTTTTTAATAAGCTTTTTTTACCCAAAAAATACTCTGTTTTGAATTTAGGGTCTTGTTCTCAATATATGCCCTTCTCCCATTACTTTGCAGTTACAGAGACTAAGCTGGCTAACTTAGAGAGAGAGCTGAGGAGCCTGAAGGCGGAACTGGACCGCATCAAAAAATGTAAGCCTCCTCCTGCCCCTCTGGGTTCCCGATCTCTCCTTGTCCTTGAGTGCTCTGGGTTTTCGGGAGGTGGAATAGAACTAACAATTATGAACACGAATTATATACCAGGGCCTGTGCTAGGTTGGCATTTTCTCATAATATGGTTTCATTCTGTCCTCTCAACACTGCTGTTTGTGAGCATTACGCTTATTTTATTTACTGGTGAGAGAAAATAGGTCCAGGAATTGCAGATAATTCATTCAGCATCACCCAGGTGGGAAGCAGCAAAGGAAAGATTGCATGGAGGTCTGCTGCCTCCAAATCTTCGCTCCTTCCTCAGCACCCGCTGATCTCAGATGGCTGTCCCTGTCCCTTTCTATCCTGGCGTCCAAGCCTGGCAGCGGTGCCTACACTTGTTTCCCTGTCCACCTGCACTGGAGGAGTTTGCACCGGGGGACTGTCTCCAGGACAGGCGCCCCCAGGAGAGGCCGGGCTCTGCTAGGGACTTCCCTACGCTGAGGAGCTCCTCCTCACTAGGACCTGACCTGAGGGGCTTGCACATGGGCTCCTTTTCAGAGTCCTGACTCCCCAACAAGGGCGTGGTCACCTACTGGCCTGGGCTCCAGGCCAAGTCAATCCCACCCGTCCTTTGTGATTTCAGTGCTAACCTTCTCCTTGGGCAAGAGATCTGGAAAGAAGCTCTATGTGACCAACGGTGAAAAGATGCCTTTTTCCAAAGTGAAGGCTCTGTGCGCTGAGCTCCAGGCCACCGTGGCCACCCCCAAGAATGCTGAGGAGAACAAAGCCATCATGGATGTGGCCAAGGACCATGCCTTCCTGGGCATCACAGACGAAGCGACCGAAGGCCAGTTTGTGTATGTGACAGGAGGGAGGCTGACCTATAGCAACTGGAAGAAGGATGAGCCTAATGACTTTGGCTCAGGGGAGGACTGTGTGATCCTTCTAAAGGATGGGATCTGGAATGATGTCTCCTGCTCTTCCTCCTTCATGGCCGTCTGTGAATTCCCAGCCTGAAGAGGCAGTTCCTCAGCCCCTCCTTGGCTCTGCTGAGCTCTCTGCTGCCCTAAAAGAAAATTCAGTGATCTTTTTCTTATGCCCAGTGTTGACTCATTCTTTGGTGGGCATGGGAGGAAAATGAAGGGATGGATTTGATTATGGGATTAGGGAGTGAAAAGAGGCTGACATGAGGGTTTCTGGTCCAGTTCGTGGCAGAGGACACCCACTGTCTTGCCTAAGACCATAGCACTGGGTCACTGTCAAACCATGGAAAGGGCCCAGTCTAGCCCTGTCCTTTCTCAGTGGGGACACTGTGGCCCTCACCAGGGACCCATGGAGGGCCACATCTGTGTCAGTCAGCAGCGGATCTCAGCCTCCAAAGGATCCAATTCCTTTTGTCCAAGTGCTGCCACCACTTGATGCCCTCGATTCCTCCCCATGGCTAGCCCCGTCCTATTTGTGACATGGATATGTCTTCCGTTGCTCATGTGCCGCACCAGAAAACCCTTCACCTACTGTAACACCTCGCAATATCCAATACCCATGTTAGAAGTCCAAACCTGTAGAGAATGTTTATACAAGTTTATCCGAATCGAACAGAGGATACACGAGAAGCCAGAAAACAGCCCGAGAAAATGCTTCTCAGAACGACAGTTTGTAGCTTCCTTTGTGCAGTTGGAATTGAGGAGGGAACTAAGGGAGAAAACTGAAGGTGGAGGAAAGCCAGGCAGGAAATGAATTGCAGGGTAGCTGATGAGATTCCATGCTCTGTTGAGGGTGGTTTCTCTTGAGGGCTCTGAAAAGAGGCAGTTCAAAGGTGTGTTAACCCTTTTACTACAAACACTAGGTACCTGCAGTGTGACTACTCACTGTGACCTGCCCAGTTAGAAATCTGTCATCAGATCACCCTGTGAGGTTACAGTCCATGGAACCCCTTTTGCTTCCACACCAACACGGCACCATGATTAGTCCCAGGAATCCCCAAGTGGCTGTGGCCTTCTTATAGCCACCAGGGCAATCTTGAGGACAAAGGACAGCCTTTCCTCCCAGCATACTTTTAGGACTGATTTGATATGACCCCTGCCAGCATCACTGTGGGGGGCAAAAGGTCAGGCAGACTCCTGACCTCCCTCTTCACAGGGCAGTAGCAGTCTCAGTCTGTCCGTGTTCAGAGCCCCTTCCTCCTGGGACATCCTCGTCCCATTATAGGTCAATGGGTCCATTATTAGTAGACACAAGAGGAAAAACTCCCCAATGGTGAGCTTCACACCCTGTGGGTGAAATGATGCAGCGTCAACCAGTAGGCCAACCAAACCTCCTCTGAGCAGGATTCTGATGCTGTGGGCCCACAGTCCTGCTCATGACCATGCATGTTTGTAGCAATCTCAGGGTTTGTGGAGCTGAGAGGCTGCAGATCCCATGCATGAAACTGGGGAGAGAGTGAATTTCAGCTCCACTTTGAGGCCATTCACCAAATAAGATTGAAAAATAGCTCATGAATGTGCCAAAAGCCTCTTAAGAAAATATTTTTATTAAAATTAGTTTTCAATTCTGTTTTTCTTTGTATCTGAACTACCAGAGAGAGCACCCTAAACTTGGGAAGTGCTTGATAAGTATTTGTTGAATGGGTACACCCCAAAAATCCCCACATGAATCTGTCAAGTGAATGTAGAAAGAGGCCACTCCCAGGTGCCCTCCTTCGGCTGGACTGTAGAGCAGGGGTGAGAGGTGGCCTGGGAAATGCTGAAAGATAATAAAGTAGGGGTGACAGGGCAGGACCTGGCCTCTAGCACACCTAGACTGTCACATCACTGGATTTTCAATCCCACGAGACTCTCCTTCAAGCACTGCACCTGGGGGCAATGCCAAGAGTAATTTTGTGATGTCGAGCAGAACAGTTCTCTACTTTCAATTAAAGTCCATTCTGCTTACCTGAGGAGTGCAGACTACTTCAAGTTTAGAGGCACCTATCAAACCAATTATCAATGCAAATAGAAAAAGAAAAGAACAGAAACTGTTAAGAAGAAAGGAAGATACACATAGATGATTCAGCAAAGAAGGATTACTGCAACCAAGCATAAAAGTTAAGGCCTAAATTTTCTCATAGCCAAGAAAGCAAGGAGAAAATGGACATAACCATTATATAATTATTTTTATTTTCTGTAAGAGGAGGGGGATTCGTGCTCTGCCCTGAGGGGAGTGTGTTCATGTTTATACTGTGCATTAAAGACAGTATCTTTAGATATAAAATTGTAGAAGACAGTCATGTACTTTACATGGATTGTTTCCCCGTATGTAGTGGTCGCCCCTAGTCAGAGAAACAGTAAAAATCTACAGGACAAACTCGAATACTTCCATTCCCCTTCCAGCCTTCTGCTCTGCCTGTTCTTCCCCTGACCTCGCATCTGATCGTCTTTTCAGAGCTCCTCTCTCTAAATGCATCTGCCTGCTACCATTCTGCCTTGATCTAGAACTGAGGCACCCACTTCCCTGAGATTCACTTTCCAATACTTATCAGCAAGTAGTGGACCCCATGCAAGTTAGCTCCTGTGAAGGTGGCATAAATCTAAAGATACAGGATTCTCATGAGGGTCTAAAGCAGAGGTCCTCAAACTTTTTAAACAGGGGGCCAGTGCACTGTCCCTCGACATTCCACACATGCGCACTGTGGGCCCGGGAAGAGTTGGCTGTTAAGCAGGAAAGGCAGTGGCGGCAAAAACACCCGGCGGTCTGGATAAATGTTTTCGGAGGGCCCAATGTGGCCCGTGGGCAGTAGTTTGAGGACCCTTGGTCTAAAGACAGTAACTACCGTTCATCCAGGCTTCCCAGGACCTGGAACAAGAGGGACATATGGACTCAAGGAGACTCTCCAGACAGCCTCTCTCACTTCCTCACAGGCTAAGCGCAGGCAGTTGCCTTCACCCAGGGATATGGGATGACAACATCTTGCACAGGGGACCTAATGAAACCAAGGGCTCCAAGGACAGGCCTTTGGGCCCTAAGCAGCACATTCCCCTTGGACGTCAGGAATGGAGAGGGCTGAGCAACCTCTTGGGTCCTGCTGTTTGCCATATCCTTCCCCAGGCTGGCTTTGGACCAAGAAATGGCAGGCCTATCTGAGCTGCACTTTTCTCTGCTGTCTCTTGCAAAGAGTGAGGACCCGAAGGTCATGGCTCAGCGCATTCCTGGACAGGAGGCTGGTGCTGAGACCTTTGTGGAGCCTGGGCTGACTCCAGGGTTGTGCCCAAGGGAGAACCAGGCCTGGGTATCTGTGCCATGTTGAGGCTGGAGGAGAGGCAGTAGGTTGGTGGGAAATGCAAGGTTGGCAAGCATCTCCCTGCCTAATGCATTGAGTGGCATGTGAGCTCTCGGGCCTCAATCTCTATCTAAATTGTTCTGTCAAGGCTTCTCCCTGCTAAAGCTGCAGGAGTCAATGGTCACACAGATTCAGATCCGTGGGGCCCATTTCAGGAGCAAACAGATCTCAGAACTGTTTTCAGTTTTGTTACCTGCCATTGTGTCCAAAGTCACTGTGGCCTGAACACGGATCACCTGTTTCTCAAGTCCATAGAAAGCCAGACCGAGAAAGTTAGAATGGCGAGTCCACCTTGCTCTCAAGATGGGAACCTTGAATTTAAACTACATGTAAGTCAGCGGTCTCCTGAGGGAGTATAGACCCAGCCAGTGTGATTTTCTTCTGCTACCAGAGGGGAAACAGCTACCAAAGCTCCCAGCGTTCAAGGCCTGGCTCCAGCTGGGCTCTGCACCTAGAATTGCAGGGCCTCATTCCTAAAGGATCATCTTTCTGTGGAGCCCTAAGGCTCTGCTGTTCTCACTCTCAGCCATGCCCACGCCAGAGGATGGGGACTTGGGGTACAGGCTAATGGCCTAGCATTCGCATTCCTCAGCCCTCCTTTGTGCCCTGGGCCACCTGCTTCCTTCTGTGTGGCCGTCAGAGATCCACCAGCACCAGGTCACAGTCAGAGCTGGACTTGTATTTGCAGGTGGCAGAGGGCCTCTGACCTGGAAGGTTGTTTGTCCTAATTGTGTAACTGATCTGTCCCTTAGAACCTGCCAAGAATCACGGATTCATTTCCCGTTAACCAGGCAGAGACCGAATGTCATCATGGGGATGTCGGGAAGTGAACTTTGCAAAGTGATGTTGTCTTTGTAACCCTGAGTGCCACCTCATGTGGCTCTTCAGAGGAGTGCCAGCAGAGCTACCTGGAAGGCTTGGCAGAGTCATAGGGTCAAGTTGGTTCCGCTCTGAACCCAGTGCATCAGAAGCTCAGAGACCTTCACTGTGGTGAGGTCCCTAAGCGATCCAGATGTTTGGCCAGTTTTGGAAACCACTGCTCAAGGAAATACAGCCATCCTAGCAGCTCTCTGCCTGCCTTTTACCTTCATAGGGAGACCCAGAAACCAGGGGGCCAGGGCTTCTCCATCTGTGTAGCCCTTCACAAGGTGAAGGGGGTCCTGCTTAACTCCACAATGTCAGATGCCACATAATATATTTCAAAAGCTCATGTCCCTTTAGTAAAACACAACTCCTTCCCTCTGCATTTCCTGATCTGACTGCCTCCTGGCTTCAGGCAATGGGCCTGGGTCTGGAACATCTCTGCCGAGTGTAGGAGGTGAGGCACTGCACAGGTGAACCCTGATGGGGAATTGTGCACATGAATTTGGGATCTTTGTGCATGTGTGAGTGTGTGAGTTTCTGTATAGAAACCAGGATACCCAGTGCCTGAAATTCCCAGCATTCTGCTGTTAGAAGCCTCACCCCCTATCTCCCCAGCTCCCACACTCAGCTTATATCCAGGTGCCTTACTCTGCACATCCCTCAGTGAGGAGCATTGGTTGGTGGTGTCAGGGGCTCAGGGTGAGGTATGTACATTCTTGGTCATGGACAAAGTGTTCATAAATGGCCTTGAGCTGAGCACTATGACCCCTGGGCTCAACAGAGATTGTGTGGGTGATAACATGATCCCCCTCCTGCAGGTCCTGGCTCTTATTGTCACCATTGTCCTCCCCTTCAAAGCCTTTATCTGACCATCTGACCATTGAATGTAAGGCTACTCCAACCCCAGTCCCCATTATGACACCCAGGTTTATTTTCTTATAGGCAGTTGTGGACATCTGAAATCATCCTGACCGTTTACCTGTTGGATTTTGTCAGAGTAGCAAAGTCATTAAGAGGACGCTGGAGCCCTGGCTGGTTGGGCTCAGTGCATAGAGCGTTGGCCTGAAGACAGAAGGGTCTCAGGTTTGTTTCCGTCAAGGGCACATGCCTGGGTTGCAGGCTTGATCCCCTGTGAGGGTCGTGCAGGAGGCAACCAATCAATGATTCTCTCACATCATTGATGTTACTGTCTGTCTTTCCTTCTCCCGTCCTCTCTAAAATCAATGAAAATATATTTTTTTAAAATGAGGATGCTGGCTCCAGACTGCCTGGATTCACACCCTGTGCAGCTGAGGTCCTGAGCAAGTCACACACACTCAGGGCACTGGTTCTCTTCTTGGTAAACATGGGCTATGAGTAGTGCCCCCCTCACAGGGCTGTGAGGAATAAATGGACTGGCACAAGCATGGCAGCCAGAAGAGCACTGGCTCTGATGAATGCCGTGCAAGCATTCCTTCTACTTGTTGCTGTGATTAGTATGATCACCTGAGTCATACAATGAAGTCCAGGGCCCATAACAGGGCTGGGGACCACCTCACTCTCAATAACTGTTGAGTGAATAAATGAATAAACAAATTAACGAAGGAATTGCAGTCCTCCCCAAAAATGTGTGACCCCACAACCTTCTCTGGATCTTGACTCAGCTCCAAGCTGGAACCAAGAGAGAAGCTGTGAGACTTATTTTGCAAATGGCTCTGGCACAGCTTCCTTTCTTTTCTTTTCTTTTTTTAATATATATTTTTTTGATTTTTTACAGAGAGGAAGGGAGAGGGATAGAGAGTTAGAAACATCGATCAGCTGCCTCCTGCACACTCCCCACTGGGGATGTGCCCGCAACTAAAGTACATGCCTTGACCGGAATCGAACCTGGGACCCTTCAGTCTACAGGGCAGATGCTCTATCCACCAAGCCAAACTTGCTATGGCCAAAGCTTCCTTTCTTGCATAACTGGGTTTAGCTGCGCACCAGGAGCAGTGGCTTTATGCTGCCCTCTGCTGGTGTCTCTAAGTCATGGCTAGCAAACTCAGAGAGCCAAGGAGGGGCCAGGTGAGTGGTGGGGCCCTTGTCTGCAACTTCAGATGTTCCTGCTTTCTTCCCTTCTGCCCTGATTGCTATATCCAGTTAGAATGCATTTCCTAAATGCCCCTCTCCTGTAGGGCCAGGTCCAGACACACTCTCCCACTGGGTGACCAGACAGCCCTCATGCCCAGCAATCCCTGGAGCTGGTGGAATTCTTTGCTCCTGGTCCTTGTGTCTCTCATGTCCACACCTTCACTGGGAGCTCTTCAGAGTGCCACCCCATCCTCCTTCTTATCTGCCACCTCAGATCTCTGTGTCTAGACTGATGTCAGAATCCCTGCAAGGACAGGACTGGCTCTGTGGAGGCTGAATGTGTGGGCATCCTCCTTAGCTACCTCTGTGTATCTCTGTGACCTTCAACAAGAATCAAGCTCTATGCCGCCTCTTCCCCCGACTTTCAGCATCAGCCAGGAGAGTCTGTGCACTTCTCTCTGAACCAGGTTCCTTTTTACAACATTGCGAAGTGTTTACCTCTGACCTTTGTGGTGCAGAGGAGTTCAGGCTGAGGACCTGTAACTAAGGGAACTTGAGAGACTGCCGTGGTACCCATGAGGACACCTAGGAGGGCTCAGCCCACATAGAGATGGTGGGGATCTCCTGCAGGTCTCCAGTGGAGATGACATTGTTGTCCCACTAGCTGTCAGTCTGTGTTGTAACTGACCTTGGGCTTCCTGGAAGCCCAGCTGATGGGAGCACCGGGATTATTGCAGGAGACCCAGAAGGTGCCTTCACTTGCTCACTGATGCAGATCAGTGGCTCCCCCTGGTTGGGTTCCCTCAGGTCCTGTGGAGCCCTGTCCTCTTACACCAAGAACAGCAAACACTAGCACACGTGTTACTCCTCTCCTCCGCCATATCACCAGCAGACATGGCTACTCAACTACCATATACTCAGCCGGGATGAGACCCCAGGGCCATTTTCACCCTGCAGTGACTACCAACGGATCTGAGATGGTGTGTGGAAAAGAACCCACTGCCCAGCTCTGCCTGGTGCTTCTGCCAAGTTCAGCTTCTAATTTTTTTTTTTGAAAATTTTTTTTTTAATTAAACCTTTATTGTTCAGATTATTACATTTGTTCCTCTTTTTTCCCCACATAACTCCCCTCCACCCAGTTCCCACCCCAACATCCACCCTCACTCCCCACCAACTGTCCTCATCCATAGGTGCACGATTTTTGTCCAGTCTCTTCCCGCATCCCCCACACCTCTTTCCCCCGCAAGAATAGCCAGTCCACTCCCTTTCTATGCCCCTGATTCTATTCTAATCACCAGTTCATTCTGTTCATCAGATTATTCACTTGATTTTTAGGTTCACTTGTTGATAGATGTGTATTTGCTGTTCATAATTTGTATCTTTACCTTTTTTTTCGTCTTCCTCTTTTTTAAGGATACCTTTCAGCATTTCATATAATACTGGTTTGGTGTTGATGAACTCTTTTAGCTTTTCCCTATCTGTGAAGCTCTTTATCTGACCTTCAATTCTGAATGATAGCTTGGCTGGATAAAGTAATCTTGGTTGAAGGTTCTTGGCATTCATCACTTTGAATATTTCTTGCCACTCCCTTCTGGCCTGCAAAGTTTCTGTTGAGAAATCAGCTGACAGTCATATGGGTACTCCCTTGTAGGTAACTAACTGTCTTTCTCTTGCTGCTTTTAAGATTCTCTCTTTGTCTTTTGCTCTTGGCATTTAAATTATGATGTGTCTTGGTGTGGTCCTCTTTGGATTCCTTTTGTTTGGGGTTCTCTGCGCTTCCTGGACTTGTAAGTCTATTTCTTTCACCAGGTAGGGGAAGTTTTCTGTCATTATTTCTTCAAATAGGTTTTCAATATCTTGCTCTCTCTCTCTTCTTCTGGCACCCCTATAATTCGGATGTTGGTACGCTTGAAGCTGTCCCAGAGGCTCCTTACACTATCTTTGTATATTTGGATTCTTTTTCCATTTTGCTTTTCCGGTTGGGTGTTTTTTGCTTCTTCATATTTCAAATCTTTGACTTGATTCTTGCGATCCTCTGGTCTGCTGTTGGGAGTCTGTAGAATATTCTTTATTTCAGTCAGTGTATGCTTAATTTCTAGTTGGTTCTTTATCACAGCCTCCAGGGTCTCACTAGATTTCTTGAGGGTCTCATTAAGTTTATTGGCGGTTTCTAGAAAATTCTTGAAAAACCTTAAAAAGTGTGGTTTTTGAACTCTATATCCAGTAGTTTGCTTTCCTCCATTTCTGTCATTTGTGTCTTGTTTCTTTGTCTCGGCATTTTTTATGCTTCACTGTGTCAGTAGAGTGACTTTCTGTGCTAAGTGTCATATAGGGCCCAGTGGCTCAGCCTCCCCAATTACCTGAGGTAGACAGTCTTGGTGCACTGCCTTTTGGGCTTTGTGCACAGTCTTGTTGTAGTTAAGCCTTGATTGTTGTAGGTAACACTGGGAGGAATTGACCTCCAGGCCAATTGGCTGTGAGAATCAGCTGCGTCTGAAGTGGGAGAACTTGTGTGCTGAAGACACCCTTATGGGGCAAGACTTGCTTCAGTGGGGCTTTGGTGCTCACTGAGTCTGCCCTCTGAGTGTGTCCCTTATGGATCTGAGGAGTTTTAATTGGATGGTCCCACTCTGACCACTGGGTACACTTGCTCTTGGATCTAAGGAGGTGCTAATCTAGCCTCTGCCTGAGGCTACCCAGCAGAAGCCAGCTGTAAAGCAATGCAAGTTGCCATGGGTCCTTAGGCCAGCTGCAGTTTGTTAAGTAATTTTCAGATTACAAAGGGCCGGGCCTTTCATATGCAAAAGCCTCCGTGCTGGCTTGGGTGGGGCGGGGTTCCAGGGGATCAACAGGGAAGGTGGAGCAAGCAGTATGTCTGTTCTTAGTCCTGCCCTCAGAGCACTGGCAATCTCTACGAGCACCTCCGAGAGAAAGCTGCCCTCGAGTTCCGACCGATGCCAGACAGTCTCGTTTCTCCTGTATGAGTCTGGGTGTTCAGAGACTCGCCTGGAACTGGAGCTCAGAGCTTGAGACTCCCTCCCGATTGAAAAAGACAGTCGTGTCTCAGCCACAAGCCCTCTCCGCATGCACCTCCGCACCTTTGTATTTTACTTGCGCACTGCACCTTCTCTGAGTCTCGGTATGCTTTTCTCTTTCCTTCTAGTTGTAGAATTTCCACTCAGCCAGGCTTCCTGTGGTTCTGGATGATGTCCATTCCATCTTTTAGTTGTATTTTTGAAGTGGTTGTGTGAGGCAGCAATCTCTGGTGTTTACCTATGCCACCATCTTGGTTTCTCTCGGTATGATTTCAATCTTCTTGAATTTGGGGAGACTTTGCTTGTGACCCAATATGCGGTCTATTTTTGAAAATGTCCCATGTGCACTTGAGAAGAACGTATATTCTTCATCTTGTGGGTGAAATGTTCTGAAGATGTCAATTAGGTCCATCTGATCTAGTGAGTCATTTAGGATTGCTGTTTCTTTGCCGATTGTTTGTCTAGAGGATTTATCCAGTGATGTCAGTGGTGTATTAAAGTCCCCTACTATGATTGTATTGTTGTCGATCTCTCCTTTGATATCTTCCTGGAGTTTTTTTTTTAAGGTATTTGGGTGCTCCTGCATTGGGTACATATATGTTTACCAGGGTTATATCTTCTTGTTGTATTGATCCCTTTAGTATTATGAAGTGGCCTTTCTTATCTCTTCTTATGGCCGTCACTTTGAGGTCTATTTTGTCCGATATAAGTATTGCTACCCCAGCTTTCTTTTCCTTTCCATTTGCCTGAAAGATATTTTTCCATCCCTTCACTTTCAGTCTGTGTGAGTCCCTACTTCTGAGGTGGGTCTCTTGTAGGCAGCAAATGTATGGGCCATGTTTTTTTTTTTTATCCATTCAGCCACTCAATGTCTTTTGATTGGAGCATTTAGTCCATTTACTTTTAAAGTTATTATTGAAAGGTACTTGTTTGTAGCTATTTTTATTTTTTGTACCTGTGTTCTTTTTTACCATTGTATTTCTTCTTTTTAGCATTTCTTGAATTGCTGGTTTGGTAGTGATAAACTCCCTTAGCCTTTTTTTGTCTGTGAAGCTCCTTATTTCCCCTTCAATTTTGAATGATAGCCTTGCTGAATAGAGTATTCTTGGATTCATTCCCTTGCTTTGCATCAGTTTGTAAATTTCTTTCCATTCTTTTCTCACCTGATGTGTTTCTGTTGAGAAATCATTTGATAATCTAATAGGAGATCCCTTGTACGTAACTTTCTGTCTCTCTCTTGAAGCCTTTAAGATTCTCTCTTTGTCCTGAACATTTGCCATCCTAATTATGATGTGTCATGGTGTGTTTTTTTTGGTTCATCTTTTTTGGGACTCTCTGTACTTGTGTGACTTTTTTCTTCCCCACCTCAGGGAAGTTTTCGGACAATATTTCTTTGAATAGGTTTTCTAAGCCTTGTTCCTCTTCCTGTTGTTCTAGCACCCATATTATTCATATGTTGTTTTGTTTCATATGTTGTCCCATAGCTCCCTTAGGCTCTCCTCCTGTCTTTTAATTTTTTTCTCCAATTGCAGTTCAGTTTGGGTGTGTTTTGCTTCCCTGTCTTCTAATTTGCTAATTTGGTCCTCTCCTTCTCCTAGTCTACTTTTTAAACTTTCCATGGTGTTTTTTATTGCAGCTATATCACTCTTCATTTCTTGTTGATTCTTACATAAGTTGTTGATTTTTTCCTTCATCCGGTTTATGCACTCTAGGACACTTATTCTGAATTCTTTTTCTGACATATTGCATGCCTATGTTTCACTTAGCTGCTTTTCTGGTGATTTATAATTTTCTTTTCTTTGGGTTTTTTTTTTTTGGTCTACCCATTTTTGGTCTCACCAACTGATCTAGATGTCGAGTTGTGCAGGGACTGCTTCTTGGGTGGCAGTGGTTCCTCAGGCTGCAGTTGCCCCTCAAGTGGTTGCAGTAGTGGCTGCTCCTCAGTTGGCAGCGGCTCCTCTGGTGGGTGCTGTTCGCAGCAGTGGTGTCTCCTCTGGCTGCTAGGTGAGGCTGCTTGCTCAGCTGCTATTCCTTGGACAGGAGCGGGCTGTTCACGTGGCTTCTGCCTCTTGGATGGGCGTGGATTGCTCACATGGCTGCTGCTCCTTGAATTGAGGCTGGCTGCATGCTGCTGCTGTTACTCAGATGAGGCGGTCTGCTCGTGAAGCTGCTGCTCTTTGGACAGGGGCAGGTTACTTACAGGGCTACTGCTCCTCATACAGGTGTGGGCTGCTCACACAGCTGCTGCTCCTCAGAAGTGAGATGGGCTGCTTGTGTGGCTGCTGCTCCTCAGGTGGGAGTGAGCTGCATGTGCGGCTGATCCTCAGATAGGGGCGGGATGCTCACCCAGCTGCTGTTCATTGAACAGGTGCAGAGTGCGTGTGGCTGCTGCTCCTTGGACCAGTGTGGGCTGCGCAGGGCTGCTGCTCCTCAGATGTGGTCGGTCTATCTGTTCGTATGGCTGCTACTCCTCAGACAAGGGTGAGCTGCTCAGGCATCTGCAGCTCCTCGTACAGGGGCTGTCTGCTCACGTGGCTGCTGCTCCTCAGATGGGGGATGGGCTGCTTGCGTGGCTGCTTCTCTTCGGGTTGGAGCGAGCTGCACGTGTGTCTGCTGCTCCTCGGATGGGGGCAGGCTGCTCACCCAGCTGCTGTGCATTGGAAAGGTGCAGGCTGCGTGTGTCTGCTGCTCCTTGGATCAGTGTGGACTGTGCAGGGCTGCTGCTCCTCAGACATGGGTGGTCTGCTGGTGTGGCTGCTGCTCCTTGGACTGGGGAAGGCTGCTCAGGCAGCTACTGCTCCTTGAATGGGAGAGGGCTGCTTGCAGCAATGCTGTTCCTTGTATGGGTTTGGGCTGCTCACACCACTGCTGCTCCTCGTATGGGGGCAGGCTGCTCATGCAGCTGTTGCTCCTTGGATGGGGGCACGTTTCTTGCACACCTACTGCTTCTCAGACAGGAGGAGGGTGTGGGCTGTGCAGCTGCTGCTCCTCGGATGGGGGTGGGCTGCGTGGGGTTGCCATTCCTCAATCATGGGCAGGCTGCTCATGTGGCTGCTGCTCCTCAGATGGGGCAGGCTGCTCACGTGGTTGTTGCTCCTCGGACGCGGGAGTGGACTGCTCACACAGCTGACAGCTGCTGCTCCTTGGACAGGGGCAGGCCACGTGAGGTTTCTGCTCTTAGGTATGGGACAGGCTGCTCATGGGGCTGCTGCTCCTTGGACAGGAGTGGGCTGCTCACGTGTCTGCTGCTTGCGTGGTTGCAGTGCCCTGGGATAAGAAGTTGGGCTTGTCAGAGGGGAGGGCACTGCAGAACTCACAGGAGCCTGCGCCCAGGGTGGCTGGAGACTTGTTGACCATGGGACCACAGCCAAAGTAGCAGGTCCCTGGCAGGGGTGTCTGTAGAGTCCCAGGTGTTATCTGAGGGCACTCTGGGTGGGGTTGAGGCCTGGCTCCCAGTTACAGCAGCTCTCCCCTTATAAACGCTAGGCTTCTGAGGATGAGCCAGCCTCCTGGAACAGCTTATACAGTAGCAGAGGTTGCCTAGTTAGACGAGCCCGTTTAGCCTGACTCCGAAGGCCCTGTGGGATCTATCTGTGCCTCACTCACATACACACACACACATCCCACATGACCACACACTCCTTCTTTTGGTCCCTCACTGACTCACACTCTCTCCCTCACTGCCGCCTTCTTCCTGCCTCTGTGTTGGGTCTGGGGTGTTATTGACCCGTTTGTGGATGGAGATTCCTCTCCAGGTGTCTGGTTATGAGGCTCACTCTCTAGCACCTGTCCAGACAGGATAAAATTCACCTCGACAAGACACGACACAAAGGGACCAAAGCATGAATATACTCACGACAACAAAAACCCTACTATAAGTGCCCACCTGAGAAAAGAGAATTAGGGTATAGAAAAGAGGGCATAAATAACATTGAATAGAGCAAAAAAGATAAGATAGAAAAGAAGGAAGAAAAGGAGACTATATATATATATATATATATATATATATATATACATATATATATATATATATATATATATATATATATATATATATATGGAAAACATCACAGAACCAATACATAAACAAACAAACAAACAAAAAATAATAACAATAAAATTAAAGAAAAAAAATACAAACAACAACCCCCCAGCAAAGGCGGGGGGGGGGGCAGAATCTGTAGATATTGAGCTTATATATAGAAGAGTTGGATGAAGATGGGGAGGATCTCAGTTAAGTATAGAGGAAGTAGAAATGGGATGGGTGGATAAGAGGAAAGAGAACGAGAAAAAAAATAATAAATTTACAAAAAAATTGATTTTAAAAATGATATAAAAATAGCAAATAAAAATAAAATAAAATAGAGTGATGGAAAAATAACCTGAGAAGAAATAGAAAATAAAGCAACAAACAAAAACAGGAAAACAAAGAAAAAAAGAAAAAAGAAAAAGAAAGAGATAACAAAGTAATAAAAAAGAAATAAAATAAAATAAAAATGAAAAAGTGAAGTGTTCCTTTGGCTGGCTTAAGATCCCAGTCTTCTGTACTGTAGTATTTCTCAGGATCCAATTGCTGGGATGGAAAGTCTCTAGTCCAGCCCCTTTGTGCTCTCGGGGACCATTTAGGTTTTTCTTTTTGTTTTGTTTTTTAATCCTTTTACCAATCAGGATGGAATCTGGGTGTGGCTGTATGAGTTGCCTGGATACTGGAGGGGAGGGGCTATCTCTTCAGGGCAAAATGGCTGCCTAAGTCCCAGGCTCAGGCATGACTCAGCACCACACTTGCTGCCACTACTCCTGGATCCCCCTCTCTCCCCAGATTCCACAATTCTGGACTTTTTTTCATGCTCCAGCCACGAGTAAGTGTCTGTATCCTAAAGGTCCTATGAACTAGGTTCTATGAAGAAGGGCACAAGCCACAGAGGCTGGAGAGGCTGCCCCTCTGCGCGCTCCTCTCTTGCCCGCACTCTTCAGCCTTTACTGACTGTGGATCCAGATCTAGAATCCCCTGCGAGGGGGGAAAGGTTGTGCCTCTGCGCGCTCTTCTGCTGGCACTCTTCAGCCTTTCCTGATTGTGGACCCAGATCTAGAATCCCCTGCCGACCAGCAGTTTCCCCACTGCACCTGTCCCAAGGGACATGGCCCAAGCCTGTGCCGTGTGGATTCCCTCTGATCCTCAGGGCTCAAAGGTCTGGCTGATTATCCTTCCCAGAGCCTTGACTTTACCTTTCTTTGGGAGTCTTCTGCCTTTCCCGGCTGCAAACTGTCTCCCAGCTGAATCTCCTCTGCCAATTTGGGCTGGATGTTACTGGTTTTAGCTGCTCACCCTATCTGCTCCGGGACAGGGCACAGGACACCTCCTTCTATAACCGCCGCCATTTTGTCTCTCCTGTCTGGGAATTTACATTGGCTTTTATAGCTTAGGGCTTTTATAGCACATCAAGCCCTAACCAGTTTGGCTCAGTGGATAGAGCATCAGCCTGTGGACTCAAGGGTCCCAGGTTCGATTCTGCCCTTTTCCTCTGAGCATAGCTTGAACTCTAGTCCATAAATTTTTGGATGCTTATTGCTGTTTAATTTGAGTTTCTTTAATTACTACTAAGACTGTACATTTTTCATATTTCATTACTATTGGCCATCAATATATTTTATTTCTTGAATTTTCTCTTCTCATTCTTAGCTATTTCACTTCTCATTCCTACTTTGATATTCACCATTTTCCTGTTGATTTGTCTGTTATATACTTTGCAAATAAATGAGCATTTCAATTTTAATCTTACAGTGCTTTACTTTTTGGCAGAGAAGTTTTATATTTTAATTCTGATTTTATTTTTCCTCTAAATGTTTACCCATTAACTGAGAATTATTAATTGAACCATTCATTATTTTCCTATAACCTTGGCAATCTATTTTATCATGCATATATGACATATATATATAGACATACTTGGGCCTGGTTTTGGTAGCCTATACATTTGGTCCATCTAGTCCTGTGTTAGTAATACACTATCACAATTATGTTAGTTTTATAAAACCTTTTAACATAAGAGGACCAACTCCATTCTCATTGTACTTTAAGTAATTTTTCTGACTGTTCTAGGTTTTTTATTCTATCATAAGACCTCCTGATGAGGTCCTCCAGCCTCATTCTGTTTTGGAACTGAGTCTTTGGAGAACTCACATCCCTCTCATCCTCTTCCTATCCTCTCAGGCCTCTGTGGCCAGGGCCCGTTGTCCTGGGCTTGCTCAAAACTCAGCAGCGCTTGTACCCTCCCCTTCCTGCCCTGATCCAGTCCTCTGGTCACAGAAAGCATTCTCTTGTCCTGAAGTTGCCATCTGACCTTTGGCCTTGACCTGATCCGAGCCACTTATATGTGAAATGAAGCATTCAGGGAATTAATAAAAGTGCAGAGAGGCTGGCAGTGGGGTCACAGTGCTATTTCCTCAGGAAAATGGGCCTGGAAATGTCTTGAAAACACTTTATTCTACTGTACAAACAGGCTTACAAATAGGAATTCAGGATTTCATTCACTCAACTCTTTCATTTTTTCACTCTGTCTTCTTACTGAAAAAATTTGAAAAGTACCATTTTGCTTAGGTAGGGAGGGCCTTCGTGAGTCCTTCTGTGGCTCAAGGTTGTTTGAGTCAGGCAGCCTAAGAGAGACTATATTGCTTAGGTAACTGAAAGTCAAGTAGGTTAATATTCAAAATTTATGCAGTAAAATGGGCTACATATGCTGCAGTGACTACCTCCAAATCTCACTCAAGGTCCAGGAATATCCATCCAGATAAATATTTAAATTATAAATATTTTGTTCCCTCTAGTAGATACCTGGGTTCTTGGCTCTAGTATATAGACACTGGTAGCTTGAAAAGGTCAAGCACACCATTAAGCTTGAGTTAAGGATATCCGGAAGATAAGAGTGATTGAGAATGCCCTGAACTTAAGCAACTCAGTTGTCGGTGTTTTATACCGAGGGAATTCAGGACAAAAATAAAAGACCCTAACACCAGCAAACACCAGAGTGTGCCCCACTGTCAGTTCATGCTGGGAAGTGGGTTGGTTGAGTAGCAGGAAGGCTGAGAGCCAGGAAGTGATCTGAGAATATACCATTGAACTGAGCAGGGGCTTCCCCATGGAGCTGCTGTGGTTGTCACCCTCCACACATGGAAGGACCCCAGGCTGCTCCCAGGATGTCACCTGGCACTGTGAGGGTCATAGCATCTCCTGAGAGGTCAGAGTCAGGCAGTCCTGGATTCTCGTGGCACACAGGCTACTACAGTAGGGACCAAGGCTACTATGGGTGGGGCAGGGCTGTTTAATGCCCGTGTTCACCTCTGCCCATGAATGTGAGTGTAGGAGAGGTCTCTGTACCAAGAAAGGGTGAAAATCTGAATTTTCTGAAATACTTGCCTTAGTCCTTGGCTTTCATCGGGTTTTGTCTACAGAATCCAAATGACCCTCCTTACTTGTTCTCTCTGCTGGAGAGCGAACCAGATCCCATGTTGACGTGGATCTAAAGCTTCTCCTAGGGCCTGAGGTCTCAACCGTCCTGTCCTTCAACCCCACAGGACAAATCTTTTCTTCCCATTGAGTCAATTATGCCATTTAACTCCACTCTTGTCAAAGAAATAGGTTGCCTTACGTGCTGGGATGGGAAGTGGTCACTTTTAGAGGGACTGCCAGACCACCATGACCTCCCATGGGTCCCAATGGCCATACTGTGCTGTGGGGTCCATCCCCTAGGCCTAGTCTATTGGGCCAGAGGCGGGCATCTGAGACCAGCAGATTCAATTCCACAGGAATTTTGACCTGATATCAAGCCAGAGTTTCTGATCTCTGTGTGTCACATGACTCTGTGCTTGGGCAGCTGAGAGCCTGAAGCAGAAGAAGGTGGTGGGAGAAGGAGGAAGAGAGGCGAGGATGCAGAGGCAGAAGCAGGGAGACCGCACAGCCCTGCTTGTGCACCCGCAGTCCTTGAGCCACCTCAGAACTCTTCATTCTTAGAAAAAATGCCTCCCTGGGCTTAAACCATACCCACTGCTTTTTCCTTTGTATTTGCAATGAAATACCTTTCTAAGCTCCCTGGCGGATGGTGTCCAGGTGTGACTTCTTAATTGAAGATTATTTGCTCACTGTTGCATAAGTGACATATTTCAGAAGCTGCCAAGACTTGAGGCTTTTTTTTTCAGTAACAGGAAAAAGGTCTTAGCAGAGAGACTGAGCTGTGTGCTGTTGCAAGGTGTCGTTTTTGTTTTCCCTTTTTTTTTTTTAACCTGTCAATAATCACTTTATTTATTTAAATTATTTTTCAATTTTAAATTATAGGTGACATACTGTGTTATATTAACCTGAGGTGTACATCCCAGTGATTAGTCATTCCATTACTTACTAAGTGATCATCTCGATCAATCTCTTCCCCATCTGACACCATGGGTATTACATGTAGCTTTTTGCTTTCAGACCTGCTGTCCTACATCTGAGGTGTGGCTGTGGAGTGGTGGGAAGAGGGGTGTGGCCTCTGGTCCCTGGGAACAAAGGAGGGCTGCTTTCCTGTCTTGTTGCCTCTCCTATGAGCCTGTGCTTCTTCCAGGTTTCATTCCAATTTCTTAAGCACAAATGTCATTAAAGTCAACTGGCATACAGAGGCCTTTGCCTAAAAGTTCACAGGCCAGAAATATAAGGTTTGGGATCAGATGACCTTTCACGTGACCAAGTTGTAGCACTGACACACCTGGGGCCTTGAGCAAGTCTCCCCCCCACTCTCTGTGGGAGGAGGAGGAGGAACAGCCCAGCTGTCTCTGAGGCGGTATCGGGGAAGAACCTCCTGGACGGAGGCCAGGGCAGGGCTGGGGGTGAACCTGAGCATGGCTGGACCCTCTGTGCCTGAGATCTCAGCTGGAATGGGGATTGTGCAGGAGGGACTCCCTCCAATGAGCCGACAGGCAGTCACAATGACAGGGTAGAATGAGGTCCTGGTGTGCAGGGATGTGGAGGAGGCTACTCAACTGGGCCACACAGTCCTGCCAGGGAGGCAGATGACCTGCCAGGTCAGCCCACGGCGCTGTGCACCTTCCAGGGCTCAGGCCTTGATATAAGGAGCAGCCACCGGAACCGCCCAGCCCTGGGGCTCCAGCTGGCTTTGGCCAAGGGGTCCGGGGCTCCGGGAGGTCCTGAGCAGGCATGTAATTGTGGGTGCCAGGGATCTGAGCCCTGGATGGAATGAGCTCATCCCTGGAGTGAGGGTGAGGAGGGGAGGGAACGGAGGGCTAAGGCTTGAGAAGGTTGCCATTAAGTCGTCAAGAAGAGGAGGAGGAGCTAGCAAAAGAGGAAGATAAGTAACTGCCATAAGGGGACAACACAGCAAGAGGAGGGAGTGACAGAGGAGGGAGTGACTAGCTGGGTTGACAGTTTGAGGAGGGAGAGGACTGAGAAGGAGCCTTTGGATTTTGGGACTTAATTTTATCCCTTGTGAAAGGGAAAGCAGGCTCCCCCCTCATTCCTCTGACAGAACAGCCACTGAAGCAAGTTTCGTATTTTATTCTAAGAGAGGAGTTCCCTGGGAGCCCTTGGCTGGCGTCATCCCAGAGCTCTGTGCAGAAGCCCAGCCACAGAGCCCTCAGCTCTTCCTTGTCATGTGGGCAGCACACGGGTCTGGGCCAGGCTCCTGGACCACAGCTGCTCCACCCACCCCAGGGCTCAGAACTCGCAGATCACAAGGCGCTTCTCTCCACAGGACTTGTCGTTCCACTTGCCGTTGGTGAAGATCTCCACACAGTCCTCATTGCCGCCATTGTTGTTGGGCTCTCCGGGGGCCCAGTTGGAATAGACCAGGGGCTCCCCTCCTGGGTAGGTGAATCTACCCTCTGTCTGGGAGTCAGTCATGCTCAGGAACGCGGCACCCTTGTTCTCAGCCTCCAGCAGGTGTTGCAAGGCCTCATTCTCAGCTGCAGAGCGTGGGGAGGGTAGATGCCCCCCGGCCTGTGCACACACTCGCTGTGCCTCCTGGAAAGGTTTCTCAAACCCTGCTGACTTGAAGACCTTCTGGCCAACATCTCGGCCACTGGGGAAGAGCTCCACTAGGAGGAGAGGACAGTCAGGTTGGGGTTCTGGAGGCACCAGCCAAAGCTCCATGGCTCTGAGACCTTTGTGCTCCAACCAGAGCACCAGGGAGGACAAAGGTGAGATCCCAGCTCCGCAGTGCTCTCTGGGAGGTGGATCTGCCTGTCTAGTTACAGGTGACAACACTGGGCTCAGAGAGGGAAAGTATGAGGCTCAACTCCTTGTGACCATCACATGCAGAATTGGGGGTCACCCTTATCTGATCTCACACTAGAGCTGAGACGTGCTCTTTCTATTGCACCCCATGTTGCATGGCAGAATCGGTTTCCCAGTTACTGGGTGGGACTGGGAAGCTTTGGCATTGGGCAGTGAAATGGCATTGCGGCCTCTGAGCGCTGGAAACATGGAAGGTGCTCCTTCTGATCTCACTGTGAACCCTGCATAACAGCAGGGCATGTGGCATTGACAGGGAGGTCCGTGCCGGGTGTGGGTGTGGGAAAGAAGAGGAGAGGGTGGGCCATCTGAGGGCAGCGCTGTGCTAATCTCTGCACTGTGTGCGCCCAGTGCTGGCCTCTAGGTGTGCATGTGGGGGAGGCTGGAGAGCTGGGAGAGAGGACAAGGACAGCTGAGAGGTGTGCATGGGCGTCAGGGGCAGGAGAGAGTCAGTGCTGGAGAGAGGCCTGTCTGGGAGTCAGAGGGCCAGGTGTTCAGCCCCGCCTTGGCCATGACTGTCCAGGTGGACAAGGGAAAGTCAGTTCCTCTTTTGGAGTTTCCAGTTCCTCATCTCTAATATGGGAATACAATTTATAAAAGCATCACCTGTGTGACATTCAACTATATGTTTTCATTCCATCTCATTTTCCAAACCTTTGTTGTTGCTGTTGTTGTTGTTGTGTGTGTGTATGTGTATATTAATATATTTTTAGTTATTTCAGAGAGGAAGGGATAGGAAGAGAGAGATAGAAACATGAATGATGACAGAGAATCACTGATTGGCTTCCTCCTGCACACCCCTACTGGGGATCAAGCCCACAGACCAGGCACATACGCTGACCAAGAATCAAACCATGATCTCCTGGTTCATAGGCTGTCTCTCAACCACTGGGCCACGCTGGCCGGGCTCATTTTCCATCACTTTAACTTCTGGGTTCATGCATAAAAGCCTTCAGGGCTCCTGAGAGGGCTGTGCTCCAGCCCCAAAGGGCTGGTGAGGTGCCCAGGCTGCACGCTGACCCACTGTGACCCTTCCACAAGGGTTCAGGGGGCAGACTCTTCACAGGCTCAGGAGGGTACCCAGAGCAGCCCTGGACAGGAGTTCATCTGCCATTCACTACATGCACCCGGGTGGGTCTGTGTGTGCATACACGAATATGGACACGTGCCCATCTGAAGGCACATGGGAGCACAGAAGTCCCACCTTGTGTGTGTGAATATGCGTGTGTGCTCATGGGTGTACATGATGTGAGGTGAGTGATGGCATGTGTGTAAGACACATACATGTGGCAGGTATATATCATGAATTTTCCTTTGTATCATTGTGCATGTGTTTGAGTGAGCACACATGCATGTTTGTGGAGAGGGGGAACATACTAAATGCTTGAAACCTCACTCTTGGTATGTGGGTACTTAGTGGTTTTAGGTACGTAGGAGCTAACTCCATGTCTCACCCCTGCATGCTCTCCTCCTTCAGAAACTCCTCTTTGGATCAATGAGATTTGCTGAATGATGTGAGCTTAAAGCTGATATGGAGAAAGCAGGGGGGAGGGGGGAAATTAGGGACTGAGGTGGAGATGCCCACAGGCATAGGACACTGGGCTGTGCTCCTGGAGCCTCTGACTTCTCAACACCCAGGTTAGGGAAGAGTCTCCACTATGAACACCCAGGGAAGAATGGGCGAGCCCAGCACTGGGAAGAGCCCAGAGGCAGCCTGTCCCCTGCCAGACTCAGGGACGGTCTCAGGTGCGTCTCTCACTGGCCATATGCCAAGGTCAGACCCTCACAGCCTTGAATGCAAGCACAGCATGCCAGACCCAACTCTGAGGACAGTGTCTGGAGTTGCTGCTGCTGTGGCCTGTGCAGCAACATCTTGAGGGGTTTGCAGACCTAGCCACATAGAGATAAGAAATGCATCCTGGGGAGAAACCAAGATGGCGGTATAGGTAAACACCTGGAATTGCTGCCTCGCACAACCACTTCAAAAATACAACTAAAAGACAAAATGGACATAACCAAGAACCACAGGAAGGCTGGCTGAGTGGAAATTTTACAACTAGAAGGAAAGAGAAAAGCACACTGAGACACAAAGGAGATGTGGAAGTCATGTGCAGAGGTATGGAGGCACTCGTGCGGAAAGGGCTGGCAACTGAGGATGCGGTTGTCTTTTTCAATCAGGAAGGAGACACGTGCTCCCACTCTGAACTCTAGTTCCGGACTAGTCTCTGGGGACCCAGACTCATACAGGGAGAAACTGGACTGTCTGGTATCGGGCGGAACTCGAGGGTGACTTTCTCTCAGAGGTGCTTGCAGCGATTACCGCAGGTCACTGAGACCTGGGGCCTCTTAGGCAGGGCTGAGGATCAGCCATAGCTGTTTGCTCCACCATTTTAATTCCCCGAGAGCCCACCCCAGCCAAGCTGTGCACAGAGGCTTTTGCATATGAATGACCTGGCCCTTTGCAATCTGAAAATTACCTAACAAACTGCAACTGGGTCAGAGAGACCCAGAACTTCCAAAAGAAGGTCCAAGGCCACACAGAAGCTTGCATTGCTTCACAGCTGGGCCTCATCTGGGCATCTCCAAACCCCAAACAAAGAAGAGGAATCTGCAGATCTCTACATAGCTCCTGCTGGGTAGCCTCAGGCAGAGGCTAAATCAGCACCTCCTTAGAGATCCAAGAGCCAGTGTACCCAGTGGTCAGAGTGGGACCATTGTGATTACAACTCCTCAGATCCATAAGGGACACACTCAGGGGACAGACTCAGTGAGCACCAAAGCCCTGCTGAAGCAAGACTTGCCCCAGAAGGGTGTCTCCAGCACAGAAGTTCTCCCACTGCAGACACAGCTGATTCTCACAGCCAATTGGCCTGGAGGTCAATTCCTCCCAGTGATATCTACAACAATCAAGGCTTAACTACAACAAGACTGTGCACAAAGCCCACAAAGGGGTGCACCAAGAGTATCCACCTCAGGTAATTGGGGAGGCTGAGCCACTGGGCCCTATAGGACACCTAGCACAGAAAGACACTCTATCAACACAGGGAAGCATAAAAAATGTGGAGACAAAGAAACAGGTCACAAATGACAGAAATGGAGGAAAGCAAACTACTGGATATAGAGTTCAAAACCATGGTTATAAGGTTTTTCAAGAAATTTCTAGAAACAGCTGATAAATTTAGTGAGACCCTCGATAAATCTAGTGAGACCCTCGAGGATATGAAAAAGGACCAACTAGAAATTAAGCATACACTGACTGAAATAAAGAATATTATACAGAGATCCAACAGCAGACTAAAGCAGAGGTTCTCAAGCTGTGGGTTGCCACCTATTTGGGGGTCGAACAACCCTTTCACAGGGGTCACCTAAATACATCCTGCATATCAGATATTTACATTACAATTCATAACAGTAGCAAAATTATAGTTATGAAGTAGCAACGAAAATAATTTTATGGTTGGGGTCACCACAACATGAGGAACTGTATTAAAGGGTCACGGCATTAGGAAGGTTGAGAACCACTGGACTAGAGGATCACAAGAATCAAGTCAAAGATTTGAAATATGGAGGAGCAAAAAATACCCAACCAGAAAAGCAAAATGAAAAAAGAATACAAAAATATGAAGATAGTGTAAGGATCCTCTGGAACATCTTCAAGCGTACCAACATCTGAATTATAGGGGTGCCAGAAGAAGAGAGAGAGCAAGATATTGAAAACCTATTTGAAGAAATAATGACAGAAAACTTCCCCTACCTGGTGAAAGAAATAGATTTACAAGTCCAGGAAGTACAGAGAACCCCAAACAAAAGGAATCCAAAGAGGACCACACCAAGACACATCATAATTAAAATGCCAAGGGCGAAAGACAAAGAGAGAATCTTAAAAGTAGCAAGGGAAAAACAGTTAGTTACCTACAAGGGAGTACCCATACAACTGTCAGCTGATTTCTCAATAGAAACTATGCAGGCCAGAAGGGAGTGGCAAGAAATATTCAAAGTGATGAATAGCAAGAACCTACAATCAAGATTACTTTACCCAGCAAAGCTATCATTCAGAATTGAAGGTCAGCTAAAGAGCTTCACAGATAAGAAAAAGCTAAAGGAGTTAATCACCACCAAACCAGTGTTATATGAAATGCTGAAAGGTATCCTTTAAGAAGAGGGAGAAGAAAAAGATAAAGATAAAAATTATGAACAACAGCCCTGACCGGTTTGACTCAGTGGATAGAGCATCGATCTGCGGACTGAAGGGTCCCAGGTTCAGTTCCGGTCAAGGGCATGTACCTTGGTTGCAGGCACATCCCCAGTAGGGATCGTGCAGGAGGCAGCTGATTGGTGTTTCTCTCTCATCAATGTTTCTGGCTCTCTATCCCTCTCCCTTCCTCTCTGTAAAAGATCAATAAAATATATTTTAAGAAAATTATGAACAACAAATACATATCTATCAACAAGTGAATCTACAAATCAAGTGAATAAATAATCTGTTGAACAGAATAAACTGGTGAATCTAATAGAATCAGGGGCATAGAAAGGGAGTGGACTGACAATTCTCAGGAGGAAAGGGGTGTGGGAAGAGACTGGAGAAAAAGTGTACACTTATAGATCAGGACAGTGTGTGTGTGTGTGTGGGGGGGGGGGGGTGTAAGGGCATAGGGTGGGGTGGGAACCGGGTGGAGGGGAGCTATGGGGCGGGGGAAAGAGGAACAACAGTAATAAGCTGAACAATAAAGATTTAATTTAAAAAAAGAGAAAGAAATGCATCCTGGGTAGTGGGGTGTCCAGGGACTAGCACAGGTCAGCAGGAGGGAAGGTCTGAACTGCACTAGGCTAAGCGCATTGATCTGGCTTGGGTCACAGGTGGCTGTGATGGTGGGGTCTGGAGCCTGGTAGCCTTGACCATTCTGGCGCCAACCCACTGAGCTGGTGTTGGGGCCACACCCTGCTCCATATCCCTGGCATCTGCTTCCAGTTCAGGGAATATGTGACTGCTCTGCTTTGCCTCACCCTGTCCTTAGCCCCAGGTCCTGCCCCAGTCCCAGGTCCAGCCCATCGTCCAAACCCACTAGCATCCTAGAGCCCCCAGTCCTAGAACCAGGCCTGCCTCAGGCCTGGCCAACTCCAAACCCAACACAGACTCCGCCTGGGGCCTGCCCTTGACGACTGGCTCAGGTTCAGGTCCAGGTCCAGGAACTCACCTTTCTTATACTGAAGGAGGGCTCCCTGAAGGCGTCCTACCTGCCCCTGCAAGGCCTCCACCTGCTGCCTCAGAGCAGCGATGTCTGCAGGAGAGAGAGGCTCAGTGAAGACCAGTCCCCCACAGTCAGGGATCGGCTCAGAGTCCGGGTCCCAAGGGAAGGTTGCTCAGTGACAGGCTGACACAGCTGGCCCTGCTGCCCACAGGTCCCTGAGGCTCTGTAGTGAGAACACTGTGCCCTGAGCAAGTCCTGGCACCCCACTAACTGTGATCCAGATGGCATTTCCCAGCAAATTCTGAAAGTCTGAGAGCACATCTCAGGGAGGATGGGGGAGGGGGGAATTGCATGTCCCTCAAGTACTCCCCCATCCCTGGGTTATTTGATGCTCAAAGCTCTCTGATGAACTGGGAAGAGAGCTGAGCTGTCCCAGTGATTAGGTGGAAGCTGCTCAGGCTGGCCCTCCCCTGAGTACTGGGTCTAAGCCAGAGCCTCATCTTCCTACCTTCAGCCTGACAGCCTTTCCCAGTTTCACACCCCCCCACCTCTACAATGGGCTGACCACTGAGCTAGAGGGCCCTCCTTCCTCTGCACCCCAGAGCCAGGGGAGGCGACCTTACCTGGAAGCCCACTCTCTCCCTTTTCTCCTCTCTCCCCAGGAGCACCTCTGTCTCCCTTCAGTCCTGGGGGGCCCCTGGCGCCTGGAGGTCCCTGTGGTCCCGGGGGTCCTGCAGGCCCTGAGATCAGAGAAGAAGAGGTGGGTGAGTTCAGCACACATTTTCCCCCTCCCAGCATATGGGCTGTGCTATTGTCCAGGAATACACGCTCCCACGTACAGTCTGTCCCAAAGCCAGCCACGCACCCTCTCTGCACACTACTGACCCATCACCCCGCACCCGGCCTTCCCCGGATGCAGACTGTCCCTGCTGCTCACACCACACTCTCCCCAGTTACAGAGCTCAAGCCCAGCAAGGCATCTCCTTGCACAGGCACCCCATGGCCCAGTGTGGCCGCTCTGAGCTGGCGGGGTGATGTGGGAGGGACAGGCATCTGCAGCTTCAGGTGAACACAGAAGAACCAAAGGCCCGCCCCAGCTTTTCCCATCACTCACCTGCTGCCCCTGCATTCCCAGGGGGTCCACGCTCACCAGGGGCACCTTTCTCTCCTTTGGGACCTGGGGGGCCTCTTGTCCCTGCAGAGCCCTGCACGCCTGGGGCACCCACTTCTCCTGAGGAAGGAACAGATTGGGACAAAGGCTGCTGAGAGTGTGCGTAGCTTGGATCATTTTCTCCGCTGTACGTGGAGGAGAACTGGGGGGCTGTGCACCCTACTGTCTGGGCTCCTCCAGATGTGGGTATGTTGGGAGCAAGGATCACAGCAGGGCCTGCCAGGGTGATGGCCTGGCTTCCCTGGCACGCTGAGCATCCTTAGGTCACATCATGGGTTGCCACTATCACTCCTCCCTCTCCCTTCTGGACTTCCACACACCAACCTCCTACCTTGGGGCCCAGGAGCTCCTTTGGGGCCTGGTTTGCCTTGTGGTCCCACATTCCCCTGCATTCCTGAGGGACCCTCTGGTCCAGCCGGCCCGCGCACACCTGGAGGTCCCGGAGGTCCTGGGAAAAGGACCAGCCAGTCAGTGCATGGAGTCTTCTTGGGAGGGGGAGAGCGTGAGAAAGTGAGAGCAGTCATAGAGGCCAGAGAACAGCACCATCCTATAGACGCCGCCCAGCAGTATTACAGCCTTCCCTGTGTTAACCCAGCGCCACCCGCAGGGCACCATGCTTCCTGGGATGGGTATGTGCATCCTCCTCCATGGCCTAGTGGCAGGCATTGCTGTCCACGCCCACTGCTCACCACGTGGCCCCGAGTCTCCCTTCGGTCCAGGTTCTCCAGCAGAGCCATTGTCCCCTTTGGGCCCAACTGGGCCAGCAGGTCCAGGCATCCCCATGTGCCCTGGAGCTCCTGGTGAACCTGCAGCAGAAGAAATGGGCATAAACCTCGCCCTGGGCCTAGGAGGAGCAGCACCTGCAGGTCAGCCCTGCATTCCTTCAGGTTCTGCAGGTGTAGACATTCCACCTCCACACTCCTCAGCCCAGTGGTGACCCAGGAGACGGGTGTGCACATCCCCATTTCACAGGTGAGGCAACAGGGCTGCCAGAGCTGGAGGGGGTGGTTAAGCCAAAAACTGTCTGATTTCCATGCAGTCCACCTTCCCTGCCCCGAGGCTGAAGATTTACAGCAGGGGATCTGCCAGTTTTACCCTGGATCATGGCACCTTGCTATCCCCTTCCTAGGACCAAACTTTATATCAGAAATCATCTTTGACATGAGTCACCAGGGAAATCCAAATCAAACCCACGAGATATTATCTCTCCCCTCCTAGAATGGCAACTATAAAAAACACAAAAGCTCAAAAGTGTTGGTGAGGATGTGGAGAAGAAGATCTCCTATGCGCTGTTGGTGGGATTGTAAACTGGTGCAGCCACCATGGAGACCAATATGGAGTTTCCTTAAGACATTAAAAAGATAATTAAAAAAATATATGATCCAGAATACCACATCTGGGTTTTATCTAAAAGAAATAAATACTAGTTTGAAAAGGTATTCGTAACCTCATGTTCATTGCAACATTTTTTTACAGTAGCCAAGAGGTGGAAACAACCTAATACTGTCCATAATGGATGAATGGGTAAAAATGTCACACATACACTGGAATATTATTCAGCCACAAAAAAATCCTACCATTTGCCACAACATGAATAGATCTTGAAGGAATTATGCTAGTGCCGTAAGTCATACAAATTAAGACAGATACAGTATGATCTCACTTATATCTGGATTCTAAGAACCAAAACAAAGAACCTGAACTCATAAATTCAGAGGTCAGATTTTTGGTGGTTGCATAAGATGGGAGCTGGGTGGCAGGCAAAAAGGTTGAAGGTCAAAACCTACAAAAGTCCAGTTATAAAATAAATAAGACCTAGGCAATGTACAGAATGGTGACTATATTTAATACTACTATCTATGTATATAAAAATCTAATATGCTAAGTATCCGACCCTCCGTACAGGCGCTATAAAGCTCAATGAACACCAGGCAGCAGGCCCTCAACACAGGAGCTTATGAACTGCAGTGACTTAGCAGCAGTGGCTCTCGGGTGACGCACCCCAAGCCAGAAAGGAGGAAGCCCAATTCCTTGAGGGGCCATGCAATTCCACCTTTGGCCATGGGTTATGTTGTTCCTGGGGCACTGTTGACCCTGAATCTAGTTTACTGCACACTTGTGTTTGCGTTCCACACCCTGTATGACATCAACTTTGCATTGTGCGCTCTTGCACTCTGGGACCCCTCAAGGGATGTTGGAGAGCCAGTTTTGGCCCAATCCCCACAGGGCAGGCCAAGGAACCCCACCTGGCAGAGGGACCCCACTGTGGCACCCTCCCAGGTGCAGCCGGCCAGGGAGGGACCTCGGGAAGTTGGCTCTGGGGCATGTCCTGCCTGTCTCACCCAGTCCCACCCCACTGGCCACCTTCTAATTAATTTCCTTTCAATGTGCACGAATCCGTGCACTGGGTCACTAGTATTATATATTTGAACATGACCAAGAGAATATATCTTAAAAGCACTCATCACAAGGAAAAAAAAGTAACTATGGGTGATGTTGAATGATCATTTCACAATATATACAAATATTGAATCATTATGTTGTACACCA
The DNA here is from genome assembly GCF_964212035.1 of Myotis nattereri. Taxonomy (NCBI): domain Eukaryota; kingdom Metazoa; phylum Chordata; class Mammalia; order Chiroptera; family Vespertilionidae; genus Myotis; species Myotis nattereri. The sequence goes on from NC_138088.1 coordinate 12,031,002, forward strand.
CCTAAAAGTAATACAATGTTATATGTCAACTAGAGGCCCAGTGCACGAATTCACGCACAGGTGGGGTCCCTCCACCTGGCTGGCAATCGGGGCCAATAGGGGCCAACTTTCCCAGTCCCCATGGGAGGTTGACTGGCCAGGGAGGAGCCGAGAAAGGGCTGCAGGGCGTGTCTGGCCAATGTCATCCAGTCCCTGATTGGCCGGACACAAGCAGCAAGCTAACCTACCTCTCAAAGCGCCTTCCCCCTGGTGATCAGTGCACCTCATAGTGAACAGTCAAGCAGTCAACAATTCGGTCGACCACTTGGTCGGACACTTAGCATATTCGGCTTTTATATATATAGGTTACATCTCCATAAAAAATAGAAAAAGCATTGTCACATGCTCTGGAACCTATAGAAAACAGACCAAATTATTACCTAATGCATCACTAAGGGGGGAAAGGATGTTGTAAATAGTATATTGAATAAGGTTCTGTTTCATAACATGTACGGACATTGTAGGGTGTGTGCACATGTCATACTTATGGGAAAAACCACAGGAAAGGCATATACAAAATGTTGTTGTTGTTTTTGTAAGTGTCACAAAGGTAATTTTAACTTTCTTCTTTTTGTTTACCTTTAGTGACCACATAGTATTTTTTATTGGAAAAATAGTCAAACATTTTAAAAAGACCTGTTACCCAAAGAAAGGCTGCCTAAGTCTTAAGTTTTACAAGATTTACCCAAAAAGAAAGGAAGCAGCCCTAACCAGTTTTTCTCAGTGGTTAGAGCAGTGGTCGGCAAACTGCGGCTCATAAGCCACATGCAGCTCTTTGGCCCCTTGAGTGTGGCTCTTCCTAAGCCTTAGGAGTACCCTAATTAAGTTAATAACAATGTACCTACCTATATAGTTTAAGTTTAAAAAATTTGGCTCTCAAAAAAGAAATTTCAATCGTTGTACTGTTGATATTTGGCTCTGTTGACTAATGAGTTTGCCGACCACTGGGTTAGAGCATCAGCTCACGGACTGAAGGGCCCTGGGTTTGATTCTGGTCAAGGGCACGTACCTGGGTTGCAGGCTCCATCCGACCAATCGATGTGTCTCTCTCACATCGATGTTCCTGTCTCTTTGTCTCTCCCCCTCCTTTTCCCTCTCTCTAAAAATCAATGGGAAAAACATCCTGGGGTGAGGATTAACAAAGAAAGACACTAAAGAGAGTAAATGGCTATTAACATTTAAGGATTTTGCACTGAATCCTATGAGTTTGGTTCTTCCTTTTTATTGAAGTGAAAGTTGTGGGGAAGCATCGAACTTGGTTGGAATGTCTGTGAGGAGGATTCTCTGTAAGGTCAGGACCTCTGAGGGGACCTTGCCAAAGGCAGCAGCCCCTGCCTTGACTTTTCCAAACAAGTCCCATCCCCTGGGGTGTTTTGCTAGAATCTCTATGTTGAGTCTTTAAAGACCTGACCTTGTAGAAGCATATACTTTCTCAAGGATACTTGTCCTGCTGATTGTATCTGGAGGTTAATTTGAGTTCATGCTGTTGTGACAATAAAAAGCCAACAAGGCAGGTGAACAGGACTGCTTTTAGGACTGAAGTAAAAGAGTCCCTTAGCCCTCTCTTTCACAGAAACCTGTGTCGGAGTGATCTGTTCATCCATCGCTCAGGGTCTGCTGGTCAGCCCTGGCAGAAAGTTCTAGAATGTAAAACCAACCTTTTTAAAGTATACAGTTCAGTGGCATTTAGCACCTTCACAATGTCGTGCAACTACCACTTCCATTTAGTTCAAAAACATTTAATCACCCCAAAGGAAAACCTCATAGGCATTGAGCAGTCACTCCCTATCCCCCACTCCCCCTCCCCACCCCTGGCTATCACAGCTCTGCTTCCTGTCTCTATTACCTACTCCGGATAATTCTTATCAATGGAATCATGCAATATATGACCTTTTGTGTCTGCCTTCTTTAACTTGGAGTGAGTTCTTGAGGTTTATTCACTTTGTAGAATGTCTCATTTCTTTGTATAACTCAATAATACGCTATTGAATGGTTCAATAATATGCCATTGTATAACTGAATAATACACCATTTTATGGATAGAACACATATTGCTTATCCATTCATCAGTTGATGGACATTGGGTTATTGTGAATTAAGCTGCTATGAACCTTCATGTGCAAACAGAAAAGACACCAGAAGGAAAGACGGGTTGGGGAAGGTAGGAGAGGGTAAATGAGTGATAAATGGTGATGGAAGGAAACTTGACTTGGGGTGGTGAACACAATACAATATACAGATGATGTATTATATAGAAACCTATATAATTTATTAACCAATGTCACCTCATAAATTCAATAAAAAAATAAATGAGTAGTACTGATTTATTATAGTATGAGTAATAAAGCAAGGAGAGAGGGAGAGGGAGAGGGAGAGGGAGAGGTAGAGGGGGAGAGAGAGAGAGAGAGAGAGAGAGAGAGAGAGAGAGAGAGAGAAATAACACCCAATTTGTTCATTCACTTCCTTGTCCATTTGCTCATTATTTTATTTATTTGTTCACTGGAAACATAACTTCATGCTTAGCACCGGGTGAGATGCAAGTGTGAGCACCAGGTCCTGTTCTGTAAGGGATTAGTAGCAGAATATTGAACCGTGAGGCGCAGTAATGAGTGTGGAAGACAATATGTGAGGTGCCCCTCATCCCATCCCAGCTCGCCACTCAGAGCACACATCCTGTACTCAAAGCTCTTTTCCTGATGGAGGAAATGGGGTTTCAAGGTGAGGAAGGTTTAGAGAGATTTGTAGAGGAGAGGTGAGTTTTCTGACATGGAATCCATGCTCCCAGGGCCAGGCCAAGTAGGGCAAGGTGGGGCGGGGCGGGGTGGGAGAACTGGTGACTTTAAGAGGCTGTGTGCTGGGCATTGTGTCCTGCTTTCAGCTACAGCCTCACTAGGAAAGAAATGGAACCCAGAAGGCATCTCCATGGGACCCCGGCTCCACCCTCCTCCTCTGCTCAAGGGTCTCCCATTCAGGTCCATCTTGACCTTGATGGCAACTTCTTGGGACCACATGCATCAGAATCTGCAGGGCAGGTGGTCATACGTTCCACCCAGACATACTTGGATCAGGGTCTGAGGCTGCCCCAAGCTCTCCAGGAAATTCTGGACCCGTAAGGGTTACGTGACTGAAGTGCCTGGGATTAGGGAGCCAGGGTAGAATGTAGTCCCCATTCTGACTGGGCACCGTTCTCTCTCCACGCCCCAACCCAAGGCCAGGCTTGGAATGTGCATGAGGCACCTGCAGAAGAGAGGGAGGTCTCAGCCATACTCCATGCCACAGTTCAGAGGGAAAGGCTCCCTCTGGATTCAATTCAGGGTCCCACTGGGAGCTAAAGGGAGCTGGGATTCTCCAAGAGGGAGCTGGCACCTTGCATACCACCCTTCTTCTGGGTCCACTTCCAGGCGGCCTTCTTAAGCCCCAGCCCATTCCCATTGGGAGCCAATTTCTCTCTGTAAGGGACAAATGAATACTTCCTTGTTCCTCACCCCACCAAGCTGGCAATGTTACCTATTCTTTCCAGCTTAAATGTCTTCTTCCTTCAATCAAAATGCAAACTCCACAAAGATAAAGGTCACACTGGATCCCTCCTTAGCCCAGCCCAGGGCCACAAAGGTCTCTTCATCCTTGTTGCTGGTTTATTGAATTCTCTCTTCTTGTCAATCAGACCCAGACTCTCCCTTATGGGGAGTATTTCTTGGGTAACACCCTTAATAATAGCACCTTTAGAAAGGGCAGGAGAATTCACTTGATGGTACAGAGGGAGACACAACTTTATCCTGAAGACTCAACAAAGAATAAAATCTTGGCTCAATTTTTGTCACCGTGTGGGATTCTTCCCACTTACAGATGAGCACACGGAGACTCAGGGACACTGAGCCGCTTGTCCCAGGGGTCCCTGCTATGGAGGGGAGCCAGCAATCAAGCACAGATCTGCCTGACACAGAAGCCCATGTCCTTATCACCTTCCATATAGGGTGTCACAATTTCATTACCTGTCAAATGAGGTTAATATGTCACTTATAAGTAGGATTAAGTGAATTACGCAAGTGAATGCTCAAAAGAGGGCTGGACAAAGAAATATGAGCTCCCTTCCCTCCTCTCCGTAGTGCATTTAGGTAAATCCTTTTGATGAGGCCTGAGTGTGGGACCAGGGGGCCTCATCTTTGCCCACCTCTCAGGCAGTAGAATTTAGTTAGATATTTCACACTCTGCACAGAAATCATTACACCACAATGAACAATTGCAAGTGCTGCAGCTTGGTTCTAGAGGGCCCTGAAGACCAGTCATTTACCCACAATTTGCTCATTGTTGGGGTGAGAGGAATCAGATGATCCTAGGGGAGGAATCCCGACAGCTAGGGGAAGAGAAAAAAACACCCCAGGGTTCAGGGCAGTCTGTCATTTGCCAACTGGTAACGAGGTGCTTTAGATGGACTGAATGTCTAGGGGACTTCTCCCCAAGGAGGTGGGTTTCCATTTCCAGGGCTTCCACGCAGAACATCCAGAGTTGCTGAGTTGGTTACAATTCCAGTGCCCACCCATGCCCACCAGGACAAGCCCATGGTCCCAGCTCTACCTGGATCCCCCTTCTCGCCCCGGGGGCCGTCTCTCCCATCTCGTCCATCACGACCAGGCAGGCCATCCTCCACAGGGCTACACATGACCAGGGTGCAGGCATCAATCAAAGGTTTCCGGGGAAGGATCGTCACTTCTGCTCCCCATGACCTTGGAGGTTGTGTGAGCAGGACCAGCACGGAGAGAAGCATGGCCTTCAGGGGTAGACAGAAAGAGAAAGGACGTGCTCTTGGTTCCAGAACACGGGTTAGTGCTTAACCCAGCGCCCGGAAGTCAGAGAGGCACTTTCCTACCACCTCGCCCCTTCTGTGGGATCAGGAGCAGCAGGACTCTGAAAGCAATTTAGGACAAGGCGGCCTTACAGTCTGGCCTGGGAGGGCATGAGTTACCCAGCTGAACTCTGACATGGGTTATCAGCAACATCTACCTCTTCTCAGATGCCCCGTTTTGTCCCTTCTAGTGACTTCCCTTTCACTGCCATCGGCAAGGGTAGGATGAGAACTTCTCACTGAGGCCACCTGTCACATCAGGAAGGACTTATGAAGTGCCTTTGGACAGGACAGTTCCCCTCTTTGAACCTCCGTCTCCCTCTCTGTATCGGTAAGATGGCTGGGCAATCCCATTTCCTGTCACTTGTTGCCTTGGATGGACCAGCACTGGTGGTTTCAGTGCTTGTCTCTGGACTAGACACTGTCTCCATGAAGAAAGTTCCAGATGGAACCCAGAAAAAGTTCTCAGAATAGCTGGAGAGACCTTGGGATGCCTAGAGTGCTGCCCCTCCACCTGGGACGACTTGGGAGAGGGGCCTCGTGGAGGAGGGCATGTGAGGTGAGCTCCGTCAGGGAAAGGGTGGTTTTAGGTGGAGAAAAAACAGATGCTCAATAGGGTGTCCAGTGACATGTGAGAGGGACTCCGCAGCTAAGTGAGGTCAGGGTGGGTGCAGGACCTGGTCACTCCCAATGGGGGGCTTCTTTCCTCTTGAGAGAAACTGCAAAGTTAGGAGCCAGGAAAGGGGCCACGGGAGTGGCAGAGGCTGAGAACAAGCCTGAGGGACAGAGCCAAGGGGAAGGGATTGCCAGGCAGCCTGAGGGGGAGGCAGTGGAGGGCCTTCCTGGCCACAGAAGTGCTTTCTTCTCCACCTGCTGGTGGTTCTGGGCTGCGGAGGACCCTGTTGGCACTGGTTCTTTCTCATTCTGAGTTTACCACTTCCTCGGGCATCATGGGCATCTCTCAATACTAGGCAAGCTCACAGGCCAGCAGCGTGGCATTTGCTGGGGCAGAGGCTCGACCATGAGCACCAAAGGCTCCAGGCAGAGCCATGGCATTGCCCCCTGGTGTGCAGCTGCCACAATTCAAGGGCCCTGGGCCCACATCTGGGGAAGAATGAAAAGCAACAGGCATTTTACCCAACAGCTCAAGATGGCACAGAAGGCACCACAGCTCATAGTAGCGGAAAGGGGCCTGGGCAGGAGTCACCTCACAGGGTTGGGGACCTAGGATGTGGATGAGGCCTCTTCACTGGGCCTGTAGAGGTACTGGGCAGAGCCAAACCCCCGTAAACCCACATACTGTTCCCTTTATGCCTCAATTTCAGACTAAAATATTATGGAAAAATGATTCTTCTAAAAAGTAATTGGAAATCAGTAAACTTGTCCAGTGGGTGTATTTTTAAAACAAAGAATTGAAGCTAAGAGAAAAGATGTTTATCCTTGTCCAATGATCAGTTGGTACCAGGATGGACTTTGATCCCGGGCCTGGGAATGCCTGGGCTGTTTCTCCTCTACCACCTTCCTTTCTGAAGAAATCAGGGATGGAGAGAGCCAAGCAAGAAGTTGAAATTGCATTCCCACCTGAGGCTTCCTGACAATGGCATCTGGGGTCCGGATGGGTGTCATATCCCACTCACCCACCCTCCTCCAGCCCAGAAGGCTAATCTCCCACTGAGCAAAGGAAGCAGAGTGAGGGGCAGAAGAATGGTCCTTCTTCCCCCACTATGCTGCTCTCTCACGCACACACCCACACCCACACACACACCAACACCCACACCCACACCCACACCTCCCAGAGCAGAAGAGCTACATAGACCCTGTCTTCCTCAACACCAGTACATTAGAGCACCCCAAATGAGCCGGGGGACATTTGCTGGACACAGAGAAAACAAAAATAGAGGCTGGCACTGACACTCACCATTGCTTCCTCGAGGACTTGGGGTCTCCAGGCAAATGAGAGCTTCCCTGGCCCACAAGCACGGGCTATTTATGCTGCCCTGTTACCTGAGCCACCCGGTGTTGGTCTTTTAAGAACTCTTTGGGAGAATTTTCTTCCTTGTTGCCTCACTCACTCTCACCCCACCTGGTTTCTGGAAACTTTCCCAATACCACACACATGTCCCTCAGAGTTTACAAAGCACCCTCAGTGCATGACCTCATCTGCACCTCACTGATCCCTGTGAGTTCAGCGGCATCATCAGTGTCTGGATTTTACAGATTTACACGAATCCGAGGTCCTGAGAAGAACAAAGCCAAGGAAGCAGAGTGAGGGGCAGATGAGGAAGCAAGTTGCACAATAACCTACAACTATTGCAAAAGCATTTGCATATTTAAGATTTGCTGTGCCAACTTCTCTTTGTCCTTCACCTCAACATTACTGCCCAGAGAGTGGGAAAGAGCTGGGAGCTTCTTGGCATTTCTGGGCAGGGGTGGAGGAGCTAGAGGGGTTGCAGAGACTGCAGCATTCTGTGAGGACAGTGGCTGGGGAGCTGCCACCTGCAGGGGTCACTCCTTTGCTTCCTGGTCTAGATGTTGGAGAGCCCCTCCCTTGCTTTCTATGGGATGGATGTCCTTACATCCTTGCCTTCAACTCTCCACTTCCTTAGCTGGTGTTTCCTCTGTGTATTTCTCTAGGAAGCAGTTTGGACCCCTGAGCCCCTGATACACCATTGCGGGCATCCCCCAGGAAACTGACTTCCAGTGGCCATGGGGCAGTTGCCTGCCCTACTGCTGTTGCTGTGATCTCTGCTCCCTTCTAGATCCCTGTGGCTTCACCACTTTTTTAAAAATATATTTTATTGATTTTTTACAAAGATGAAGGGAGAGGGATAGAGTGTCAGAAACATCGATGAGAGAGAAACATCGATTAGCTGCCTCCTGCACACCCCACACTGGGGATGTGCCCGCAACCAAGGTACATGCCCCCGACAGGAATCGAACTTGGGACCCCTCAGTCTGCAGGCCATCACGCTATCCACTGAGCCAAACCAGTTAGGGCGTGACTTCACCTCTTGCATCAAGCCTTTGCCTAGGTCCACACACCAGCTGCCCAATGCCTGCAATGCTCTCCTTTGGCCACTCCATTGGTGGTGCCGACTGCTCCTGGGTGTTGTTGCTGCTGTGGCATCTCCTTGTGTGTTGTAGAGGCTCTAATGCCAGTTTCCCCGGGTGGTAGGAGAGGGTCTTGTTTCCCATAATGCAATTTTTTTGAAGCAGTACCTCATAGTAGAGCCTTTTGACCCAAATGCTAAAACTCTTTCATTATTAACATCCCCATCCTAGGATGTTTATGTGCCTCCCAGAGATCTGGATCAGCATGGAGGCTGAACTGAACCATTGCTCTCCACTCCCCACAGAGCCTACCTGACAAGTCATATCCTGGTAGCTACACAAACTCCTGACTTTTATTTCAGAAGCCCTATATGTTTTCTCTGTTTACAACTTAGTTTCTATTAACTGCTACCTCCTAGCCTATTAAGTCCTCCCTCTCAAATTCTTGGGATCCCGCTGCAACACAAACTATAGTGTTTTCTTCATCTAACTCCACATTACAACAGGGTCTAATTTTATTTATGATCCATTCAGATACTCTTGTTACAATGATAATGTTTGCCTTCCTCAGTTACACCAACACAGGTGAGAAGAATCAGATTTCAAATGATGATCACAATGGCTTTCATGAATAAGAAATGAAGATTACCATAGCTGACATGGTATGGTAAGTAGACTGGATGAAGCAGAGGATATAATCAGTGATTTAAGACAATGTAGGAAAAACACCCAATCAGAGCAACAACAACAAAATAATTAAAAAAAAAACAAAACCAAGGATAGTTTAAGGCAGGGGTGGGCAAACTTTTTGACTCGAGGGCCACAATGGGTTCTTAAACTGGACTCAGAAGAAGGAGCTGTGGCCGTGTTTCCCGACGTTGCCATGTTAACACTGCTGCTGGTGAAGGAGCGGAGGGGAGAGCAAGAGAACCCTCCGCTCTTTCGGCTCCGCGGGCCCGATAGAACAGCCGAATGGGCCAGATCCAGCCCGCGGGCCATAGTTTGCCCACAGCTGGTTTAAGGGAACTTTTGGACATCATGAAACGTAACAATACCCACACATAGGGGTACCAGAGGGAGCGGAGAGTGAGCACGGGAGAAAGAACCTGTTTGAAGAAAGAATGAAAGGAAATTTCGTAACGTAGAGAAGGAAAATGTCATACAAGTTCAGAAAGTGCCAATAAAGATAAAGACAGAGACCCACATCAAGATACATCCCAATTACAATGGCAAACTTTAGCCGGTATCGGTTTGGCTCAGTGGATGGAGTGTCGGCCTGCGGACTGAAGGGTCTCAGGTTCGATTCCGGTCAGGGGCATGTGCCTGGGTTGCGGGCACATCCCCAGTGGGAGATGTGCAGGAGGCAGCTGATCGGTCTTTCTCTCTCATCGATGTTTCTACCTCTCTATCTCTCTCCCTTCCTCTCTGTAAAAAATCAATAAAATATATTTTTTTAAAAAAAACCCCAAAACCCCCCCAAAAATAAAATGGAAAACTTTAAAGACAAAGACGGAAATCTAAGGGCAGCAAAAGAAAGACAGTCAGTTACCTACAAGTGAGCTCCCATAAAGCTGTCAGCTGATTTCTCAACAGAAACACTATAAGCCAGAAGTGAATGGCATGAAGTATTCAAAGTCATGAAAAGCAAGGATCTGAATCCAAGACTACTCTATCCAGCAAAGCTATCATTCACAATTGAAGGTGAAATAAAAAGCTTCCCACACACACACACAAAAACACACATAAAGCCAAACGACTTTATTACCACCCAACCAGCATTGCAAGATTTGCTAAAGAGACTGTTGTAAAAAGAAAAAGAGAGAAGGGAGTGAACATAGGCATAAAGACTAAAAATGGCAATAAATACAATAAATAAGTATCTATTTATACTAATAAAAGAGTAGTATGCTAATTAGACCAGATATCTTCTGGATGTCCTTATGGACAAAAACATGGTGGCAGGAGCCAAGGCAGAAGTGGTTAGGGAAGATCAGGCTGGCAGGTGAGGGCAGTTAGGGGTGATCAGGTTGGCAGGGTAGGGCTGTTAGGGGTGATCAGGCTGGCATGGAAGAGCAGTTAGGGGCAATCAGTCCAGCAGTGGGGAGCAACTAGGGGTGATCAGGCAGGCAGGGGATGGCAGATCGGGGTGATCAGGCCATCAGGCAGAGGCACTTAGGGGTAATCAGGCAGGCAGGCAGGCAAGTGGTCAGGAGCCAGCAGTCCCAGATTGTGAGAGGGATGTCTGATTGTGCGGGATGGTGCCTAAACCGGCAGTCGGACATCCCCAAGGGGTCCTGGATTGGAAAGGGTGCAGGCTGGGCTGAGGGGTTCATTCTGAGGGCACAAGGACAGCTCAGCATATACAATCAATCAGGGTAACACACCACAGTCACAAAACAAAGGATAAAAAGTCATATGATCTTATCAATAGATGCAGAAAAAGCATTTGATAGGATAAAACACCCAGTTATGATTAAAATACTCAATAAAATGGGTATAAAAGGAAAGTACCTCAGCATAATAAAGACCATGTATGACAAACCTCCAGCCTATATCATACTCAATGGTGTAAAACTGAAAGTTGCAGGACATAAAATCAATGTAAAAATTCCACTGCTTTCCTATATACTAACAATAAAACCTAAAAAATGAAAAAAAGTCCTTTTGCAATTTCAACCATAAGAATAAAATACCTTGGAATAAACTGAACAAGGGATGTGAAGGACCTATGTATTGAAAACTACAAAGTATGATTAAAAGACATTGAAAAAGACATAATGAAATAAAAAGATATTCCATATTCATGAATTGGAAGAATCAATATAGCTAAAATGGCCATATTACCCAAAATAATATATAGATTTAATTTAATGTGATCCCCGTCAAAATCCAAAGTCATTTTTTTTAAACAAACAGAACCAAAAACATTAGCTTTGTATGGAACCACGAAGACCCCCTAATACCCAGAGCAATCCTGAGAAAAAGAATGAAGCCAGAGGTATCACACTACCTGGCTTCAAATTATACTACAGAGCTATAATAATCAAAACAGCACAACATTAGCAGAAAAACAAACACACAGACCAAAGCAACAGAATTGAGAGCCCAGAAATAAAACCACATGTATATGGGCAAATAATTTTTGACAAAGGAGCCCAAAACACCATAAAGAGAAAAGAAAGCCTCTTCAATAAATGGCACTGGGAAAGTTGGAAAGCCAGATGCAAAAGAATGAAACTAGATTACAGTTTGTCCCCAGGTACAAAAATTAATACAAAGTGGATCAAGGACCTAAATATAAGATCTCAAACAATAAATTGCATAGAAGAAAACAAAGGTACTAAACATAAGGACCTTGGTTGTAGAGAACATTTTATGAATTTGACCCCAAAGGAAAGAAAAGGAAAAAATAAGTGAAATGAACTATATCAAACTAAAAAATTCTGTGCAGCAAGAGAAACCGAGAACAACAACAACAACAAAAAAGGCAGCCAACTGAATGGGAGATGATATTTTCAAACAACAGCTTCAACAAGGGGTTAATATCCAAAATACATAAAGAACTCAGACAACACCAAGCAAACAAACAATCCGATGAAGAAATGGGCAGAGGACCTAAACAAGCAGCTCTCCCAAGAAGATGTACAGTCAACAGAATATGAAAACATGTTAAACTGCACTAGCTACTAGAGAAATGCAAAGAAAAACTACAATGTGATACCTCATCACACCTGTTGGAATGGCTATTATCAACAAGACAGGTAATAACAAGTGTTAGAGAGGCTGTGAAGAAAAAGGAACGCTCATTCACTGCTGGTGGGAATGTAAACGGGTGCAGCCAGTATGGGAAACAGTATGGATGATTCTCAAAAAATTAAGAAGAGAGTTATCATAGAATCCAACAGTCCCTCTTCTGGGTATCTACCCCCAAGCTCAAAAACATTTATTCACAAAGATATATACCCCTGTGTTCATAGCAGCATTATTCACAGTGGCCAAGAAATGGAGACAACCCAAGTGTACTTCAATAGAGGATTGGATAAAGATGAGGTACATAGCTACTATGGCTATGGCTCAGCCATAAGAAAAAATGAAATACTGCCATTTGTGATAACATGAATTGACCTTGAGAATATTATCCTATGCAAAAAATGTCACTCAGGTCCAGCCGGCATGGCTCAGTGGTTAAGTGTTGACCTATGAACCTGGAGGTCACGGTTCAATTCTCGGTCAGGGCCCATGCCCAGGTTGTGGGCTTGATCCCCAGAGTGGGGTGTGTAAGAGACAGCCTATTAATGATTCTCTCTCATCATTAATGTTTCTATCTCTTTCTCTTCCTCTCCATACCTCTCTGAAATCAATAAAAATACATTAAAAAAGAAAAAATGTCAGTCAGAGAATCCTAAGAACAATATGATTTAATTCATATGTGAGATATGAAACTGAAACTCACAGACACAGACAACACTATGGTGGTTACCAGACAAAAGAAGATGGAGGGTAGTAGAGGGTTAAAACAAAAAACAAGGCCAAATGTATGGTAATGGAAGATGATTTGACAAAGGGTTGTGGGCACACAATGCACTTGTAAAGATCATGTATCATAGAAATAAATATACAATTGAAACCAGCACATTCCTATTAACCAACCAGAGGCCCGGTACATGAAATTTGTGCAGGTTGGGGGTGGGGGTTGGGAGGGAGGGGAGGCTGGTGTGTCCTTCAGCCCATCCTGCACCCTCTCCAATCCGGGACCTTTTGAAGGATGTCCGACTGCCCGTTTACTGGGATTGGGCCTAAACGGGCAGTGAAATTTCCCTCTCACAATCCAGGACTGCTGGCTCCCAACCACTCGCCTGCCTGCCTGCCTGCCTGCCTGCCTGATTGCCCCTAACTGCTTCTGCCTGCCAACCTGATCACCCCCTAACCACTCCCCTGCCAGCCTGATCAATGCCTAACTGCTCCCCTACAGGCCCTATTGCCCCTAACTGCCCTCCCCTGCCAGCCTGGTTGCCCCTAACTGTCCTCCCCTGTCGGCCTGATTGCTGCAAACAACCCTCCCCTGCTGGCCTGGTCACCTCCAACTGCCCTCCTCTGTGGGCATGGTTCCCCGCAACTGCCTTCCCCTGAAAGCCTGGTCTCCCCCCAAATGCCCTTCCCTGTAGGCCTGATCTGTTTCTTTATTATGGGTTGGGGCCACAACATTAGTAACAAAGAAACAGAATTTCCGGAGGATGAGGCCCAGAAATCAGGATTTTAAAAAGATTCCCAGGTGATTCTAAAGTGCAGCCAAGGTTGAGAACCACTGCTCTAAGAAGAGGAATATGACCAGCAGAACATAAAGCAGGTGAAAGTATGATTTTTTATTGGGGAAGTCAATGGCTGAGGTGCAGGCAGAGGGAGTGCTGATTGATTCCAGCATAGATCATGCCTCCCCAACCAAAATGAAGGATAAGCACCAGGAACAGACTTGATGGGCAGATGACCTCATGGAGCCCTGTGAGTCGTGCCTGTAGATGGGCCCTGGCTGCTGCTAGGAGTTAGAGGCCTGGAGAGCTCAGCCAGTGCATTTGGGCAGCACTGGATGTTCTGAGGTAGGAGAGGCGACATGTGCGGAGCTGGAAGTGTTGAAGGAGTTTGGAGACTAAGAGAGCAAACCAAAGTAAGGTTCAACCTAAACTAATTTATCTGGGGCTTCACCCCCCCCCCCCCCCCCCCCCCCCCCCAATAATCCAGAGTTCACATGAGCTATTTTTTGGTTTTATTTTTTCTGTCAGTACCTTGAATTCACACCAGGTGGCACCCTTCCCTGTGCCTCCTCTATCAATCTGCTTCCACCAGACTTTCAATTCCTTGCTTTAATTCTTTTCTCAACTCCAGTCACTAGTGCCTCTGTGCCTACTCCATTATTTCAATCTCATTGGCAAAGGTCAACAAAGGCCCTAAGTTGCCAGCCTTATGGTTAATCTTCCTCCCTCAGTCATCAAAATTTTTTTAAAAACTCTCCAAGTTCAGGTTCTTATTTTAAAGTTATTAATATAAAATACAAGTTTGTCTTGCCAGGTTTTACAAAACTAAGTTCATGTTATTTATCTCTGTTATAAAAGTTGTCAATAAAATGGCTTGGGTAATAATTAACTTTAAAAGCTCATACAGTTGGTAAGAGCAAATAAATTTGAATCTGTGAATGAATAGATTTTGTACTTTATTTGAAGTATGTCTCTTGCAAATGTGAGTCTATTTGCCAATGAAAAATACCTGTTTCTAGAAGTTATGAAATGTATTCATAAATTTGACAATTCAAGAAATGGTAATTACTTGCTTTTAGGTGTCACTACCAGTTAAGTTTTCTAAGAATTAAGAATTCTAATTCAGTTGGAAAAAGTAGATGGTGTTGGTAATGGAATGTGTAAGTTGTCTGTCTCCTTAGCAGCCTGGGAGAAACTCAGAGTCAAAGCTGGTGTGTCTGTGTCCCGAGCACAGGGGCCAGCTCACCAGAGGCGGTAGCGGATGTTGGCTACATGGGATGAGATGCAATTCTTTCCCTCACTCCCTCCACTGCCAGGTGAGGGCCATGTTGTGGTTTGTATCACTTCCCACCCTTCTGTGTGCGGTGACAGTGTCCTTCTCAGAACCCACAGCCTGTGAGGATGCCCAGAAGGCCTGCTCAGTGATTGCCTGTGGCATCCGGTCACCAGTGGCACCCCAGGCAGAGACGGGCGAGACGGAGCCAAGGAGAACAAGGAGAACCAGGTACCCAGGCTGGTCTGACTTCTTGAATCTTTACTCCCCAGAGGGATCTGGGGCAGAGCCATGAGCAGGCTCCCCTTACATTATGATGGGCATGAATCTCTCAGGATAATTCCTGTACATTGTCATTGTCTCCTAAACAAAGATGGTGCTGTGACCTGGCTCCCACCTTTCCACGCAGGAATCGGTGGTGTGTGGTTGTCCCTAAGAGGCGGTATCTGCAGCCCGGGCAGCTGGCGCTGGAGGCAGGAGGCCTTTCTTTCTCAGGTCACCACTGGTTTGCTGTGGTTTCTGGAGTCAACGTGAATCTAGTGCTGAGCTTTTGGAGGAAGAGAATGAGAGACAGACACTGGGTCACATGTCCTTCATCTTCCATCCGGGCAGTGGCTCCGAGGCTTGCAGGGCCCTCCAGGGAAACTGGGGCCTCCAGGAAGTAGAGGGGCTCCTGGGCCACAAGGAGTGAAGGGCCAAAAAGGAGATCGTGGAGACATTTCAGGTAAGGAGCTCATCTCAGCACAGCGTGGGCTGAGGGGACCAGCCTGGGAACTGTAAGGACGGGTAGGAGGGGCCCTTCTCCGCTGCCCCACTGGCAGACCTCCCCTCTGCTTCCTGACCCAGCACTATCACTGCCCCCAGTCCTACTTGGGGCCTGATGGGTTTCCCACAGGCGCCTGAGAACAGACTTGCAACCCTGCTGGCCACCCCTCGTGGCCCCTGCAGATGGATCAGCTCCCTCAGCTGGAGCAGCCAATGCCAGGCTCCAGGATTCGAGGTAGGAAACTGGTCCCTTCGGGAGTTGGGTTTAAGTCTGTTGTCACAAGAGTGGCAGGAAGATGGTCTGCTTCATAAGATCCCTGGCGCAATAGAGTAATGCACAGAGGAACTAAATAAATTCATCCAAAGTGAAATAATTAGTAACAACAAAAATAAAATGATGAACTCACATAAATATTTGCTCACTGGCCCATCACAATTATATGAATATTAGTGACCCCACCACACCACATGACTCCCCCGAGTCCCTCGGTGCTGCGAGACCCAGAGTCCAGTCCCTCCGCTCCTCGAGACCAAGATCAAGTCCCCGCCATCAGCGCACACCTCACCACGCACGCAGCCTCGCCCACTCGCACGCACCTCCCAGCGCACACAGTCTGCTGGTGACCAGTCTTTGGTCGTTACGGAGTGTCAGGGCCATGGCAAACGGGTTTTCATAATACAGATTAAATAGCTCATCTGCTATAAGAAATATATGCATGATTAAGAAAATTTTTCAAAAAGAATGAGTTCATTTTTTTCCTATAAATGAGTATAATATTGCAGTATTTAAGCAGTATGTGAAGAAAAGAATCCAGAGCTACAGATTGCAAGTTACCGTTATTGCTGTTTCAGAGTTACAGTTTATAAAAGTTATGAATTATGTCTGAGAAGGCAGGAATACAGTTGTTTTGTTTTATCACCTCCTTTCGTTTTCATTTTTTTCTGGAATAAGAATACTTCTTAATAAGCTTTTATTCCCCTCCAAAATACTCTGTTCTTGAATTTAGGGTCTTTTTCTCAATATATGCCCTTCTCCTGTTGCTTTGCAGTTACAGAGACTAAGCTGGCTAACTTAGAGAGAGAGCGAGGAGCCTGGAGGCGGAACTGGACCGCATCAAAAATGTAAGCCTCCTCCTGTCCCCCTGGGTTCCCACTCTTTCCTTGTCCTTGAGCGCTCTGGGCTTTCAGGAGGTGGAATAGAGCTAACAATTGTGAACATGGATTATATACCAGGGCCTGTGCTAGGTTGGCATTTTCTCATAACATGGTTTCATTCTGTTCTCTCAACACTGCTGTTTGTGAGCATTACGCTTGTTTAATTTACATGTGAGAGAAAATAGGTCCAGGATTTGTAGACAATTCATTCACCATCACCCAGGTGGGAAGCAGCAAAGAAAAGCTTGCATGGAGGTCTGCTGCCTCCACATCCTTTCTCCTTCCTCAGCACCCACTGTTCTCAGATGGCTGTCCCTGCCCCTTTCTATCCTGGCATCCAAGCCTGGCAGCGGTGCCCATGCCTGTTTCCCTGTCCACCTGCACCGGGGCAGTTTGTGCCAGGGGACTGTCTCCAGGACAGGCGCCCCCAGGAGAGGCCGGGCTCTGTCAGGACCTTCCCTACTCTGAGGAGCTCCTCCTCACTAAGACCTGACCTGAGGGGGTTACACATGGGCTCCTTTTCAGAGTCTTGACTTCCAACAAAGGCGTGGTAACCTACTGGCCTGGGTTCCAGGCCAAGTTGTGGGGAACCAATATAGGGTTAAGCCTCAGACTGACCTGTTGGAAAAGCCACAAACAAGTCCCAGCTTAGAGGGCACAGTCCTCTTAGTATAATTAGGCTTGACCTTATAACACTCCCTAGATCTTATCTGGGAAGCTAATGGGCTGAGGGAGATGCAGGAAGTGAAACTATGGTCAAAACAAGTGAAACTCACAAGAACAGTGTATCTATGGTAACCATTACCTTGTTTACCTCTGACTATAAAAATGGTTGGTGCGGCCTGAGCACTGGTGGAAGTCCTTCCTCTTGAGTTGGACTTACCCGCCTGGCCCCCCAATATTCCCGAATTATCTCTTGTCTTTTCTCTTTCATTTGTGTGGAGCTCCGCTT
Source organism: Myotis nattereri (assembly GCF_964212035.1). Lineage (NCBI taxonomy): Eukaryota > Metazoa > Chordata > Mammalia > Chiroptera > Vespertilionidae > Myotis > Myotis nattereri. The sequence goes on from NC_138088.1 coordinate 12,048,329, forward strand.
CCAGATCCTGAACCCTGAGCCACGCGGGAAGTGGAGGGAAACATTTACAACACCAAGTCAATCCCACCCATCCTTTGTGATTTCAGTGCAAACCTTCTCCTTGGGCAAGAGATCTGGAAAGAAGCTCTATGTGACCAACGGTGAAAAGATGCCTTTGTGCTGAGCTCCAGGCCACCCCCCCGAATGCTGAGGAGAACAAAGCCATCACGGACGTGACCAATGACCATGCCTTCCTAGGCATCGCAGATGAAGCGACCGAAGGCCAGTTTGTGTATGTGACAGGAGGGAGGCTGACCTATAGCAACTGGAAGAAGGATGAGCCTCATGACTTTGGTTCAGGGGAGGACTGTGTGTGCCTTCAGGAGAATGGGCTCTGGAATGACATCTCCTGCTCTTCCTCCTTCATGGCCTCTGTGAATTCCCAGCCTGAAATGGCAGTTCCTCAACCCCTCTTTGGCTCTGCTGAGCTCTCCGCTGACCTAAAAGAAATTTCAGTGATGTTTTTCTCATGCACAGTGTTGACTCATTCTTTGGTGGGGGTGGAAGGAAAATGAAGGGATGGATTTGATTATGGGATTAGGGAGTGAAAAGAGGCTGACATGAGGGTTTCTGTTTCAGTTCTTGGCAGAGGACACATTGTCTTGCCTAAGAGCAGCAGTTCTCAACCTGGGGGTCACGACCCCTTTGGCGGTCTAACGACCCTTTCACAGGGATTGCCTAAGACCATCCTGCATATCAGATATTTACATTATGATTCATAACAGTAGCAACAGTACAGTTATGAAGTAGCAACGAAAATAATTTTATGGTTGGGTCACAACATAAGGAGCTGTATTTAAAGGCTAGAGGTTGAGAACCACTGCCTAAGAGCATAGCACTGGGTCACAGTCAAACCATGGGAAGGGCCCAGTCTAGCCCTGTCCTTTCTCAGTGAGGACACTGCGGCCCGTCACAGGGACCCATGGAGGGCCACATCTGTGTCAGTCAGTAGCGGATCAGCCTCCAAGAGATCCAGTTCTTTTTGTCCAAGTGCTGCCACCACTTGATGCCCTCGATCCCTCCCCATGGCTAGCCCCATCCTATCTGTGACATGAATATGTCTTTAGTTGCTCATGTGCTGCACCAGAAAACCCTTCACTGACTGTAACACCTCGCAATATCCTATGTCCATGTTAGAAGTCCAAACCTGTAGAGAATGTTTATAAAAGTTCATCTGAACTGAGCAGAGGATACATCTGGAAGCCAGACAACAGCCCGAGAAAATGCTTCTCAGAATGACAGTTTGTAGCTTCCTTTGTGCACTTGGAATTGAGGAGGGAACTAAGGGAGAAAACTGAAGGTGGAGGAAAGCCAGGCAGGGAATGGATTGCAGGGCAGGTGACGAGATTCCGTGCTCTCTTGAGGGTGGTTTCTCTTGAGGGCTCTGCAAAGAGGCAGTTCAAAGGGGTGTTAACCCTTTTACTACAAACGATGCCTGGAGTGTGACTACTCACTGTGACCTGCCCAGTTAGAAATCTGTGATCAGATCACCCTGTGAGGTTACATTCCCTGGAACCCCTTTTGCTTCCACACGAACATGGTACCATGATTAGTCTCAGGAATCCCCAAGTGGCTGTGGCCTCCTTAGAGCCATCAGGGTAATCTTGAGGACAAAGGACAGCCTCTCCTCCCAGCATACATTTTTTTTTAAAAGACATTTGATTGATTTTTTACAGAGAGGAAGGGAGAGAGACAGAGAGTTAGAAACATCGATGAGAGAGAAACATTGATCAGCTGCCTCCTGCACATCTCTTACTGGGGATGTGCCCACAACCCAGGTACATGCCCTTGACCGGAATCAAACCTGGGACCTTTCAGTCCACAGGCCGACGCTCTATCCACTGAGCCAAACCGGTTTCAGCCCAGCATACTTGTAGGACACTGATTTGATATGGCACATGCCAGCATCACTGTGGGGGCAAAAGGTCAGGCAGACTCCTGACCTCCCTCTTCACAGGGCACTATCAGTCTCAGTCTGTCCATGGTCAGTGTTCCCTCCCTACGGAGACATCCTCATCCCATTATAGGTCAATGGGTCCATTATTAGTAGACACAAGAGGAAACACTCCCCAATGGTGAGCTTCACACTCTGAGGGTCAAATGATGCAGCATCAACCAGTCGGCTGACCAAACCCCCTCTGAGCAGGATTCTGACTCTGTGGGCCCATAAGCCTGCTCATGACCATGCATGTTTTTAGCAATCTCAGGGGCAGTGGAGCTGAGAGGCTGCAGAACCCATGCAGCAAACTGGGGAGAGAGTGAATTTCAGCTCCACTTTGAGGCCATTCACCAAATAAGGTTGAAAAATAGTTCATGAATGTGCCAAAGGCCACTTAATGAAATGTTTTTATTACTCTGACCGGTTTGGCTCAGTGGATAGAGCATTGGCCAGCGGACTGAAGAGTCCTTGGTTTGATTCTGGTCAAGGACATGTACCATGGTTGTGGCACATCCCCAGGGGGAGGTGTGCAGGAGGCAGCTGGTTGATGTTTCTCTCTCATTAATGTTTCTAGTTTTCTATTCCTCTCCCTTCCTCTCTGTAAAAATCAATAAAAGTGTGTTAAAAAATAAAACTTCAATTAAAAAATATTTTTATTAAAATTAGTTTTCTATTCTGTTTTTCTTTTTGTATCTGACCTACCAGAGAGAGCACCATAAGCTTAGGAAGTGCTTGATGAGTATTTGTTGAATGGGCACACCTCAAAAAATTCCCACATGGATGCATGGATTGGATCTGATAAGTGAATGTAGAGAGAGGCCTCTCCCAGGTGCCCTCCTTCTGCAGGACTGTAGGGCAGGGCTGAGAGGTGGCCTGGGAAATGCTGAAGGTTGGTAAAGTAGGGGTGATAGGGCAAGATCTGGCCTCTAGCATACCTAAGCTGTCACATCAATGGATTTTCAATCCCAAGAGAATCTCCTTCATGCACTGCACTTGGGGGCAATGCCAAGAGTAATTTTGTGATGTCAAGCAGAGCAATTCTCTATTTTAAATTAAAGTCCATTGTGCTTACCAGAGAGTGGGAAACTACTTCAAGTTCAGAGGCACCTATCAAACCAATCATCAAGGCACATAGAAAAAGCACAGAAACTTTCAAGAAGAAAGGAAGATACACATACGATGACTCAGCAAAGAAGGATTACTGCAACTAAGCATGGAAGTTAAGGCCGAAATATCCTCACAGCCAAGAAAACAAGGAGAAAACTAACTGGTAACCATTACATAATTATTTCTGTTTTCTGTAAGGGGTGGGGGATTCATGCTCTGCCCTGAGTGGAATGTCTTCATGCTTATACTGTGCATAAAGGACAGTATCTTTAGATATAAAATTGTAGAAGACAGTCAGGTACTTCACATGGATTGTTTCCCCATATGTAGTGGTCGCCCCTAGTCAGAGAAACAGTAAAAATCTACAGGATAAGCTGAAATTCTTCCATTCCCCTTCCAGCCTTCTGCTCTGCCTGTTCTTCCCCTGACCTTGCACCAGATCGCCTTTTCAGACCTCCTCTCTCTAAATGCAACTGCCTGCCACGATTCTGCCTTAATCTAGAAGTGAGGCAACCACCTTCCCAAGATTCACTTTACAATTCTTATCAGCAAGTAGTGGAACCCATGCAAGTTAGCTCCTGTGAAGGTGGCATAAATCTAAAGATACAGGATTCTCATGGGGGTCTAAAGATAGTAACTACAGGGAGAAAACCAAGATGGCGACAAAGGTAAACACCGGAAATTGCTGCCTCACACAACCACTTCAAAAATACAACTAAAAGACAAAACGGACATCATCCAGAACCACAGGAAGGCTGGCTGAGTGGAAATTCTACCACTAGAAGGAAAAAGAAAAGCACACTGAGACTCAGAGTTGGTATGGAATTAAAGTGCAGAGGTACAGAAAGGGCTGGCAACTGAGGACACCATTGTCTCTTTCAATCCAGAGGGAGTCTCAAGCTCCCGACTACTCTGAACTCCAGTTCTGGGAAAATCTCTGGGGACCCAGACTCATACGGGGAGAAACTGGACTGTCTGGCATCGGTCGGAACTCGAGGGCGGCTTTATCTCAGAGGTGCTTACAGCGATTATTGGGACACTGAGACTCGGGGCCTCTTAGGGTAGGACTGATGATCAGCCATAGCTGTTTGCTCCACCCTGTTGATTCCCTGAGACCCCGCCCCACCCAAGCTGTGCGCAGAGGTTTTGCACATGAAAGGCCTGGCCCTTTTCAATCTGAAAATTACCTAACACACTGCAGCTGGGCCAGAGAGATCCAGAACTTCCAAAAGAAGGCCCAAGGCCACACAGCAGCTTGCATTGCTTCACAGCTGGGCCTCATCTGGGCACCTCCAAACTCCAAACAAAGGAGAGGAATCTGCAGATCTCTCCATAGCTCCTGCTGGGTAGCCTCAGGAAGAAACTAAATTAGCACCTCCTTAGAGATCCAAGAGCCAGTGTACCCAGTGGTCAGAGTGGGACTATCCAGATTACAACTCCTCCAATCCATAAGGGACACACTCAGGGGGCAGACTCAGTGAGCACCAAAGGCCCACTGAAGCAAGTCTTGCCCCAAAAGGGTGTCTCCAACACAGAAGTTCTCCCACTGTAGACACAGCTGATTCTCACAGCCAATTGGCCTGGAGGTCAATTCCTCCCGGTGATACCTACAACAATCAAGGCTTAACTACAACAAGACTGTGCACAAAGCCCACAAAGGGGTGCACCAAGAGAATCCACCTCAGGTAATTGGGGAGGCTGAGCCACTGGGCCCAATAGGACACCTAGCACAGAAAGCCACTCTATCAACACCGGGAAGCATAAAAAATGCGGAGACAAAGAAACAAGTCACAAATGACAGAAATGGAGGAAAGCAAACTAATGGAGGACATAGAGTTCAAAAACACAGTTATAAGGTTTTTCAAGAAATTTCTAGAAACCGCTGATAAATTTAGTGAGACCCTTGATAAATCTAGTGAGACCCTCGAGGATATGAAAAAGGACCAACTAGAAATTAAGCATACACTGACTGAAATAAAGAATATTATACAGAGATCCAACAGCAGACTAGAGGATCACAAGAATCAAGTCAAAGATTTGAAATACAAACAAGGAAGAAACACCCAACTGGAAAAACAAAAATAAAAAAGAATCCAAAAATATGAAGATAGTGTAAGGACCCTCTAGGGCAACTTCAAGTGTACCAACACCCGAATTATGTGGGTGCCAAAAGAAGAGAGAGAGCAAGATATTGAAAACCTATTTGAAGAAATAATGACAGAAAACTTCCCCTACCTGGTGAAAGAAACAGACTTACAAGTCCAGGAAGCGCAGAGAACCCCAAACAAAAGGAATCCAAAGAGGACCACACCAAGACACATCATAATTAAAATGCCAAGAGCAAAAGACAAAGAGAGAATCTTAAAAGCAGCAAGAGAAAAACAGTCAGTTACCTACAAGGGAGCACCCATACGACTCTCAGCTGATTTCTCAACAGAAACTATGCAGGCCAGAAGGGAGTGGCAAGAAATATTCAAAGTGATGAATGCCAAGAACCTACAACCAAGATTACTTTATCCAGCAAAGCTATCATTCAGAATGGAAGGTCAGATAAAGATTTTCACAGGTAAGAAAAAGCTAAAGGAGTTCATCACCACCAAACCAGTATTATATGTAATACTGAAAGGTATCCTTTAAGAAGAGGAAGAAGAAGAAAAAGGTAAAAATACAGATTATGAACAACAAATACACATCTATCAACAAGTGGATCTAAAAATTAAGGGAATAAATAATCTGATGAACAGAATAAACTGGTGAATATAATAGAATCAGGGGCATAGAAAGGGAAAGGACTGACTATTTTCAGGGGTGGGGGAAGGGGTGTGGGGAGTGCGGGAAGAGACTGGACAAAAATCGTACACCTATGGATGAGGACAGTGGGGGGGGGGGGCGGTGGTAAGGGCATAGGGTGAAGTGGGAACCGGGTGGAGGGGAGCTATGGGGGCGGGGGGGAAGAGAGGAACAACTGTAATAATCTGAACAATAAAGATTTAATTTAAAAAATTAAAATAAAATAAAGGCATAATGACAATAAATAAATAAATAAATAAATAAATAAATAAAGTAACTACAGTTCATCCAGGCTTCCCAGGACCTGGAACAACAGGGACATATGGATTCAAGGAGACTCTCCAGACAGCCTCTCTCACTCCCTCACAGGCTAAGGGCTGTCAGTTCCCTTCACCCAGGGATATGGGATGATGACATCTCTTGCACAGGGGACCTAATGAAACCAGGGGCTCCAACGACTAACCTTTGGGCCTTAAGCAGCACATTCCCCTTGGACATCAGGAATGGGGAGGACTGTCCATCCTCTTGAGCCCCACTGTTTGCCGTGTCCCTCCCCAGGCTGGCTTTTGGACCAAGAAACTGGCAGGCCTATCTGAGCTGCAATTTTTCTCTGCTGCCTCTTGCAAAGAGTGAGGACCCGAAGGTCATGGCTCAGCGCATTCCTGGACAGGAGGCTGGTGTTGAGAAATCCGTGGAGCCTGGGCTGACTCCAGGGTTGTGCCCAAGGGAGAACCAGGCCTGGGTGTCTGTGCCAAGTTGAGGCTGGAGGAGAGGCAGTAGGTTGGTGGGAAATGCGAGGTTGGCAAGCATCTCCCTGCCTAATGCATTGAGTGGCATGTGAGCTCCCGGCCTCAATCTCTATCTAAATTGCTCTGTCAAGACTTCTCCCTGCTAAAGCTGGAGGAGTCAGTGGTCACACAGATTCAGATCCGTGGGGCCCATTTCAGGAGCAAACGCTGCAGGATCTCAGAACTGTTTTCAGTTTTGTTACCTGCCATTGTGTCCAAAGTCATTGTGGCCTGAACACGGATCACCTGTTTCTCAAGTCCATAGAAAACCACACGGAGAAAGTTAGAATGGCGAGCCCACCCTGCTCTCAAGATGGGAACCTTGAATTTGAATTACATGTAAGTCAGCGGTCTCCTGAGGGAGTATAGGTCCAGCCAGTGTGATTTGCTTCCGCAACCAGAGGGAAAACAGCTACGAACGTTTGCAGTGTTCAAGGCCCGGCTCCAGCTGGGCTCTGCACCTGGAATTGCAGGGCCTCATTCCTGCAGAATCATCTTTCTATGGAGCCCTAAGGCTCTGCTGTTCTCACTCTCAGCCATGCCCACAGCCGAGGATGGGGACTTGGGGTACAGGCTAATGGCCTAGCATTCGCATTCCTCAGCCCTCCTTTGTGCCCTGGGCCACCTGCTTCCTTCTGTGTGGCCGTCAGAGATCCACCAGCACTGGGTCACAGACAGAGCTGGACTTGTATTTGCAGGTGGCAGAGGGCCTCTGACCTGGAAGGTTGTTTGTCATAATTGTGTAACTGATCTGTCCATTAGAACCTGCCAAGAATCACAGATTCATTTCCCATTAACCAGGAAGTGACCGAATGTCATCATGGGGATGTCGGCAAGTGAACTTTGCAAAGTGATGTTGTGTTTGTAATCCTGAGTGCCACTGTTACTGAACACCGGAGAAAACCAAGCACCGTTTTGAAAAATGGAGTGACACTTTATTATTACACGTGGGCCCAGAGAAAAATGCCTTTTAAATTCTGGTCCAACAGATATATGCAAGAAAATGAAACTAGACCACCAACTTACACCATACACAAAAATAAACTCAAAATGGATAAAGGACTTAAATGTACGACAGGAAACCATAAAAATTCTAGAAGAATCCAAAGGCAACAAAATCTCAGACATATGCCGAAGCAATTTCTTCACTGACACAGCTCCTAGGGCACTTGAAACTAAAGAGAAAATAAACAAATGGGACTTCATCAAAATAAAAAGCTTCTGCACAGCAAAAGAAACCATCAACAAAACAACAAGAAAACCCACTGTGTGGGAAAACATATTTGCCAATGTCATATCTGATAAGGGCCTAATCTCCAAAATTTATAGGGAACTCATACAACTCAACAAAAGGAAGATAAACAATCCAATCAAAAAGTGGGCAAAGGACCTAAATAGACACCTTTCAAAAGAGGACATTCAGAAAGCCAAGAGACATATGAAAACATGCTCAAAGTCACTAATCATCCGAGAGATGCAAATCAAAACAACAATGAGGTATCATCTCACACCTGTCAGACTGGCTATCATCAACAAATCAACAAACGACAAGTGCTGGAGAGGATGTGGAGAAAAAGGATCACTTGTGCACTGCTGGTGGGAATGCAGACTGGTGCAGCCACTATGGAAGACAGTATGGAGTTTCCTTAAAAAACTGAAAATGGAACTCCCATTTGACCCCGTGATCCCACTTCTAGGAATATATCCCAAGAAAACAGAAACACCAATCAGAAAGGATATATGCACCCCTATGTTCATAGCAGCACAATTCACCATAGCTAAGATCTGGAAACAGCCTAAGTGCCCATCAGTAGATGAATGGATTAGAAAACTGTGGTACATCTACACGATGGAATACTATGCTGCTGTAAAAAGGAAGGAACTCTTACCATTTGCAACGTCATGGATGGAACTGGAGAGCATTATGCTAAGTGAAATAAGCCAGTCAATGAAGGAAAAATACCACATGATCTCACTCATTCATGGATAATAGAGACCATTATAAACTTTTGAACAATAATAGATACAGAGGCAGAGCAGCCTCAAACAGATTGTCAAACTGCAGCAGGAAGGCAGGGGAGGGTTGGGGGGCAGGAGGTAGGGGGGTAAGAGATCAACTAAAGGACTTGTATGCATGCATATAAGCATAACCAATGGACATAAGACACTGGGGGATAGGGGAGGCTAGGGGACTGTCTAGGGCGGGGTGATAAAATGGACACATATGTAATACCCTTTGTAATACTTTAAGCAATAAAAAAAAAAAAAAAAAAAAAAGAAGGGAAAATTACAAAAAAATAAAAATAAAAAAAAAAAATAAATTCTGGTCCAAGAAACATGGAGAAAGCTTCTCTATTTATACTTTTTCTAGCTCTTTGTCTCCCAAATAAGGGTTTTTTTCTGGTCCCCTTTGCAAATTTTTAAAGATCCCTATGTGCTGGGGCTTTGAGACATCAACCAAAGGGCTGGCCTGGCCTTGCCATCACTGATAACTTCACCCGGGTAAGGTTTATGGCCTCTCTGGAATGGGAGTAGTCTTATTTTTCCTATTATTTAAGCAAGCAAACATTTAGAGTTGCCAAACTAGCAGAGTTAAAATTTCTAACAGCAGTTTTTATATAAGATGGATGCTTCATTTCCCACTGGTTTTATGTACATGAGTGAAATCATTGACTCTTTTGGGTTATTGTTGGGGACAGAGTTATATTGACCCCTGAGGACAATGTGCTTGATATAATTAATTTTCTGCTGAATAAAGTTTGTGGGCCTTTTTATAAGATAAGGGCCCAGAATGAGGGCCAGGAGTAATCTTAGAGGTTCCAAAGAGTCTTGACTCCCTATTTTGCCTGGGCTGTCTTAAGCCAGGTGTGATGAAGCCACGTCGGGATCCCATTTACCTTGACTGCCATGGGGGTGGTCCTTTCCAGGTAGGAGTCAGTCCTTGAGTGGAAAATTTCTTTACCTAAACAGAGTCACCAGGGCGGAGGGATGAACCGGATCAGAAGTTGGTACAGGCAGAGCATCTTGGACGTGCTTCTGGACTGCTCTCTTGGTGGACTATAAAGCCTGTAAGAACCTGAGTAAAGATTGGTTATAGATTGGATTTCCGTGTAAGCTGGTGAGGTGGGTAGGTCAGGGTCTGGAAGAGTTACTAGAATCTGTAAAGGCCCCTCTGGTTTTAGGGTCGCCCCCCCCCAGGTGGCTTCATCTGCAGCCTATTTTCCTCTTGCTTCTGGGGATTCCCCTTGTCTCACATAGGAAGAGGTGGAAAGACGTAGTTACATTTGGTAGCGCTAGTTGGCCCATCATCCTTGCTCTGCTCATGTCTTTCTCACTGCCGAATATATTACCTCAAGGATCCTGGCTCTGAATTCTTTTAGGGAAAATGGATGTTGGATTTCTTCTGTAATTACTTCCTGCTGAGGTGGTTCAGAGGTTTCTCTCAGAGCAAAGAGATCCTTGCTGTCTGTCAGAGGGACAATGAGGCCTGGGCACAGAAGGAGGTGGGCTTGTTACCTGACAGAGACAAACTGTATTATAAAATTTAGTATTATTGAGCAATTAGAACAGTAAGAGTTATAACAAATTGTCTGGTGGAAGGGACAGAAAACATTTCACATATAATAACTCCTACTGAAATAGAATTTTTCTCCTTAAAATTACCCCTCTGTTTATTAAAAGATCCAAATCAAGACTAATTTATCTATTGTATTCTATTTGGCCTGATTGTTTGGATAAACACACAAGAATGGTAACTGACTACCTTTGCTGGAATTTCATGATTAAATCTTATGTGCCCATAGGGCCAGGAAGCCAAGCCATCTAGCAGCCGTCAGGCCTGCCTGCAGTATCTGCTGAGTTAGGTGAATTCCTTACCTGTAGTGACTCCACCTGGGCCCGGGCCCTAGGCTTCAAGGCCCATCTAAGCAACCTTTCTACTCATCATGGCTCAGAGTGCGTGGGGGTTCTGCAGGGATGCAGAGGTGCCCTTATTGCTCCCCTTCTACTCTGACCAACTGCCAGTGATGGTAGGATGTGGGCCTGATGCTGCAGCCCCAGTTATTTTCAGGGCTACCAAGCAGGATACCAGGCTTTCTCCATGGCACTCTTATTGGCTTCAAGTCTTCAGAGCTCAGGCAGGATTCTTTAAAACATGATACTCCAGTCAAAGTTTTCGGTTAATAAAACCACTATTGGAAACCGGTCCTATTGAATTTATGAAAAGAAATGTATTGCCATGATTTATTAAGTATTGCCAAATTTTGGAGGAATTGTAGAAAATTGGAGAAAAATATACTGACCTGCTTTAAGATCTTCTGATTTTCCTTGCCAGTCCTTTTTATGGACTCTCCAGAACAAAACAGTAACCGTTGGATTTCTTTTATCAGTACCCCCTGGCATAATTATTTACCCTCTGTTTAGGGAGGCAGAATGTAAATTATTTACTCTTCCTGGCTTACTGGCCTGTATTATTTGATTAATTTCCTCTTCTCCTTCTTATTACATACACAACCTTTATAAATTTTACACTTCTAAATTAGCCTTCAAACCTTCTTTGTATGTCCTTTAAAAATGCATAGCCATGCTTCAGACCTTCTACTCAGTAATTCCTTATTCTTAGAAACCTCAATCCTTTAATGATTACTAAAAAGTAAACAGCCAGCATTTCTCAGATTACTAAGAACAGGTAAATTAAAACTTGTCTTGTAAAAACTGCTATATTCTTCTTTATGCATTTTAAAAATGTTTTTTATTGCTTTTTTACAGAGAGGGAGGGAGAGGGATAGTGAGTTAGAAACATTGATGAGAGAGAAACATCGATCAGCTGCTTCCTGCACACTCCTCACTGGGGATGTGCCTGCAACCAAGGTACATGCCTTTGACCGAAATCGAACCTGGGACCCTTGAGTCTGCAGGCCGACACTCTATGCACTGAGCCAAACCAGTTAGGGCACAATTTTTAATTTAGTAAGGAAGGGTTAAAGAGAACAAAATGGGGCAGAGAAAGCTTATTGTGCTTAGTAGCAGCTAGTGGCCTTGAGTCCAGCATAGTTCAGATAAGTAAAAATCAACAGAAGCCTATCTCTTCCTGCCGGTACCCCCACTTTTCTGTATTATCCATTTACTCTGTCCTTAGCTGCTCTCCCTCCCAGATTTTCCTTCTTTACTCTAAGCACCAGAGGATCTCAAATACTCCTCCTCCTTTACCACTTTTGATCTCTCCAACCATCCCCCTGTCCCCCAGCCCAGGGCTCCTCTATCTCAGCAGGCTGAGAGCCTACCACCCTACCCAGCAAGTCCTACCGCCACCACCCTATCTCACACACGAAGAATAGTTTTCAACTCTCCTCCTCCCCTAGTCAGAGTGGATGCTGCCCCTAACAGAGACCCACTGTACATCTATCAGGAAGGGCAGGCAGGTCGCAGGTCTCAGAACCACATGATTAAAATTCAGTAGTCCCTCTCCCTCACCCTACACAGCCCATGAGAAAATGTACCAATCTTAATCAAACAAGCCTTTGTTTAAACTTCTCTGGGTTGCAACCTTTACAAATTAACCCCAGAATTCAAAAATGTTAAACTAACACAGCAAAATCATAAATCAGGGAAAAGCACATTAGAGTCTCTACTGTACAAACATAGACAGAAATTCCATTAGCTACGGGGGCTAATTATCTCCATGATAGAGAGCAAGAACAACCTTGAGAAAAGAATTCCTAGCAGTTGCTTGGGACAGCTTCACCATACACAATGAGGCTTCCCCCTAAAGTGGGGTTTGCCCTATATTTAAACAAAT